>NC_044031.1:424325744-425070744 GCF_901765095.1 Microcaecilia unicolor
TGAATGGGGTAAATGGCCCACTGTTCCCTGAGCTACTCCCCCTCCTGTCAGTGCTAAAAATCAATTTTGAGTTTTGGGGTCTGCCCTTCTCTTTCAGTCTCCCAAGAGGTTCTGGGTATTGTAGTTTGGGGGGTTGCTGCTTCTCCCTAGTGCCTCGGTTACCAGCCCTGTCACACACAGTATCAAGTTCATTGTTTTGGGTGTACCAAGATGGCAGCAGCTGCATTGGGGAGAATTAAAACCTTCTTGGGCAGAGTGGGTGGAGACCGGTTTCAGCCTTGTGACATCATACTGTCTCCTGTTATCAACCCTCCTTGATCTGGTCCAGTCAGTACAATTTCCTCCCCTTCAATAACAGGGAAAACAGAGCTTCTTTTTCACAGTTTTTTTTTTTTTGTGAAAGTTAACAAACCTTTCAGAAATTTGTGTACAATCAATACTTTCCCAACTGTCTCATAACAAATGGTTTTCAAAATAACGTATTCAGTTATATTGATTTCAAGAATGCCTTGAAGGTTTCAGTTCACCTCACCAGAATTCCTATATGTGTTGCATTTCTCACTGTATACAGTCACTTCCTTGCTCCTCCCACATAAAACAGCAAGCCCTGAAATGGAGCTGCTCATGCTTCTGATCTACCTCCCACCTGACAGTCATCCAGGTCATTCCACGTGTGGTCATATGGCCAAGTACAGCTGTGTCCTCTTTACCAGGCAGCAGAATGCAGCTCATTCTAGAACCTTCTCCAATGTGCATATTTAACCCAATCTATCAGCAAAGCTCTAGTTATTTTTAAAGAACAATATCTAAAGGTGCGGCCAAACACACATAATGAGAAAAATTAAAAGGCACCAAGGTGTTCTGTAAACAGCAATTTGTTGTGACAGAATTAAACAAGCAGAAGTACAATACCTCAGCCAGAATAATAATGACAACAGAATGCATTGTATTCCAGTGTATATATTGGATACTGGCATAGCTCCTTATTAAGCTTCTTCTCTGCATTCTTTAATGGTTTTTAAGCACTTCCTTTTTTGAAAAAAAAATTCTTATGTAATTGCCTCATCTATCTGTCTGTTGCTCATGATCTCAACCTAGAACATAACCAGTATGAATATAGTCAAAAACATTTAAGAAAAACCTTTCCCATATGAATGTGTCTACTATTAAGAAACTATCTAAATTTTGGTGCTAAGAATATGCATAAATGTCAGTATTTTAGTCATTTATATGCATAAGTAGCCACTTATGAGTATAAATGACCTCATAATTACTGTCTAGCATAAAAGTATGACTATAAGATTCATGGTGAATTCTTTAATTGTAGATATGCACAGGGTAGTTTGGGTAGTACATGCACAGATTATCAAATTACACCAACCCTAGAGATGGTGATCTGTATGCTAGTACCTACGTATATGAGTTCTTTCACACCTATGCTTGTATTGCATAAAGTCAAGAAGGCATGATTTTACAATATAAGCATAAAGTAGGTGCATGGAATGTGCACTAACTAGTAGGGCTATAAGTTAATCGTACTTAACTGTGCAATTATTGCATTAATTATTAATCACGATTTTAAAAATGAATCACGTAGCATCTCATGCCTCCTCCAGTCATCTCTTCTGCTCTCCTCCACTTCCAACCCCTGTCCTCGACACAATCTGACATTTTCCCCCCACCCACAATTCAACATCACCCCTTCCACTACCAGCACTTTTCCCTCTAAGCTAAGCAGGAATCCTCCAACTGCATTGTTACCAGTGGGGGATGGTGCTTTGATATTCTGTTTTCAATCAATAGAGACAGGCAGGTGCCCTAAAGTTTTGCAAAGCCTGCCTGTCCCTCACAGGAAAGGAATGGAAAACAAAAATGAGGCCGTTATCATGCCTTTGTATGGACCCATGGTGCGACCACACCTCGAATATTGTGCAGAGAAGGGTGACAAAAATTATGAAGGGGATGGGACGACTTCCCTATAAGGAAAGGCTAAAGCAGCTAGGGCTCTTCAGCTTGGAGAAAGGATGGCTGAGGGGAAATATGATAGAGGTCTATAAAATAATTAGTGGAGTGGTAGACGTGAAGCGTCTATTTACACTTCCCAAAAATACTAGGACTAGGGAGCATGTGATGAAGCTACAAAGTAGTAAATTTAAAACAAATTGAAGAACACTTTTCTTCACTCAACGTGTAAATAAACTCTGGAATTCATTGCCAAAGAATGTAGTATAGATGGTTAGCTTAGCAGAGTTTAAAAAAGGTTTGGACAGCTTCCTAAAGGAAAAGTCCATAGAACATTATTAAATTGGACTTGGGGAAAATCCACTATTTCTGGGATAAGCAGCATAAAATGTTTTGTATTTTTTTGGGGGGGATCTTGCCAGGTATTTGTGGCCTGGATTGGCCACTGATGGAAATAGGATGCTGGGCTTGATGGACCTTTAGTCTGTCCCACTATGACAATACTTAAGTACTTATGCACTATTGAAAATGTAATAGTGAAACAGCACCCACACACACACACACAGACACACACACACACACACACACACACTGGCAGGACCATAGGTGAAGGACTCTCACTTTCCCACAGCATTCTACCTTAAAGACGGTCTTCTGTTGGTCCCCGGAAGCAGCAACATTGCATATGCTGTCTGCAGCCTTTTTTTAACTTTTATTTATAGAATTTTAAATTATAATCAAGCATAACACTTGTACAGAAAAGTTACCTGGTTTCCATTATATAATATATAAAATCTGAAATTTTATATTAAAGAAAAACAAAAAATATAAAGAAATTATTTCACCAGATTATACTCAAGTCCATAATTAGGATTCAAAATGTTACATATATGGATATTTAAATCATTTATCTAGAAAACAAAGCAGAAATTTGCTGAGTCTGATTCCCAAAAGTTACCAGTAAATAATTACACAGAGCTATTTCCACCCATCCCGGTAGACCCCTTAGCAGTTAGAAATGCGGTGAGTTGAGGGGGGTCAAAAAAAAAAAACATACTTATTCATCTGACATTTAACAACGCACTTGCAAAGATATCTTAGAAAAAATGTCGCCCCCAAATGAAGTACCCCTGGCTTCATCATAAAAAATTGTTGTCTACACTTCTGAGTGTCTTTAGCCACATCAGGAAAAACATGAATTTTCAGTCCAAGAAAACTTTTTTCCCTATTCTGAAAGAATAGTCTCATTAACCAGTTTTTATCTGGAGTCAATGCCACAATTGCAATCAAAGTCGATGGTATTACCGTTTCACTGTCAGAAGCTTCCCGGATCTCTGAAACATCAAGTTCTTGGATTTGATTCTCTTTTGTTTTGTTGGCAAATAATATATTTGTGAAAACGGGGAGATGGCCTCTTCGGCCACTCCCTATATATCTCTTATTTATTTCCTTATCATATCTCTTGGAGAAGTCGCAAATTGTTTGGGGAAGTTCAAAAAACGAAGATTATTTCTTATTGAATTTTCCAAGGATTCAGTTTTTCTTCTAAGGGATATTAGGTCTTTAGTTACACATTCTTGATATAATTGTGTCTTTTTAACTTCATTTTCATATTCCTTATTTTTATTCGTTAAGGTTTCCATTCCAGATTCAATATCTTTTGTCTTATGTTCTAAAATGGATAAATCTTGAGTCAATTTTTTTTATCTGCAGGCATATTGCTTTCCCCACCTCAACTATTAATGTCCGTAGACTATCCAGCGTAACTTCACTTGGTTTGTCCATCGATATAGGAAATAGAGTCGTTGTTACCTCTATATTAGTAGAAGAAGAACCATGTTCCTCACTCACGGCTGGATTCTCCTTCGTTGTTCCAGGAGTAGCTGACACTACCCTTTCGGTCTGGCTGTCCAAGTCTCCCTCAGTCCGAATTCCTCCGGTCGATTGCATCACCTCCCGTCTCTCCTCTCCCGTTCCGCCCGTGGGCCTCGGGACAGAGGACGCCAACCGAGAAGTGCTGCAGCCAGAGGGCTGAGGGGGAGGAGCCCTTACATCGGGGCTGAGCGAAAGCTCCAGCCCTGGGAACTCTGCGGGGTCTTCATCCACCCCAGAACAGACCTTACTTCTCTGAAAAATAGTTTGTATTGTAGCCGGGTTAGGGGAAAGGTTCTGCCGCTGAGGAGCGGTGGAGGAGGGCTGGCCCCTTCTTTTCGGCATCGCCAAAAACTATGAGATTCAGAGAAGCAGCAGGTACATCAGACTCTAGCAGCGGCCATCTTGAATCCTGACCTCCACTGTCTGCAGCCTATATGAAGCTTTCCCTCTGACCTGTCCTACCCATGCATTACAGGAAATGATGTCAGTGGATGGGCCAGAGGGAAAGCTTTAGAGCAGGCCACAGGCAGTATATGTGTAATGCTGCCACTGCTGGGGACCAAAAGAAGACCACCCTTAAGGTAGGAGAGTGGGGGAGGGGGATTGAGGGGGCTGATGATGAATTCTGGGGAGGGGAATGAGCTACAGACCCATGGAAGCTATGGCTGAGGCAATGATCTCCAGCAGCCAAGAGAACAGCTTGGTGCTGCTCAACACCAAGTTTGTGTTGCTGCTCATGGGGATGGAGGGGAGGGAAGGAGAAGTGCTGGTCAATGGGAGGGAGGGAGGAAGGGAATTGAGAGAGAGAGAGAGAGAAAATGGACCTCAGGAAAGAAAGAGAGATAATGGACCTGGGGGGTGGGAGGGAAGGAGATTATCAGTCCTTTAGGGAAGGGAAGAGGGATGGAATTTGAGGTACTGCCTTTTGTGGTTACAATCAAAGCAGTTTACATATTATATATAGATACTTATTATATACCTGGGGCAATAGTGGGTTAAGGGGCCCTTTTACTAAGCCGTGTAAGTGTCTAAGCACACCCAACACGCATCAAAATGGAGTTACCACCCGGTTACCATATGGCTCTTGCGGTAATTTCATTTTTTGTGCACGTCCGATATGTGCAGCCAAAAAATACATTTCATTTTCGGATGTGCATATCGTATGCGCGCCACATGGCATTTGACATGCATAGGTCATTACCGCCTGGTTACCGCGTGAGACTTTACCACTAGGTCAATGGCTGGTGGTAAGGTCGCAGACCCAAAATGGATGCGTGGCAATTTTGATTTTGCCGCACATCCATTCTCGGCAAAAATTTTAAAAGGCCTTTTTTAACAGGCGTGCTGAAAAATGGATTGGCGCGCAGCCAAAACCTGCCCCTACACTACCGCAAGCCATTTTTCAGCACACCTGTAAAAGGACCCCTTAGTGACTTGCCCAGATTCACAAGGAGCTGCAGTGGGAAATAAATAATAAATAAATCGTGAAATTAATCATGATTAAAAATCTCAATTGAAATGCAGCTCTACTAATTTTATGAAATTATTTGCCTGGAAACAAATTTTACTAAGTTTAAGATTTTATTGAAGACTTTATTTTTTGATCAGGCTTTTGATGTTGATTTGGAAGATGATAGTACAGTACATTAGGAAATCTGCATAATACAATTTTAATGGAAGATGGTGTATGTATATTGGTGTGACTGATTCTTGGGTTGAGTGGTTTTGACTTTTCTATCGTGTTAATGGAGTTCTTTATGTTTTTGAAATTTAAAGAAGTCTTTATTAAACACTCAGAGACACTTGTAAAAACCAAGAAAATGACTGTTACAGCAAAAGACAAATTTGAAAACAAACAACATTGAATTTCCCAAATGGAAGCAAGACCCAAAAGCAATTATCTGTACACAACCTCACAACCTAGAAACTTCCATAATTTATAGTAATTTTAAGGAAACAAAAACTCAACCCATCCAAAAGAAAGGAAAAAAAACCCACCCCTCAACCCCATCATATTACCCCTTAAGCTTCTGCAGACTATAATTAAACAGAACAATGTGAAGTAAAAGGTTCCCAAACCACCTCCCACTTTGATAAGGTTTTACCACTAATAGCTCTCAACCTTTCCATTTCACAAACATACCACAACTTATTTAACCACTTAATTAAAGAAGGGACCTGTGGGGGCTTCCAAGAAGCAGCTAATGTAACTCTTGCAGCCGACATGGCATGACGCACGTATTGTACTGATATTCATTGCAAACCACTTTGTTCTACTGAAGTGATATATTAATAAACATAAACATGTGTTTATCCTCATTATCTCCTGAACCACTCAACCTACAGCATACAAATACTGTATATAGTGAATAAAAGCAGATTTAATATTTTCTTACAAAACACAGATCTAGCCAAATATTCAGGGCGAAAAAGATCTTTCCCATAGGAAGGGTAACTTTCAAAGCCTTTCTATGGTTAAGTTTTGAGTTTATTCAATACTTAATATACCGCTTAGGGGAAAACCCATCAAAGTGGTTTACAATTCCAAATATAGCAAAAAGGAGAAAGATATCCCCACCATGTCATCCAGATCTCACCTTCCTGCTGGAGCACTCTGGACCGGTGGTTACTGGACGTCCAATGAGGGCTGAGTCAGTCTTTCTTGTTCAGTCCCTTTTGTTGGGCTCTGAGTATTGATTGCGGTCCCAGACCTCCTGCAGGCTATGAACGCTGATTGCACTCCCAGAAGCCTCTGCCAGGGCTCCGATCTACCTCTGTGTCTCAGGCATTATTTCCACTGGGCCTCGGGCACTGACTGTGCCCCCAAAGGCATTGCCCCGAGCTGGGTCCCAAGAGTTGCTCCACTACTGGGCTTTGGGCACTGACTGTGCCCCCAAAGGCATTGCCCCGAGCTGGGTCCCAAGGGTTGCTCTGCTACTGGTCTTTGGGCAGTGACTGTGCCCCAGAGGCCTCCTGCCTCACCCTGAGCTTGCTCCCAGGGAGTTCCCTGCCCTGAGCCTGCTCCCAAGGACTGTTCTGCTTCTCAGCCTCAGGCACTAATTGTGCCCTCAATGGCCTTTTCTCTGCCCTGAGCTCACTCCCAAGGGCCTCCCTCCCTCAACCTGCTCCCAAGGGCTGCTCTGTTGCTGCCTTCAGGAGGTGCCCCTCCAGGAGTTCCTTCCCTGCCAGGTCCACCGCTTCTAGCTCTTTGAGCCTGTGGCCTGCAGTTCTAGGTTTTCCCAATAGAAAGAAGCTTCCCTCTCAACCAAAATGCCAAGAACTGCGCGCAATTCTGGTCACCACATCTCAAAAAAGATATAGTGGAATTAGAAAAGGTACAGAGAAAGGCGATGAAAATGATAAAGGGGATGGGATGAATTCCCTACGAGGAAAGGTTAAAGTGGCTAGGGCTTTTCAGCTTGGAGAAAAAATGGCTGAGAGAAGATATGATAGAGGTCTATAAAATACTGAGTGGAATGGAACAGGTAGACATGAATAGCATGTTTCCTCTTTCCAAAAATAAAAGGACTAGGGGGCATACAATGAAGCTACTAAGTAGTGAATTTAAAACAAACTGGAGAAAATATTTCTTCACTCAACATTTAAATAAGCTCTGAAATTTGTTGCCAGAGAATGTGACAAAGGAAGTTAGCGTTTCAAGATTTAAAAAAGGTTTGGGTAATTTCCTAAAAGAAGTGTCCATCAGCCTTTATTAAGATGCACTTGGGAAAATCCATTGCTTATTTGTAGGATAAGCAGCATAAAATCTGTTTTACTGTTCTGGGATCTTGCCAGGTACTTGTGACCTGGATTAGCCACTGTTGGAAACAGGATACCGGGTTCAGGGGCGTAGCTACGGGTGGACCTGGGTGGGCCCAGGCCTACCCAATTTCAGCTCTGGCCCGCCCACCCACTTTTCCTTCAGGCCCGCGCCAGCCCCAGCTCCCATTGCCGGCCACTGCTGCTTTTCCTGATGAGCAGCAGGGTCGGTGCTACAAAAAGAAGAAGCGCTCAGCTGACTGAGCTGAGCGCCAACATAAACGACGACTCGACGAGAAAAAATGTTTTTAAAAAAATGCGGCACCGCAGGCAGCCTCGAAGCATTGGCTGCTGGCTCTGCAGGCTCCGCCCGTCTCTTACATCACTGCCCCTGGAGCGAAGCAGGGGCAGTGACGTAGGAGACGGGAGGAGCCTGCAGAACCAGCAGCCAATGCTTCGAGGCTGCCTGCGGTGCTGCGTTTTTTTAAACATTTTTTCTCGTCGTGTTAGCGTTGGCGCTCAGCTCAGTCAGCTGAGCGCTTCTTCTTTTTGTAGCGCCGGCCCTGCTGCTCATCAGGAAAAGCAGCAGTGGCCGGCAATGGGAGCTGGGGCTGGTGGGCCTGAATCGGGAGAGGGAAAATGGATGGCAGGATGGGGAGAGAAAGAGGGAAAACAGATGGGAGGATGGCAGAGAAAGAGGGAAAATGGAAGGATGGGGAGAGAAAGAGGGAAAACAGATTGGAGGATGGCAGAGAAAGAGGGAAAATGGAGGATGGGGAGAGAAAGAGGGAAAACAGATGGGAGGATGGCAGAGAAAGAGGGAAAATGGAAGGATGGGGAGAGAAAGAGGGAAAACAGATGGGAGGATGGCAGAGAAAGAGGAAAAATGGAAGGATGGGGAGAGAAAGAGAGAAAACAGATGGGAGGATGACAGAGAAAGAGGGAAAATGGAAGGATGGGGAGAGAAAGAGGGAAAACAGATGGGAGGATGGCAGAGAAAGAGGGAAAACGGAAGGATGGGGAGAGAAAGAGGGAAAACAGATGGAAGGATGGCAGAGAAAGAGGGAAAACAGATGGAAGGATGGCAGAGAAAGAGGGGAGATGGATGAAAGGATGCAGATTAAAAGGGGAGAGACTGGAAGGATGTGGAGAGAGAAGGGACACTGAACAGAAAAGGGTACAGAGATAGACACTGGTTAGAAGGAGGGAGAGAGACAATAAATGGAAGGATCAGGAGAGAAGGTAGATGGGTAGAAGGATGGGGAGAGAAAGAGGGAAGACGCTGGATGGAAGGGTAGGGAGAAAGAGGTAACACGTTGGAAGGATGCAGAAAGAAAGAGGGGAGACTATTGGAAGGATGGGGAGAGAGAGGGGAGACACTGGAAGGATGGGGAGAGAAAGAGGAGAGCTGCTGCATAGAAAGGGGGAGTAGTGAAAGATTGGAGAATAAGAGGAAGGAGCATGGGGAGAACAAGGGTGAGAAAAAGATGAAAAGCCATAAGTAGATGAAGGAAATTAAAGAATGGATAGTAAGAATGAATTTAATCTGGACACAGAGAGAGGCAGAAAAATATTGAAGAAAGCAAAGAAAAAGGAGAGAAAAATGACAAATGGCCAGGAAACCCTGGCAGAAGAGTTAAGCGAAAACGAAGGAAAGCAGAATCTAGAGACTGGGAGCAACACAATGAGAAAAAGTAAATGGCCATACAACAAAGGTAAAGAAAATAATTTTATTTTTAATTTAGGATAAAGTAATATGGTGTTTATAGTTTCAGCGACCAATACTTCCTTCCTTAGGTCAGGAGAGGATACCGTAACAGCATTATACTGACCTGAGGCAGGAGGTTTTGGCCTCTGAAAGCTCACTGAAAAGGATTAGGCTATTAAATAAATTGTCTGAAATCGGATGCACTGAAAAGCAGCACTTTACCCTGTGTGACAAATGCATCTGAGTGTGTCTAAATTTTGCTGGGGGGGGGGGGGGTAGAGAGAAAACTTTGTGCCCACCCACTTTGGGTTCAGGCCCACCCAAAATTGGCAGTCTGGCTATGCCACTGACCGGGTTTGATGGACCTTTGGTCTGTCCCAGTATGGCAATGCTTATGTTCTTTTGCTATGGGGTGGTCTTTAGGAGAAGGCGAGCGCATTACTAGAATAGTTAGAGAGACTCTGTTTTCCTTGCGCTCGGAATATTCTTAGGGCCCTGTTTACTAACGTGCACTAGCGTTTTTAGCATCTACACGGTCAGTGCACACTAATGTTTAGTTCATACTAAAAATATTAGCGTTCCTCTAGCATGGCTTAGTAAACAGGACCCATAGTTTTCAAACTGCTGAATATTTTTGCATCCACCCCCACATGTCTGCCCAGTAACCCTTTCATGGAGGGTGCCATGCTCTAACACCTGTATTCCCCAAAATGTTATTCACCCTTTAGAACCCCAAAATAGCAGTGGTGAATCATCCCTTGAGTGAACCAAAGCCTATTGATCATTCTTGTGTTTATTTCACTTCAATTCACTTTAGTCACCATGCACAGACTATATTACGGTGCTGAATCTAGGGGGAATCTTAACTTCTAAATGAACAAGTGTTCTATGGTATTCTGTTATCACAAGGCTACTGACTTGCACAGATTCTTCAAGTTGCCTTATTAATTAGAAGATGCATTATGCCTATTGGAAAACTGCACTCACTGAACTATCAGTACCCAAGGACCTCTAAAAGAGGAAGAGCTCCATTTTACAAAATCTAGTTAACATATCAAAGAGAGGTACATGTGCAAATTGCTGTCATAAGGAGTCCCTTATTGCTTTTCCTTTTCAAGGATGCCACCCCTCCCCCTATCCTCTCTATTCTAGCTACTCTGACAAGGTTTAGTCCTAAGAAAGAAGAGTCCTGCTATTTATGTTCTTCAGATGTTTACCTTCAGTAAAAGACACTTCAAAGAATACTTATGGGGTTCACTCTTCCCCCTGCAAACACTTAAAGCCTATTGTTGCCATTGATGGATCCTTCTTGCAGATTTAATAAATATAACCAGATTCTTTTTCTATGCCAGCTGTCTATATAATAGGCTGATGATCATGGGTGGGCTAAATCGACAAGCCACTTCAGAAAATTCTTAAACAACCATTCAGGCCCCGATGCTCAAAAGTAAACGCAAACAGGAGAGGCCATTAGTACCCGCATTTACTTGCGCAGAATGTTCAAAGGCCTGGAGCGCGGGAACAAATGAGCACACAGACGGACAATGCAAGTATCATACTAATGTAGTCAAGCATATGTTAATGTGGTCATTTTGCATTCCTCCCCAATGCTTGGAAAAGAGAGCCTGAAGAGAAACTGCCTTAACACTGCAAAAAATAATGCCAGGTCAGAGCAGGCATTAGGCTGGTGGAAGAGAGGATTTCTCATGATTCTCATGCTTCTCTCATGAATCCTAGATAGGATTTTAGATAGTGCTGGGGAGGAGCCGGTTGTCTTGGTACATGTGGGTACCAATGACATAGGAAAATGCGGGAGAGAGGTTCTGGCAGGGGCGTAGCCACGGGCGGGCCCGGGTGGGCCTGGGCCCACCCAAGTTCGGGTCAGGCCCACCCAGCAGCAAAGTTCCTGAGTGATGGCGATTCCAGTCGCAGCGATTCCCACACGCTGCCTGCCAGTGCCGGCTGCCGCTCAATCTCCTCGTGCTACTAAGCGCTAACCCGGAAGTCTCTCCTCTGCAGGAGAGACTTCCGGGTTAGCGCTTAGTAGTGAGAAGAGATTGTTGAGCGGCAGCCGGCAGGCAGCGTGTGGGAATCGCTGCGACTGGAATCGCCGTCAGGAACTTTGCTGCTGGGCGGGCCTGCAAGGAGGGTGAGATGCTGCAGCTGCACGGGGGGGGGGGGGGGAAGATGTGACATGGGGGAGGGAAGACGGGGGGACACAGCAGCTGCACAGGGGGAAGGGAAGATGGAAAGAAAGATGCTGCACAGGGGGGAGGGAAGATGGAAAGATGAGGCTTGGTTGGTGGGTGAGGGAGATGCAGCAAAGGGGTGGAGGGGTGAGGAAGGGAGAAGTCTTGGCTGTGTATGAGGTGGAGGGGAGGGACACATGCTGCATACAGAGGGGATAGGTGGGGAGGGAGAGAAATGGTAGGCATAGGAGTGGAGAGGAGGGAGAAATGGTGGGTATAGTGGAGGAAGGGAGGGCGGAGCAGAGAAAATTTTGTGCCCACCCACTTTGGGCTCAGGCCCACCCAAAACTGGCTGTCTGGCTACGCCACTGGGTTCTGGAAGCCAATTTTAGGCTCTTAGGTAGAAAGCTCAAATCTAGAACCTCTAAGGTAGCATTTTCTGAAGTGCTACCCATTCCGCGCGCATGGCCAAAGAGACAGACAGAGCTCCAGAGTCTTAATGCATGGATGGACGATGGTGCAGGGAGAAGGGTTTTTAGATTTGTTAGGAACTGGCAACATTCTGGAGAAGGGGGAACCTATTCCGAAAAGATGGGCTCCACCTTAACCAGAGTAGGACCAGGCTGCTGGCATCGGTGTTTAAAAAGGAGATAGAGAAGCTTTTAAACTAGAGACTGGGGGAAGGCCGACAGTCACTCAAATTATAATGCCTTATCACTCCATGGTACAACCGCACCACAAATATGGTGTTCGATAATAGTCGCCGCATCTCAAACAAAATATAGTGGAATTAGAAAAGGTACAGAGAAGGGCGACGAAAATGATAAAGGGGATGGGACGACTTCCTTATGAGGAAAGGCTAAAGTGGCTAGGGCTCTTCAGCTTGGAGAAAAGGCGGCTGAGGGGAGATATGATAGAGGTCTATAAAATAATGAGTGGAGTTGAACGGGTAGATGTGAAGCGTCTGTTCACGCTTTCCAAAAATACTAGGACTAGGGGGCATGCAATGAAGCTACAATGTAGTAAATTTAAAACGAATCGGAGAAACTTTTTCTTCACTCAACGTGTAATTAAACTCTGGAATTCGTTGCCAGAGAATGTGGTAAAGGCGGTTAGCTTAGCAGAGTTTTAAAAAGGATTGGACAGCTTCCTAAAGGAAATGTCCATAGACCGTTATTAAATGGACTTGGGGAAAATCCACTATTTCTGGGATAAGCAGTACAAAATGTTTTGTACATTTCTGGAATCTTACCGGGTATCTGTGACCTGGATTGGCCACTGTTGGAAACAGAATGCAATACTTATGTACTTATACCCAGCTCCATGACAGCAGTATGCAGGTCCCTGGAGCAATTTTAGTGGGTGCAGTGCACTTCAGGCAGGTGGACCCAGGCCCATGCCCCCACCTGTTACACTTGTGGTGGTAAATGTGAGCCCTTCAAAACCCACCAGAAACCCGCTGTACCCACATGTAGGTGCCCCCCTTCACCACTTAGGGCTATAGTAGTGGTGTACAGTTGTAGGGAGTAGGTTTTGGGCGGCTCTGCACACAAGGTAAGGGAGCTATGTAGCTGGGAGCAATTTCTGAAGTCCACTGCAGTGCCCCCTAGGGTGCCCGATTTTTACTAAAGTATTAGAAGCCTACATCAGTAAATAACTCTCTTTTTATCTGGAAAATTTTCTGTTTTACACTAATCACAATTTGGCTTCAGATCGTCATATAGTACGGAAACATTACTGCTAGTTCTGACTACATATGTCAAACATCACTTATGCAAAGGCGACCAAGTAATTCTTCTCCAATTCGATATATCGGTGGCATTCGAAGGGATTGACCACACATTGCTACTCAATCGCCTGGATCAGATAGGAATAACAGGGACTGTGATCAAATGGTTCAGTGAATTCCTTTCAAATCGAAGCTATTCTATAAAGCAAAACAACCAACTTTAAAACTACTGGTCGCCTAACTGCGGGGTCCCGGAGGAAACGCCCCTCTCACCTATCCTGTTCAATCTCTTTATGTCATCCCTTGCTTCAATACACCTGAGACTTAATTAACTACTATTATCCTAAGTGGATGACATCCTTCTTCTCTTAGTGACAGCATGAAAGAAAGATACAACTCAGTCTGCTGGCTTCCCATAGCTGAAAGATTCAGGTTCATAGCTGCTTGTTTAGTTTTTCACAGGACAAAGAGACAAACAGAGACTACAAACAGGTAAGGGAATGAAATATGAACTTGGGGACAGTGAATGGAGAGGGATAAGGAGAGGGGATGGGGGAGATAGAGGAAGGAGTAGTGGTGTCTGGGTTTGGGGGCTAGAAGGGATAGGGAAAGCTGAAAAGGTAAAACACAAATGAGGCTGGTGAGGATGAAACCGTTCCGACTATGGCACACAGACAAAGGTAACAGGTACTCAACAAACTCTCAGCTTTCTCTCCCAACAGCGCTTGCGCCACTCTCCAACTGCACAAAATCGCTAATGGGTCTAAAGACGACTTCTCCCTTACCCTGGTCGCTTTTATTTCAGGTCTAACTAAGGACGCCTATGTCCCACCTATGCGAAACCATTTCGAAAGCCGTTATACGCTGGGGGCACCCATCTCGTAACGCCACTCATAACACGCCCCTAACATGCCCCCTGTGGGGATGACCATAGATGGGCGTCCACAGTGCGAGGACGCCCTTACGGCCCTGTTTTGATTATTGGATTTGGGCGACCTTCTTTCACGGGGACGCCCATGTGCCTTTTGTGTCGCTTTTTGGACGCCCTTTTCTTTCGAAAATGAGCCTGAAATGGCAGCTGATTTTCAAAACCCTGCATTTATCTGTTCTACTTTATCTGAATGCTCTATGATATTTTATTTGTCTGTTAGAACTTTCTGTTCCCAAGAACAAGGCCTGCTACAAATTCTGTCAGTGAGGATGGCACATAATGTTAGAACACGTAATCATGCCTTCTTATTTACTGGTCCAAGTTTCTGGTACACTTTTTTTAAACTGCAAAACATCTAACTTTTTTTTTTTTTTCAAAAATACCATTTATAACAAGTTTTTGTGCTCAGATCATTTTTGAAAAAAGAAAAAGAAAAGTAGAACATCAAGCCATTGGGATATAGGAGGGGCCATCATTTTTAGTAGATAGGACCCCCAGACTTCCCAGAAGAGCCATGAAGCACCCTAGGGGGCACTGCTGTGGACTTCATATAAATGCTTCCAGGTACACATCTTACCATTGCTCTCTTATCTTGTCTACTGAGCCCTCCCAAACCCACCCAAAACCCATTACC
Source organism: Microcaecilia unicolor (assembly GCF_901765095.1). Lineage (NCBI taxonomy): Eukaryota > Metazoa > Chordata > Amphibia > Gymnophiona > Siphonopidae > Microcaecilia > Microcaecilia unicolor. The sequence goes on from NC_044031.1 coordinate 424,340,532, forward strand.
CCCAACTGTACACTACCACAATAGACATGGGTGAAGCAGTGGCGTGGGGCGCTGACACCCGGGGCGGTCGCCGATGCGCCCTACCCCCTGGGTGCAGCGCCCCGTCCCCCCCCCCCCCCCCCCCCCCGGTGCAGCGCGAACCCCCTCATCACCCCCCCCACCCGGCGAAAGAACCCCCCACCAGGTGCACGCCGCTGGGGGGGGTGTGCCGCGCGCCGGTCAGCTTCGTTGTTTCCATGCTCCCTCTGTCCCGGAACAGGAAGTAACCTGTTCCGGGGCAGAGGGAGCATGGAAACAACAAAGCTGACCGGCGTGCGGCACCCCCCCAGCGGCGTGCACCCGGGGCGGGCTGCACCCACCACCCCCCTTAGTACACCACTGGGGTGAAGGATAAACCTATATGTGGGTACAGTGGGTTTCTGGTGAGTTTTGAAGGGTTCACAGTTTTCACCACAAGTGCAACAGGTAAGGGGAGGTATGGGCCTGGGTCCACCTTTACCTCCTGGGTCCAACTGTCTGCAGTGCACTGCACCCATGACTATACTACTCCAGGGGCCTGCATGCTGCTCTAATACACCTGGCTATAACATCTGAAGCTGCCATAGAGGCTGGTAAGTACTATTTTTATTCACATTTTGGGGGTGGGTGGGAGGGGGGTCAGTGACCACTGGGGGAGTAAGGGATGTCACCTGGTCATTTAGGGCACCTTTTTGTGCCTTGTCTCAAATAAATTCTTACAAATAATAATCAAGTCAGTTTTTTTTTTAATGTTAAACCAAGAGAAAACTGTTTGAGAACTATTAGCAACAGCATCGAGCGTCATGGATAAGTTGTTCTTTACAGGCAAAAATAACATAACATGTCATCTGCATTGATATGATATTCAATTCCCAGGTCTGAAAACATCACAGAGAGGAAAAAATAAAGATTAAACATTACTGCCAAGTGTACAGAACCCTGTGAAACTCCTCTTGACATGGTATTAAAAAAAAAAGCAGATGTTTCCGAACCCATTCTCAATTGTTGTGTTCTGTCAGTCAGATAAGAACTAAAGCAAGAGAACTGTACAGACAATTCCATAATTGACTATGTAGAATGTAGCTGTAATATTCAAGAATGCCACTGAAATCATCCCAGTGGACTCAAACTAGCAAAGGGGCTTTTTTTACAAAGGCACGCTGAAAATGGCCTGCGGTAGTGTAGATGCGTGTTTTCGGCGCACGCCGAATCATTTTTCAGCGCACCTGTAAAAAATGCCTTTTTTAAAATTTTTGCAGAAAACGGTCATGTGGCAAAATGAAAATTGCCCCACGTCCATTTTGGGTCTGAGACCTTACCGCCAGCCATTGATCTAGCAGTAAAGTCTCACACGGTATCCAGGCGGTAATGACCTACGCACATCAAATGCCACTTGGCACACACCCAATACACACGTCCAAAAATAAAAATTATTTTTCGGTTGCACGTATCTGAAATTACCGCAAGAGCCACGTGGTAGCCGGGCTGTAACTCCATTCTGGCGTGCATTGGGCATGTGTAGACGCTTACACTACTTAGCAATAGGGTCCCAAAGTTGAGCATCCAGAGGGGAAATAAAAAATGATTCAGTTCTATGTCCAGACTGGAAATAGCCTAATAAACTAATGTGAATAACAAATTTCTCTAATTCCACCAGTACAAGAAGTTTGAAATAGGATGATAGTTTGTTAGGCAGTCCTTTTACTAAGGCAATAAGCCTAATTTGGGCCTACCATGTGGTAAAAGGGTACTAGTGCAGTACATACTGAGGCATGCCACATTAGTTTGGCCATCAGCGCACGCGACTCCCATTTTTAAAAAAAAATATATTTTTTGCTATGGTAGGCATGTGGGAGAGGAAAGTAGGCATGCCTGTGCTAATTGGATAGCCACACGCTACCTAATTAGCACAGAAGTAATGCAGGAGCCCTTATCGCCCGGTGGTAATGGCCATGAGCTAATAGGGAAATTAGCACATGGCCATTTTAAAAAAGCAGATCATGGCCATTTTTCAGCCATGCTAGAAAATGGTCGGAGTGCGCAGCAAAATATACACACAAATCACAGAATGTTTTTGAATTAGGGAGGTGTAGAGCCTTTGAAAATAAGGATTGGCCTCAAGCACATAGACAGAGTTAAAGATATAATCAGAATATTCCTAATTTCTATCAGTGAAGTTGGGTTTAGTCCCTATCTCTTCTTCTAGTTTGGGTGTGGTATCATGGTTAGATGAAATGTGGTCTCAGTCTACATCTGCTTCATATCATTTACCCTGTGGAGTGCCCCAGGGCTCTATCCTTGTCCCCATTCTCTTCAATATTTTTGTGGACCTGTTGGCACTATCAATACACTCCCTAGGGTTTACCTTCTTTATTCATGCTGAAAAGACATTCTGCTCCTTTCTGCTGCTGACTTAGCTTTCACAGACGTGTCTTCCTGTATTTCCCATAAGTGAAAGATAATTGCTGACTGGTTTAGTAGTAATGGTCTTAAACTGAATCCCTCAAAAACTGAGACCATTCTATTCTCCTGGCATTATGCTCAAATTCTCTCTTCCTTGATATCAGTTGGTGGTATTTCAATTCCCTTTCCAAATTCTGTTAAAGTCCTAGGTGTTACCTTGAATCAGTGTCTAACCTTTGAACCACATTTCCCTAATCTCATGAAAAAATCATGGATTAGAGGACCTGTACCTTCTCCTGCATTCTATGGTACTTTCAAGTCTTGATTACTGTAATTCTTTATATCAAAGGTTGAAGCTATCACATCTCAGAAGATTACCGCTGATCCAGATTACCTCTATAAAATTGTCATATAGTGTAAATATAATTGGGTTGCCCACCTGCTGCTACAGAACATTGCCTCCCCATCACTTATCAAACCCCATTCGAAATCCTCTGTATGGTTCCACTTTGTGGAGTGCCCTGACCATTGAGATATCTCTTGAAACTATTTAATTATTATAAGATTCTTTATCAATACAAAATACTTTATTAAATATCCAAACAGATTTTTAAAATTCTCCTTTCCTCAATATCAATCATGCGTTCTCCACTTTTAATCCTAATCTAATTTTCATACAATCCCTCTATCACTAAAGTGTCACTACATCTCAAAATTGATAACTTCATAACAACTTACTTTTTGCTCAGTTTTGCTTAACATAGCTCTTAAATGCTTGAAGATACTGCTTTTTTCAAAATTCTCTTTTGTTCAGTTGTTCAGTATCTCCAAATAGTAGTAACACAAACTCTAACTTCTAAGGGTAACCTTGTAGCAATAAAATAACTTGCTCTGTCAAGTTACTTGGGCAAAATAACTATTGCAACCATATTTCTTATCTTTTCTTTTGCTTCAGATGTCCTTGCCCTGTTTCTTTGGAAACAGTTTCATTTTTCATGTTATACTTTTTTCCGTGCTAAACCCAACACAGACGCTGTGTTTTGCTGAAAGTGTCATCAGAGGTTCAACTATTATATTTCAAAACCATTCTTGAATCACATATCCAGAGCAGACCTCCTTCAGTGCCGAGAGAAATGACACCTTGCACTCCCAAACTTTGAAAAAGCAGTATTTTTCAAGCATTTAAGAGCTTTGTTAAGCAAAATCAAGCAAAAAAATGTTTTATGACGTTATCAATTTTGTAAAGTAGTGACAATCTAGTGATAGAGGGTTTGTATAAAGATTAGATTAGGATGAATGTTGAGAACACATGTTTGATATTGAGGAAAGATTTTATATCTGTTTTGGATATTTAATAAAGTATTTTGTATTGATAAAGAATCTTATAACAGTTAATTATTAGAGAGATATTGTAACTAGATACCAGTGAATACTCAGTAGATGTATATATAATTGAAACTATTTAAATCAGTGTTAACCTTTATTTCAGTCAGGTTTATCCTGCTGTCTAGATCATATTCACTTCCTATGGCTAGTAACTTGGCCCCATTTTGGCACCCATCAATGAGTTATCTTTATTTCCACCCCACCTTTTATTTTCTGCTGAATATTAACTTCTGTAATGGATAATTGCTACTATACTTCAGTTGTAACCTGAAATTCCTTGTTTGGTCTCCCGTGTCTGTCTCTTCCCTTGATTTTTGATCTCTGACTGTAAACCATTTAGATTTGAGTGATTGGGAGTATGTGAAATAATGGTGAAAAAATGAAATCAATGTACATTTGACAATGAATGAAGTTTTAAATATAAGGAATGTATTATTTATTGTGGAGACTTGACTGTCTGAAAAAGAAGGGTCCCTTTTGTCCCTATCATACACCCCAGGGGTTTAGTATAGTATACCAGTCAATGCTGGGTAAGCAAAGTGGGGGAGTTGCAGTAATGTTTAGATCACAGGATTGATAATGCTCTTCACTGGTTTTCAAGGAACCTAAACACATGGTACTGAGCTCTAAGGGAAGATTATGATTATGATGCCATATATTCCACCAGGAGGCAATAACCCAGTCACACCATTTTCTCATGTTGTTCTTATTCAGTAGAAAATGGATTATTGATTAGGAATATAAATTACATCAGAGATCAGTTCAGTCAAACAAGATTGACCTGAAGATCATTTTAGAAAATTCTGACAAGGATGTTCCTGAATTTAGACTAGGGGTGTGGGACTGGAATGTTAAAGGACTGGAATGGAGTAATGGATCAAAGTTTTGTGTTAATGGGAATAAAGTAATAATGTATCTTTTGTTTTTACCTTCCTAGTTTCAGAGATTTTTGGCCTTGAAAAAGAAGCTTTGAAAATTAGAACATAAATTGCAGAAAGATGGTTTGGATTGCATTAAAGTTACAGGCTAAGGGAGGAAGTGACATCAGCGGTTTAGACGGACATCTAAGTTGGGTGCTCCATCTTCAACCTGAGCATTATCTCATGAACCGTGGTCTAGCAGTAACACTTTGGTGTCGGGAGTGGGGTGTGGTACTGTGAGCAGTGCGACATCTGGATAGCATCTAAAAAGAAGAACAATGGAGATGTTTCAACCTGCACAGGAGAGAAGCTGGTGGGTTGCACTCCATGTGGCACAAGCGCAATGGAGGATGGTATGAAAAGAGTGGTGTTAGTGGCCCCAGATACCGAGGAGAGCATGGACTCCGCAGGAAGCTCCTTCTTCGAGGGAGCTACCTGAGCTGATCTGCATGAGATTTCTTCAGTGAAAGACCAGATCAGAGATGTACTGCAGGATTTAAAAGCAGATTGTATGGATTTGAATATCTGCATTCATGGTGTTGAGGCCCATATGGATACCGTGGAGGAGGTGATGGCCGAAGTGCAGAGGGGCCTGGAGGATGTGTAGGCAGAACTGCTGAAGCTCACTGACAAGCTGGAGAATATCCACAGGAATAACTTGCGGGTGCAGGGAGTGCCAGATATTGGGGAGTATAGCAATGCTGAGAAGGTGGTGACTCAGCTAGCCCATTGGTTGCTGCAGGAGGAGACCTTGGAGCCTCAGATTGAAAGGGCGCACAGGGCTCTTGGGCCCCATACTGTGGACAGACTGTGTGAAATTGTGGTCTGTTTCCAGAGCTTTATCCTTAAAGAAAAATTATTGCAGAAGGCATGAGCATTGAGCACAGTCCAGAGGAATGGGAACTTAAGTACATATGTATTGCCATACTGGGACAGGCTGAAAGTCCATCAAGCCCAGCATCCTGTTTCCAACAGTGGCCAAACCAGGTACCCGGCAAGATTTTTTTTTTTTTTTTTTAGTTTCCACTATTTTGCCCAGCACCCATGTCAGGCTTTATCAGGATTTGGCAAGGAACACCTTGCAGAAGCAGAGGACTTTTAAGGAGATCACTACATCCTGGTGGACCTTTCTTTTTGGATTATTAGTGTCCTGGTATGGTGTTAACAAGCAACTGATGACATTGGATGAGGCCTGGGTGTTTCTGCAGAAGGAGGGCATTGCAGTGCCTCTCGGGGCCAGTGCAGGCCTAACCACCTGGATGTATGCCAACGGCTGGTGAGTTTTTGTTGGCAGAAGGTGGACCAACAGGGGCGCTCAGATGGAGCATCTTTGGAGTCGGACTTGGGCGCTGGTACCTCCTGATGGGTTAATTTGATGATGGGCATTGGGTGACTGTTATGGACCCTATCTGAGATTGTGGTGTAGACTTATTTGGGGGTTTGCCGAGGGTTCTGGTATAGAGGATGGTGCTAGATGGGGAGTTCTTGTGGCATGGAATATGATTGGGGGGTGGGCAGTGTGTGCAGGTGGTGTTTGTTTTTTGTGTGGTGAGTGTCGGTGGTGTGTGGTGATAGGAGAGTGGTCTTTACGAAAGTGGCTATGTAGTTTTGGGAGATTTCAGTGCTGGGTGCTTCTTGTTGTGTCACTGTCTACTTCTGATGGGTACTTCCTCATTGAATGGTGGGAGTTGGAGGTGTTTCCCACCGAAGCCTGGTTGGAGGTGGGTGGTTGGGGAGGAGGGGGACAAAGGGGGAACAAGTGGGAGAGGGAGTGGAGTGCAGGAGGGGAGTTTGCAGCTTGTATGGGGCGGTTGTATGTTTTGTTTTTTGATGGTGGCGATTGTAGTTAAATTGATATCCTATAATATATGGGGCTTGAATTCACCTTTTAAATGGAAAGCTTTTTGTAGGGAGCTCATGCAGCTGCGGGCTAGCATTTGCTTTGTGCAGGAGACTCATCTTCTGTGAGCCTATGAATGTTATATGAGGGATCCTAGATTCCCCATACAGTATTGGGCTTCTAACGGGGACTGTGATAAAAAGGGAGGGATGGGCATTATTTTTGCTAAAGGGGTTAATGTAGAAGTTAGAAAGGAGCATAGAGTTAAGCTTTTCCTCACTTGTGGATGAGTTTCCCTTTATATCCTGAGATAAGTATGTTTATATTCAGATTTCTCATCTTCTCAGGGTGCCCTCTATTCATTCTACTATCACACGAGAATATTCCTTTATAGAGAACCTTTGTGAAGATTCTAAAACTATGAGAGGTCTTATTACTTGCCTCTATAAGTATCTTTGTTCACTGTCATCCATATATACTCTTCATAGGTGGAATTGGCAATGTGAACTTGGCTTGGAGCTGCGAGACGATGAATGGGAGGCCTTGGAGAGGGCCTCATCGAAGGTGTCCCTCTATGTGCCTTTTAAGGAAAATACAGTTAAAGTATTATTTCAATGGTATCTGACACCTGTCAGACTCCAACACATATATCCAGCTTTGTCAGGTATATGCTGGCGGGGATGTGGTAAACCTAGTACAATGGGGCATATATGATGGTCCTGTGTTAAAATTTGTGTATTCTTGAAAACCTTTTCTTACAGATTACAGAAGTGGTTGGGATGTTCCATACCATGGGCATCAGTATTTTATTTCTTTTTCCTAAGAAAATACTGGGTTTGAAGCCTCCGCAGGCCACTCTGGTGTGACATGCCCTGAGCGTGGCTCGGGTGATTGTTGCCGCTCATTGGAAACAACAGTCACCTCCACCCATTCCGGTGGCTTAATAAACTGTGGTACATTTGTGAAATGGAGTGCTTAGTAGCAGAGCGTAGACATCAGAGGTATAAATGGGAATCTGTTTGGTAACCCGTTATCTTACATTGCTCAGCTTGAACTTGCTAGGCTGACTTATATAGACCACTCTTTAGGTGCGGGAATTTTGCTGCACCTATCTGTTTAGTTTAAGGAAGGGAGGGTGTGGGGTGGGGTGGGGGGAGAGGTGAGTTGGCTACAGGGGAGGGAGGGGACAGGTATTTTATGTACTATAAAATGTCTCCTAAAAAGTTTTGAAGTTTCATCCACTCTCTTTCACATATATGGGCTGGAGAGAATGTTGCTCTGCTGGATTGTATCCGTTATTCTGTTGAATTCTTTATATGTTGATATATAGCTGCTGTTCATAGTATACTGTATATTGTTTCTCCTTTCATGCCTCTACTGTTAATAAAGACTTCTTATAAATAAAAATAGAAAATAAAAAAAGGAGTCGGTGCCGGGCAAGATGGTGGAGGCTATTATTAAGAATAAAATTGCAGAGCATATACAAAAACATGGACTGATGAGACAAAGTCAGCACGGATTTAGTGAAGGGAAGTCTTGCCTCACCAATCTAATGCATTTTTTTGAGGGGGTAAGCAAACATGTGGACAATGGGGAGCCGGTTGATATTGTATATCTGGATTTTCAGAAGGCGTTTGACAAAGTGCCGCACGAAAGACTCCTGAAGAAATTGCTGAGTCATGGAATCGGAGGTAGGGTATTATTATGGATTAAGAACTGGTTGAAAGATAGGAAGCAGAGAGTAGGATTGCGTGGCCAGTATTCTCAGTGGAGGAGGGTAGTTAGTGGGGTCCCGCAGGGGTCTGTGCTGGGTCCGTTGCTTTTTAATGTATTTATAAATGACCTAGAGATGGGAATAACTAGTGAGGTAATTAAATTCGCCGATGACACAAAATTATTCAGGGTCGTCAAGTCGCAGGAGGAATGTGAACGATTACAGGAGGACCTTGCGAGACTGGGAGAATGGGCGTGCAAGTGGCAGATGAAGTTCAATGTTGACAAGTGCAAAGTGATGCATGTGGGTAAGAGGAACCCGAATTATAGCTACGTCTTGCAAGGTTCCGCGTTAGGAGTTACGGATCAAGAAAGGGATCTGGGTGTCGTCGTCGATGATACGCTGAAACCTTCTGCTCAGTGTGCTGCTGCGGCTAGGAAAGCGAATAGAATGTTGGGTGTTATTAGGAAGGGTATGGAGTCCAGGTGTGCGGATGTTATAATGCCGTTGTATCGCTCCATGGTGCGACCGCACCTGGAGTATTGTGTTCAGTACTGGTCTCCGTATCTCAAAAAAGATATAGTAGAATTGGAAAAGGTACAGCGAAGGGCGACGAAAATGATAGTGGGGATGGGACGACTTTCCTATGAAGAGAGGCTGAGAAGGCTAGGGCTTTTCAGCTTGGAGAAGAGACGGCTGAGGGGAGATATGATAGAAGTGTATAAAATAATGAGTGGAATGGATCGGGTGGATGTGAAGCGACTGTTCACGCTATCCAAAAATACTAGGACTAGAGGGCATGAGTTGAAGCTACAGTGTGGTAAATTTAAAACGAATCGGAGAAAATTTTTCTTCACCCAACGTGTAATTAGACTCTGGAATTCGTTGCCGGAGAACGTGGTACGGGCGGTTAGCTTGACGGAGTTTAAAAAGGGGTTAGATAGATTCGTAAAGGACAAGTCCATAGACCGCTATTAAATGGACTTGGAAAAATTCCGCATTTTTAGGTATAACTTGTCTGGAATGTTTTTACGTTTGGGGAGCGTGCCAGGTGCCCTTGACCTGGATTGGCCACTGTCGGTGACAGGATGCTGGGCTAGATGGACCTTTGGTCTTTCCCAGTATGGCACTACTTATGTACTTATGTACTTATGAGTATAGAGGTTCACAGGGTCATTTTTTGTTAGTGGTAGGTGTGGTTTGCAGTATAACCTATACTTGGGTCGATTTGTATGTGCCCAATGAGCATCAGGGGGACTTCCTGAGGATGTGGCTGCCCACAATTCTGCAGCTGAAGGAGGGTTTTTTAGTCATGGAGAGATTTTAATTTTATGCTGATGCCTGATTTGGATAACATACGGAGACGGATTTCCTAAAGTAAGAAGAATAGGAAGGATTTTCAATTTGGGGTGAGAACATTGAATGTGATTGATGTTTGGCGGTGGATTCACCTATAAGTACATAAGTGTTGCCATACTGGGACAGGCCGAAGGTCCATCAAGCCCAGAATCCTGTTTCCAATAGTGGCCAATTCAGGTAACAAGTACCTGGCAAGAGCCCAAAACAGCATTTTATGCTGCTTATCCTAGAAATAAGCAGAAGATTTTCCCCAAGTCCATCTTAATAATGGCTTATGGACTTTTCTATTAGGAAGCGATCCAAACCTGTTTAAAACCCTGCTAAGCTAACTGCTTTTACCACATTCACTGGCAACAAATTCCAGAGTTTAATTACACATTGAGTGAAGAAATATTTTCTCCAATTTGTTTTACATTTACTACTTTGTAGCTTCATTGCGCGTCCCCTAGTCCTCATCAATTCTATTCTCATTTTTTTATAAGGACTTTCTGGGTTTGGTGCAGGACTCAGGTATTGAAATGGTGACCTGGTCTGATCATGCTCCCCTCTGGGTCACATTGACGGATGCAGGTGGGGAATCAGGAGTGAAACAATGGAGACTAAATGATGGTCTTCTGGATGACCCGCAGATTGTCAGTATGTTGTGCAGATATTTGCAGGACTATTTGCTGCTCAATGTGAAGGGTGAGGATTCCTCAGGAGCAATGTGGGAGGGGCTGAAGGTGACCATCCAGGGCCACATTGTTTCAATTGTGATTGGCCATTGGCAGAAGCAGAGAGTGGAATTGGCCCAGTTAAGCGATCAGGCTCATAAGCATTAACCAACTTGGCAGGATCTGCTTCCCAACTGACTGAGGTGCATCATCTGTTAAGTAGTTATAAGATTGAGGACCTTTAGCTTTAAGGTGCAACTACTGCGGCAAAGGAATTTTGAGTTGGAAACAAGGCTAGTAGATTGGCAGCTCACAGACTGAAAGGTCAGAGTACTTGGAACAATATTCTTCAGATCCGGAAGGCAGATGGGAGATGGAGACCTAGCAACGCTTTGTGGAGTTTTATACACCAGAGAGCAAAGAAAGTATAGCAGAGATTGATTTGAATTTGGATTAGTTGATTTTGGGGAGGATTGATGAGACAGATGGCCATCACTTGGATAGGCCCCTTGCCACCATTGAGTTTCGCCAGGCCCTCCTCTCTAAGAAAATTGGAAAGTCTTCAGGGTTGGATGGAATCATAGTTAAGTTAAACAGTTTGCAGATTTGCTATTTCCACCTCTGTTGGGGTTTCTTAATGAGTTGGGATGGGGGATAAGTTGCCCTACTTCATGCAACTGGCTGGGGTGACAATTCTGCCTAAGGATGACAAGAATCCCTTATATGGCTTCTATCACCCCATCTCCCTCCTTGGGGTAGATACAAAGCTTTTTACTACAACCCTTACAAATAGGCTTATAAGTTGGCTGCCCTAGCTAGTCCATCCTGACAAATCGGGATATATATTGGGATGCCAAGTAGGAGCTAATATTCGGCAGGTGCTGAATTTGATGGTGAGTGCGAAACAAAGGAGGCAGGATTTGAGATTGATGCAGAGAAAGCCATTGACTGGGTCTATTGGCCCTTTATGTTTCAGGACTTGAAGCAGCTGGGTATGGGACTGCAGTTGAGGGGCTGGATTGCATCACTATATAATTCTCCACTGGCATGTATTAAAGTCAATGGCAGCTATATGGATACCTTTTCTAGAAGGACGTGGCAGAGTTGTCCCCTGTCACCACTTTTGTTTGCATTAGTGATTGAGCCCATGGCCCAGTGAGTCCAGGAGCAGGCCCTCATTGAGGGCTTTTGGGTGAAATGTTGGTCCCATAAACTGAGGTTATTTGTTGATGACCTCCTCTTTTCCTTGGCCAACCCTGGGGTGTCTTTGCAGGTGGTGATGCAGGAGCTGGAGGCATACAGGAGAGTTGCGGGCTTTTGTGTCACCATAGCTAATTCTGAGATATTGAATGTTATGGTACCCCAGGATGTGGTAGATGTCTTACAGGCCCATTTCCCTTTCGCTGGGTGCGATGATCTATGGGGTATTTTGGAATCCTCTTGGGAGTCATGGGCACTTGGGAGGCATAGGCACAACTTTGTATGAGCTCAGTTATGGACCAACATTGCAGTGGGTCTATCAAGATCTTGATCATTGAAAGGGATTGTTTTTTTTTTTTGGATAGGGAGGATAGAGGTTGTTAAGATGATGATTTTGTCTCAGCTTTTTTTCTCACTTCATATGCTGCCCATTTGGATTGAAGAGCGGGTCCTTTGTCACTTGCTGAGTAGGATTATGAGGTTTATTTGAGCTTGGAGGTGCCCTAGATTTGCACTAGGAGCAATATGTCTGGGGAGACTGGAGGGAGAGCTGGCAGTTCCCACTTTAAAAAATATATTATCAAGCAGCTCAGCTATGTGCAGTACTGAAGAGGCAGACATGGGAATGCAAGCAGTGGGTGGACCTGGAAGAGGAGGAGGAATCGAGGAAATAGAAAAAAATGACCCTTAAAAACAGTAACACCTCTTCACCTTCTCTGTCCAGCTCTAGAGTATACCAGCTATTTCTAACAAGGAACATGCTTGGTTTAGCAACACTTCCTCATCTTCTGTTAGTCAAATTTCAGTTAAAGAATGAAAGTAATTTTATCATCTAAAAAAGGTCATACACCAAGGATAGTTTCCCCTAATTAGTCATACGTTTTGCAATAAAAATGTTATAGAACTTGAGGAACAACCCTGATAAAGAATTTTGAAATTCATCTAAGTTGCTAGGGAATAACAAGGACAAACAGACTGTCTTTATGTATTTTCTTGTTAAGCATAGATCTATACACAAACTCAAAAAATTAAAGTAAAAAAGAAAATATTGAAAAGCCACTCAAAGGGGTGCATCCCTTGGACATGTCCCTCAGGGAAGCCCATGAGCAAGAAAGATGGTCCATGTAAGGTTCTCCAGTTAGATATCAGCATCTGGGCAAACTGAAATGACAACAGCGTTACCAGTGTCAACAGAAGCAGACATCAGCCACGATGGAGTCTTATATAAGGCCAAAATGTGTCAAATATGGCATCGAGCAATACAGGATGTAGAACTGGTGCAACAGCAAGAACACCGGACTTAATCTACTGCTAGTGTACTTCTACGGAGAGTAATTTATAGAAGAAAATAGTAGAAGTATTAGTTGCCAAACACATGATTATCAAGTATGACCTTTAAATCTATGGGTTTTCTAAAGCACATTTCATTGTTGTTCAGCACTATGATCTGGACAGCTCCTTTGATAGACAGAAAGACAGATTAATCACATTTAAATTAATGCACAGAAACAAAGGTTAAACAAAATTAATAGCACTTTTTACATTTTGAAACACATTAAAGATATCTGCAGCAGTATATTAAAAGGTAAAGGGTCAGCATTTGTATTGGGTATAAAATTAGCAGTTACATTAATTAAAACATATTTCAGGTGTGGTAAATTAAACATTTGTAAATCAGTCAATAGTTTGTTGTTTTATAAGCAGGGCTAAAAACACTGTTAAGAGACCTATCACTCATGAAAGAAGAAGGCATGAATCATCTGGTGTCTAGTTAGCCCCACAAGAAGACTTGATATGCAACATTAAAACGAGACAGCTAAGGCATTCCTAGATAATGAAGTCTAAATATTGGATAACAAATGTAATGAAGTGCCATCTATTAATGTCATGCATGCATTTTGTGCACTAAACTCTAAAAATTAATTTATATTCATGATCACACAAAATCATTGTAGAAGCAATTCCAAGTTTCTCAGCCGTCCTCCCAAACAGAAAGGCAACTCCAGTTGCACAATGTACATTATGCTTTAAATTGCAACACATGGCTTCATGCAATATTTCTAACGCAATGTATAATTGAATGCCTGACCTGGACTGCACTGAGAAAAGTAAACAAGGCATGTAGCAACCTTGGAAAAATTAATACATGAGAAAAATTTAAAACACCTCCTCCTTTCTTGATCAATAGATATTTTCCTGTTTTTCTTCTCTGTTATCAGGATTATGACATCTGAAAGTCTAGTAGAAACAAAGAGGTCCTTTTACTAAGCCGTGTAAGCGTCTACGCGTGCCCAATGTGTGCCAAAATGGAGTTACTGCCCGACTACCACGTGGTTCTTGTGGTAATTTCATTTTTTTTGTTGCGCGTCCAATACACACGTCTGAAAAATATTTTTTTTGGGGGGGCACACGTAACGGATGCACATCAAGTGGCATTTGGCATGCGTAGGTCATTACCAACCGGTTACCATGTCAGTCTTTACCACTAGGTCAATGTCTGGCAGTAAGGTCTCAGACCCAAAATGGATGCGCGGCAATTTTCATTTTGCCATACGTCCACTTTTGGCAAAAATTTTAAAAAGGCCTTTTCTACAGGCACGCTTAAAAAAGGATCGGAGCACGCCTAAAACCCACACCTACATTAATGCAAGCCGTTTTTTAGCGTGCCTTTGTAAAAGACCCCAAAGCCCTCTAAAGTTAAACGTCACTTGGAAGCATTTTGTTCTGCACCAAGTTGTGGCATGACGCTTCAGGGATTTTTATCATACAAACCAATATATTGTGTCATTGGAAAGCTGCAATTGGATGTTTCTCAGTAATATGAAACATATCTTTGTGCCCTAAATTAATCCAGAAAACCTCATTTCTTGAAAGATTGCTAAAGGAGAATGAACTGCCAGTTCTGAAACAAACAGCCAATATGCTTTTAACTATTACAGCCTTCTGTCCCTATATGATGTGAAGGATTCAAACATGAAGTTTAGAAATTCCTTTGTTGGTAGTTTCAAATTTAAAAATTTTAATAGAAATATTTAGCACTCCTTTCCAAATAATGCTTGGCGTTTATTCAGATAAAAAAGAGGCCTTCCCAAAATCTAAGGGAGTAATATTTTAAAGAGGAAGGAGGTTATTTATTTATTGTTATTATTTATTTATTTAAAATTTTATATTCCGCTTACAACTAAGCAACTCATAATAAAACATACACAATAAAATCGAACAAAAATAAAACTCTTCTTACATCAGTCAAAAACAAAGATATCAGTCCCATGCTTGAACAAAAAAAGTGTGTCTTCAACAGTTTATGAAACTGTACCATACTGTTGTACAACCTTAAAATTCCAGGTAAAGCATTCCAACCTTGTGGACCAGCAATGGAAAGAGCTGCATTCCGAGTACAAGCATATTTTACAGAATGTAAATGTCCAGTTGCCAGCAACAAACATCACATTTTCTGACCGCAAGTGTCTTGATGGTCGATACACAGAAATAACTTCTTTAAAATACAATGGAGCAGAATCTGAATACAGAGCTTGATGAATCAAACATGCAATCTTATACAATACTCTAAACTGAATAGGTAACCAATGCAATGAATGAAGTACAGGAGAAACATGCTGAAACTGAGATGTTCCACCCAACAATCGTGCAGCAGCATTTTGGATCATCTGCAATGCCTGTATCTTGGATTTAGAATTACCCAGATACACAGCATTGTAAAAATTGATCCGAAAAATCACCATATTCTGTACTACAGACCGAAAATCACATTTAGGTAACATGGGTTTTAACCTAGTCAACAAATGAAGCTGAAAAAATCCAGACTGTACCACAGACAAAATCTGATCTTACATAGAGAACTGAGAATCCAAGATCACACCTAAAACTCACTTTTTATTCTTCACTACTAGTTCAGTCTCACCCAACTTCACTGATTGACATTGCAACGGATCCTCATCCTTCCCAAGAAACATCATTTCAGATTTATTCTGATTTAAAACAAGTATGTGGGTGTTACAAGAAATGATTTACTTGGGGGAAAGAGCTCTAGAGCACTCACTACTGTTTATAATTTAAGAGCAGGCATTGTATTTATAAGTTTTAGGATATTAATTTCTCCACCAATCACCAAAGGTGATAATTGCAATAAATTAAATATTATCTCTGTTGAAATGCAGTATTCTGTACTGCAAGATTAACCTTAAGAGATACCATATACTCAGAACACAAAGAGACTATATTTTTAGCTTCAGAAAAGGTTTATTTTAAAATACAATTGCACACAAGAGGTAGGTTTTAAAAGGATCTTAGAACAGAGAATTTGTGCATAAAATAGAACAAAGTAACAGGTAGGTTAACTTACAGTCCTTGTTACAAGCATGCTGTGGTCCAGCTGATTGATGAGCACATGGTCCGGACAGGAGCAGGACTTCTGCAGTGAATGGATCTGAGTTGCTTGCAGCTGAAGAGAGAATCTGAATCTTGGGGAAACAGCTTTTGCTTTTATATCTTGCAAGCTGCAGGAGGATATGATCACAGAGTCCCAGCACCTGCTTCCTGGTTTGCACTGGATAACTTGCAAGGCATTATGGTTATTGTAGTCTGTTCACATGATCTGCAGATGTCCTGGCATCCATTTGTCTGATAGATGATAGGAGGGGGCAGGTATACCTCTGATGACAGGCAAATGTTTTGTTTATGCTTTTCCTCTGAGTTCTTTGTTTTCGATGGGGTCTCCAGACTTTCTGTCTCTTGGGTCTTTGGTTTTCAGAGATGTCTGGATGGAGTATTCAGGTACCCACCTTAGTCAAGCTTTTGTTAGGTGGGAGGGCAGAGGAAGCTATATATCTCTCTTTTGTCTTTGTTAAGTGTTTGTAATTGACTAGCCCTGCTACCAGAAATTCCCAAGGAAAAAGGGAAAGAAGGTATTGAAATGCAGTTTCAATACATCTTTTAAAAGCTGCATTTTTATATTGATAATTCTGACAATTGGCTTATACCATAACATGGGAATGTATCCATCCTCCAACAGCTTTCATACACTGATTCAATTTATCATGTAACCCTATAAGGCCTTCTAGCATAGGAAAAAATTGATCATCATCCGCGTAAACCCTATGTAAATCTCTAAAAACCTCACCCAGAGAAGACATGTAAATATTAAACAAGGCTGAAAGAGCAGATCCCTATGGAATACCCCGAAACACTGATAGCACATGAGATATTTGCCCCTACTAAGAACTTGCACAAATCAGCCCTTTAGAAAGGAAGAAAACCAATTCCACACATCTCCACCTATCCCAATCCCCTTTAGCTTAACTAACAGAAGATCCACATCCACCATGCAAAAGTTGCTGACACATCCAGAAAAACAGGACAGAAAGTTAAACCTCTATCAATTCCTTGCCTTATCACATCCAAAGATGACAACAATGTCTCAGCACTATGTCTAGTTCTAAAACCATATTGATGTATATCTAAACATTTAACACCATCTACAAACTCAACCAATTGCCTTAAAATCACTAAGTCTATCACCTTCAAAACCGCAGGAAACATTGAAATAGGTCTATAATTGCTTAACACTGATACATCCAATGAAGCACCCTTTAACAAAGATTTCACTGTAGAAAATTTACACTTAGGCTCCTTACCCAAAGAAAATGACATTCACAATCAATGACATTACTGGAGAAACTGCAGGGGCCAAACCCCTAATGACAACTAGAACATTTTTGGAGCAGGGTGCCTAGCCTCTTGAGTCACACAGCTCCAACTATTTCAGACTTACTCATGGAGCACATTTTCTGCTCCACCTGTGACATATACCACAGAAACATTGAGGAGCTGCCATCACATCCTTGATGCGGGGAAGCACATCCCCTTACGTAACCATTGATTGACTCTCTTTCTTGATGCCTTCAGCATCCCCATTCCATCCAAGTCCAAGGTAGGCACCGCAGACTTTCTGCTACTCTGGCACTAGCCCCGCCTCAATACAAGAGGGGGACTGCCCCTGGTTTAGACATAAGCCATGCCACTGCCATTTGACCACTGTTGAAGCTTTATTTGGTCTGAAACATACTGCTGTGTGCTCTATTAGGCTAGGATACACTGCCATAAACCAAGACAGTGACACCTCACTTGTTATGGTCTCCCCCTTCTTCCCTACTCCTAGCTGTGGCCATTCTCAACACAAGCGCGCATAAAGGCCTGCACATGAAGTTTGAAAGCAAAGCTGCAACCTGCCTATAGGTCAGCTGCGCTGTACAATCTGTTTTCTGTGTAATAAATGTGACTCATTTCTGCATCACCCAACAACGCCAATTAGGCATCTCTAGCAATGATTGAACACCCCCCTCTGACTGCAACCCGGGATATATCCCAGGCAGAATATTCCTCAGTGACATCAATATGTTGAAAACCATCCACACATGGAAGAAATGTATTTGTATATATTTGTACTGTACCTGGCCCTGGATGAGAACAATGTAACAAGTTTAAAATTTTTGCAAGAAATATGGGGAACTAGAGGGGCACACTATGCACCTTAGAATTACCCAGCTATGTTATGCTGCTAGGCTGTCTTGCAGTGAACCCCGAGTGGAAACTAGCTTCATCATAATCTATGGCTACCTCCTATACTCTTGCCATTGAGAATGTCTTAATGAATAGTCCCAGAACAACATGGGGTGAAAGGTTAATGATACCCCACCACTCCTTTTAGTATGCTAGCCACTGATTTCTCAAGCCTGGTGAAGTCTATCAATTCATGTTGGTCATCTCCCTAGGTGGCTCCTTTGGAGCATGCAGCTGGTATGAGAGCAGAACCGTACCTATGCATATTACAAATAAACAGATATAAACATATACCTGATGGTGCCTACATGCATAATGGATGATCAAGATCTTTGCACTAGCAACTACACTGACAGGTCTGCCTGATCTGATCTGCATGTACCTCTTGGACCATGCCATAAGGCTCACGGGTATAATGTCCAGTAAGCCTAGGTAACGTCACCATCCAGGTGAGGCCCAGCTCCTTAATCTGAGTAAGCTGCTCCTTAATCTGGGTGGTCATCACTGTACTGTTATACTCAGGTCATGAAGCTGCAAAGTGGTTGACAGACCATCAAGCCAATGCTATAGTGCTATAGCAGCCAGTATAGTGCTATAGCTAGCCAATCCAGCATACGTTCATTACCTAAGGAAACATAGAGGGGCATAATTTAACGAAAACGCCTATCTCCATGGGCGTTTATCTCCGAGAACGGGTCCGTGAAGGGGCGGACCGAACCGTATTTTGGGAAAAAATAGACGCCCATGTTTTATTCAACAATGTGTGAGCTGGGCGTTTTTGTTTTTCAGCGATAATGGAAAATGAAAGCGCCCAGCTGAAAAACGAATAAATCCAAGACATTTATTCGTGGGAGGGGCCAGGATTCGTAGTGCACTGGTCCCCCTCACATGCCAGGACATCAACCGGGCACCCTAGGGGGCACTTTTACAAAACCAAAAAAACAGGTAAAAGAGCTCCCAGGTGCATAGCACCCTTCCCTTGTGTGTTGAGCCCCCCAAATCCCCCTCAAAACCCACTGCCCACAAGTCTACACCATTACTATAGCCCTAAGGGGTGAAGGGGGGCACCTACATGTGGGTACAGTGGGTTTGGGGGGGTTGGACGACTAATAAGCATTAAGCAGCACAATTGTAACAGGTAGGGGGGATGGGCCTGGGTCCACCTGCCTGAAGTCCACTGCACCCCCTAACAACTCCTCCAGTGACCTGCATACTGCTGCCAGGGAGCTGGGTATGACATTTGAGGGTGAAAATAAAAATTTGTGAAACATCATTTTTTTGTGGTGGGAGGGGGTTAGTGACCACTGGGGGAGTCAGGGGAGGTCATCCCCGATTCCCTCCAGTGGTCATCTGGTCATTTAGGGCACTTTTTGGGGCCTTATTCGTGAAAAAACAGGGTCCAGGAAAAGTGTCCTAAATTCTAGCTAAAAACGCATACTTTTTTCCCATTATCGGTGAAATGCGCCCATCTTTGTTCGGCAGATAACCACGCCCCAGTTCCGCCTTCGCCACACCTCTGACACGCCCCCATCAACTTTGTCCGCATCCGCGACGGAGTGCAGTTGAAAACGTCCAAAAATCGGCTTTCGATTATACCGCTTTATTCGTTTTTGTGAGATAAACGTCCATCTCTCGATTTAGGTCGGAACTTGGGCGTTTTTCTCGTTCGATTATAAGCAGGATAGTGGTTGGATATCATCCATAGCTTGTATGTGTGGACCCAACGGGTCCAGAGTATGAAATTCTAAAAGTATGAAAATCCATGGAATGTGTAACGTATGTATTTGTTCACTTGTGTAGAGGATCCAAAGTTGTGGAAAAGCGATGCTGTAGGTACCAGATGAGGCAAAGAGCATGAAGTATCTTACAGTTCTCATCCATCTATCATGTAGTAACCAAGCTAGATTTAAATATCCAGCCATGTGTAGAAACAACCATCCAAATTTGACAGTTTTGAGAGCAGAGCTCACTGCCAACGGAAGCAGTAGGCCCCAGAAACAGGCCAACAAACAGGATGTAGTGGGATTCACATGCAACTGCACCAGACAAAAGTTAACATCTAACCTACCCATCGTGGCAAAACTACCCCTTTTGCTTACAACAAAATCGCCCTCATCCTGGCAAGTACTGTATCATTTGTTTGCGATGAAACGGGCCCACAGCATGGCAAGCACCTGCACAAGTGTATGTGTAGTAATCTCAGGAATGGCTTTCAGTGCATAATAGGACAACAATAGTTGCGTGTTAGGTGTTTAAAATGCTTAGTAGTCGGCATTCTCACCTATGATGTATATGTACTGCTATCCTGAGGGGAACAGAATAACAACTTCAAGGTATACACTGCACTGACCTATTACCATAACCACGTATTGTCCGTGAATGTATATATTTGTATATATATTGTATATATTTGTACTGTACCTGGCCCTGGATGAGAACAATGTAACTTGAGTTTAAAATTTTTGCAAGAAATATGGGGAACTAGAGGGGCACGCTATGCACCTTAGAATTACCCAGCTATGATATGCTGCTAGGCTGTCTTGCAGTGAACCCCGAGTGAAAACTAGCTTCATCATAATCTATGGCTACCTCCTATACTCTTGCCTATGTAAGCTCCTTTGAGCAGGGACTGGCCTTTTTTGTTAAACTGTACAGCGCTGCGTAACCCTAGTAGCGCTCTAGAAATGTTAAGTAGTAGTAGTAGTAATGTATACACAGTACTGAATCCGAGAGTCTCAGTGAAAACCTATGTTCTGATGTAAGTACACTGCATCATTTCTCTGTGTATTTCTGCACCTTAACCAAACTGCTAATCAACTTGAAACATAATAGCGAACTACAAAGTGGATTTTCTCCATACATAACCATAACCAAAAGCAGGTTTATTGCCCCTGAAGCTTGATGTCCTTATGTTTTAAAATGGAAGCAGGTAAATAAACAGCCCTGGGTCATAGGTACAAGTGCCGGGATTAGACCCAATCACCCATTTATATAAGCAGGAGCCCGTCCCCTGTTGAAACCTGGTGCCCTATTCACCATGTGGTTCTGTATTGCAAACCCGAAATGGACAGAAAACCAAGTGGACTTGAATGCAATAGCCCAGCCATTCTCTGCAAGGGGAGATTAATATGCTAATATTAAACACCACATAAATGCACTATGCGTTTGCAGGTTCATATAGATGTCCTCATGGCAAACTCTGTCCTGACATAACTGTCACACCATCAGCCAACAATTAATGTCTTCAGAACCTGCTCGATGCCCAGGGGCAATGCCAAGAAACAGATTCAATGTATAATCTTTCCAGGAATAATCAGAGCTAAAATCAGGTGCAAACCTGATACCCAGACGCAGATGCAATAAGACAGCAACAATGTATATTTCTCTTTCAAATATACTGGACCAATGTTGGCCTGTGGAAATATAATGACTTCAATAAGCATTCCTTCTTGAATACAAGGACTGAAGGCAGTGTTCTGTAATTATTGATGCATTTCAAGTAACTGACCTGGTATCCTGATTAAACTACTTGCAAGTAGAATGACAGTGCCTGAAGGCACACTTTGATGTGATGTTCTCCCTCAAGCATATTGAATTGAAAACTAGACCATGGAATCACCCTGATGGTGAATCGCATTCTGATGTGAATGAACTAAAGGTAACTGCCATGTTGGAGGACCTGTCTATCTGTGTGTGACTCGTGTATTGTATGTTGGGTGGTAATCAGAAATAGCCTAGGGTTATATTCAATTGTATTAACCATTAAGAACATAAGAATAGCCAAACTGGGTTAGACCAGCAGTCCATCTAGCCCAGTATCCTGCTTCCAACAGTGGCCAATCCAGGTCACACTAAGCAGAAGATTTCAGCATATTATTCTATGTCTTCATGTGGGCTGTCCTCCTGCTGTGGGCTGGTTCATGAACTTCTTAATCAGAGGCAACATGAAGCCAAATTAGATGCTTGTGACCTATGGACCAGGAGACATTAGAGAGCCAATTGAATATGAACCTAACTGTCATGACCTTGGTATGATCCCTGCATTGTATAAGAAACATATTGACTATGTATTAATAATCCTGCACTTATAATGATGTCTTCATTCATTCATACATTGTAATTACTAATTATACCACACAGCCTTCATACTGTCGTGTAAGTCCACTACTCTCTTCAGACTTTCTGGTTACCAAACTGCTACACTGCCTAGCCAGAGGTCAATGCCCCTAGATAAAAAAATTGGCCTCCATAAGCCAAAGCAAACAAGCTTACTAAACAAAGGTGGGGACATGCAATCCTAAGACAGTGGTTGTACGCTAGAGGAAACCCCATACTCTCACCCTCTAAAATCCTACATACTGAAGATTGTCAATGGAACGTGCCCAGCAGCACAGGCACACAGGCAAACAACGGATAAACAGGTAGGACACTACAAGGTTAAACCCGCATCTGGCCTTGCCCACATCCTAAGCCGCAGCCACAGCTGAAACTTACAGGCCGCAGTGGCTCTGCAGCTCATTGGCTGGCAACAGGAGCCACCAAAATTTATTGCCTAACCACAGTGAAATTGGAAGTGAAAGAAAATGGCTATGCACATATAGGTCCGCACAATTAAAAATTTGTCTCATATAGGGAAAGCATCACTAGTATGTGAAGAGTAGATTATCGATCTCCTTTCAACAGGAATTAGCTTCAAGCAAAACTATATAATGGATTATCCGAGAATCAATAGCTTGGGTTAAGACAAAGAGACGTAACTTTCCTTGAAAATAGGAAGACCTTAATCAAGTCTGGTAAAGGAAAACTTTGAAAGTCACATATGGCACACTAAGGGTTATATAACAATGGTGCTTAGCTTTTATTTTCTGTCTATTTCCATTTGTGTGTATGTCTTAATTTCCCCGGAAAGCCTTTACTCAAACCAGGAAACTTCAAAACACAAGCTTCAGAGGGATGCTGATATTTGAAATGTGGATTGGTACTGGAAAAGTGCTTCCTGCATCAGTGGGCAGTCACACCAAGCCGCAGCAGGCACGCAGTAGCTTATAGCAATGATCATTAGCACCTACAGTCTGACCATGTACAAGATTACCCGCGTCCCAATTAGCCATGACCAACAAACTGTAAAATATTAAATGTTCACTATAAAACCCATGTGGCTGTGTGCATATCACTAGCAGGGGCATTGGACTTCCCAAAATCCCACTGCACTGCCTGGCAAATGAGGACAAACCCTTCTCACTGAAGAGGGCAGCCTCAAAATTGGCCTTCAACGGAAGCAATTGAGAAAGGATATGTGCCTCTAAAGTCCTCCCTGTGCCTGCCAAAGGGGCTTGAAATGCACGTGTAAAACAAGCGCACAGGAAGTATGAACCTCCAACACATGGAAGCAGCACAAATGGACCGCTGCCCTTAAATGGCCACCTGATTGGCCAGCACAATGCACCACAAACACTCTCACTACGATGCCAGTGCCAGCATTTTGGCTCCCACAGGAAACAGTCCAAACAGACCATGGCACCAAGGTAGACCAGTCTCACTAGAAAGAAAAAAGGGGCAGCACATGCCCATAAAAGCAGCACCGCACATGCTTGTTCTTGATGCACTAGGCAGAGACTAGCACACTCCAGCACGGCACTCTCACAGGACCTGAAAAATCACGCCTCCACCGAGCTCACACCTATTCACCTGCACTGAACTCACACCACTGCATCCCACAGGCCCCAGCTCCAGCCCAGAAGCCAAGAGGGATGCAATCAAAGTAGGACATAACCACCACCCTGTGCTTCACCCCCCCCACCCCCAGGGGCCTTGAGGTAGAAATGTACCACCTGCACTAATACACCACTCCCACACCGTGCACCCACCAACATGAATACACCACTCCCGTACTACACACCCAGTGCTCACTGGACTCAGGACCTGCTTCCACTCCCACACTGTGCACACACTCGGGACCCAGAGGCGGGTGGCTAACATCCACCAGCATGTGCGGCCAGCTGGCCATGCACCATGCATTCCTCCCAGGATGCAAAGACCGACTTGAAGAGAAATGTCATGCCTACAAAGCCGAGGAACCAACTCCTGTGAACAGTCACCTCTCTGCGGCTCAAGCCATCATATGCAGGAGCAGAAAGCCAGGAGCACAGTGGACGCCAGATGATCAATTCTGAGTGACAAGCCACGAGAGGTAAGCAAAGGAGCATGGAGCAGCAGGCAAAATGGTGACTGCACTCTCACAGAAGTCCCTCTTACTACCTCCAGCGGCCACTCCTTCCTGCCTCCAGGACCTCTTCACTTAATCCCTGACTCCCCCATCTCTCTCCTATCCTATACACCTTCCCTTGCTTATCCCTGATCTGACCAACCTGACCTGACCTGACCTTTGAGTCCCTTCCAAATCCCCAGCCTCCCCTCCACCTGCACCCCTTTCCTAGCCGTGCTTGGGCTGCCACCTGTTTGTGTGACTAAACTGCCTAATTGGCTAGGTCAGCTTCCTTTCTGTCCTGCCCATCCATTCAGATTTCATTCATATTATCTACTCATCAACTCATCTCTGTGCCCTACATAAAGGGTGTGATATCAAAAATGGGGCAAACATCTAGCTGTAGCCTGGAGAACCTATGTAAGGAACAGTGGTTTGACTAAAAAGTGTTCTAGCTTTAATAGGGTATAATGCAATGTCCCCTGTAGCCATTCCTTGAGATGGCACAAAAGCACTGCAATATTGTATGCTCTAAGGCCTAGCAGTTCCATCCCCCTGACCCCCAACAGGCCATCAATCACTCCAGTGTCACTCAGCTTAGTTCTCCACCACAGAAATTTACATAGGATTCTGATTTAAATCTCTTCTCAGGGGGATAAGAGGCAGCATTTGAAAAAAATTATATATATATATATATATATATATATATATATATATATATATATATAATTTTTTTCAAATGCTGCCTCTTATCCCCCTGAGAAGAGATTTAAATATATATATATATATATGCAGAATAATTACCTTGTTGCAGAAAATCATGCTCTGTAAACAAATTGGGAGAGGTGTGGTGGGATATTTATCTGATATAAATCCCAGAGGTCTTGTAGAATAAGCATACCAAGGTAACGCAGACAGCCCCCTGAACCAATTTAAGGGAAAATCTCCTCCTCAATCCTTCCTTGTTTCTGATAGGGGTGGAAGGGCCTCTGATTTATCCATATTAAGCCTTAGTCCTGAGAAGAACTCAAAGTCACTAAGGGGTCTTTTTATCAAACTGTGGCAAGCACTAGCACACGTTTACCACAGCTTAAAAGGGCTTACCACAGGCATGCATACCACTCGGTAAAAAGCTATTTTTATTTTCACCACAGAGGGGGGTGTCTGCAATAATCAGTGCAACTACTCTGCCATGCACTTACAGATTAGCACCTACAGTATTAATCTTTAATGAGCACATGCTAAGGTCACTTTTTAGCACTGCTTTGTGAAAGAGCCTCTAAATATGTCTAACACAGTGGCATAGCTATGGAGGGCCTTGGGGGCCCGTGCCCCTCAATTCGGGTTTGGGGCCCTCATGTCTGCTGGTTTGCCTGGTGGGAGTCCCCCAACCCTGCAAGCAAAAGCTTTTCTGCAGTGATATTTGCCGCAGAGCTGTCTACCCTGCTTTCCCCCTTCCTCGTGCATAAGCTCGTTTTTAGTGAAATTGAGCAGGACGGAAAAGCAGGGCAGGCAAAGTAGCAGTGAATATTGCCACAGGAAAGCTTCTGCTGGCGGGGCTTGGGGACCGCCCCGCGAGCCAAGGTATATGGGATTATGGCAGGGGTCGAGAGTGGCAGGGAGGCGGGCAAATTGTGCCCCCCCCCCCCCCCACACACACACACACACACTTTGGTCTCATGCCCCCTCCCAAATCCAGGTCTTGCTACACCTCTGGTCTAATAATATAAAAGAATATACAACAGAGAGAAAAAAATCAACAATTTCTAATTGTGACGCAGTTTCAAAAAAGAAATGATGAAAACGGTGCATCAAGATATCATTGATCCATCAGTGAAAAACTGTTCAACAGAGCTCGAAAAAAATATTTTCATGAATTTCTTTCAATATGCCAAATTGAACAAAAATATGTTCAACCTGTCCAAATTTTCATTATTCTTAATACAGAAAAGTCTCAGTTCTGTACTTAACTTTGCAGCAAAGCTCTCAGTGAGCACTCACTGACTCTGCATAAGGGCAGGATAAAGCAGCAGTCCAAATTAGGGGGGAGGGTGCTTCTACTAAGCAGCAGTAAGCACTAACACAAGCTTACCATACAGGAAAATGCTCAGGCGTCCTGCGGTAGTGTTGGCATCTGCGCACACTTCCCACATGCTAAAAACACTTTTATTTCTTAGTGCTGGGAGCACGTTAGCGCAGCCACATTGCTGCACGCCTACCGATTAGCACATGGTTAGCATATGAGCCTTTTCCATCTACTAAATAGCTGAGGCATAGCCAGACCTCGCGGTGGGAGGGGGCCAGAGCCTGAGGTGGGGGGGCACATTTTGGTCTGCAGCCCCCCCCCCCACTGCCTCTCAGTCCCTCCTGCCGTCCTGCCGCTCCCCACCCACTGCCGCAGCAAATACCTTGACTGGCAGGGGTCCCCAACCCCCGCCAGCTGAAGCGTCCAGTGCCGCCGCATTGCCTTCCCTGCTCTGCTTTCCCCTTATGTGCTGAATTCTCAGTTTCACTAAAAGGAGTGTGCTGGACATGAGGAGAAGACAGAGCAGGGCAGGCTAAGCAGTGGCACCGGAGAGTGGCGCTGGACAATGCTTCAGCTGGCAGGGGTTGGGGACCCCCACCAGCAAAACCAGGGGCCCAGATTATATTAGGGGGCCCAGGCCCCCGTGGCCCCCACCTAGCTACACCACTGCTAAATAGGTGTAAGGGCTCATACACTAATTGGGAAAATCAGCCATTTATAGCTGTGCTAAAAGTGGCCTCAGCGTGTGGGGAAACCCATGCACTAGTCATAGCACAGGCCACCTTTTAGCGGAGCTTAGTAAAAGGGCTCATTGATGATGTTTTCAGATGCTGAGTAATCCCTGGAACAGAGAAGTACATGTCCTCCTCCTCTCACCCCGTCAAGGGGACAAAACTGCATATATATTTTCCAAGTGCACTCTGCGCATAGTCCTACAGAATTATTGTCTTAGGGCCCCCTTTACCAAACTGTGGCAAAAGGGGGCCTGTGCTGGCATCGGCATATGTTTTACATGTGCACCGAGGCCCTCTTTTGCTGCAGCTGGTAAAAGGGAAGTCTCGCCTTCCTGCAGGAAATGACTGTGCGGCAAGTAAAGCACTTGTCGCAGGGCTATTTCGGGGGAGCCCTTACCGCCACCCATTGAGGAGGCGGTAAGGGCTCCCGCTTTAACCCGGTGGTAGTGTGCCATTTTAAACTGAATTAGGCACATGTTAGCACCCCAAAGGACCCCAAAATATGCATGTTGAAAATGCCCATTTTTGTAGTGCTGGAAATGATGGTGCGCTAGGGGTGGGATGTACTGCTGGGCTGCTGCAGTAGCCTGGTGGTACTTCCCGTATAGTGAGCGGTAAGCCCACGTTGGGCTTACCGCCGCGTAGTAAAAGGAGCCCTTCATTTTTTATTTGTTTGAGGATATATGTATCCGTGAGGTTCTTTTATAAAGGTGCTCTAACAGATTTAGCATGATCTAATGATTAGCGCATGCAAATGACAGTGCAGTCCATTGTATACTTAAGGGCTACATGGCACTTAACTCACAATAATTCATTAGCACACTTTAGTAACAGGACCAGTGGCGTTCCTAGGGAGGCTGACACCCGGGGCGGATCGCCGATGCGCCCCGCCCCCACGGGTGCAGCGCCTCCCCCCGGATGCAGCGCGACCCCCCCCCCCCCCCCAGTGAAAGAACCCCCCCCCAGGTGCACGCCGCTGGGGGGTTCCGGCGCGCGCCTGTCCTTCGTTTGTTCCATGCTCCCTCTGCCCCGGAACAGGAATGTTCCGGAGCAGAGGGAGCATGGAACGAACGAAGGACAGGTGTGCACGGCACTCCCCCAGCGGCGTGCACCCGGGGCGGACCGCACCCACCCCCCCCCCTAGGAACGCCACTGAACAAAACCCCCCATATGATTTAGATGAGGGTAACTTTATAACAGGATGCCTGTGAGAAATCCAAAAAGTTACGTGTTTAATAAAATCCAATCAAACATCTATATCTATCGATCGAGGGGAAATGTGCTGCCTGAGAATGGTACGTTGATGCAGGGAGTGGGTTGGGTATTACTATCAGCACTGTCATGTGTGTGGTTTAAAATCAGGTCTTTATTGCCATACATTTCGTTTCACAAAGCAGCACAGCGTTTTCTTGTGTACGATATCGTTGTTAGCAGCTTTAGTGCTTTTTTTCATCTGATCTACAAGGTACTTTTTTCTACAGATAATACTAGACCCCTGACGCAGGCCTCACGGCCGAAACACGTCACGTGTCGGGTCATTTCTGCTACTGTCAATAAAGACCTTGTTCAGGAAGACACTCATTGTGAGAGGACTCTTTTGGATCCACTGTGTGTTTTGCCTTTCATTGGTTTTCCTGTGGAGAGTTCACCTTCTGTGGTTTAAAATCACCACATAGAAGTGACAGCACTGAACCTTACACGTCCAGGTGCCTAGGTGATCTGCCTCTGTGATTTTGCTATATGGATTTGTGAAATGGGTGCTCCTGTAAGACTTACTGTTGTAGGTATATCCGTGCAGGCTTTTTTTTTGTTTGTTTTTTTGTTTAAAGAG
This sequence comes from Microcaecilia unicolor, assembly GCF_901765095.1. Lineage (NCBI taxonomy): Eukaryota > Metazoa > Chordata > Amphibia > Gymnophiona > Siphonopidae > Microcaecilia > Microcaecilia unicolor. The sequence continues at coordinate 424,369,400 of NC_044031.1, forward strand.
GATCTCTTTTGGCAGATCCTTTTCTAAAATACATGCCTGACTGTACACGCTTCAACCTGGGCATCTTTGATCAGGCTTGTGCATCCTTTCTAATATGCTGCTCCATGTCTCTTCATAAAGTTGGCTCTGAAAAGCTGAAGAAAGAGCAGGTAAACTGAAGCAGGTATAAATGGGAGTGTAAATCACAACTACGCCCATGCTCTATCCAAACTTCCCCCCCCCCCCCCCCAACATGCCAACACCCAAATCATATAAAAGTACACACATTCTTGTCACCGTGTACACATCTACACAAAGGAGACCTTTATAAGCCATATTTTATGCTACTGTACTTACATATATATGCCAAACACCTTCACAAAATTGCCCCCATTAAAATCAATCCTTTTTTTTCTTTTATTAAAAGACTGCATATTGCTTTTTTTCAGTTTTAAAGGAAAACGTGCATTCTTACTAAGTCAGGGAAAATGTTTGAGGCTGCCCATGAAATACGTTAGTTTTGTGAAATTACAATGCAAATAACAATATCTCTTGAGGAAACATAAAAAGCAACAACGTACTGCAATTAATCATACGATTTTATGCCCTTCCTCTGACATGTAGTGAACGGAGGTATTTCTACAGTTGTTTTCATTCCAGCCTTGAAAGGTGCTTCCTTAAATGTCAGGAAGGCAAACTTCAACAGTCCTCTCTGTTTGTGTTCCATTATTCTGTGCATCACACTGATCAGTCTGGGTACTGGTAGAGGTGGAAAAGGAAAGGGAATGGGACTTGATATACCCACCTTTCTGTGTTTTTTGCAACTACATTCAAAGTGGTTTACATAGGAAATACAGTGTCATTATGCTCATATTAGCCCTCTCCTCAAGTCACTTCACTGGCTTCCTATCCGTTTCCGCATACAGTTCAAACTCCTCTTATTGACCTATAAGTGCATTCACTCTGCAGCTCCTCAGTACCTCTCCACTCTCATCTCTCCCTACATTCCTCCCCGGGAACTCCGTTCACTGGGTAAATCTCTCTTACCTGCACCCTTCTCCTCCACCGCTAACTCCAGACTCCGTTCCTTTTATCTTGCTGCACCATATGCCTGGAATAGACTTCCTGAGCCGGTACGTCAAGCTCCATCTCTGACCGTCTTCAAATCTAAGCTAAAAGCCCACCTCTTTGATGCTGCTTTTAACTCCTAACCCTTATTCACTTGTTCAGAACCCTTATTTTATCATCCTCACTTTATTATTCCCTTATCTCTTGTTTGTCCTGTTTGTCTGTCCTAATTAAATTGTAAGCTCTGTTGAGCAGGGACTGTCTCTTCATGTTCAAGTGTACAGCACTGCGTACGTCTAGTAGCGCTTTAGAAATGATAAATAGTAGTAGTAGTAGGTACTTATTTGTACCTGGGGCAATGGAGAGTTAAGTAACTTGCCCAGAGTCACAAGGAGCTGCAGTGAGAATTGAACCCAGTTCCCCACGATCAAAGTCTGCTGTTTTAACCACTAGGCTACTCCTCTACTCAGGAACACAAGTAATAAATGGAGTGGAATATGCCATGCATATGGGCTCATGTGCGGCAGCCTTCATTAACTTTACTCAGGGATTCTTTTATTAAGCAGCAGTAAGCCCAACGTGGGTTTACTGCTCGCTATACAGGAAGTACTGCTGGGCTAACGCAGCAATCCAGCAGTACTTCCCATCCCTAGTGTGACATCATTTCCAGCACTACAAAAATGTATTTACCTTTGTAGCGTTGGAATGTACCCAACGGTAATTGGCAGTGCCACGTGCTGCCCGGTTACCGCTGGGTTAATTCGGGAGCCCTTACCACCACCTCTCCTTACTTGCCGCATGGCCATTTCCTGCAGGAAGGCAAGACTTCCTTTTTACTATCTGCGGTAAAAGGGGGCCTCGGCACGTGTGTAAAACACGCACCGATGCCAGCGCTGGCCCCCTTTTGCCGCAGCTTGGTAAAAGGGGCCCTGAGTTTCCAAGGGAAACAATGCACTTTGTTTCTCTTTGAAAATTAACAAGTGCCAAGGGTTCCTTTTACTAAGCAGCAGCAGAAAGTTGCTTTAGTGTGCCCTTGCGTGGATTTCTCCCACACACTATGGCCATTTTTACCACAGCTGTAAAATCGCCAATTTTAGATTTTTTTTTTTTTGTACTATTGGCTGTGCGGTAATTTTAACAGGAAAAAACCTCTGCGTCCGTACAACAAAAGTTCAAAAGAAGTGGAGAATGACACAAGATGACGATCAGCCATAGGAGTGAAGTCAGAAAAACTTTATTCAGAGCACCAGTGATGAAGACCCAGCAGAGGCCGAGTTTCGGTGGTCACAGTCACCTGCGTCAGGGGTCAGAAAATACCCTGTGGATGCGCAAACCAGGAAAAATCGGGTGTATATGGTGAATTGGACTAATACAACTCAGCTGTACTGTGAACTCAGTACACAGGGTAAATTAAAACTATATGTACATAAGTATTGCCATACTGGGAAAGACCAAAGGTCCATCGAGCCCAGCATCCTGCTTCCAACAGTGGCCAATCCAGGTCACAAATACCCGACAAAATCCCAAAAATGTAGAAAACATTTTATACTGCTTATCCCAGAAATAGTAGATGTTCCCCAAGTCCATTTAATAACGGTCTATGGACTTTTCCTTTAGGGAGCCGTCCAAACCTTTTTTTAAACTCCGCTAAGCTAATCGCCTTTACCACATTCTCTGGCAACAAATTCCAGAGTTTAATCACACGTTGAGTGAAGAAAAATTTTCTCCGATTCGTTTTAAATTTACTACATTGTAGCTTCATCACATGCCCCCTAGTCCTGGTATTTTTGGAAAGCGTGAACAGACGCTTCACATCTACCCGTTCAACTCCACTCATTATTTTATAGACCTGTTTCATATCTCCCCTCAGCCGCCTTTTCTCCAAGCTGAAGAGCCCTAGCCACTTTAGCCTTTCCTCATAGGGAAGTCATCCCATCCCCTTTATCATTTTCGTTGTCCTTCTCTGCACCTTTTCTATTTCCACTATATCTTTTTTGAGATGCGGCGACCAGAATTGAACACACTGAAGACGCCTAATTTCACTCCTAAGGCTGATTGTCATCCTCTACTTTTGTTGAACTTTTGTCATATGGTAATGTTGTCATTAGCATGTGGCCATTTAAAAGAAATTACCTTGTGAACACATACACCGTCCATTTTGTATGCAGTAAGAGCTCACATGGTAATCCTGCACTAACTGGTGAGCACATCCTAATGTGAATGTGGTAATCGTTTAGCACAGGAACACCCACCCGCCACCTCCTGACACACCCTCACCCAAAAATATACTAATTTTTTTAGCACCTGGATTAGTGCACACTAATTTGACAGATACCTCAGGATGCCTGAGTGCGTCCTGTAGTATGCCATTTTAAGATGAATTAGGCAACGTTAGTGCCCCAAAGCGCACATGTTGAAAATGCCCACATGGTTTTCACCTGCTATTTGTTCAGGTAGCCAAGAAAGGGTAAAACAATAAGCATATATTTGAAAATGCCAAATATGTCTGCTCTCTTAGTACCTTAATTGAAAACTGCCTCTTTTTCACTCCTCTAAAAATAAGTACATTATATGAGTCCATGCATACTTTCAACCAGGCAAAGGAAGAGGGTTTTCAGTAGGAAAGCCTACTTTTTGCCACAAGAAATCCAGATAATATTCAAACACAAGCTATCTGAATAATTTGCACATTGGCTTTTTATGCAACAAAATGAAACTGTGATACTGCTATTCCTGAAGACAAGAACACAAAAAGAAGAAGATATTCTCCTAATGCAGAAAAGTGTAGAGATTGCTTTCTCGATGTCACGCAGTCCCTAAACAGTTGTTTACAGTGGGGCTCATTTTTGAAAGAGGAAAATGTCCAAAAAGTGTCATAAGCAGCATTTGGATGAAATTTCTTCTCAAAACGTCCAAATCAATATTTTCAAACCTATTTTGCAGATATTTATCTATTTACACTATCTGGTTATTTGCTCTGTGAGTTTCAACAATCCAATCCCTCTATAGCAAATAATGTATGTTTCTACACAGTCTTCTAATAAAGAGGTAAAAAGACTTCAGATTCCCGGTGCCATTCTTATTTTTTTTTTGTATATGAGAATAGCACCGCTCCGCTCTACCGCTGGCTATTGCTAATACCAGTGCAGTAACAAGCGGGAATCCTCATCAGTCAAAACATCCTCTTATCGCTTACTGTTATACAGTGTATATAGATATTTTGCAATTATAAGAGAAAGTTTTAACTGTTGAGGATTCCCGCTTGTTACCGCACTGGTATTAGCAATAGCCAGCGGTAGAGCGGAGCGGTGCTATTCTCATATACAAAAAAAAAATAAGAATGGCACCGGGAATCTGAAGTCTTTTTACCTCTTCATTAGAAGACTGTGTAGAAACATATATTTATCTATGCAATTCATCTGCAGTGCATCCAAATTACAAGTGGGGGGTGTCGGGGGTGTTGCAAGGGTGAGCTTAGGGCGTTCCTAACAAATGGACGTTTTACAGCCATAATGCAACAAAATTAAAATGTCTAGACCTGTTTTTAGAATGAATAAGGCACAAAAAGGCTCCCTAAATGACCAGATAACCACTGGAGGGAATCAGGGGTGGCCCCCCCTTACTCCCCCAGTACTCACTGACCTCCTCCCATCCACAAAGATGTGATTAAAAATAGTACTTACCTGCCTCTATGACAGCTTCAGATGTTATAGCCAGGTCTATTAGAGCAGCAAGCAGGTCCCTGGAGTAGTGGAGTGGTCAGTGAAGTGCACTATAGAGAGGAGGACCCAGGCCCATATCCCTTGCTACCTGATACACTTATGGTGGAAAGTGTGAGCCCTACCACATTCCCCCAAAACCTACTGTACTCACATATAGGTGACCCCCTCACCCCTACGGGCTATTGTAGTGGTGTACAGTTGGGGGACAATAGGTTTTTGGTGGGTTTTGGAAGGCTCAGCATACATTATAAGGGGTAACAGCGAGATATGTACCTGGGAGCTTTTATGTGAAGTCCACTGCAATGCCTCCTAGGGCACCCCATTAGCATCATATCCCTTTTATTTGAAAGTTCTAATGTGTTCTTATTAGATATTTCATTGGTATTATGTTGAGTTTGTATTATATCTATGTTATTTGAATGGTCTTTTATGCTGCCTACTATGATATTGTTTGTATTGTACTGACATCTATCATATTTCTGTTACATGGTCATTCTGCAGTGCTGTTAAATGTGTATATTTTTGATACTGTTTCATGGTAGTCCTATTATTAGGTTTCAATTTGCGGTTTCCAATTTTACCTCATGTAATTTATTTATTGTTTGTATTTGATCATTTTACTATTATTGTGCTGTTAACAATGGATCAGCTGTGGAGTCCAGCTGCTCTGAGGGGATTAAATTGTTGATTTACCTCCATCCTCACAGCAGGAGCTGCAGTGAAAGCCCTCTAGCAGTTGTAGAAATTGGTTTATGGTTTGTTTACCTTACTGCTGGGAAAGCAGGGGGGGTTGGCTGGAGGTGTCCTGGGTTGCCAGGGAGATATTTAACGAGGATGACTTCCTGACCTGCACTGAGGACAGATAGCAGCAGAACGGATACTGGGCCAGCATGATCAGAAAAAGCCACCAGACAACAAAGGTAGAAAAGATCATTTTATTTTCATTATAGTGTTTGGAATATGTCAACTTTGAGAATCAGGTGCTCAACATTAAAAGTTTATATTTATTTATTTATTTATGGCATTTTATCCCACATTAAACATGAATTAGGGTGTTTTGTGGCTCTACATGAGAATTGTGATGATGTGATCCCTTGTTTCATATTGTTGACGGTCAGCATTTTCCATATGGGTGGTATATTGGTGTATTAGGTCTGCCCAGTGTAATATTTATGGTACAGTAAGGTTCTGAGTGTGTTTTTGGACAAAGTTATGCATAGTGTTTTGCAGTTGAGCGATTGTGGTTAGAATATGCTTTGAGCAACCACTTTATTCTTTGACATATGATACATATCTAATATCTAAATTTAATAAAAGGTATTAATTGTGACTTTTATTTTTATGTATTTATTTTTTCTGCATGTTATCAGACAATTATGGATTTAAGCTCCACCCTGGCCCCTCCCCTAACCCCGCCCCCTTTAGCCTCCTCAAACAGTTGGGCCACCGACTGCCTATGGTACCTGCTGTACAGCACCTCGGGTGAATCTCTTCATAGAGGTGGTTAATAAATCCCAATAAATAAATAAAATTAAGTGCAATTATGCTATTGTCAATCAGTAACATGGTCATGTCACATCAAGAAAGGCATCCAGTCACCCCCTACTCAGCTTCCCTCACCGAACTGCCCCCCCCCCCCCCCCCCCCCCCCCCCTCCCCGGTTAATCCAATTCCCATAAACATGCTTCCTACCCATTACTTCTCCTCTGATCAGTACCCTCTCTTTGGATAATGCCTGCTTCCCAATCAAGGCCTCTCACCCAAGATCAAGTCCCCCAGTATATACCCTACCCCTAACAGGGGTCATATGGTATTACAATTAGAGGTCATCCTTCCAAATAAGTAGTGATTGCCCATATATGGAAGGATGACCCCAAGCACTAGTACTCTGAGAATACTGCAGGGGATCACGTGCCATTTTGAATCCTGGAGCCAGATAGGGCAGAAGCGAAGGGGTATCTCTCCCACTGCATTCCAATAAACTAGGATTCTCCAGGTGAGTTTTAGAGGCGGGTTGGGGGTACTAGGTGTTGCTCCTTTAGGTGGTCACAGACCTTTGGTGGGGGCGTGTAGAGGGGTTGCTGTCGAGCAGGACCTTCTATGTACGGAAGTTTGACTGGGCATGGTTGAGTGGAGTGTTCCTTTTCGGGGGGTTCTTGTCTGGGGGTTTCTATTGTGGTAGTGCTGGTAGGGGGGATCAGGTAATACTACCATGTTCCTTATCTCTTAGAGTTTGTGCCGGGGACCTTGTCACATAACCAGTGCTAGTGAAACTGTCTTGTCTACTGGGTCACATGAGCCTATGCACTGCATGTTTTCCCTGTGTGCCACACCCCTTGGATTTACAGAATAGATGCACGTACTGCACCTTTGCAGTTAATTTACAGTAAGTGCAAAAACTGCTCTTCAGCAGACATGTTTATGTTTATTAAAAAGTTTGATATATCACCTAACTTCAAAAGATATCAAAGTGGTTTACAATATTAAAATATAGGACAATAAAGAAAAGGAAACAGAATTCCATTAAGATAGGATAGGTCAACAGTCACACATAAGGCGAACCAATAATAAATACAGGATAGTTAGGGTAAACCAAGGAAAAGGGGGAAACTGGGGAGGGGAGGGGAGGGGAGAAACAAAATAAGGTAAAATAAGAAAGCAGCAACTGAATGTCCCAGTGCCAGGGCCGCTGAGAAGGGAGGCGGGGGGGGGGGCAAGATTCCCTGGGCCCGGCCTCCAAGGGGGAACCGGCACAGTGGTCTGTCTCTCTCCTGCTGCTGTGTGTCGAGACCCTGGTGACTGTGTTATCGCAAAAACCCGGGTCCTGGCACACAGGAGTAGGAGAGTGACAGACCAAGGGAGGAGCAGATGCAGAAAAGTAAGGGAAACGGGGGGGGGGGGGGGGGGGAGTGATGGCTGCCTGAGTAGGGGGTAGGGCAGAGATGGCCTGAGTGTGGTGGGGGGGGGGGAGTCCAAGTGGGAGGGCAACATGTTCCAAGTGGGGGGCAGCAGCTGTGGTGGCCCTGCCCCAGGCCTAGCTCTGTCTCTTAGTGGCCCTGCCCAGTATCTCCAGCTGTTAGGAAGAAAAAGGATGTTTTGCCTGGACAAAAAGACTTTTGAATTTTTAACTTTAGAGAAATGCATCCAGTATTTTTATTCTGTCATGCTCCTGCTTTTACCAAACAAATGTTTAATGGGCTACATCTTTCTGTGATGGGAAAAAGGATCCTTGGGGAGAAATTCAGACAGTATGTTTCTAGACATTTAAAATAGAGGGTGGGGATGACAAAAGGAAGCAGAGGATTTCGGAAAGTCACCCCCAGAATAAACATGAAGGCAGAGGGAAAGGTCATGTAAATATAAAAAACCACCCAAACTCACTAAGCACATGGAAAGCGGTCCTGCTTATAATCAAAATAGAAAAACGCCTATATTGTGACCCAAATCGGGAGATAGACGTTTATCTCACAAAACGAATAAACGGTATAATCGAAAGCCGAATTTGGACGTTTTCAACTGCACTCCGTCGTGGATGCGGACAAAGTTGATGGGGCGTGTCGAAGGCGTGGTGAAGGCGGAACTGGGGCGTGGTTATCGGGCGATCAGAGATGGGCGCCTTTCGCCGATAATGGAAAAAAAGTATGCGTTTGTAGGTAGAATTTAGGGCACTTTTCCTTGGCCCTGTTTTTTCACGAATAAGGCCCCAAAAAGTGCCCTAAATGACCAGATTACCCCCAGAGGGAATCGGGGATGACCTCCCCTGACTCCCCCAGTGGTCACTAACCCCCTCCCACCACAAAAAAATGATGTTTCACAACTTTTTATTTTCACCCTCAAATGTCATACCCACCTCCCTGGCAGCAGTATGCAGGTCCCTGGAGCAGTTGTTTGGGGGTGCAGTGGACTTCAGGCAGGTGGACCCAGGCCCATCCCCCCCTACCTGTTACAATTGTGCTGCTTAATGCTTAGTCGTCCAACCCCCCCAAACCCACTGTACCCACATGTAGGTGCCCCCTTCACCCCTTAGGGCTATAGTAATGGTGTAGACTTGTGGGCAGTGGGTTTTGAGGGGGATTTGGGGGGCTCAACACACAAGGGAAGGGTGCTATGCACCTGGGAGCTCTTTTACCTTTTTTTTGTTTTTGTAATAGTGCCCCCTAGGGTGCCCGGTTGGTGTCCTGGCATGTGAGGGAGACTAGTGCACTACGAATCCTGGCCCCTCCCACGAACAAATGCCTTGGATTTATTCGTTTTTGAGCTGGGCGCTTTCATTTTCCATTATCACTGAAAAACAAAAACGCCCAGCTCACAAATTGTCGAATAAAACATGGACGTCTATTTTTTTTCGAAAATACGGTTCGGTCCGCCCCTTCACGGACCCGTTCTCGGAGATAAACGCCCATGGAGATAGACGTTTTCGTTCAATTATGCCCCTCTATGTGCACAAATGCTCGTAGTCTAAGTAAAAAGGTTCAAGACTTGCAAGCCCTGATGTTTGAAGAAAACTTAAATATTGTTGCTATTACGGAGACGTGGTTCAACAATTCTCATGAATGGGATGTGACCATACCAGGCTATAATCTTTTTAGGAAGGAGAGGGCCGAAGAGGTGGAGGAGTGGCTCTGTATGTAAGACAGAGTATCAGAGCGGCTGAAATGCGGGAAACCTGGAGAAAAGAAGAAGCTTTATGGATCATCCTGGAAAGAGAAGACGGAACCTGTATCCGCACAGGGGTTATCTACAGACCCCCTGCGCAAACGGAGAAGTTAGACAAAGATCTGATAGAAGATATTCAAAAGATTGGTATGAAAGGGGAGGTGCTACTGTGGGGTGATTTCAATTTGTCTGACGTGGATTGCTTTAAAGTTTTCGGATACAGCGGAAAGAACACTACAGCGATCGGATTAAGATAAGTGATATCTGGCGGGAACACCGGGGCTAAGCCTAAGGTTACAATATAAATGATATGGATTGTATCAGAAAAACATTGAAAAATTGATTCCAATATCTTTAAGCACACACACAACTGTTATTTGAGATTGAGAAGTATTCTGAGAGAAGTTATTTGAGTAACAGCAGTTAGTAATTAATTGATGGAGTTTTTTTAAGCTAAATGATGGTGCGCCGAACCTACGCCTTATAGCCGCCGAACCTATGCCTTATAGCCTGCTATGTCGGGCTGGCTGGGTGGCAATACTGAAGCTTTTTTCTCCATCAGTAATTGTAATAATTGTGATAAGATTGATAACAGGGTGTGTGTTTAATACTATATATACACAACCAGCATGAGGCTGTGGTTAGATTTTCAGTTATTCCATAGGCTTGAGTGGACTGTTAGTTAAAATTTAATGCCAAGAAGTGTAGAGTGATGCACTTGGGGTGTGGAAACCTAAAAGAGAGATACAGGATAGGAGGGGAGAGATTAGTAAGCTCGACTCAGGAGAGAGACCTTGGGATGTTGGTGTCAGAGGATCTCAAGGTGAAGAAACAAAGGGACTAGGCGACGGCTGTGCCCAGAAGAATGCTAGGCTGCATAGAGAGGGGGGCATAGCCAGCAGAAGAAAGGAGGTTTTGATGCCCCTCTACAAGTCATTAGTGAGGCCCCACTTGGAGTATCGGGTTCAGTTTTGGAGGCCGTATCTTGCTAAAGATGTAAAAAACTGGAAGCGGTGCAAAGAAAAGCTACAAAATTGGTATGGGATTTGCACTGCAAACTGTACGAGGAGAGACTTGCTGACCTGATCATGTATACCTTGGAGGAAAGGAGAAACAGGGGTGATTTGATACAGACATTCAAATATTTGAAAGGTATTAATTCGCAAATTAACCTTTTCCGGAGACGGGAAGGCGGTAGAACTAGAGGACATGAATTGAGGTTGAAGGGGGAAGACTCAGAACTAACATCAGGAAGTATTTTTCATGGAGAGGGTGGTGGATATGTGGAATGCCCTCCCACGGGAGGTGGTAGAGATGAAAATGGTAATGGAATTCAAACATGCGTGGGATAAACACAAAGGAATCCTGTTTAAAAAGGATGGTTCCGTGGAATCTTAGTGGAGATTGGGTGGCTACGCCGGTAATTGGGAAACAAAATGGGAGCTGGGCAGACTTCTACAGTCTACGCCCTGACCGTGACTGAATAGATAAGGATGGGCTGGAGTGTAAATTTTAAGGGGCTTCGATGTTAGCTTCAGAACTTAGTACAAGAACAGTACTGGGCAGACTTCTACGGTCTGTGCCCTGAGAAAGGCAAGGACAAATCAAACTCAGGTATACATATAAAGTATCAGATACCATGTAAAATCAGTTTATCTTGTTGGGCAGACTGGATGGACCATACAGGTCTTTAACTACTGTCATTTACTATGTTACTATGTTGTGTGCTGACATTCAGTATAGATTCTTTATACAAGGATGCAAGTGCAAGAGCTCCACTGAGGTTGATAGATAATTATTATCACTATTATTATTATCATATCCACTTATACCTCATACGATCACTATACAACTTTGTATTTGTTATCCACCGACTCGGCAAACGCCTTTGATGGTACTATGTAAGCCACATTGAGCCTGCAAATAGGTGGGAAAATGTGGGGTACAAATGCAACAAATAAATAAATAAATCATTATGTATAAAGAACAGTAACTGTTATTGGGGTCCCTTTACTAAGGTGCACTGAAAATGGCCTGCAGTAGTGTAGGCACGTGTTTTGGGCACACGCAGAATCATTTTTCAAATGCCATTTTTACAAATTTTTGCTGATAAAATATTTGGGTATAAAATATGTTTTCTTTAATCCTGTTCATTTGAAGCAATTTATAGATTTGAAAAAATTGTCATGAAGCCTGTTGGATAGTAGCAGTATTGACCTTATAGTGAAATGGAATAATTATAGATCTCCCATGTGAAAACGGCTCTTGTCCCCTCTAATTTGTGGTCTAATATAGGATGCATAATTATGTTTCTTGAACTAAAACATTTTCTGTAACTTTGTTTTATTTATATCTGATTTTCCTTTTCAAGCGTGATGAAGGCTTGTAATTTAAAAATGATAAATAAAGAATTTTAAAAGAAATTTTTGCTGAAAATGGATGTGTGGCAAAAAGAAAATTGCTACACATCCATTTTGGGTCTGAGACCTTACCGGTAGCCATTGACCTAGTGGTAAAGTCTCACACGGCAACCAGGTGGTAATGACCTTCACGCGTCAAATGCCACTTGGCACGCGTCCAATACACGTGTCCAAAAATACAAATTATTTTTCGTACGCGCGTATCGGATGGCAAGAACCACATGGTAGCCAGGCAGAAACTCCATTTTGGTATGCGTTAGGCGCACGTAGACGCTTACGTGGCTTAGTAAAAGGGCCCCATTATGATTACTATGATCATTGAAGACTGAGGTGCCAAGGCATTTTCACAATGTGACAAGGCAATTAGTTGAACTACTTCAACTAGTTGCCTTGCCACTACTTCCTTTAGGTCAGCTTGTCTCCTAACTGAATTGAGGGATTTTAACTAACAATAAGCAAGTACTGCAAGCAGGGGGGTATGTTGCACTATGGAATTTTTTTTTAAAGATTTAAAGATTACAATGAAGTAAAATGCACCATTAGCAGAATTTGAAAAACACATACCTATATCATTGATACAACATATCAGAGTGCTTTTTAATGAAAAATCACAATCCAAGGCCAAAGACTTAAACACAAAATAAGAAATCAAAGAAAGAAATCAAAGCCCTAGCCCTTCACAAACCAGAACATTAAAATAACGAGATTGTATTCAATTACATATCAATTAACCAGGTGCATTCCATGACTTATTTCCATAATGGTTTAGCACTGGAAAAAAAATGAACTGAAATGCTAAACCCATGCTACAAAATATTTGGTAATGCTTCTGTTTCTGCTCATGCCTCTCCCCTCAACTTCTAGCCTCTTCTCCCTTTCTGGGAACCAATGACAATTAAATCTATGGATGCGAGGAACTCACCTCACAGCACTCAGCTGTAATTATAATGCTGCAGCCGGCTAGCAGATCTGACAGGCTCCGTCTTGTCTGCCCCTTAGTGCTGTGGCATTTATTTACAATCTCAATAACTTCTTGCAGAAAATGAATTGAGCCTATGCCAGAGATCAGTGATTGATATATTGACATGAAATGTAAGTGGAGCAAATATTGAAAGGATTGAGGGATAATGGACAATTATATGCATTTTAATGAAGAAGGTGGTACCTGTTACAAAGCCTGTGCGCTTAAAAAAAAAAAGGTTTACAGACGATAAAAGGAAAAAAGAGAAAGGAAAAGATCATTTTTGTTTTATTACATGTATCTATATATCTATTTATTATTAGGATTCATTTACCGCCTTTTTGAAGGAATTCACTCAAGGCGGTGTATAGTTTAGACGTCGTATTGAAAATGCCTCTCTTTATATATCTCTGGGTTCTAGCTGATTGACATTGGAATTTGAACAAACTCTCACTTCCTTAAAATTGAAAACACTTAATAAATAATTCACACAACACCCTCAAATAGTGGCAAATACATTGGCTGCAGCCTTATTGCATAAACAATATTTTCACTTATTAACAAAAGCAATCATAAAACTTTACCCTAACCCCTTCCTATCCCTCACCACCAGTCGGTATCGAACTAGTTGCACCTTACCATTAAACACTATCATTTAATTACCCCCAATCTCTCTCTCTCTCTCTCTCTGTATATATATATATATATATATATATATATATTATATATATCAAACATATAAATGGCAAGTGACCGACTCACCTGCAAATACGCAGTAAAGACTTCCTTCTCTGTCCCGCTATCACGTCAAGATGTGATGACGTCAGAGGGCAGAACAGAGGGAAATGGAGACGGAGTCACTGTCGGATGCTGCCACCTGCAAACAAACATCGCGCGAACCAACCTCCACCCTCCCCGCCACCGCTCCCGCCCTTCTCCATATCGGGCCTCCTGCACTGACCTGACAGTACTTCTCACCTCCGTGTGGAAGTGCTGCAGGCAGCAGCAGAGCGATCTGCTGCTGCCTGCAGCGCTTTCACACGGAGGTGAGAGGCGCTGTCAGGTCAGAGCAGGGGGCCCGGCATGGAGTGGGGAGGGAGCGGCGGCGAGGAGGGTAGCTGGAAATCTCGCCTTATTCATTGTAAAAACAGGTCTAGCTCAAAACATCTAAGTTTAGTCATGGACGGTTTGGTTTTCTTCTATTATGGCTGAAAAACATCTAAGTCTTAGGAACGCCCAAGTTCCACCCTGAACACGCTCCTGGTATGCCCCCTTGAAATTTGGACACACTTCTTACGGACTTCAGAGAAAAACATCTAAAAATAGGTTTCGAAAATACTGATTTGGACGCTTTTGTGAGAAAAATGTCCAAATGCAGACTTATACAAGAATGTTGAAGAGTCCAGTATTGATGCAAGATATGTATTACTGATCTTGCTAACACTAGGAAAAGACCTCAATACACCCGAATGCCGACTTGAATTCTAGCGTCTTTCACTGGGGTTGTGGTGATCATCATCGGTCTTAAAACCTCGTAGTGTATTTTTTAAGTCTGTTTTTATTTATTAAATTTTTTGATCCTTAGTTTAAAACATATATTTGTTTTTTAATTATTTCTTTCAGTTTCTTATTGCAAATAGCAAATAACTTTCATTTATTATTTATTCCCAAACCACTTATGTTCATCTTATCTCTAAAAGAAAAAAAGCCGAGCACTTAGCTAACACCCGACAGTGGCCAGATCCGTTTCACTTCTACGGCTTCCTCAGGGGCTGTACTTCGACATTAACTGATTCCCAAGGATGGTGCCATTCATTTCAATGTACACCTATAAAATATATGCACCATACATTTAAGAGAGAAGACTATATGAAATGGCTTATATAAGATGTTATACATATTAATTATCATGAACAACCTTTCATATAGTCAGCTCCCCCTGTTTCTCACCTTACCTACCCCACCCTCTTCCTGTGAAACTGTCATTGGAAAGCTTTGGTGTTTCATTTATATATACATTTGCTTATTTCAGATCTGAAGAAGAAGGATTACCTTCATAAACTAATCAAAAAATGCATTGTTAGTCCAATAAATAAGGTATCATCTTGTTTTCTTTTCTCTGTTTTGTTTTATTTCTATTTATTACCTTTAAACATGGACTAACATGGCTACCACATCACTATACTGTGTGTTGAATACTTTGAGCTTTATGGTGACCTTATTAACACCCAAATAATAAGTAAGCCTACAGGGATACCCTTAACATTTTTGCATTATAATCCACCTTATAATTGAAAGAGAAAAACGCCTAGATATCGACCCAAATCGGGAGATAGACGTTTATCTCACAAAAACGAATAAATCGGTATAATGGAAAGCCGATTTTGGACGTTTTCAACTGCACTCCATCGCCGGGGGCGTGTCGGAGGCATGGCGAAGGTGGAACTGGGGCGTGGTTATCGGCCGAGAGATGGGTGCCTTTCGTCGATAATGGAAAAAAAGTATGCATTTGTAGCTAGAATTTAGGGCACTTTTCCTGGACCCTGTTTTTTCACGAATAAGGCCCCAAAAAGTGCCCTAAATGACCAGATTACCACCAGAGGGAATCGGGGATGACCTCCCCTGACTCCCCCAGTAGTCACTAACCCCCTCCCACCCAGTGCTTTTTTTGTAGAAAAAAAGGTGCCGGTACTCATTGTGGGCGGGGTCACTACACATGGCACTGCCCCTATTATAGCCACACCCACATTAGTCACACCCCTTATACCAGCCATGGCGCATATAAACAGACATCATTGAAAATATTAAACTAGTATAGGAGAAAAAATAATGTGATTTCTTTTCATTATAAATAATTTCTGTAAGCTGTTACAGCTCCAGTATACCCAGTGCAAAATAAGACAAATTCCAAACACTAAAATGAAAATAAAATGATTTTTTTCTACCTTTGTTGTCTGGTGACTTTGTTTTTCTATCCATATTGGTCCCAGTCTCTGATTCTGCTGCTATCTGTTCTCTTAACTCCATTTCCAGGGCTTCCTTTCCATTTATTTCTTTACTTTCTTCCTTTCTTCTTTTTTTGTTGCCCTGCATCCATAAGTAAAAGCTGGGTCCTCCTCCATGGAATTGACTGGAGGAGGTATAACATGGATCCAGCTTTTGCCTATTTTCTCCATCCATGTGCAGTTTTTCTCCTCTTCCCTTTCCCTCATCTCCATCCATGTGCATCTTCTTTTTTCTTTCCTCCCCTCCATTCATGTCCAGCACTTCTCCTCTCTCCTCCCCTCTATCCATGTCCAGCATTTCTCATCTCTCTTCCCTCCTCTGTATCCATATAAAGCAATAATTCTCTCTCCCCTCTCCTCCATCCAAGTCAGCATTTCTCCTCTCTCCTAGCCAACTCCTCCATCCATCCATGTCCAGCAATTCTCCTCTATCTCCTGCTCTCCTCTCCATCCATTTCTAGCATTTCTCCTCTCTCCCCTCTCATCCATGTCAAGCAATTCTCTCTTCCCTGTCCTCCCCTCCCCATCCAGCGATTCTCCTCTCTCCCCTCCATGTCCAGCAATTCTCTCTTCCCTGCCCTCCCATC
Source organism: Microcaecilia unicolor (assembly GCF_901765095.1). Classification (NCBI taxonomy): domain Eukaryota; kingdom Metazoa; phylum Chordata; class Amphibia; order Gymnophiona; family Siphonopidae; genus Microcaecilia; species Microcaecilia unicolor. Next base: position 424,385,798 of record NC_044031.1, read on the forward strand.
CCATGTCCAGCAATTCTCTCTCCCCTGCCCTTCCCTCCCATCCCATGTCCAGCAATTCTCTCTCCCTTGCCCTTCCCTTCCATGTCCAGCAATTCTCTCTTCCCTGCCCTTCCCATGTCCAGCAATTCTCTCTCCCCTGCCCTTCCCTCCCATGTCCAGCAATTCTCTCTCCCTTGCCCTTCCCTCCCATCCCATGTCCAGCAATTCTCTCTCCCCTGCCCTTCCCATGTCCAGCAATTCTCTCTCCCCTGCCCTTCCCTCCCATCCCATGTCCAGCAATTCTCTCTCCCCTGCCCTTCCCATGTCCAGCAATTCTCTCTCCCCTGCCCTTCCCTCCCATGTCCAGCAATTCTCTCTCCCTTGCCCTTCCCTCCCATCCCATGTCCAGCAATTCTCTCTCCCCTGCCCTTCAAATGTCCAGCAATTCTCTCTCCCCTGCCCTTCCCTCCCATGTCCAGCAATTCTCTCTCCCTTGCCCTTCCCTCTCATCCCATGTCCAGCAATTCTCTCTCCCCTGCCCTTCCCTCCCATTATTTCCAGCGATTCTCTGCCTCTCCCCTGCCCTCCCATCGACGTGCGATTTTTCCGTCCCTCCCCTGCCCTCACCTCTCCCAAATCCAGTGATTCTTCGTCCCCCAGTGTCCTCCTTCACTGCCTGCCAGCCAGCGTCGGATGCAGAAGTGAACGGTGCAGGCAGCAATTGGCTGGCAGCATCGTAGCTTCCCTCTGCAAGTCCCGCCTACAACTTCCTGTTTACGCATAGGCGGGACTTGCGGAGGGAAGCTACGACGCTGCCAGTCAATCGCTGCCTGCACCGTTCGCTTCTGACTCCGACGCTGGCTGGCAGGCAGTGAAGGAGGACGCTGGGGGACGAAGAATCGCTGGATATGGGAGAGGTGAGGGCAGGGGAGGGACGGAAAAATCGCTGCACGTCGATGGGAGGGCAGGAGAGAGGCGGAGAATCGCTGGAAATAATGGGAGGGGAGGGGAGGGGAGGAGGAGAAAAAGGTGCCGGTACGCCGTACCGTTGCGTACTGGCACAAAAAAAGCACTGCTCCCACCACAAACAATGATGTTTCACAACTTTTTATTTTCACCCTCAAATGTCATACCCACCTCCCTGGCAGCAATATGCAGGTCCCTGGAGCAGTTGTTAGGGGGTGCAGTGGACTTCAGGCAGGTGGACCCAGGCCCATCCCCCCCCCCACCTGTTACAATTGTGCTGCTTAATGCTTAGTCGTCCAACCCCCCCAAACCCACTGTACCTACATGTAGGTGCCCCCCTTCACCCCTTAGGGCTATAGTAATGGTGTAGACTTGTGGGCAGTGGGTTTTGCATAATTACTTATGGCACTGAAGAATAGAAAATAAAATCCTAGACTGAAAAGCTGCCATCCCTCCCTGTGGGAGGGTCTGCCTTAGCAGGCTGTATGGTCTTAGCATGTTAGGCATTGGGTATCATAACATGATTTATTCTTGAACTCTACTGGTTACTGTGATGTAGCCACACAGCAGCAGGTTATCCTAGCACTAAAGATACTTGTATCATGGAATTTTTAGATGGCACCTTTATGTTTCAATCAAGTACAATCAGAAATAATATACCTATCCAGATACATTGTCCATTTCATAAAACTTACTTACTTATTTCATAAATATTTACTTACTTATTTATTTCATAAATATTTAAATATTTGATTTATAATAATATTTTGGTATTCTTGTTAATTTCTTTCTGTGATCTGCTTTGATACTATGTTGATATAAACGGGATACAAATGGCACTAAATAGAATAGAATATTGGGCCCATGAAGCTATGGAGGAGGACAGAGACCTTGAAGTCCTGAGTTGTAAGCCACAGCAAAAAATGGCCTGTGGAACTGTGAGTGCGTCTTTTGGGCGCACGCCGGACCAGATTTTACCGCATCCTAGAAAAAGGGCCCTTTTAAGGGGCTGGAAATGGACGTGTGGCAAAATAAAAACCATTTTTGGCCTGAGACCTTACTGCCACCCATTGACTTAGTGGTAAGGTTTCATGCGCTACCTGGGCAGTAGGCATGCAGCGTGCGCCCACTGTCATTTATCGCTGGGTAAGCTCCACGCAGTAGAAAATAGAAAATATTTTCTACTGCATGTTTTCAGCGCATACCAAATTCAGGCACGTGGTAGCCAGCCGGTAATGCCAATTTGGCGCACGCTAGATGTGCATAGGTCCTTATGCGCCTTTATTAAAGGACCCCATTGTGTTAGAGATCTCTGGGAAGGTGTTACATTGGGATAATGCCAGAGGAGCATTAATTCTGTTAGGCTGATTTGTGCTGGAGGCATGGGAGGGATACCTCACTCAAATTGTACCCCTGAAAAGATCCTGAAGAGGCCCTCAAAGCACACCAGCAGGCACATTAGCCTGTTGAGACTTTCTGAGAAACTTAACTACACCTCTACAGTGTACAACTAACTTTCCTGAACTTATAACAGATAGCAAGGTTTATTGCAAACTGCATTAAGCTTTAAAACATAAGAGTAGTCGTACTCGGTCAGACCAAGGGTCCATCTAGCCCACTATCCTGTTTTCCAAACAGTGGCCAAGCCAGGTCACAAGTAGCTGGCAGAAACCCAAATTGTGGCAACACTCCATACTACAAATCCCAGGGCAAGCAGTTGCTTCCCATGTCTGTCTCAATAGCAAACTATGGACTTTTCCTCCAGGAATTTGTCCAAACCTTTTCTTAATATTAATAAGTTGCCAACCTTGCATTTACACCTAATAGTAATATTTGTTAATGTGCTTTTAGCACACATTAAAAGCTGAATTTGGCATTTGACATTTGTTGCTTCCTTACCACAGGTTAGTAAATGTGTCTTTCAGCCCTTGGTGTCCACAACTAGCAGGTCACCACAGTCTGCTAGCCTACCAGTGCAGGAGAAGGCAGTTAAGGAGTGGACTGGCTTACCTTTAGGACTTAGATCAATATCTGAGTATGTGTTATTTCAATATTACATTGCTTATAAATTGTAATTTGATTTTTAGAAATAACTATTCTGTACGTCCTAGGTATGCCTAGTTTTATCTTTCTACAACTTGCGTTAAGCTAATATTTTGGTATGCACAGGATATAAGAATTGTACTGATATTGATATTTTCTACGTACAGCTCTGCCAAGTGAAAGCAATGTGACAGAAACTGTATTAGAGCCAACAGTTCCTGCATCTTTATTTATGCAGAACAGTGTAATGCATGCACACTACACGGAAACTAGCACCCATGTTTCTGGAAAGAGCTGCCCACTGGCAAAGTGTCCGGAAATCTGATCGGCTTGTGTTTCTTTAAACTGGCCTTTGAAACAAACCCCATAAAAAGTAAATACTCTTCAAATTCGGAAACTGATTAATGATGAAATATATTTAGTTAGGTCCCTGCAAAGCAGTAAAGACTCACTGATGACACAGTTGCATTCTTAGGGGAAATGGATGTTAATTGCTGTCTAGACATTTTATTACTACATTGGGGCACTAGCCATTGACCATCTCTTTTTTTTTTTTTTTAACGCATTAAACTATAGGTCAGACTAAATTGTTTGTTTGTTTCGGCAGAAGATAACAACTTAGTTTCAGGGTGGTATGTAACTGAGAACTTTGTGATACCAATACCTCTCTGTTGTGGAGAAATTTAACAGGCTAGTTTCAACCTAATGGCACTATCTACTTTACAGGGCACTTATTTACCTGACTTGTAAAATGCAAATAAGTCTACTTCTGAGCAGACTCCATTAGCTATGCATGTCTCTGATTTTCATTTCAATTTGTTTTCTTCTTCTTGCCTTTTTTTAGATTCATGTGGTTGCTGTTTGCTTTGCTTTGCTCACAGGACTTCATAGAGATATTCAGTATCGTTATCTTCTTCTCAGCCAACAAGATGCTTCAGTTTAGTGAGGGTCTCAAGTACTGATTGTATATGTATATTTTGTAATCTGCCTAGAACAGTGTTTTCCCAAGTCTGGTCCTGGATTACTCCTTGCCAGTCAGGTATTCAGGATATCCACAATGAATATGCATGAAAGAGATTTGCATGTAATGGAGGCAATGTATACAAATCAAGATCATGCATATTCACTGTGGATATCCTGAAAACCTGACTGACAAGGACTGGACTTGGGAAACACTGGTCTAGAATTTTGGATAGTGTGGAATATAAATTATTTTTTAAACCAAATCAATCAATCTGTGTTTGCATTTTAAAAAAGAATGTTTTGAGATACATTTATACTTCATGCAAACCATGTGCAAAGGCCTCAAATACAAGACCTACTACGCATCCAATTTCTCCGTTATAGGCAGCCAACTCTGGAACGCCATACCACGACACATCCGAACAACCAATGAACACCTACTCTTCCGACAACTGCTGAAAACTTACCTCTTCAAACAAGCCTACCCAAACGACCCAACTTAACTCTCGAACCTAATCCACACCACTAACACTACCCATACTCCAATCCTTTCCCCCACCTCTCTTCCTATTGTCCTATTCAGTGTGTTCTTTCTAGCAAAAAAGGTGCCGGTACTCAAATGCTAGACCACCCTTCAGGATTGGGGTGATCACTGAGAGAACCACCCCATAATAGCCAGGCCCCTGCAACCAGTCACAGAATCTATGACAAGACAGAATTGGTGTATAGAGCCTGAGCTCTATCATTAAAACTTGGGGGTCCATGGATCAATTTTAACAGACAATGGAAAAGATGCCGGTACTCAGTACCCCCTCAAAAAAAGCCCTGGTCCTATTCTACATAACTGTATTATCACAGTGATACTTTGTATCATACCTTGTGATATCTCTATGATACTTTGTTCCATATTTTGTAAGCCGCACTGAACCTGCTATCAAGCGGGAAAGAGCGGGGTATAAATGCTATAAATAAATAAATAAAAATGTGCTAAACTTATAATAGAGGCTATTTCACAATTCATCCATCTTTGCTTTCGAGTTTTCCTACCCTAAGGTGCCTACCAAAGGTGCTTGCTGGTCATGGCTCCTAGAAAAATAGGCAGCAAATTTCTTTATAGAATACTAATGTGAGTGGCTGAAAATGCAGCCCTAAGTGTGTATAGAACACATGTAAATTATAACAGTCTGTAATTTAAATATGTAAATGCCCTGCCTAATCCTGCAAAAACCCTGACCATGTGCACATCCACCGGCAAAGCACATGCCATCATAACATGGCACATATTTTTCCACTAGGAGGTCCTTTACACATGCAAGTGGCCACTTAAGACCATAAAGGACTTGAATGCCAGCTTTTATGGGCCTTCTTGCTGCCTACAATTGGGCAACTCCTTATAGAACTACACCCCATAGGCCAGATTCTATATATCGCACCTAAAAAATCCATGCAGTAAACATTTCTGCCTAAGCGTATTCTATAAGTGATGCCTAGATATAGGAGCAGTGTATAGAATATACTTAGTTGATATCCCAACAACTAAGATTACATGCATCCATTTACACCAATGAAAACGTGGCGTAAATCCCAGCATGTAGATTTACACGCACTGGACCATATTCTATAACAACATGCATACACCCACAAAACACTCATTTTCCCGTCTATAGTCACACCCCTTTTGAACTGCGCAATTTAAAATGTAGGCGCATTTCATTACACAATCCACTTAGCAAGCTATGCACGTAAATTCTAAATATTGCCAATTAGTGCTCATTATTGCTTGTTAAATGCTGTTAAATACGCTGATTAGCTTGTTAAACCAATTAAGTTATGAGTGTTGTTATAGAATATGTCTGGATTTTGGTGCAGATCTCTAGGCTCACTATATAGAATCTGGCAACATATGACTTAGATATGCCATTAAAAGTTAGAAATGCTAACATCCCAGCAGTTAATTTATGAATCTATTTGTACAATAAAAATATGACATTCTTAGAAATACTCTTTTCTTTTTGGACCAACATGAAAAGAAATGTGTTGAACTACTTAAGAATATTAAATGAAACCAGGCGTTGACTCTATCACATTTTGCCAAAATGACTGGAAGGCCATGAAGACTATTGTAGGTGATAAGGACTATGTTCCCCTAACAAAAACAGTGTCAATATATCAACCAGTGTCAGGATTTGGGACAATTAATTGAGAGAGGCAACATCATCTTCGCAGAATGGAGGTACCGTCTCCTTTTCAGGGATGTGTCAGGCTATGTTACTATTCATAAATCTGAGGGTTGTTTTTTCCTTAATGAACTCTTACAGAAAGGCATTTAGGGGCCATTTTACTAAGCCGCGTCAATTTTGAGTTACTACCCTGCTACTGAGTGGCCTTTGTGGTAATTTCATTTTTGACACACGTCCGCTATGTGCGGCAAGAACCAGGCAGTAATCATCATTCTATGCGCATAGACAATTACCGCACAGTTACCGCTTGAGACCTTATCACTAAGTCAGTGGCTGGCGGTAAGGTCGCAGACCCAAAATGGACATGCGCAATTTTTATTTTGCCGTATGTCCATTATCGGCAAAAAATTTTTAAAGGCCTTTTTTTACAGGTGCAGTGAAAAATGGATCTGCATGCGCCCAAAACATGCACCTACACTAGTGCAGCCCATTTTTCGGTGCACCTTAGTAAAAAGGCCCCTAAACCATTCAACAAAGGGATGTTTTGGATAATACAGAAATTAAGAAGAATTAGAAAATATCTTAATGAGAAGCAGTATAAAATTGTTGTTCAGTCATTATTTCTGAGCAAATTGGGGGGTCAAAGCAGGGGCATAGCCAAACTTCGGAGGGAGGTGGGTCCAGAGCCCAAGGTGAGGGAGCACATTTTAGCCCCCCTTGCACTGCCAACCCCCACTGCCATTTTTGACCCCCCCCCCCACTGCCGCCACTGCCACCACAACCACCTTTGACCCCCCCAGCACCAACCCTTTTGACCCCCCTTCCCGCCGTCACCGTCGAGTACCTTTGCTGGCGGAGGTCCCCAATCCTCGCCAGCCAAAAGTCCTCTTCTCCGGCGCGGCCATATTGCTGATCTGCAAGGCTTCTGTTTCTGTGAGTCTGACGTCCTGCAGGAAACAGAAGCCTTGTAGATCAGCAACGCGGCCGCGCTGGAGAAGAGGACTTCGGCTGGCGGGGGTTGGTGACCCCTGCCAGCAAAGATATCCGACGACAATGGCGGCGGAGGAGGGTTGGCGGCAGGATGGGGGTGACAAAGGGGTTGGCGGCGGGGGGACCAGGGCCAAATCTATGGGGGCCCATGCCTCTGTGGCCCCATGCCCCCATGGCCCCATGTAGCTACACCCCTGGGTGAAAGAGCTTTTTGAACCTACTGCAAACAATATAAAATAATGTGATTCACTTGATTTTTTCTTTAAAGATCTCTACATTATCACTCCATTTTACTTAACTATTCATTAGCTTCCGATAGAAGTCCACATTGGGCCAGTTTCTATACGAGGCGCCTAAAAAATCCACGCAGAAACATTTCCGACTAAGCGTATTCTATAAGAGGTACCTCGATTTACGTGTTGTATAAGAGGTACCTCGATTTACGTGTGGTTTATAGAATACGTTTAGTTGATATCCCAGCACCTAAAACTATGAGCCTCCATTTATATCAATGAAAATGTGGAGTATATTCCTGTGTATAGATTTACGCACACTGGTACACATTCAATAACTATACGTGTAAATTTTGGAATGCCTACAAAATGCCCATTTCTCCACCCATAACCATGCCTCTTTTTGCCTGCACATTAGAAGTTAGGCACACTGTGTTATAGAATACTCTTAGTGAGTTTTATTTATTTATTTATTTATTGCATTTGTAACCCACATTTTCCCACCTCTTTGCAGGCTCAATGTGGCTTACAATACATCATGAATAGTGGAAATACATGATAAGATAGATATTTAGTATTACAGACAGATCTTGTGTGCGTGAATTCTAAATATTTCCGATTAGTGCTGATTATTGCATGTTACATGCTGTTATCAATGCTGATTAGCTTGTTAAGTCAATTAAATTATGCACATTGTTATAGCATATGCCTGGATTTCTGTAATCAGTCACTATCTGAGAAATCTGAAAAATAATTTCTGTCGGTTTTTAAATAATTTTCTGACAGAACTCTGTGAAATGAAACTATTTTAGGGTTTATTTGTGACTCTGAGAATTTATCTCTGAAAAAAATATATACATGTTCTGGTAATAGACTGAGACCTTTATTCCTTTATTGAAATCCTAAGATCCTCTTGAAAGAAGGAGAGGGAAACCGAGGCTGAATTTAAAGAAGTGCCTGGTTTATAAAATTGCTAATTTTGATAAAAGAAAATATGTATTTAATCTTATCATTAAAAAAATAGTGAAGAACAGAAATTTGAATTTTTTATTACAGTTTACCTCAGTCACTTTCGACCCCTCTGCACCACCGCCCCTCCCCCGCCACTTTCAACCCACCTCTGACGATGACGACGACCCTCCCCCGCCAGATACCTTTGCTGGCTAGGGTCCCCAACCCCTGCCAGCTGAAGTCCCCTTCAGCGCCGGTCTCCGGCACATTCGCTGATCTGTTTGGGGACCCTGCCAGCAAAGGTATCTGGCGGCAGTGGTGGCGGGGGAGGATCAGCAGCGGCAGCGGCAGGAGGGGAGGTCAAAAGTGGCGGGGGAATTGAAAGTAGAAGGGGCCAAGGCTAAATCTGTGGGGTTCCATGCCCCCGTGGCCCCACCTAGCTACGCCCCTGGCGCTATCCCCAGCATGGATCTTTCCCACGCACCTAAGCCATTTTTAACGCGCCAAATAAATGGCTGATTTAGACCTTTCTGCAATAATGCCCACACACTAATTTTCCCATTAGTGCATGGCCATCAGCATGTGAGTAGTTACCAAGGGGTCCTTTTACCAAGCTACAGGAAAAAGGGCCCTGCACTAGTGGTGGGGACCGTTTTTCCCATGTGCCAGGGCCCTTTCTACTACAGCAGGTAAAAGCTCCCATACACACATGGCCATGCGATAAGAGAACTCTTACTGTGTGGCTATGCTGTAGGAGATCCCTTACTACCACCTTAACTAATTATGAGCCCCTTTCACTAAGCTACAGTAAAAAAGTTCTTTTTACCACTGCAGGTATAAAGCCCAAAAAAAGAAATGGCCATGCGGTACGTTTACACTTACCGTGCAGCCATTTTTGGGGGAGGACTTACCGCCACCCATTGAGGTGGCGGTAAGGGCTCCTGCTCTAATCCATTGTTAACTGGGCAGCACACGGTGCTGCCCCATTACCGCCGGGTAACCCCGTGATAATATGTTTCTGGAATTTCTGGTAACAGCAGAAATGCCACACACTGGGGGCAGAACTACCACCAGAGGCTGTGTTAGGCCTGCAGTAGTTCCAATTTACCATGCAGCAAGCTATTACCATGTGGTGGCAACCCTTTAGTGAAAAGGCCCCTAAGAAAATAGAAAGACCTGTGCTTTAAAGCTCACAGAGACTATCTATTATCTCCCTCATGATTGAGTACTTCCCTGCCCCCAAAGAAGACTGCCTAGAGATCCCCTTGGCAGCCAGCAAGGTTGTTAAATAGGAAGGTTCCCAAAATACATGTTTCACAGATTGATAATTTACCAAATATTTACAGGGATATTTCAAAAAATAAAAGAAGAAGAGGCTCCCAATTGTAAAACCCCAGGACACAGCAACAGAAAACGTTGCCTGCATTTCTGGGTTTTTCTAGATAAATTGGGGAAAAACAAACTTTGTCTACCCTGAAATTGTCTATCTCTGTTCTTAAAATAACTTTTTAACAACCTGTCTCTTTCAAAAACATTAATCAGTGTCACTAATACAGTTGCTTAAGACTGATCTCCATGGGTCCAACTTTGGTACAGATTTTGTTGAGGGGCTCAGTGGGTGTGGGTAATGCACTGCCTGCTGCAGGAGACAGTGAGCTGCTATAAGGACCAGTGACATAGTTCTATCAAAGGATAATTATAGCTTCAATTTTTTTTTCTTTTTCAAACATGACAAAAGCTTTCATGGTAGCATCATCAGTGATATCAGCATTTCCATAGTATTGCCACCACAAAATTTAAGGGTTATTCATTTTATTGCCAGCAGACCTGGCAGTAGCCCCCACACTCTGGAATGCACTCTCTGAAAGGCTCCACTTACATCGAGAAGGTAAATCTTTTCCCAGTTGTGCATGCCATGGTAACATCAAGACTGGATTACTGCAATGCACTATACAATGCTCTGACTACAAAGGGCCTGCACCAGCTCCAGTTGATTCAGAATGCAGCAGTAAGACTCATAGAAGGTTGCAAGCGACATGACCACATCACACCATTTTTGCAAAAACTTCATTGGCTACCAGTACAATACAGGGCTAAATTTAAAACTCTATGTCTGATCTTCAAGGCCCTGAAAGGAAATGGCCCTGAGTATCTGAAGAATAGGATGATCCTCCACACACCGCCAAGGACACTAAGGTCCTCCCAAGGACTTTCACTAACTACACCCTCTCCAAAAGACATTTCACAATGTGATACCCGCAAGCAAGCCTTCTCCGGAGTAGCCCCCACACTCTGGAATACATTGCCTGAAATGCTCCGCTTAACACAAGACTACTGTAACCTGGGGTTAATAAAATAAAAAAATACTTACCTGGGGGGTCTGAGAAGGTGTAAGGTCAAGAGAAGGAGAGAGGGAGCGTTGTGGGCGCTTTGGCCTCGTTCAGGGCCGTTTTCTGTAAGGCTGGCGGTGTCTGGGGTCTGTTTTGGGTCTTGAGGGCGTCTGGCGGCGTAGTTTTGGAAACCGGGAGCACAGGGGAAGGGAAACAGTGCTCCCGGTACAGTGTCGCATTTTTCGGGGTCCGGGGATGGTTGGGCACGTCTTCGGGCCTGCAGAATTGAGTCGGAGTGCTGGACGAGCGCTCCGGTACGGAGGAGGGGAATCAGGAAGCGAAGTGGCGTTTTTTTAACTTCCGGGGGCCAAAGGAGCGCATCTCCGGGAGTGAAGATCTTTTTCGGGCCCGTGTAAGAGAGGAGCGCGGATGCCGGTGGAGAGGACGTCGGGGGAGTCATGCGCGAGTGTGCATGAGGCGGCGCGCCTCATGCACGAATCGCGAACACGCGTCTTCGCGACTAGGCCGAAGCCGGGGCCTAAATTTTGGGCCGGCTTCGGTGTTTTTTTATTTTTGGATCCGATTTCGCCCCAGGACGTCCGGGACCGGAACCGAGGGTAGGCATCGAGTGTGCTGAAAATCTACATAAAGGTAAGGGGTTTTTTTAACCTAAAATTTTCATTTATTTATTTTTAAATTGTGTAAGTTCGGTTTTTGATTTTTAAAAAATCAGGGGTTTAAGTTTTTTAAATTTGGTTTTTAGATTCATGATCAGGGGATTTTTCTTGATTTTTCTATCGGATTAGTTTTTTGAATTTAAATATTTTTAGGGGTTTTTTTTTGAGGGGTGCTAGTTTGAAGGGGTTAATAAAGGGTTAAATTCTTAAATTCGACAGGGTAGATTAAAGAAGGGGTATATTAATTTTTGAGATGGGTTTTACAAATTTGGGTAGTTTTGGAGGGGTGTTAGAGGGGATAATGTGCGGCGGATAGGAAAATTGGGGTATTTTTAAAATTTAAAAGTATGGTTAGATGGGGAATTCGGGGTTTTAGTGGCAGGGAAAATTTGGGGTATTTTGGGGAAAATTGGAAGGAGTTATAGTTTAATTTTATAATTTCCCATTGAACTCTATGGGAAATTATAAAATAAAATGGAGATTTTGCTGTGCTTCTCAAGATTCCGCTGGTCAGCTAGAGGGTTTAGAATGTTGGAAAAGGCTTGGGATTGGTCAGTAATGTTTGGAATCCCAAGCCAAAGCTTGGTCTCCTAGGAGATGAGGCTAACTGACAGTGGCAGTGAGAGGCTGGTGACTGAAGAGAGCGGAAGCGCAGCTCAGTGTGGGAGAGTCAGTGTGAGATTATTGGTGACTGGAAGGTAGAAAGTGAGTTTAGTGTGATAGTAAAAAGTGTGAGAGTGATAGTGAATAAAAGGGAAAGCCTGTAAAAGGGGTTTTATTTGATTTTTGATTAATTATAATAAACTTGGGGGGTATGAAGTGTGATTGGTCTTGGTAGTAAAGTGTATGGATGATAGGGGAAAGGGTATGATTACATGTGAGAATAAAGGTGATTAAGGAATGTTGGAATGCAAGGGACTGAAAGGGTTATCAGCCTCTTCAGTTTAGGGAATTCAGTGATTATCATAGGCTTGAAGCAGTACAGGGATTTTTATTTAATTTTATTTAAATAGTCTAATTGGCCCTAAATATTGAATAATAATTCCCCAGAACTAAAAATATCAACCACGTGTGAGAATAGATAGGGTTTTTCTTCCTATTAAGTTTTAAGAGATAGGTTTAGGGAGAAGACCTGGAAAAAGAACCTGGAAGTTGGAGAACCAACAAGGGCCCCTCCGCAAGACAGACTTCACATCATCCAGTGAACGATTATCAGCTAAGTGACTATTGTGAGAATAGAGAAAAAGATAGAAAGAAAAAGATAGAGAAAGACAAAGACAACACTAAATATACTTACCTTGCTTGCTTCTCTAGAGTGAAGCAGGGGCGTATCTGCGTGGGGCCTCAGGGGCCTGGGCCCCCGCAGATTTCGCCCTGGACCCCCCTACCGCTGCCAACCCTCCCCCTCCGTTGCTCGCCTACCTTCGCTGGCGGGGGACCCCAACCCCCGCCAGCCGAGGTCCGCGTCCTCCTGCCGCTGCCGGCTGCCTTTGGTCCTTTAATTCTTCCATTGAAGCTGGCGCCGACGAAAGTTTCTTTTGAGTCTGACGTCGCTGCACGTTGTACGTGCAGGACGTCAGACTCAGAAATTGTTTCTGAGTCTGACGTCCTGCACGTACAACGTGCAACGTGCAGCGACGTCAGATTCAAAAGAAACTTTTTCGTCGGCGCCAGCTTCAATGGAAGAATGAAAGGACCAAAGGCAGCCGGCAGCGGCAGGAGGACGCGGACCTCGGCTGGCGGGGGTTGGGGTCCCCCGCCAGCGAAGGTAGGCGAGCAACGGAGGGGAGGGTTAGCAATGGCAGCGGCTGGGGGGAGGGGGATCGGCAATGGCGGCGGCGGCGGCGGGGGGGGGGGGGCTATAATGTGCCCCCCCTCTCTGGCCCTGGCCCCCCCTACCGCCGCAGTTCAGATACGCCCCTGGAGTGAAGACAGGTACCTGTGGAAATAAAAAACAAAGAACACACAAAGTATCAATTCTAATAATTTACTGTATAGCTTGTTTGTCATCTGATTTAATTGAAAAGAAATTGAGAAATGTTATTGGAGATACTTATCTGAAAATTCTTGAGACTAAACATGATTCCTGAAAAGAAAAAAAACAAGAAACTAAGTTAATATATTAACCCTAAGTTGAGAAATTATTTAGTTAGAATTGTGATACCAATAGAAAGGAATTTGGTTATAAATTAAAATGTTATTGTTCCTAATTTTTATGATTACCAAAAGGTGTTGAATAAACTTGTGTTATTTATATTTAACCTAATAGAGTTTTATTGTCTCCTTCAAATAAGGGATAATCCTGAATTTAGTTTTTTTCCCCTCATGGTCCTAGGGATTATGAGGAGAGGTTAGTTTTTGTAGCTTACCCCTTTCATTCTGAGGTAGAGTTCCAAAGTCACGACTACTGCCATCTGAAAATTTGGAGCTCTATTTCTGATGACATCTTGCGCCAGAGCGAGAGGGGTACAGCCAACACTACCACTACTTCAGGAAGCAGGTAAAAGCTTGGCTCTTCAACCAAGCCTTTAATGGAAGAAGTAACTAACTTGTTAGTCTCACTCATACACACAAGGAGTGACACGGGCTGCACATACTGCAGCAGGACATGTTTATCAACTCCTACCCTAACTGGGATACTATTAAACCATCTCTAATTCTTCACGAACTTATCTTAACCTACACCTTCCCAATTGTAGAGGAATTAAGTACAAGACCTACTACGCATCCAGTTTCTCCTTTTTGGGCAGCCAGCTTTGGAACGCTATACCCAGACCAATCCGATTAATAAACGACTTCTTGCCCTTTAGAAAAATGCTGAAAGCTCATCTCTTTAAGCAAGCCTACCCAAATGCACCAACCTAATCTCGCCAACTTCCACCCCCAATTCTGTTCTGACTTAAATACCAACCTCCCATCCTTCTCTTTCCATCTCTCCTTAATTTTATCCCTCCTTACCCTTTCTCCCAAATTATACTATCCTATCCTGTCTACCTTCTTTTATCCTAGTCATATTTTATCTAGCTCAACTTATCATACACTACTAAGCCCAACTTTACATTGTTTTACTACTGTTTTATTAAAATTCTATTAACTTTGTATTTCAAATTACTATGTAAGCCGCATTGAGCCTGCATTATGTGGGAAAGCGCGGGGTACAAATGTAATAATAATAATAATCTCTCTGACCTCATGTGCACCTTTCTTTAAATTAGTCACCTTATTTTCTAACTCCTCTTACTCTCTTACCTATATATGTTCCATCTTTGCTTATACCCTACACTGTCAATTAAAATGTTCTACTGCATATTGTGTTGACATTGTAAGTACATCGGTGTACACTATACACCGCCTTGAATGAATTCCTTCAAAAAGGCGGTAAATAAATCCTAATAAATAAATAAGTAGTATACTATGCTATACTGTCAGGCTCATTTTCGAAAGAGAAGGACGCCCATCTTTCGACACAAAGCGGATGATGGGTGTCCTTCTCACAGGGTCGCCCAAACCGGTATAATCGAAAGCAGATTTTGGGGGGGTGTCGGAGGCGTAGCAAGGGCGGGACTGGGGCATGCCTAACACATGGGCGTCCTTGACCCATAATGGAAAAAAAGGGCGTCCCTGACGAGCGCTTGGACGATTTTACCTGGTCCTGTTTTTCTTACGACCAAGGCACAAAAAGGTGCCCGAACTGACCAGATGACCACCAGAGAGAATCAGGGATCACCTCCCCTTACTTCCCCAGTGGTCACTAACCCCCTCCCACCCTCAAAAAACATCTTTATAAATATTTTGTGCCAGCCTCTATGCCAGCCTCAAATGTCATACTCAGGTCCATCACAGCAGTATGCAGGTCCCTGGAGCAGTTTTAGTGGGTGCAGTGCACTTCAGGCAGGCGGACCCAGACCCATCCCCCTTCTACCTGTTACACTTGTGGTGGTAAATGTGAGCCCTCCAAAACCCACCAGAAACCCACTGTACCCACATCTAGGTGCCCCCCTTCACCCGTAAGGGCTATGGTAGTGGTGTACAGTTGTGGGTAGTGGGTTTTGGGGGGGTTGGGGGGCTCAGCACACAAGGTAAGGGAGCTATATACCTGGGAGCAATTTATGAAGTCCACTACAGTGCCCCCTAGGGTGCCCGGTTGGTGTCCTGGTATGTCAGGGGGACCAGTGCACTACGAATGCTGGCTCCTCCCATGACCAAAGGGCTTGCATTTGGTCATTTCTGAGATGGGCGTCCTTAGTTTCCATTATCGCCAAAAATCAGAAACGCCCAAGTCTAGAGACAACCATCTCTATGGACGACCTAAATGTCAAGATTTGGGTGTCCCTGACCGTATTATCGAAACAAAAGATTGACACCCATCTTGTTTTGAAAATATGGGTTTCCCCGTCCCTCCACCGGGACATTTTGCAAGGACGTCCTCAGCAAAACTTGGGTGTCCCTATCGATTATGCCCCTCATTATGATTTAAAAATTGTAGTTTTGTCTGAAAAATATTACATTTTCATTACAAAGAAAAAATGCACTTTCACACAAAAAAGAAGTTGAAAAAGTTCTAAAAGTTACTGGCAGCTTATGACACATACTATGTCACGCCCACAATTCCTCTCCAGCTCACTCGCTGACAACCAGTTTTCAATTCACTTGCCAGCGTTCTGGACGTATGGTTCAACAACTCTTTATTGTACCATAAAAGTGTTGAGTAGTTTAGCTTTCTTTCATGCTGTCTGGGCATCTACCCATTTATTTTACTGGGACAGTAAAATTTTGTGCTGGCAGAACCAATATTTGTGCACCTGAATCTCTTGCCAGCTGCTTTTAATACTGCTAGCTATATAAACAGCACTGCACCCTCTCAGATCTGAAGAAAGATGGTACATTAAACTTCTTAAAACTTCCGTCAGCTCATTCTTTCATCTGAGCTGACTACGGATGCAGTAGAAAAATGTCTTTCTTATCAGACTATACTTCACAATTGATCAAACAATGAGAAGTCCAAGAAGACAGTATTGTGCTTGACAAGCTGCCTGAGTCCAGTTCCCCAGCCAGGTTTTCCTTTTCCCTGCTTGGCTGGTGAGGAATTCCCAGGCCTTACACAATGGTGGCACATTCTGCCAGATTCTATACATCGCACCTTCATTTACGCACAGAAATTGAAGCATATTCTATAGCAATGTGCTTGACTTAATTGGTTAATTAGCTAATTAGTGCTGTCAATCGGAATGTTAGCAAGCAACAATAGCACTAATTGGCATTAATTATTTATGGCATTAATTGGCATTAAGATTTATGCGCACAACTCACTAAGCATATTCTGTAATGTGATTCACGTAAATTCTAAGTTGCATAGTTGAAAAGGGGGCGTGGCCATGGGTGGGGTATGGGCGTTTTGAAAATCTATGTGCACTGTTATAGAATACACCTGCTCTGCACCTAATTTTGGAGCCCTTTTACTAAGCCGGGGCAAAAGGTGACCTGTGGCAGTGCGAGCGCATCTTTTGGTCATACATTGGGCCATTTTATGCCGCGTCCTGGATAAAGGGCCTTTTATAAGGGGCCAGAAAATGGACGTGTGGCAAAATAAAAACTAGCGTGTGTCCGTTTTCAGCCTGAGACCTTACCGCCACCCATTGACTTAGCAGTAAGGTCTCACATGCTACACGGGCAGTAGGCTTGCAGCACGTGCACACTGCCATTTACTGCCAGGTAAGCACCATGCATTAGAAATTAGAAAATATTTTCTACTGCATGTTTTTGGCGTCTGATAAATTCATAATTACCGCCCAAGGCATGCGGTAGCCGGGCAGTAATGCTGATTTGGCATGCGCTGGATGCGCATAGGCCCTTACGCACCTTTGTAAAAGGGCCCCTTATGCATCAGGATTTACACCAAGTAAAATGTGGCGTAAATGGCCTTGACTAAATCTGGTCATGTGGAGAGGCGCCCGGTGTATTCTTTATACCGCGTGGAAATTTAAGCTTATTCTATAAAATTTATTTTCCACATGGAATTTTCAGGTGCCATATATGTGTGTGTGTGTGTGTGTGTGTGTGTGTGTGTGTGTGTGTGTGTGTGTGTGTGTGTGTGTGTGTGTGTGTGTGTGTGTGTTTGTGTGTGTGTGTGTGAATGTCAATATTGAGATAGACACGGGGAAGCCACCGCTTGCCCTGGGATTGGCAACATGGAATCTAGCTACTAATTGGGATTCTACCAGGTACTTCTGACCTGGACTGGCCACTACTGGAAGCAGGATACTGGGCTAGATGGACCATTGGTCTGACCCAGTATGGTTATTATTACATTCCTATTAATATTCTAGTCATTTACATGCATATGTGAACACATACGTGCATAAATGACAATAATCAGACTACGAGCTACTCTGTAAGTACGTGCCAAACTTCGATGGAGAGTTCTTTGCAGGTAGGCATTCACATGATGAATTGTGAGTGTGGTGCACAATTACATGTGTAAATTATAGAACACTATGTTGTTCGTTTGTACTATTCCAAGCTAGACATGAGCATTTATATCACCTCTATGGCTGGCATAAGTGCTCATATGTAACAAAACTCAAACATATTTAACCAGTTACACTCCTATTCTATAAATTTATTTATTTATTTATTTATTTATTTAATTATTTCATTTGTATCCCACATTTTCCCACCTTTTTGCGGGTTC
Source organism: Microcaecilia unicolor (assembly GCF_901765095.1). NCBI lineage: Eukaryota > Metazoa > Chordata > Amphibia > Gymnophiona > Siphonopidae > Microcaecilia > Microcaecilia unicolor. The sequence continues at coordinate 424,403,801 of NC_044031.1, forward strand.
AGTGTGGCTAAAGAGAAATAGGTGCCTACTTTTCTTAATAGAAGGCTCTAAGGGGAGAGAGAAGTTATCAATGTGGACTACCATTAAGATGGGTTATTTTATTATGAGCCCTTTTTACTAAGCAGCAGTAAGCACTAAGGTTAAAATGCATTACTGCAGGGTGGGCTTAGGAGTCCCACAGTTTTTTCGTGTGCATGCACTATATATACACTAAAAAGGAAAGGGTCCGATATTCAACTGGCAGCGGTAAGCATTTTGTTCACCACTGATGGACTTATTCCTGGGTATTCAGATCTGGGACCTGTGCAAGCTTGGCTTTGAGCATCCAACTATTTTTAAGCTTGATAACACATAGCCACTTAAGTTGATATTCAGCTAGAGCATAACAACAGGACAGACATTTCTGTGGTCCCATTTAAGCACTAAACCTGGCTGCTTAAGGGCTAAATATCAATTCTTAAGTGGCCAAGTGCTGACTCCGCCCCCCTAGAATGCACCCACATCGCCAGCTTTGAGTTAGGTGAATTTCAGCAGCATTTAGTTGGTTCAGTGCCGCTGAAAATTAGTAGCTAGCCCTGACCAACTGAACCATTCAGCGACTGGCTAAATTGCTTTAAATATCGACGCCAAAATTTATTTATTTGTTTGGGGATGAGTGGGTGCAGTTATGCTAATTGGTTAGTGCATAGGCATTGCCACCCACTAACTGATTAGCGCAGGATTATTGCTTGAGGCCTTACCACCTACAAAATAGGTGGCGGTAAGTGCTGACACGTTAATGGCCATGCACTAACGAGGAAATTAGCGTGTGGCCATTATTGGAAAAATAGAAAAATCTACCTTTTACCGGCAGTGCTAAAAGTGGCCTCAGCGCACGTGAAAGACCCATGTTGGGCCTACCACAGGCCACTTTTTAGCACTGCTTGGTAAAAGGGCCCCTTTTAGCACAGGGTCCCACAGTGGAGTAGTAGCCTAGTGGTTAGTCCAGTGGACCTCGATCCTGGGGAGCTCTTTGTGACTCTAAGCAAGTAATTTAACCCTCCATTGCCCCAGATACAAATAAGTACCTGTATATAAGTACATAAGTACATAAGTACATAAGTAATGCCATACTGGGAAAAGACCAAGGGTCCATCGAGCCCAGCATCCTGTCCACGACAGCGGCCAATCCAGGCCAAGGGCACCTGGCAAGCTTCCCAAACGTACAAACATTCTATACATGTTATTCCTGGAATTTTGGATTTTTCCAAGTCCGTTTAGTAGCGGTTTATGGACTTGTCCTTTAGGAAACCGTCCAACCCCTTTTTAAACTCTGCTAAGCTAACCGCCTTCACCACTTTCTCCGGCAACGAATTCCAGAGTTTAATTACACGTTGGGTGAAGAAAAATTTCTCCGATTTGTTTTAAATTTACTACACTGTAGTTTCATCGCATGCCCCCTAGTCCTAGTATTTTTGGAAAGCGTGAACAGACGCTTCACATCCACCTGTTCCACTCCACTCATTATTTTATATACCTCTATCATGTCTCCCCTCAGCCGTCTCTTCTCCAAGCTGTATAGCCCTAGCCTCCTTAGTCTTTCTTCATAGGGAAGTTGTCCCATCCCCGCTATCATTTTAGTCGCACTTCGCTGCACCTTTTCCAATTCTACTATATCTTTCTTGAGATGCGGCGACCAAAATTGAACAGAATACTCAAGGTGCGGTCGCACCATGGAGCGATACAATGGCATTATAACATCCTCACACCTGTTTTCCATACCTTTCCTAATAATACCCAACATTCTATTCGCTTTCTTAGCTGCAGCAGCACACTGAGCAAAAGGTTTCAGTGTGTTATCGACGACGACACCCAGATCCCTTTCTTGGTCCGTAACTCCTAACGTGGAACCTTGCATGATGTAGCTATAATTCGGGTTCTTTTTTCCCACATATAATACATAATGGCATATAATACATAATGGCAATACACACACTGTACAAAATCTAAACATCAACATTTACACCTGATCTAAATGGCTGTCAGCTACTCATTTGGAACTAGGGTTGGCAGTAGTAATTGAGGGGGTGTTATTCCCGATGTGAGCCCTTGAGCCCAGGCTGAGGCCTAGTATAGGATTTAGGCCAAGGCCTAGGGTGGACCGAACAGACCCTATGCATCACCCCAGCCACCAAACCCCGCATATTCACAATAGCCAACAGGCACCACCAGAAAGGGGAAGATAGAGCATTCAGGCGGTCCTCACGGCCGATCGGGAACTCACTCACACAGAGACCAAGCAAGCGGGCCTCACGGCCAACCAGGAACCAAGTCACACTCTGGGAAGGGAGAAAGAATAACAAGGGTTCCACACGGAGCTGGGCCACATGCAGCACACACAGTGCAAAGTAGAGTCACAAAGGAAAGGGTGAGAGGCAGAAGCCTCTAAAGGTATACAAGGCTGTGCCACAGGCAAACAAGAATACAGGAAGCCCCAGAAGGAAACACTCTAAGCTTATACAACACAGCACTCAAGGAAAAAGGAAACCAACTATAGGAATACACTCTAGGCTGAACCATTCAGCACACAAGGGAACTAGGCTGTACCTACAGCATACAACAATACAGGGAGTCCCCACAAGGGAATACACTAGGCTGACTATACAGCATACAAAGGGAAAGGGAGAACTACACTAGGCTGAACTATTCAGCACACAAAGGAACTAGGCTGTACCTACAGCATACAACGTTACAGGGAGCTCCCACAAGGGAATACACTAGGCTGACTATACAGCATACAAAGGGAAAGGGAGAACTACCTAAGGAATACACAAAGCTGGCCCCACAACATCCCAAGAGAAAAAGGGAACTGCTAAAGGAATAAACAGAACAGTGCTACTCAGCAGACCAGGGAAAAGGGGGAGAGATAAGCAAACAGGGGAAGCTGCCTAAACACACACAGACCAGCAAAGGCACGCTGCACCTCGAACACAGGAGACAGCTACAGCAAACAAAGAGAACTAAAACAAACAAGAGCAAAATAGTAGGACAGGGGAAGGCAGAACCACAGGGAGCAGAGCAGAAGCTCAGCAAAACAAAGGGAACACCGAGGGAGAGAAAGTTAAACAAAGAAACTGAAATGGCTTAAGGCACAAGCTTACCCAGACAGTACTAAGTTAGAGCAGGAGAAAGCAAACCAGGTGTGGGGAGTGAGGCAATCAGGCTCATGCTGGGAATACCCAGCAAGCACGAGGAGAAAGGCTAAACTCCAACTTGAACTGGCTTCAGCAAAGCAATCAGAGTAATCAACGCCAAAGCAATGATTGCAGGGGAAAGACAGGCTTAAATAAATCAGGCTTCTGACGTCTGCTGGCTCAGCCCCTGACAAGCCAATCAGGAATGAGTCCCAAACATTCCCCTTCCTATCCAGCAGAATCATAACAGGGGGTAATTGTGCTTACTTCTCTGCTGTTTAAAACCACATCTAAAATCTAAAAAGCTTCACTTTTCTAGCTTGACTTCTTAATTGCATTCAAAGGCCTCAGTGAAGCCACTTTTTTGAACCTGTTCCTTTCTAAAATGGCTGCTCCTGCTATGTGTGCCAAAAACTACACATGTATTTCTCATATATGTACATGTATTTTCCAAAAGGCTTTATGCCATAAGCCGTTTATAAAATGCTTGAAAAATTATGTAGATTCGGACTTAGATATCCTTTTTCCTACCTAGGGGAGTCTTTTACTAAAGCTTAACTCGAGTTATCTGCAGCAGCGCCCATAGGAATAAAATGAGCCCTGCTGCAGATAACTTGAGCTAAGCTTTAATAAAAGACCCCCTAGATGACCTATGGAAAGTTGAGCTTATTGCCTTTTAGCCAGAAAGGCTTATGCTTCTACTGGGAGACTATGCCCCTCCTTTTGGTTCTGGGAGGTGCCTGTGAGCAAGTAGAAGCTTCAGGGATTAGTTTTTCCCCAGATTTTGTTTTAGCCATGTACAGACCTTTCTGTTTAATGAAGTATGGAGGGCTTCTCGGGAGCTGCCTTCCCTTGAAGTGGTATAGGCTGGACTGGTAGAATGAGGAGTTACTGGAAGTGGCCTCCTTCAATTCTGAGGAAGAGGCCATGATGTAGGATTGGCCCTAGGGGAGGATGCATGTGTGTTCTCAGGATGGTAATTCTAATACACAAGGATCTTAAAGACCCCAAAGGGTTATATAGTACTGTCAGTGAAATTACTTGGTAGTCAATAGTGCAGTGTAATGTATATTACTGCTGTAATTGTCTATTGCTTATGTTTGATTTATTCTTACTGTACACTGCCATGAGTGAATTCTTTCAAAAAGGCGGTAAATACATTCTAATAAATAAAAAATAAAATAAATAAATATCAGCAAAATTAGAAGCAAGTGTACCTATAAAGCTAACATTCCTAAATTTGAAAAATAATTTCAGTGTCCTGATGTTGTTAATTGAAAGGATGAGAGTTGCCAACAAAATATTTCTAGCTCATAACTCTAATTAGGATTCTTCTAGCAGCCCACTGGCATCTGGACTTCCACCATCCCTTTGCACTCTTCTCTTATCACTGAAACCCTCTGGAGCAAAGACGGCCCGCCCTGGTAATTGGTGGCTTGGACTCCAATAGAATTTCCAAAAATTTATACTCTGGTGGAGAAACCTCTAACCTGTGCATAATCACATTTTTTCACTTTCTGAGCTTAACACTCAGGTCCACATATTGCTATTCAGCTTTCATCAACTTACCCTTGTAGCTTAATAGTATGACCCAAGACATAGTTGTTACGGTTAACTAAAGAATCCATCTCCCCAATAACAGTACAGTCATTATCCAATGTTACAATAGGTGGCCTACACTGTGTAGAACTTAAATAAGCCAGAAATTCAAATTGCTGCACCTGCTACAGCTTCCACAGCATTCCCCTAATGTCTCATACCTTGGTACACTCTTCCATGCTCCATTTATCACTGCAGACAGTGCATTTGGGGCCCTCCAGCAAAGCTGCCCTATCAACTTGCTATCACCACCTTCCATCCAATCTGAGGGATTGCTGACTCAGCTACCAATCCTGGTATGGAAGGGTAAGAAAGCTCCTCTGGGTTAAGCAAGATTTCACTCTCACTGCAGCACACATCCACCAAGCCTGATATTTCCAGATCTTTATACCACCGAGCATGCACCGCCAACCAAGAACAGAACAATGCTTGACTGTACAAGCCAGAACTCCTGTGAGGCAGGAGGAATAAGCTGTTTACTATGGCCCTTGCATTTATTCACATCAACACTTCATCCTGCCAAAACAGTTTTCCGAGTTCTGCACAGGTGTGCCTGTTCAGCAGCCTAATATATTCCCTTGTAAAGACCATGAAGGAGTTCCATACCTTTACAGAAGTCTTGTCAAGACGGTTCAGACATGTTTTGACTGGAAAATGCCAACTGTTTGAAAAATGGATGATATTTCTCAAATTATCTATAAACTTACATTTCCCCCTGGCTGAGAATAAGGGTAGGAGGAAGTTATCGTTTCAGTTTGCACAGATGGTGACCACCCTCAGTCAACATTCTCATAAAAATGACTATGAACTTTGTTTCTAAATGAATCCAGACAGAGCTTTGGAACAGTGACGAGTGTAAAAAAAGGCAGAGAAAGAAAATCAGTTCCTGCTTGCAAATAATTTAATTTCTATCTTCTTTCTAAGTACCCCAATTTCCTGTGGCAGATTATAGTTAAATTCCGCAGAATGGCTGAAAAAATTCTGAGGCAATAATGGGGCAAATTTGACTACTTCTAAATAAAGTTTTGATCACCATACATGCAATAAAATGTCAGGTTTTATTGAAAATCTCCCATTATTCTTAAACAAGATTTAAACCATATACAGTTTATATAAAATGTAACCATTAATATAAAACCTTTAACAAATTAAAAACCCAGAAAAAAAGTTAGAGACCAATATTCAGCTGACCACAGTCAGTGTTTCTGATTGCCATTACATAATTAGACCCAGAAATTCAGTGCCAGGCTATATCCAGGCACTGGACCAGGATATTAGGGTCTTTGGCAATGCCCAGAACTTATCCCGGTATAGGCAATATTCATTCACCTACCCACATATCTAGCTGGGCAAAGCTAGGACCACTGTTCCCTCTAAGCAGAGCGGGTCTCCTAGAACTGCATTGCTGCCGGGGGGGGGGGGGGGGGTGCTTCAATATTGTGTTTTCAAGCACTAGAAACAGGCAGGTTCCCTAGAGTCATGTAGAGCTTGCCTGCTTCTCTCTAGTGAAAATGTGATAGTGAAACAGTGCCCCCCACTGGCAGGATTATAGGTGGAGGACTCCCACTCAGCTTAGAGGGAACAGTGGTTAGGACTGCTATTTATGGGGGTCCAATATGTCCACCTAGTTGTACAGGCACTAGCAATAAATATTGGCCAGCGCCTGCCTAATTCCTGACTCCACCCTGATTCCATCCCTGGATCGCTAGCACTAAGAGGAAGCGCTGCCTGATCCACTGAATTTCTGCCCGATTAAACCAGGCAGGACCCTTTTCTATGCATTTATCATTTTGAATATCAATCCCCTAGATTTTAACTGTAACTCTTGCTTCACGTCCTGCTAATACACAGGAGTTCCTGGGGGAGATCAGTGGCCTTCGAAAAGCCCATATTGCTAGGGTCCTTTTCTGGCAAGGGGAATGTTAATATTTGAAAGCCATTAAGCTCATGAAAAAAAAAAAAAGATATCTTGCAAAGTCCCCGCATAACAAAACACAGAACACACACAATGAGAATTTACATCTGCTGTAATCCATACACAAAATCAAAAGTCAAAACAGACCAAAAATCATAATCAATGCAACCTGTACACAGTAGGGCAGTGGTTCCCAAGCCTGTCCTGAGGGATCCCCAGCCAGTCAGGTTTTCAGGATATCCACAATGAATATTCATGAGAGAGATTTGCATGCACTGCCTCCACTTCATGCAAATCTCTGTCATGAATATTCATTATGGATATCCTGAAAACCTGACTGGCTGGGGAGCCTCCAAGACAGGTTTTTGAACCAGTGCACTAGGGGTTTCACCATCAATCACTACCTAACAAAAGCACTCTTTGGAGAGGAATCCCCTGTTCACCGACTATTCCCAGATTTTCAGTGGCATTATCTGGATAATGCTGCTAGAAACCATCTCTGACCACCTTGGCACTATCTGGGTAGTGCGGGAACTGTCTGGAGGCAGAGCTGAAAGTGATCCGTATATCACCAATATTCAGCACTGGTACCAAAACTGAATACCTGGAAACATTCCCAAGAAAGGTAAGTGCAAACAAAGGGGCAAAGCTGGTAAGAGAGTACTAGACTGGAAACACAAGGGAAATTGACATGTCTGAAACTGCATCCATATATAAAATAGGTTGACATGGTTAGACCGGCAGATGGGCCACAGACTTTCGCCAGTACTTACTCACTGCAGGATTGGATGGGGGCTGTGAACATCACATACGGACAGGGCATATACTATATGATACAGAATCAGACACAGGGGCACATCCCACCTAATCTGCCCAAATACAAGTCCCTACATGTAGTCACTGCATATGTATGCTGTGGTCTGATCTTATATGTAGAGTCATGAAGAGGTGCTGAGGCAGGACTTCCTGAGGTGAGAAAAACTTCATTGGAGTATCTTACCTGCCAGAAAGTACATTTAAACTTGGGGAAAAGGTAATGTTGGGGTTACATAGGTAATTTTCTTCTCTTCTTTTTTTAATTACTCTGTTTATTTAGTGTCTGATAGGGTTTTATATAAAACTAGGAAAAAATGCCCGTTTCTGAGCGCAATGAAACGGGCGCTAGCAAGGGGCCCCCTCCCTCCGTCCCTCCGAGCTACTTGCCTTGTTCACTGTGGCGTTTCCGTTTCGGCCCTGGAGTGTCATAGCTCCGCCCTCAACGTCATGACATTTTGACGCGAGGGCGGTGCAGACACTCCAGGGCACACCGGATATCTCGGGCGCCTCAACTTCCATGGAGGCTTCAGAACGTTGGGGTTGCCTTTTATATAGAGAGATGTGTTGTAGAGTCTAGCTTAGTATTTTAGGTTGCATTTTAGAAATTATCATGGCATCAGTTTAGAGTACACATACCAGTTGAGAGAAGCCTCTGTGTAAGATTTCCATGTAATTTCATTGAGTGTCCCCTGGTATTTGTACTTTTTGAAAGAGTGAAAATTTATTCATTTCTACCTTTTCTAAACCACTCAGACATCTCTTTTCCAAGCTGAAGAGTGCCATCCCCTTTATCATTTTGGTCACTCTTCTTTGAACCTTTTCTAATTCCGCAGTTTCTTTTTTGAGATACGGTGACCAGAATTGAACGTAATACTCAAGCTGAGGTCGCACCATGGAGCAATACAGAGGCATTATAATATTCTTGGGGAATCATTTTCAAAAGAGAAAAACGTCCAAAAAGTGGTATAAATCTGCATTTGCACATTTTTCTCACAAAAATAAAATTCCAAATTGGTATTTTCAAAACCAATTTTTAGACACTTTTCTATGAAGTCCATCAGAAGTGCATTTAAATCACAGGATCTGGGTGTTTCTAACACTTGGACATTTTTCTGTTATAACAGAACAAAACAAAAACATCCAGGCTATAAGTTGGAGGTTTTGGTCTAGACTTGTTTTATTAACGAATAAACCACAAAAAGGTGCCCTAAATGACCAGATAACCACTGGAGGGAATCAGGGATGACCTCCCCTTGCTCCCCCAGTGGTCACTAACCCCCTCCCTCCCACCCACCCAAAAAATGTGATTAAAAACATTACTTACCAGGCTCTATGCTAGCCTCAGATGTTATGCTCAGGTCCATTAGAGCAGCATGCCGGTCCCTGGAGTAGTCTAGTGGTGGGTGCAGTGCAGTGCAGACAGGTGGACTCAGACCCATACTTCCCTCTACCTGTTACACTTGTGCTGGAAACTGTGAACCCTCCAAACTCACCAGAAACCCACTTTACCCTCATATAGGTAGGTGCCCTCTTCACCCATAAGGGCTATTGTAGTGATGTACAGTTGGAGGTAATGGTTTTGGGGAGGCTCAGCAGACAAGATAAGGGAGCAATAGTGAAATGTGTACCTGGGAGCATTTATTTGAAGTCCACTGCAGTGCCCCCTAGGGTGCCCCATTGCTCTCCTGGGATGTCTACTAAGAATGCTGGCTCCTCCTATAGCCCAATGGTTTGATTTTGTGAATTTTTCACTTGGACCTTTTTTTTTTTTTGGCCCAAAAAGATAAACGCACAGAGCATTAAAGCATCTAACAAATAGCCATTTTTTAAACAAAAAAAAGACCTTTTTCTGTTTTGAAAATGGCTATATTCCCCACTTGAATTTTGCAGATTTTTAGCAAAATGTCCGAAGCTAGATTTAGATGTCATATCGAAAATGCCGCTCTACGTCTTATTCTGCATTCCTTTCCTAATAATTTCTAGCATCCTGTTTGCTGTTTTGGCCACTGCTACACACTGGGCAGAAAATTTCAGCGTATTGTCTACAATGACTCGTAGATTCTTTTCCTGAGTGCTGACTTCTAAGTTGGGACCTAGCATCAGATAACTACGATTCGGATGATTCTTCCCAATGTGCATCATTTTGGATATGTCCATATTAAATTTCAATTGCCATATGAATGCCCAGTCTTCCAGTTTCCTATGGTCTTCCAGCAATTTTTCACAATCCGCTTGTGTTGTGACAACTTTGAATAGTTTTGTGTCGTCTGCAAATTTAATCACCTTACTCATCATTCTGTTTTCCAGATCATTTATAAATATGTTAAATAGCATCCAGTACAGATCCCTGCAGTACTCCACTATTCACCCTCCTCCGTTGACAAAAATGGCCACTTAACCCTACCCTCTGTTATCTTCCAACCAATTTCTAATCCATAGAAGTACATTGCCTCCTATCCCATGACTTTTTAATTTTCTCAGAAGTCTCTCATGTAAGAGATCTCTTACATCTTCTTCCATAGAGACCGAAACAAATAATTCATTCTGTCTCCTCGCTATGACCTTTTCCTCCCTGAGTGCCCCTTTTGCTCCTTCATGATCTATCGGTCCTTCAAATTCCTTCACAGGCTTTCTGCTTCTGATGTACCTGAAAAAGGTGTTAATATGAGTTATTATCTCCACGGCAAGTTTTTCTTCATATTCTCTTTTAGCTTTATCAGTGCTTTGCATCTAGCTTGACACTGCTTACATTGCTTCTTATTTTCTTCATTCTGATCTTTTTTCAGTTCTTTGAAGGATGCTTTTTTGACTCTAATAGCCTCTTTCAATTCACCTTTTAACTAAGCTGGCTGTCGTTTGCTCCTCTTTCCACCTTTCTTAATACATGGAATACATCTGGCCTGGGCTTCCACAGTGGTATTTTTAAACATTGTCCACACCTGATTTAAAGTCCTAACCTTTGCAGCCGACCCTTTCAGCTTCTTTTTAACCATTTTCCTCATTTTGTCATAGTCACCCTTTCAAAAATTAAATGCTGCTACAGTAGATTTCTTTAGTGACTTCACTGTAGATATCAGCTCAAATTTGACCATGTTATGATCGCTGTTTCCCAGTGGATCCAACACCGTTACCTCTCATACCTTACCCTGTATTCCACTAAGGACCAGATCTAAAATAGCCTTCTTGTCTGTTCTTGGGTCAGTTGATCCAAGAAGCAGTCATTTATTACAGCTATAATTTTACCTCCCTAGTGCTCCCTGATGTTGCATTTATCCAGTCAATATTGAAGTAATTGAAATCACCTATTATTATAATGTGGCCCAGTTTGTCAGCTTTCCTAATTTCTGTAAACATTTTTTAATCTGTCTGTTTGTTCTGTCCTGGCAGATGGTAGTACAGACCTACCTGTATACTCTTTCCCTTCACACACAGAATTTCTATCCACATGAATTCCACGCTACAATCTGTTTCATGTGAAATATTTATTTTGTTTGACTCTATTCCCTCTTTAGCATATAGAACAACCTCCCCTCCAATTTGATCCACTCTATCATTGCGACATAATTTGTACCCTGATAACACAATGTCCCATTGATTATTCTCCTTCTACCAGGTGTCTGAGGGGCCCATTATATCTACCTCTTCTTTTAGTGCTATATACTCCAACACTCCTGTCTTAATTTTTGGGTTCCAGCAGTTGTATATAGACACTTCAAAATTGTGTTACAAGCTGCTTTGAAGTTGATGGGGATAATTTGCATCCTTTACTCTGTTCTCCAATTAAGCACTCCTGGCTTTCTTTCACCATTATTGAAACCTCTCTATTGTAATTCCATAAATTTTATTTATTGGAATTTATTATACTCCCAAGGTACAGTATAGTAGGTACAGTTTAACATGAAACTTATCATTTTTGTTAACAGCATAACAATAGTAAAATAACCAAATACAATAAGGGGCCACTAGGAGGAGTGCTTGTCAATGTAGGGGATCTTTATGTCAGGGGTATTGGATACTGGGGGTTTTAATGTTGCCAAGGGAAATCGGATGATGGGGGAATCAGATGTCAGGTCATCAGATAATACAGGGGCACTTGTGGTTGGGGGGGGGGGGGTGTTCAGGTCTTCAGCCTTTATAGCTGCCCTTCCAGTAGGCACTTATGTGTGCCTCAAGGCAGGTATAAATGCCAACTTCTATATGCTGTGACAGGTACAACTTGTATTCCTCTTTTGGTGTTGCCAACAAGCTGACCTCACTACCCCCATTGCCATTTAGATCTAGCATGGATCCCCATGTTTAAGTAACATGTGTAAAAGTTGCTATTTACACATGCCAATCATTCTAAAATAAGGACCATAGCTTGCCCATAGAAGTTCTGCTAATCGGCAACTAGACATATAAGTTATAAGGGCAATTTTATAACTGGATGTCTAACTTTAGGTGCCAAGAGTGTGTGTATATTCTAGAATAATAGCACTTAGCCTAGTGGTTAGTGCAGTGGCCTTTGATCCTGGGGAATTGCGTTCGATTCCCACTGCAGCTCCTTGTGACTCTGGGCAAGACACTTAACCCTCCATTGCCCCTAGTACAAAATAAGTACCTGAATATATGTAAACCGCTTTGAATGTAGTTGCAAAGACCTCAGAAAGGCAGTATATCAAGTCCCATTTCCCTTTCATTAATCAGTGGGAAAAACACATTGGGATTTGTAGTATGGAGTATTCTCACGATTTTGGTTTCCGCCAGGTACCTGACTTGGCCACAGTTTGGAAAACAGGATACTGGGCTAGATGGACCATTATCTTGACCCAGTATGGCTACTCTTATGTTCTTATGTAATAATTGGCAGTTGTACATGCTAGGCCTTATTCTAGACTGTACACACCAAAGTCGCTTAGCACATACCTACGAGGGGGTGAACATGTGTGCAGAGAATGGATGGACCATGGGCTTTTTGCCAAGTGACAGACACAACTTATAGAATACACACTTTCCCTGACTGTATCCCAATCAGTCCAAACGTCTTCACTCTTTATACATTCTCACAAGAATAGTGTGGTGGTTTCTATGCTGTATAACTGAAACTCACTGCTAGCCACAAAGTCCTGAAGGAAAACAGAGCAGTTGTTCTGGACACAGAGCCAGCAGAAAACCTCCGGACAAGGAGCAGGAAAGTATTTGTTATTGAGATAAGACAGTTAAAGAGCCACACTTAGGGTCACTGGGGGCTCCCACTGTCCCCCAGGTCCTTGCAATGAAGAACATTGGTATAGCAAGTTGGCCCTATATATTTCCTTTTGAAAATTATCCTCCCCCCCCCCCCTCTGATTTTCAGATGTTTTCATTTTGTTTCACACATCGAAGTTGATACAAAATTGTTGACCTGTACTAATTTACTTAGATTCACAATAGAAGAGTGTGTTCCATGTACTACAGATCTCTTTAATATAACAATGTTTGTATTTTTTTGCTTTTCTAGAACAGAAGTAGAGCATCTTGAAGTTTTGAAAGAGAAAATTTGGAGGACTTGAGTAGAATGATTTCCCATTTAATAAAGCAAAAAGCAAGGACTATTTATCCAACCATTTGTGATCTCTCTGGCTCCCCTCCTCCTCTGTTCTTCAATCCACTGCTCTGATTAATTTGCTTGAAATTTGTTTTCTCAAGTGTGTTACACGCTGCACCTGCCGCTCCCCATGGTATTTGGGGCAAGACAAAAGAATGTGAATAAGAATCTTTTTTTTTAGATGATTTCACATAAATTATAGACTGATGCATATGCTGTGAGATAGAGCAAGCACAGCAGCAGCAGTGGCCTAGTGCCAAAGGAAAGGTTTACTGTACATGGGAAATCATTGAGTGGGAGGGGGAGACGGCAAGAAGAGAGGTCCAATCAGGATCTGGCAACTGCTGTTAATATGGGGGGAAGGTGATTGGATCTGGCAACCGTTGTTAATTTGGGGGTAAAGTGATTGGGGGTGTGTAGAGGTTCAGCAGCTTCGAGCTATGAAACCCACGGGCTCTGCTTTAATATCATGCTTCTTAACGCAACAGGATTCCTCAAGGTCTGCCAAATTTTTTGCTTTGTCAAGACAAATATCAAACAGTTTCTATTTGCTTCAATTAATGTCATCATCATCTCATGGCTTCTTGCTAGGGAGCTTTACTTAGTTTATTTTTTTCTACATTTGAGTCTGAGATAGACATGTATAATCCAGTACTTTCTGAACCTCTTGCAGTCCTGAGACAGAAAGGAGAACACTAGCCAAATGACGGACTTGTCATTTATTTTTCATTTCATTTCCTCTGTTTTCTTTTAAAGTTTTTCTCTTTGTCTGGTGTGTTTGCTTTCTGTCTTATATCGATTTTGGAGTTCTTTTCCTTTTCATATTTTAATCTTTATGTTCCTCCAACCTGTTTGCCAGAGAGAGGAGTTTAGCCAATTTTATTTTAAACAGAAACATATAATAATATCACTGTGTGCAGTAGTGTTGAGTGCACAAGACATACAGGTTTCTTTTGGAAGTGTGTTTGCCCTAACATAATAACTGGGAGAAAGTCCGATAGTTTGGTACTGATATTCTTACTGATTTTAATAGTAACCCAGATCTGTACCTTTGATACGCTATTAAAAAATATAATCTATACATATATAGAGAGAGAGCAACAGTTCACTGCTGTTTATTGATATTTATTGCTTCATTTATTAGATAAAGGAAAATGTTTGGTTATTATAGACAACCAATATATTGGACACCTTAGGAGTTTATGTGTGGGTGATGATTCTAGCACGGACGTTTTTCTTGGAGCAGGGAGCATAGATGCCGATCAATTCAAATCCTGTCATATTTAACTTCTACTATAATAAAACGCACCTCCAATGTTCTGAAGCTGACTCCGTGGCTTCAGTGAAGGGTTCGTAACATCATAACATTCGTAAGTCTGTCACATCTCTCTATGCTCTGCCCTCGCGTCAAAACGTGACGACGTCGAGGGCGGAACAGTGAGAGTGAAGGCAACGGTGCACAGTTACGACATCAAGGGACGTATCACATGGAACTGTATGGGAAGAAGGGAGGAGCGTCAGGAGAAGGGGTCATTTTCAGTGAGTAAAGGCAATGGTGCACAGTTGTCAGGCAACGGTACGCGATGTCGATGGACCTATCAGAGGGAATTGTATGGGAAGAAGGGAGGAGCCTCACACAATGGTACGTGACGTCCAGGGACCAATTAGAGGGGCGTGTATTGGAAGAAGGGAGGAGCATCAAGAGAAGGGGTCATTTTCTCTGAGTGAAATCAACGTGGCTCGAGGGGGGGCAGGGGAGACAGGAGAATCGCTGGGTGACTGGAGGGGGGGCAGGGGAGATGAAAATCACTGAGTGGCTGCAGGGGGGGCAGGGGACAGAGGAGAATCGCTGGGTGCCTGGAGGGGCGCAGGGCAGAGAGGACAATCACACACACTCTCTCTCTCACAGACACACTCGCACCCAGTCTCACTCTCTCTCTTTCACACACACACACTCGCACGGTGCTGCCACCCATGCAGAGGGGGGAGGGGCAGGGGGTCCTGAGACCAGAGAGGAGGGGAACACAGAGGGGGAGGGGGTCCTGAGACTTGACGGGCGAGGGGAGAGGGGATCCTGAGACCAGAGGGGAGGGGATCCTAAGACCAGAGGGGAGGGGATCCTGAGACCAGAGGGGAGGGGGAGGGGTCCCCACACCACAGATGGAGGGGGAGAGGTATCTCTGTCGCACACACACTCTCTAGCTCACAGTCAGTGTCTTTCTCTCTCACACTCTCACACAGTCTCTCACACTATGTCTCACACTATATCACATTCACTCTCTATGTGTCTCAGAGTCACTCTCACACACTCTTGGTCTCACAGAGAGTCTGTGTATCGCACACATACTTTCTCACACTCTCTCTGTCTCACACACACTCTCTCTCTCACACACAGTGTATCTGTGTGAAACACTCTCTCTCTCTCTCTCTCTCTCACTCACTGTGTCTCACATACGCACTCACACAAACTCTCATTCTGACACACACACTCTCTCACAGACACACTCGCACCCAGACTCACTCTCTCTCTCTGTCACACAAACAGACACTCGCACAATCACTCTCTCACACACACACACACTCACTCTCACACACACACTCTCTGAAACATACACACTCCGAGGAAAACCTTGCTAGCGCCTGTTTCATTTGTGTCAGAAACGTGCCTTATTTACTAGTTTCAAATAATTGCCGCTGTCACCAAGGTTAGTTATATTATGATTAAAAAATTTAAAAAAACTTCACTTCTCCATGCTCATTTGAAGTTTGTGTCTATTGTCACTCCATACAGGTCTCTACCCCAGCCTGCTCAGAAACCTAATGCCATTGTACCACTGTTGTTGATAGTTATAACCAGTGCTTTTTTTGTGCCGGTACGCAACGGTACGGCGTACCGGCACCTTTTTTTTTTTTTTTGCTCCCCCCGCCCCGTGACGGACGCAGTGCCAGCCCCCATTTCCGGCCGCTGCTGCTTCTCCTGTTGAGCAGCAGCGGCCTACACAAAGAAAAAGATTTTAAAAAAACTTCAAACCTGGCTGAAACGCGGCACCCCGGCACTGTAGACAGCCATTAGGCATTGGCTGTTGTCCCTCAGCTGCTCCTCCTCTTGCCTCTACGTCACTGCGCTCCTCCGGGGTCTTCCTCCAGGGGCAGTGACGTAGAGGCAAGAGGAGGAGCGGCTGTGGGGCAACAGCCAATGCCTAATGGCTGTCTACAGTGCCGGGGTGCCGCGTTTCAGCCAGGTTTCAATTTTTTTTTTTTAATCTTCTTTTTTTTTGTGTAGCGGCCGCTGCTGCTCAACAGGAGAAGCAGCAGCGGCCGGAAATAGGGGCTGGTACCGCGTGCATCGCGACTTCGCGCCGTTCGCGGGAAACTTGGCAGGGAGAGGGAAACCAACAGAGGGAAGGATTGGGGAGAGAGAGAGAGAGAGGGAAAACAACAGAGGGAAGGATTGGGGAGAGAGAAAGAGGGAAAACAACAGAGGGAAGGATTGGGGAGAGAGAGGGAAAACAGGGGAGAGAGAGGGAAAAACAGATGGAAGGATGGGGAGAGAGAGGGAAAAACAGATGGAAGGATAGGGGAGAGAAGAGAAAAACAGATGGAAGGATTGGGGAGAGAGGGGAAAACAGATGGAAGGATGGGGAGAGAGAGAAAGAGGGAAAACAACAGAGGGAAGGATTGGGGAGAGAGAGAAAGAGGGA
This sequence comes from Microcaecilia unicolor, assembly GCF_901765095.1. Taxonomy (NCBI): domain Eukaryota; kingdom Metazoa; phylum Chordata; class Amphibia; order Gymnophiona; family Siphonopidae; genus Microcaecilia; species Microcaecilia unicolor. The sequence goes on from NC_044031.1 coordinate 424,420,571, forward strand.
AAACAACAGAGGGAAGGATTGGGGAGAGAGAGAAAGAGGGAAAACAACAGAGGGAAGGATTGGGGAGAGAGAAAGAGGGAAAACAACAGAGGGAAGGATAGGGGAGAGAGGGAAAAAACAGATGGAAGGATGGGGAGAGAGAGGGAAAAACAGATGGAAGGATTGGGGAGAGAGGGGAAAAAACAGATGGAAGGATTGGGGAGAGAGGGGGAAACAGATGGAAGGATGGGGGAGAGAGAGAAAGAGGGAAAACAACAGAGGGAAGGATTGGGGGAGAGAGAAAGAGGGAAAAAACAGAGGGAAGGATTGGGGAGAGAGAGGGGAAAACAGATGGAAGGATGGGGAGAGAGAGGGAAAAAGAGATGGAAGTATTGGGGAGAGGGAAAAACAGATGGAAGGATGGGGAGAGAGGGAAAAACACAGATGGAAGGATTGGGGAGAGGGAAAAACAGATGGAAGGATGGGGAGAGAGAGGGAAAAACAGATGGAAGGATTGGGAGAGAGGGGAAAAACAGATGGAAGGATTGGGGAGAGAGGGGAAAACAGATGGAAGGATGGGGGGAGAGAGAGAAAGAGGGAAAACAACAGAGGGAAGGATTGGGGGGAGAGAGAAAGAGGGAAAAAACAGAGGGAAGGATTGGGGGGAGAGAGAAAGAGGGAAAAAACAGAGGGAAGGATTGGGGAGAGAGAGGGGAAAACAGATGGAAGGATGGGGAGAGAGAGGGAAAAAGAGATGGAAGTATTGGGGAGAGGGAAAAACAGATGGAAGGATGGGGGGAGAGAGAGGGAAAAACACAGATGGAAGGATTGGGGAGAGGGAAAAACAGATGGAAGGATGGGGAGAGAGAGGGAAAAACACAGATGGAAGGATTGGGAGAGGGAAAAACAGATGGAAGGATGGGGAAAGAGAGAGGGAAAACAGATGGAAGGATGGGGAGAGAGAGGGGGAAAACAGATGGAAGGATGGGGAGAGAGAGAGGGAAAAAACGGAAGGATGGGGAGAGAGAGAGGGAAAACGGAAGGATAGGGAGAGAAAGAGGGAAGACGCTGGATGGAAGAATGCAGAAAGAAATAGGGGAGACACTGGAAGGATGGGGAGAGAAAGCAGAGCTGCTGGATGGAAAAGGGGAATAGAGAAAGATTGGAGAATAAGAGGAAGGGGCATGGGGAGAACAAGGGTGAGGAAAAGATGAAAAGCCACGGGTAGATGAAGGAAATTAAAGAATGGATAGTAAGAATGAATTAAATCTGGACAGAGAGAGAGCCTGAAAAATATTGAAGAAAGCAAAGAAAAAGGAGACAAAAAATGACAAATGGCACAGAAGAGTTAAGCGAAAACAAAGGAAAGGAGAATCACAGACTGGGACCAATATGGAAAGAAAAACAGTCACCAGACAACAAAGATAGAAAAAAATCATTTTATTTTCATTTTAGTGTTTGTAATATGTCCAATTTGAGAATTTACATTGGCTGTCTTATTTACTGCTACTACTTAGCAAATCACGTTATTTTTTTCTCCTATAGTACTGTAATATTTTCAATGATGTCTGTTTATATGCGCCATGGCTGGTATAGGGGGTGTGGTTAATGTGGGTGTGGCTATCATAGGGGTGGAGCCATATGTGGTGACCCCGCCCATAATGAGTACCGGCACCTTTTTTTCTACAAAAAAAGCACTGGTTATAACTGAAATTCCATATAGACTAACCGAAATGCATTCTTAGATGCCAAATACAATCATACTAATGAGCACTGTATAAGGTTGTAAGAGGTGGTAAAGTAGTCAGGAAAGTAAAGATACAAATGGAATAAAAATAGCCAATTTGTTTAGATATGTTAATGATAGGAGAATGTGCAAAAGCGGCATTGTGAGACTAAAAGGTGAAGGGGAGGAATATGTTGAAGCCGATAAGGATAAGGCGGACTTGCTTAACAAATATTTCTGTTGTGTTCACAGCTTGGAGAAGAGACGGCTGAGGGGAGATATGATAGAAGTGTATAAAATAATGAGTGGAATGGATCGGGTGGATGTGAAGCGACTGTTCACGCTATCCAAAAATAATAGGACTAGAGGGCATGAGTTGAAGCTACAGTGTGGTAAATTTAAAACGAATCGGAGAAAATTTTTCTTCACCCAACGTGTAATTAGACTCTGGAATTCGTTGCCGGAGAACGTGGTACGGGCGGTTAGCTTGACGGAGTTTAAAAAGGGGTTAGATAGATTCCTAAAGGACAAGTCCATAGACCGCTATTAAATGGACTTGGAAAAATTCCGCATTTTTAGGTATAACTTGTCTGGAATGTTTTTACGTTTGGGGAGCGTGCCAGGTGCCCTTGACCTGGATTGGCCACTGTCGGTGACAGGATGCTGGGCTAGATGGACCTTTGGTCTTTCCCAGTATGGCACTACTTATGTACTTATGTACTTATGAAGATAGGTCTGCAGAAAACAAACACAAAAAGGATTGGAAGTATGGTAGACCCTGAACGATTTCTAGAGGACTGTTTCTGTGAGTCGCTAGCTAAACTAAAAGTGAACAAAGCGAAGGGGCCAGGTGGCATACATCCAAGGGTACTGAAGAAAATTAGGGAAGTACTGGTAGCTCTGCTGTCTGACCTTTTCAGTGCTTCTCTAGAGTCAGGAATGGTCCTGGAGGACTAGAGAAGGCAGATATGGTGACTCTCCACAAAAGCAGAACTACAGGCTGGTTAGTCTAATTTTTGTGGTAAGTAAATTAATAGAAATTAAAACCGAGAATGGTGAGGTTTCTGGAATCCAATGGATTACAGGACTCAAGAGAGTATGGTTTCACTAGAGACAGGTCTTGTCAGACAAATCTAATTAATTTCTTTGACTGGGTGACTAAACAGTTGGATCGAGGGCTGACGTTTAGAGGGTGAAGTACTTTCGTTGATGAAAGAGGAGTGGGACTTGGATGTGGCTGTATGTGGCCTGGCTTGGCCACTGTTTGGAAAACAGGATATTGGGCTAGATGGACCATTGGTTTGACTCGGTATCAGTGCCATGGCGAGGGTTAATGGCACCCGGGGCGGGTCACCGCTGCGCACCCCCCCAGGTGCAGCACGGCGCGACCCCCCCCTCTGCGGCGCACCCCCCCCCGGAGCCCAACCCCCCCCCCCCCCCGGACTGCATTCTTACCTGCAGGAGGGCCAATCCGCCTCGAATGCACGTCACTCGGAGCTGCGCTGGCCCCGCTGGTTCCCTGCTCTCTCTGCCCCGGAACAGGAAGTAACCTGTTCTGGGGCAGAGAGAGCAGGGAACCAGCGGGGCCGGCACCCCCCCGAGCGCGTGCACCCGGGGCGGACCGCCCCTCCCCCCCTTCCTACGCCACTGCCCGGTATGGCTACTCTTATGTTCTTATTATAATGGGGATTACTAAAAATCATGAGAGAAGTCTCCAGAGTTACTGAAGGGAGGGTTCTAAGATTGTGGGTGGTAAAGGATACAGCCCAAGGGAGTGGGAGGAAAATGTTTCTGGTTATTGAATGACAGTGTGGGAGGAGTTTGTAGTTAATAAATATAAGTGTCGGGGAAAGCACAAGGTCTTTGGTTGCCTCTACCCCCGCCAGGACCCTTGGAGGATAGGTTCAAGAAACTAAGGGGGTCTTTTACTAAAGCTTAGCTTGAGTTATCTGCAGCAGGGCCCATTTTATTCCTATGGGCCCTACTGATGATAACTCAAGCTAAGCTTTAGTAAAGACCCACTAATGCTGACCAAAGAGGGAAGTTTCTGCCAGTAAAGCATTAATCGTGAAATGGAGGTAATTCCTCACCCCTTTAAACCGTTTACTTTCATTAACAGTGTTCTTTTTTGTATTTAAACTGTTTATTGATAGAAAAAGCACTTGTGCAGTCCGTGATGGGTGTAAACTCCCAGGCACTGTTTTAAGAAAATTACCAGCTTTTGTACAGAAAACTTTTGGTTGTACAAATTGCTATCCAGCCAGCAATATCTACTTTGAACTGAGGTGGGATTTGGGGCATTCCAGATGTAGGGCTGAATAACACAGAGAGCATCAGCAGCTCTTTGTCTAAGATATGCTCAAGAATAACTTTACGTGGATTTGATTTTCATGTAACTATGTATTGCTGCCCCACTGAATACTAATCTCCACATTTTTACGTTCCCTTTTGCACGCAAAAGTGGTCATTTTATAAATCCATGTTTTTGTGTGTATGTGGTAATATATATCACACCTTGATTTCTGTGTGGAAATCAAAGTGTATTCTATAATGTACGCTTTAATTTAGGCCAGGGGCATAGCCAGACTTTCTGGTGGGAGGGGGCCAGAGCCCGAGGTGGAGGGGCACATTTTGGTTTGCTGCCCTGCCATCACTCCCCCACCGCCTTGCCGCCCTGCCGCCCTGCCACTCCCCCAATTGCTAACTGCAAGCTACAGCAAATACCTTGACTGGCGGGGGTCCCCGACCCCCACCAGCTGAAGCCTTCTCCAACACCGGTCTCCAGCGCCACAGTGTTGCCTGCCCTGCTCTCAGTGCTTTCTCTTCCCCCTCACGTCCTGCATGCTCCTTTTAGTGAAACTGAGCATGCTCAATTTCACTAAAAGGAGCGTGGAGGATGTGAAGGGGAAGAGAGAACAGGGCAGGCAACTTGGCAGCACCGGAGACTGGCACTGGACAAGGCTTCAGCTGGCAGGGTTGGGGACCCCCCACCAGCAAAACCAGGGGCCTGGAGGAAATTTGGGGGGGCAGGCTCTTGTGGCCTCACGTAGCTACACTACTGATTTAGGCATACATTGTAGAATATGTCGAGTGCTGCTCCACACAACTAAATTTAGTCGCAGTCAATTATGCCAATTAAAACCTTGTGTAAATCCTGACTCCTAAATTAGGCATGGAGTGGGTATATTCTATACCACCACATATAGATTTTAGAAACGCCCACGACTCGCCCATTTCACTTCCATAACCATGTCCACGTGACTTAGAATTTATGCACACCACATTACAGAATACGCGTGGCAAGTAGTGTGCATAAATTCTAATTACTGCCAATTAGTGCTGGTAATTGCTTGTTAACATCCAATTGTCAATGCTAATTAGCTTGTTAACTAATTAAGTTATGCGCATTGTTATGGCATACACTTTGAATTCCGCATAGAAATTGAGGCGTGGTACATGGAATCCCAGGGAAAATGGCTCTTACAAAATTCTGCAAAATGTTAATGGCATGTTTGCGCACTTTTATTGTTGGCATTAGTAGGGGTGTGGTCTGGGTGGAGTCACAAAGTATAAATGTGGATTATAAAATACCTTCATTCACATGGGCACTTCAGTAATTTACATGTAGATGTTTTGACCAGTTCTTGAGTAGTCGTAATGGAATAGATTCTATATATGGTGCCTGTAAAATCCATGTGGAAAAAATGATACCTTGGTATATGCTCTGAAGTACACCTAAATTTTATAGTATAGGCTTAAATTTACACATGGTATATAGAATATACTGAGCACCTCTCCATGCGACCAAATTTGGTCGTGTCCATTTAGGCCACATTTTACTTGGTGTAAATCCCGATGCCTAAATTAGGTGCAGATTGTGTGTATTCTATAATAATGTGCATAGAGTTTAGAAACACCTATACCCCGCCCATGGCCACACCCCCTTTTCAACTATGCGACTTAGAATTTAGGTGCGCCACATTATAGAATACACTTAGCGAGTTGTGCACCTAAATCTCAATTAATGCCAATTAGTGCTGATAATTGCTTTTCAACATCCAATTAACAGCACTGTTTAGTTAGTTACCCAATTAAGTTATGCACATTGTTATAGAATATGCTTCAGTTTCTACGTGGATTTTCAAGTGCCATATATAGAATCCGGGGGAATGTCTGTGCCTGCAATGTAGGTGCCATCTCTGCTGTATTTACATTAGTATTCCATAAAGATAAATAGGTGCCTATTTGTCTTTAAAAAATAGATGCAAAATAGGCACCTTCCAGCCCACATAGCCTTGGTGCCCTGTTCTACAATTACCCTCAAAAAACAAATTCTTATGGTATTTGGAAAGGGTCACTGTAGATATATATTATTGCTGACTCATTCATTTTCTTGTGCTTAGTTTACACTTTTACACAATTTATTTATTTATTTATTGGTTGGGATTTATGAAGAGATTCACCCAAGGCGGAGTACAGCAGGTACAGTTTAACATAAAACTTACAATTTTGTTAATAGCATAATAATAGTAAAAGTAGACAAATATAAACGTAAATACAATAAATAAGGTAAACATGAGAACAACAAATATGAACCTAATAAGAGGACAACAGCATCAAAAATATACACATTTAACAGCACTGCAGAACTACCATGCAACAGAAATATGATAAATGTCAGTACAATACAAACAATACCATCATAGGCAGCATAGAAGACTATTCAAATAACATGTCAGCGTAATACCAATGAAACCTCTAGGGGTCCTTTTACTAAGGTGCGCTAATGGATTTAGTGCACGCTAATGATTAGCGTGCACTACACGATAAAACGCCATTTATATTCCTATGGGCATCTTATCATTTAGTGCACATGAAATCTATTAGTGCACTTTAGTAAAAGGACCCCATAATAAACTAATGTGCTGTTCTAAACATATGTGGTTACTCTTGTGATTTTAGACTGGTGCCACACTGACAGCATAATCTGTTCCAGTTTTATGCTCTCTGGATACATGCACTATTTTACTTGTTGAATTGAGATAACATGGTTTCTGCACAGATATTCTGAAACCTCTTGGAACTCTTTATTCGAAAATGATTTTTCCCTAATCTATGCTAATAAACCAAATCTGATATAAACCACACACACACTCATCACATAGAATGATATGTGCTATTTGTACTATTTTCATAACATTGGACATAGTTCAAGCGTAGGCATAATTCATGCACACAATTGTAATTTGTTTGTGTATAACCAAAATGAGGTGACTGCATGATCTCTCGATGGTCACACATCAGGGGGAAAAAAAATCAACCCAAACTATTTAGCATTCTCACAGATGTCGGAGTAATGTGGTAGATGTGTTAGTCCACTATTAAAGGTAATCAAAAGAAATAAAATAAAATAAGATGATACATTCTTTATTGGACTAACATTTTTGATTAGCTTTCATCAGATCAGAAATAAGCAAATGAACAAACTTATGGAATCAACACTTGCTTATTTCTGATCTGATGAAGGGTTACCTTCGAAAGCTAATCAAAAAATGCATTGTTAGTCCAATAAAAAAGGTATCATCTTATTTTCTTTTCTATGTTTTATTTTATTTCTATTGATCACAGATGTCAAAAAGTAGAAGACATTACCATTTATGTGCCGTCAACTTATCTCTATCTACTTTGTCAGCAATGCTAATTCCCCAGTTTTGCCCTTTTCCAGTGTAAACAGAAAATGATGCCTGCAACGCATACTAAGTCATTAAAAGGCAGCTTTTATGCCTTGTCTTAATGTTCAGCAACATAAGGCAAGCACTGATGTGGCTTCGCAGCTGTTGCCAGGGGAAGGAGGAATGCATCCTGCCACATCTGGGGTGACATCTTTGAAGAGGCATTTAATCTGCAGTGCTGAGGTATGCTAAGCCTCTTTGCTTTTCTTTCCCACATCTTCCACTAATGCTGCTCCTGGAGAGCAGGGCTGATTTCAAATCCAGAGGAGTGGGAGGTGAAAGAACAATTAAGGACAGTGATACTCGGATGTATTGTGCAAAACAGAAAGGCAGGACAATGGTCTGATTCCTTGATCAGTCCAGCAGAAGATGTGCTTTGCCACACTTAAATTGCAGGATTGCTTACACTCAGCTGCACTAGGGAACAGAAACAAAAACCCATCAAGAATGTTTAATCACTGTGTGCACTAGTAAAGATAGCAAGCCTTAAAAGACTAGCGAGAGGTTGCCTGATGTTATTGAAATGGATGGCAGCAATTTTACCTTCTTGCAGCTTTTAACGTTTTGCCTACAGTTTGCTGTCTTTGCATCATGGGAAAGGTAAAATGTCAAAATACTGTTTGAAAGATAAGCCTGTAAACTTGTCACATTTTCTTTGCTTAAGGCAACTCTCTCCCTACCATTTTAAGACAGATTCTGTCTTCCACTCGTATCACTGACTTCTTGATCTAAGGGGTAAAATCACAGTGGCTGAAAGTATGATCAATTTTTAATATTTTTGAATGAATTATAACCCGTTCTGGATTCTTTGTGATAACTTGCACTGGATCAATACCAGAACTTCTAAAAATATATATGAGCTTTTGAGACCATCTTGGGCCCCTTCTTCAGATGGGACCTTATAAATCATTCTGTGAGAGGTGTGACAGTCAAGGGATAGCTGAGCTGTTCTCAAACCCACTCATGCATATCGTTGCTTTATGTTCTGTGACATAAAAACAATACAGGGTAATTTGAGAGAATCATAGATTTTGGGGGGAAAGGTGCGTTTAGTAAATAAGACAAAATAAGTCAACATTAAGGTCTATTGCAGTGATGGCTGGGCAGAGTTAGGAGGAAAGATATAAAAATAGAGAAAAATCCCAGGTAGTTGTAAATCAGGGCCGGTGCAAAGCATTAGGCACCTAAGTAAATCTTTATCCTTATGACCCCCCCACCCTATTACTATGTCCCTCCCCACAAGGCTTTAATAACTGAACTCAACACTCACAATTACCCATAGGGATTCCAAGATGGCCGCTGGCTTTCGCGACTAGCTGCAGCATTATTCCTAGCTCATGCCTAAAAGAAGAGGAAGGGCTGCTGCCCGTGCCTCCCAGACCCCTTCCTAGATACCTGGACCGATTGATCGGTTTCTTTTGCCGCAGAGGGCTGGTGGAAGTGATCCCGGGACCAGCCCAAATTTAGACGCTAGCGATGGTGAGGAGCCTTCGGCGTCTTTCGGGCCTGAAACAACATTGAGCCCCGAGGAGAGAGCTCTGCCCCCGCAACCAGTAACAATGAGTTCCCCGCTCTTGGGGGTGACAGCGTCTTCCCGAAGGGGTTTTTCGACGTCGGAATTGCCAGGGACCCAAGAACAGCTTGTGATAGCGGGAGACAAGAGGTTTAATCCTCTTGAAGAACCTCGTTTGCCTGGAGAGATTTTGTGAGGAATGGAAGTGACGGGGGAGAAGAAAGCTGGACAAGGATTTACTTTTCCTGCTGGTTTGACTACCAAACCGAAAGAGGTAACGTTAGATTCACTGTGGGATCTTATGTCCCAGTTGGGACAAATGTTTCTTTCCTATGTAACTACACAAACTCAGCAAATAACTGATATGGAACAGAAGATTGAAAAACAAGGAACTGAGTTAGAAAAAATTTCTTCTAGACTAGATACAATGGAACAAAAAATACAAAAGTTGGAGAATATACAATTGACTATTGTTAAAGATGTATCTAGCCTAAGAATTAAGACTGAGAACTTTGAAAACTACACCAGGAATCAAAATTTGCGTTTTGTAAATTTTCCTTATGTACCTATGATAAAGCCTGAATGAATGATTGAGTGTATGAAGGAATTGTAGAAAATAGGTGTAGATTTTCATGGAAATAACTGATTTATAATAAACATGAGTAAATGGTTTGTAAGATTTTGAAAATAAATATTTTGTAAACAATTAAAAAACTTAGTGGTTACTTGGTGATAAAATAGTAATATAGTGTGTAACCTCTATATATAGAGAGAGAGCTCAGGTGGTGGTGTTTTATGTGATAAAGCCTGAGGACATGTTAAGAAGATATCTACTTGAAAATCTTGGAATACCAGAAATTAATTTACCACTGTTTTCAAAGGTTTTCTATCTTACTCAAAAATTGCCTTCACAACAGAGTTTGAATGTAACAGTTCTTCTTGAGACATCGGATACTCAACAGGCTACGGCGGCAACTTTGGTTGCAACCGTGGTCTTAGTTCCTGACAAGGCATGGTTTTTCCAGATGTTTTTAAGCATAAGGAGAAACCATTTCTTGGTTTTAGAATTTCCTTATTCCCAGATTTCTCAAGAGAGACTCAATAGAAAAGGAAACAATTTCTCACAATGAAAATAGCAGTAACTCAAGCAGGAGGTACCTTTTTTTTTAGATACTCCTGTAAGTGTACAATTAGGTTTGATAATGTCAAATATGTGTTTACGGATCCGCCTCAGCTTTCAAAACTTATCGCTTCCAAGATGACAACTGGAGTATCATAAATATTGAATCACCAATCCCTTCGTGAAAGCTATTTTCTTCTATTTTAATTTGCCTTTCGATTAATCTCCTCTTTTTTTCTTTTGATCTTGGAATCCTGTTTATGGACTTGAGTGATAAAATTGGTAATGTTGACTATACCTTAAGAATTATGTAAGGAATTTTCTTAATTTTACCATTTTCTTTTCTAGAGGTTGTACTTGATTATAAATATTGTAATCTAATAAAAAAAAACCACTCACAATTACCCCAATACTAGCCTTTCCAGAATGATCCTGAATCATACTTTAAAATCTTGAACAGTAAAAAACACACGTTGAGAGTTCTGTGAGTTTGTGTGGCTGTCAGGATCTATTTGCTTTGACTGCAGCCGCTCTTTATTCCCACCAGGAGGTGCCATCCTAGGCAACTGTCTGGGCACCAATTGAGCAGGAGAAAATGCTGGTAAAAATGAAAAAATGCTGTTTGAGCAGCTGTAAGAATAGCAGCAACAAGTACTGCTAATACAGAGACCTAAATAAATAGCCAGTTTTTTCACAAATAATGGTCAGCGACCATCATCTAACTCTGACCCACTTCCAGTCAGTCCTGCATCCACACAAAGAGGTGTTTCTAAGATTGAACCAGTGTTGTTAAAGAGCAGTGATGAAAGTGCTGGTGAAAAGGTACAAGTATTTCTAACATTTTCTCCATTTTCAGCCAGCACTGAGTTCAAGGCAGGGGCCTTTTACCCGCTGCAGTAAAAGGGGGCCTTAGCACATAACAAATCCATATGCCAATTCTACCGCAGGGCCCCTTTTACCACAGCTTGGTAAAAGGGACCTTAATCTCCTCACTCATCATTCCCATTTCCAGATCATTTATAAATATGTTAAATAGCTCCAGTCCCAGTACAGATTCACCTTCCTCCACAGGGAGAAATGGCCATTTAAACCTTCCTTCTGTTTTCTATCTTTTAGCCAGTTCCCAATCCACAACAAAACATTGGCCCCCTTTTACTAAGGGCAATCATGTTTTTAGTGTGCGCTTAAATTGTGGGTGTGCTAAAAATGTGAGTGTGCTTTAGTAAAGGGGGCTATTCTCTCCTATCCTATGGATTTTTAATTTTCTCAGGAGTCTGTCATGAGTGACTTTTGTCAAAAGCTTTCTGAAAATCTAGATACAGTACATCAACTGTTTCACCTTCATCCACATGTTTATTCATGCCTTCAAAGAAATAAAACAAATTGGTGAGGCAAGATTTCCCTTGCTGAGTCCATGTTGACACTCTCCTAATAGGAGTGGCTGTGTTTGGTAATTTTATTTTTTATAGTAGTTTCTATCATTTTGACCGGCACTGACATCAGGCTCATTAGCCTATAATTTCCCAGATCACACACACATGGAATCCTTTTTAAAAAGTGGCATTACATTGGCCACTCTTTAATCTTCAGATACTACGAACAATTTTAAAGACAGGTTACAGATCACTAATAGAAGATCAGCAATTTCATATTTGAGTTCTTTCCAGTCCAGGTGATTTACTACTCATTAATTTGTCAGTTTGGCTGAGCATGTCTTCCAGGTTCACTGAGATTTGTCTCAGTTCCTCCATATCATCACCCATGAACACCATTTGTGGCACGGGTGGATCTCTTACATCCAAGTCTCTCTGCTATGGCCTTGTTCTCCCTGAGTATCCTTTTTACTCATTGATCATCAAATGGTCCCACTGATTTCCTCACAGGCTTTTTGCTTCTGATATATCTTCATATTCTCTTTTAGCCTTCTTTATCAGTGTTTTGTATCTAACATGCAAGAGCTTATGCTGCTTCTTGTTTTCTTCGTTCAGATCTTTCTTCCATTTTTGAAAGAGGTTCTTTTGGTTCCAATGGCCTCTTTCTTTTCACCTTTTAATCATGTTGGCTGTCATTTGCTCTTCTTTCCACCTTTATTCATATATTCAAACTTCTTCTATTAACCTATAAATGTACTCACTCTGCTGCTCCCCAGTATCTCTCCACACTCGTCCTTCCCTACACCCCTTCCCGTGCACTCCGCTCCATTGATAAATCCTTCTTATCTGTTCCCTTCTCCACTACTACCAACTCCAGAATTCGCGCCTTCTGTCTCGCTGCACCCTACGCCTGGAATAAACTTCCTGAGCCCCTACGTCTTGCCCCATCCTTGGCCACCTTTAAATCTAGACTGAAAGCCCACCTCTTTAACATTACTTTTGACTCGTAACCACTTGTAACCACTCGCCTCCACCTACCCTCCTCTCCTCCTTCCTGTACACATTAATTGATTTGATTTGCTTACTTTATTTCTTGTCTATTAGATTGTAAGCTCTTTGAGCATGGACTGTCTTTCTTCTATGTTTGTGCAGAGCTGCGTACGCCTTGTAGTGCTATAGAAATGCTAAATAGTAGTAGTAGTAGTAGTAGTAGTAGTAGTAATGTAGAATGCATCTGGTCTGGGCTTCCAAGATTGTATTTTTAAACAAAGCCAATGTCTGATTTAAAGTTCTAACCTTTATGGCTGCTCCTTTTAGCTTTTTCTTAACCAATTTCCTCATTTTATCATAGTTGCCCTTTTCAAAGTTAAATGCTGTTATAGTAGATTCCCTTAGGGGTCCTTTTATTAAGCTTTGTAGGCACCTATACACGTCCAATGTGCGCCAATTTGGAACTACCTCCTGGCTACCGTGTGGCCCAGGCAGTAATTCCATTTTTTATGCGCTTGCAATAGGTGCACCGGAACATAATTTTTATTTTCCAATACGCAGTGCTAACCGGGCAGTAGTCGGCAGTGTATGCACGCTGACAATTACCGCCCAGTTAACGCATGAGACCTTACTGCTAAGTCAATGGGTGGCGGTAAGGTCTCAGACCCAAAATGGACGCGTGCCAATTTTTATTTTTCTGCACGTCCATTTTCGGCCAAAAAAGGCCTTTTTTACAGGTACGCTGAAAATGGATCTGCGTGCATCCAGTACACGCACCTACACTAGCGCAGGTCATTTTTCAGTGCAAAAGGATCCCTTAGTGTCTTCATGCTAGTTATTAAGCAAAGACAAAGGTGACAAAGACAAACAGATTTAATATTTATCTGGGCAGGGTTATGCTGGGATTCCTCCTGGTTTCCTGGTATCTGTAAAATAAAATATATTTAGAAAAGATCAGTCCTTTAGAAATTAGAACTAAAGTTATAGTGTTATATAGTTGCTTGGTTAAGTAATTTCAATACAGATACTTTTCTGATGTCTTGTATTTGATGCTTCTTGTCTATTGACAGGAAATACCATTGATTAAGAGTTAAAAAGTACACTTCTCTTCCCCCCCCCCCCCCCCCCCATGTTTACTAAGCCATGCTAGCAGCTGCCGATGCACTAATGCTGACCCAGCCCATTCACTTTGAATGGGCTGTGTCGGCATTGCCACACGGCAGCTGCTAGCATGGCTTAGTAAACAGAGGGGCGGGGGTTATCTGGAAACGAATATTTTAAAAGAATTAATATTTTAAAATAGTTCAGCTGAATCTCATTTTTAAACTGTAAAGTTTTAATTATTCAATCTATATTTTCAACATCACTTGTAAACAATACCTCTGTAAGACAACTGGTATTTTATTATGTTTACATATAGTGAATGTCTGAATTTTGGGAAAAATTAAAAGGGAAAAGGGAATGGGACTTGATATACCGCCTTTCTGTGGTTTTTGCAACCCCATTCAAAGCAGTTTACATAGAAAATGCATGAACTTATTTGTACCTGAAGCAATGGAGGGTTAAGTGACTTGCCCAGAGTCACAAGGAGTTGCAGTGGGAATCAAACCCAGTTCCCCAGGATCAAAGTCAGCTGCACTAACCACCGATTCTTTTGGCTGTAAAATTCTTTAGTTTACATTTCCTGTACATTATTCAGGATGGTGTAGATGTGGTTAGTGTATTGTACACCTCTATACAGAAAATGCATTTGGTCTGAGGTGACTGGCCATTGCCTAAGTACTATTTGGTGATCTATAGGACCATCTGCTGATTTTATGGAATATGATCCCCTCAAGGTACACTTATCCTCCATTGGTGTCTTGGGAAGAGGACCAATCTCCCTTCTCTGTGCCCTTGGGCAGACAACTCAGCTCCAAAACCTTGTACATCTTTGGACTCCCTCCTGACACCTCCTTACATTCACTTTAATATTTCAAGAACACATACTACCTAGGTCTCCCAAACTAGCCCACCCTCACACTACCTTTGAGTGGTACTGCACTGGATCAAGGACCCAGAATGTTCCTCCTGTTTTTGTAAGGAACATACATATTGGCATCTTACTATACAAGTAACAATGAGAAGTTGTGGAACTTAAATTCAATTTAAATTATAGGTAATAGAAATAAATCAAAATGTGGAAAAGAAAATAAGATGATACCTTTTTTTATTGGACTAACTTAACACATCTTTTGATTAGCTTTCGAAGGTAACCCTTCTTCTTCAGATTGGAAATAAGCAAATGCTGACAAATATCAGAATATAAAGTGAAACACAGAAGCATTCCAATGACAGTTTCACAGGAAAAGGGAGGAGTAGGTTAGGTGAGAAACAAGGAGAGCTGGGTGGATGAGAGACAGAGAGAGATGTATGGCAGATATGAGAGTGACAAAGCAGTAGAATTTTATGGTTTATATTAATATTGGATAGAAAGCCCAGATCTTTGTTAAGTCCTGTCTGGTGAGTGTCAAAATATTTCATCATTTTGACTTCAGACATTCACTATCTGGATTGTCTTAACATTTCTTTTTAGTGTTCTTACCATAAGATCATTAATGCAATGCTTTGGTTTAGTAAAGTACTGTTCAGTTCTGGTCACCATATCTCAAAAAGATACAGTGGAATTAGAAAAGGTTCAAAGAAGAGCGACCAAAATGAGAAAGGGGATGGAACTCCTCTCGTATGAGGAAAGGCTAAAGAGGTTAGGGCTCTTCACCTTGGAAAAGAGGCCAATGAGGGGAGATATGATTGAGGTCTACAAAATCCTGATTGGTGTAGAAGTAAATCGATTTTTCACTCATTCCAAAATTATGACTAGGGGACACTCAAGGAAGCTACATGGAAATGCTTTTAAAACAAATAGGAAGAAATATTTTTTCACTTAAGGAATAGTTAAGCTCTGGAACTCTTTACCAGAGGACGTGGTAACAGTGGTTAGCGTATCTGGGTTTATAAAGGTTTTTACAAGTTCCTGGAGGAAAAGTCCATAGTTTGCTATTGAGACAGACATGGGGAAGCAACTGCTTGCCCTGGGATTGGTAGCATGAAATGTTGCTACTAATTGGGTTTCTGCCTGGCATTTGTGACCTGGCTTGGCCACTGTCTGGAAACAGGATACCGGGCTAGATGGACCATTAGCCTGATCCAGTATGGCTACTCTTATGTTCTTTCTGATAATCATTTCATTTACTGTAATAAAAAAAAAATCAATGAATCGACTCTAATTTTAAAATATATATACATATCTACACATATATTTATATCTATATGAATATAGAGAGATTTCCCCACAACTTTGAATTTTTTTTTTTATTGAGAAGTATCACTTTTTTAACCTTCAGTCCTTTCATTCATACTTTGGGCTACAAGAGTATAAAACGTGTAATTAACAAGTTCTTTATTGCTTCTGCACTAGTAATTGCCATGTATAGCCTAGAGGGATAGTAGTGAATATAAAAAAAAAATTCTTTCCTAGACTCTTTCCCCTCCTTCCTCTCGACTCCCCCATGCCCCATATTTAACTAGCATTCAGTGCTTATTATTAGGATCTCATCAACACTTTCACCTTTAACAACAGCCTCCCGTGATAAAAGTGTAATCCCCATGCAGTGACCTCTGCATGCAGCCATCAATAAATGTGCCACAATATTCCTCTTTCTCACCGTACCAGTCCAGCCTCAAAAAAAAAAAAAAAAAAAAAACAAGCTGGGCAGAGATTAGCTTATCAATTATCATGAAACTGTCTGCAACTTCAAAGAACTCTAGAGCAGAGGAAACCACAGTTTATCAGTCTTGTAAGTGTCCTGCAATTATCTTTCATGTCACCCAGATGTGGAGCAGCAGATGGGGGAATAACTTGGGTCTGCAATGAGAGACTTGGTTGATGGAAAAATATAAAAGCAGTATTTTCTTGGGAGTATGAATCGCTGGGATTAGGTCATATATTGACAATGAGCAGGGCTCCAGGATATGCTGACTATGGACAGTTCAATCCTTGGTTTAGTAATTTAGTAGTTTAAAATAATTTGATATACCACCCTTTTTGTAAAACAAGTCAAAGTGGTTTACAGCAATAAAATCAATGCCAGAAAAGTAAGTCAGTGTGTCTGTACTTATCCCCCTAATTCTATATATAATGCTCAAAATTGTGCATGCAAATTTGAGCGTGTGCCAAATTTACACACAATTAAATTACTTAACAATCAATTATCGGTGCTAATTGGCAATAATTGAAATTTATGCACACATCTTTATAGCCGCTATTCTATAAAGTTGTGCGTGTAAACATTTTTGCACAGATCTGAAAAGGGGGCATGGCCATTGGAGGAGCATGGGAGGGTCAGGGGTTTTTCTAGGATTTGCATGCATTCTTGTAGAATTCGGGGGATCCGCGCCTAATTTAGGCATGGGGATTTACACCAGGGTTAATTTTGTATAAATCCATATGATCAAAACTGGGCACAGATCCCGGCACTAAGCACTGTTCTATAAATGGCGTCCATCCTGGCAGGGCCGCCGAGAGGGGGGGTGACAGGGGTGGATAAAATTCCC
The DNA here is from genome assembly GCF_901765095.1 of Microcaecilia unicolor. Taxonomy (NCBI): domain Eukaryota; kingdom Metazoa; phylum Chordata; class Amphibia; order Gymnophiona; family Siphonopidae; genus Microcaecilia; species Microcaecilia unicolor. Next base: position 424,437,597 of record NC_044031.1, read on the forward strand.
CGGGCCCGGTCCTTCAAGGGGGGCCCAGCGCCACAGTCCCTTCCACCCACCCCCCTCCATCCACCACCGGGCCAGGTCCCCCTGAATTCAAATCATAGCGCCAATCTGTAAACTGCCGCTGCTGCGCTTCTTTCACATGGAACAAGGTCGAGGTGAGGCGCTATGATTTGAATTCAGGGGGACCTGGCCCGGTGGTGGATGGAGGGGGTGGGTGGAGGAGTGCGGTGACGACAACGATGACCTCAGGGGGGCGGTGGCGAGGCCCCAGGGGCGGCCTTGTCCACGCCCAGCCCAGTGTCTCGGCGGCCCTGCATCCTGTAGCACTGTTTATAGAATATTGCTTAGCATGCATTTTTTTTCAGTCCCCAAATGTGGGCATCATTTACAGAATCAAGTCCTGTGTGTCTATTTTATTAATAAATAGACTTGGGATGCTCTTCTCCCTCCCCCGCCCCCTAAAAAAAAACTCTAAACCTTTTATGTGGCTCTGCATGTATTGGACTAAAGTCTATATATGGCGCTGAAAAAAAGCACTGTTCTATAAGCCACACTTAAATTTAGCATGGTTTATAGAAAGGGGTTCATGCCTTTCTTTAGGTGTGGTCATTTGCACCAACTGAAACATGGTGCAAATATATGCACCTAAATTAGGCATGTATCCCCCCCATTATTCTATAACACATGTAAATGCTAGGAATGCCCCCATCTCACCTATTACCCTATCATTCATGTGCCCTTTTTTGTTTTACATGTGGATCCCGTGTCTAAATTTACCCAATTACCGGTGCTAATTAGCTTGTCATTTAATTAAATTGCACACACAATTGTTGATGACTTTTATAGAATTAGGGGAATTGAGGCAATTCTGACAATGAGTGCCTCCATTAGACACCCCAAGGACGTGTGGTAGGAGACTATTGTAGAACAGCACCTGGGTATCTAACTTTCATTCTAGAAATCAAACATAACTCAGGAGTAGCCTAGTGATTACTGCAGTGGACTGTGATGCTAGCAAACTGGGTTCTATTCCCACTACAGCTCCTTGTGACATAGGGCAAATCACTTAACACTCCACTGCCACAGGTACAAATAAGTATCTGTATATGCCATTTAAACAGCTTTCAATGTAGTTGCAAAAACCACAGAAAGATTTATTTATTGCATTTGTATCCCACATTTTCCCACCTATTTGCAGGCTCAATGTGGCTTACAGTATTCCGCTCTGGTTATCGCCACAGCGGAGTAAAAATACAATTAATAATTACATAAGAACATGAGTAACATAATGGGATAAAGCATTAGGTATAACGAGATCAAAAATGTAATAACAGTTAAAGCAGTAATGCGCTAAGGTTCAAATGATGAATCATTGTGGTATGTCTTATTGAAGAGATAGGTCTTCAGTGATCTCCGAAAGTTGATTAAGTCTCTCATTTTTTTCACATCAAGTGGTAATGCATTCCAAAGCTGCGTTCCTATGTAGGAAAAACTAGATGCATTTGTTAATTTATATTTTAGGCCTTTGCAACTGGGGAAATGAAGATTTAGGATTGTGCGTGAAGATCTTTTGATGTTCCTGGGTGGTAAGTCAATAAGGTCTTACATGTAGACCGGGGCATCTCCATAGATAATTTTATGAACAGTATATCAAGTCCCATTTCTATTAGCATTGTTGTGTTTAGTAGTTTTAGGTGTTTAGACCATATTCCACTCCTTTATTACTTATATCCCCAAGTGGAGGAGTAGCTTAGTGGTTAGTGCAGCAGATTTTGATCGTGGGGAATTGGGCTCAATTCCTACTGCAGCCCCTTGTGACTCTGGGCAAATCACCTAACCCGCCATTGCCCAAGGTACAAATAAGTACCTGTATGTACTATGTAACCCACTTTGAATGTAGTTGCAAAAACCACAGAAAGGTGGTAATCATTTCCTCTTTCCCCCAAAAACTTTGGTGCCTACAATTACACTGGTCATAGAGCTGGCCTAATTGCATCAGGGATGTGTATAACTTACAGAATTATGCATGTGAGATCCATACCCATATACATTTCCCCTTTGCAAACATGCAGTATAGAAGTTAAGCAGATATTTTTTGAATGGTACTTAGGCACTCTGCTAGCACTTTTATGGGTATGAGTGTGTTCATCAAATAAGTTACTCTTAGATATTGCTTCATTGCATCAGGGCAGGCTAGAAGAATATAGAACACACATGTTTTATGTGGCAGTGGAACTCACTTCCATTTAGCCTATAAAGTGCTGGCAATTTTCTTCAGTTCCGAAAATTGTTAAAAACATACCTGTGTAACGGGAAGCCTATTTAAAAGTGACATGACAATGATAATATCAATAAGGGAAGAGAAGATATCAATGATTTTGCTTGTAAATGTGTTGCAAACATGTTGTAACTTTAGATTTTGTTTTGGTTTTATGTGTACATGTGCCCCCTAATTTTATGAAAGTAGCCGAAAATTGCATGCGCAATTTAATTGAATAATGAGCTAATTAGCGTAACTAATTGGCTTTTAACAAGCAATTATTGGCACTAATGAGATTTAATTGGCATTTATGCATATAAATTTAGGCGCATGATCTGCGCCTAAAATTTACATGTGATCTGAAAAAGAGGGAGTGGAAATGGGAGGCTGATGAGAGTAACAGGTACAATCCTAAAATTATCACCCGTTGTTATAGAATAACAGGTATACACAACTAATGTAGGCACGTACATTTGCACTATGCAAATGACCATACCTAAAGGGGGCCTTTTACTAAGCCACAGTAACATTTTTAGCTCGTGGTAGAAATCAGCAGGCGGTAAACCCCATAATGGGCGTCTTAGCGTTTACCATCAGCTGATTTCTACTGTGAGCTAAAAATGCTACCATGGCTTACTAAAAGACCCCCAAAGTTAGGTGCAATTCCCGGGCATAAGCATTATTCTATAAACCACACCTAGCTTTAAGCATGGCTTATAGAATGACGCTTTTTTTCAGCGCTGATATTCTTGGCACCATATAAAGCATCTAGCCTATGATGTATGTTTTTATTGTTATCCGCCTAGTACATTGGATAGTGCAGGGTATACATTTTTGAATAAATAAATAAATAAAAGTGTTAGCACTCTAAACATTTATGTATGCAAAGGGTGTGTATATGCAGGCACCTAGATTATAAAATTGCCCTTCTTGTGAATTGTCTGTCAAAATATGATTCATTGATGTTCAGTTATACTACATGGTACTTCTCAGTAGTTCCCACAAACACCAGAAAACAGATTTACAGTCAAATAAAAGAGAAAAATCTGGAAGCAGCAAATGCCAGCAACTGACATCACAAGATTTTTCTTTGCTTTGGTTTGGTTTTCTCCTCTCTGGTGGGATCTGTGAAGCTTTCATTTGACCCATAATAGTTTTACCAACAATGGAAAATTAACTATGTTCATTCATTAATATACAGAAAAGACCTCTGGCCACAAACAGAGCTGAATAAGTCCATTAGTATATAGTCACAAGTTTGGTTAATAAGCAACCATCTGTACCAGGATATGAAATAGAATACCTTCTTTGCTTTATGGACAACCTTACATATGATTTCTCCCCATGCTGTTCTGCTTGCAAATTCTTGTTCTCTTGAATCAGTCAGAAAGGAAAGTTGTAAATAACTAAAGATGATTCTGTTAGGGAATCAACCCTTCTGCACAACTATCAGAAGTTGCTGGATTGTGACAGAAGACATGATAAACATTTCTAGGGCTCTGAAGAATCGATCAGCAAAACTGATACATACTTTTTGATTGCTATAACAGAATCAGCAGGTGAAACACATGACTAACATGAATTCTAATTGTGGCCAGTGATTGATTTAAATTCTGGTGTACCTGTAACTCACCTTGAACTCAGATTTGGAAAGGTGAATAATTACAGCTAAAATCCCAAATCTAAATCCTAAACAAATGCAAATGTGTTCTTTTTTTCAGGTAGGTCAGAAAATATGTTGAACTGCACCTCTGGTAAGGGAAAACACTTTACCTAATCAACACAAACAGTACTCCATGCAAAGTTTGCGATGTTCCTGAGAATTCTCACATTACTTTGAGGTAGAAGGGTTGCAATGATTCAAAACAGTCTATTCACAGTTCAGAAATTCAAGACTGTCTATACAACTTCTCCAGTCACCAGCCAGGTAACTTTTTATAAAGAAAGCTGCCAACCATGTTGCAGATTACAGAAAGGGCTTGCTAGAAAAGAGTAATATGAGGTGAAGTTGAATCTCCAAACAGCCTCCCTAATCTTTAGGCATCCTTCCAACATGAAAGCACTCAAGTTTCTCTCATTCCCTTTCTCTCAGGGAACTGATGCACCCCTAGTAATAGAACATATACTGCCCATCCTAGAAAATAAGCAGTGGATTTTCCCCAAGTTCATTTTAATAATGCCTATGGACTTTTCCTTTAGAAAGCCATCAAACCTTTTTTAAACCCCGCTAAGCTAACTGCTTTTACTACATTCTCTGGCAACAAATTCCAGAGTTTAATTACACATTGAGTGAAGAAACCTTTTCTCCAATTCATTTTAAATTTACTACATTAATCAAGCTTTGACAAAATTAGCACAAATTTTGGTGATATTATAAAGAAATGACAAATTTTAGCAGTCTGTTGGATATGTGCAGAGAAAGAGAAAAAGAAGTCAAAGATGATCCCAAGGTTATGAGCTGATAAGACCAGGAGGATGAGAGTGTTATCCACAGATATAGAGAATGGGGGAAGAGGAGAGGTGGCTTAGGGAAAAGATAAGCTCACTCTTGGTCATGTTTAGTTTCAGATGGTGGTGAGACATCCAGGCAGCAGTGTTAGACATGCAGGCTGATATTTGGGCCTGGCTTCCTGCTGAAAATTCTGGTGTGGAGAGGTAGATCTGGGAGTCATTAGCATAAAGATGATACATGGAATGAGATCAGAGCACGAAGAGAAGTACAGATGAAGAAAATAAGCGGTCCCAAGACAGAGAGATCTAAGATACACCAACTGATAGTGGGATAGAAGAAGAGGAGATTCCTCCAGAGTATATGCTAAAAGTGCGATGGGAGAGATAAGAAGAAAATCAGGAAAGAACAGAGCCCTGAAATCCAAGTGAGGACAGCGTATCAAGGAGTAGGTGATGATCATTAGTGTCAAAAGCAGCAAATAGATCGAGAAGGATTAGGATAGAATAAGGACCTTTGGATCTGGCCAGGAACAGGTCATTGGAGACTTTATCAAGGGCTGTTTCAGTTGAATGAAGAGGGTAAAAGCCAGATTGAATTGAATCAAGAATAGCTTGAGAGGGGGAGATAGGGTGATAGTTGGAAGGACAGAAGTCTCTTCCCTACCAAATCCTTTCGCCTCCTGATTCAAACACTGATACTGGACCAGCTAGACTATTGCAATAGTTTATACACAGGTTGTAAAGATCTGAGCCTGACAGAATTACTAACTGTCCAAAACATGGCTGCCTGCTTGATTTTCAGGTCTCCCCATTATCAAAGAGCCTCTCTCCTACTGCAAACACTCCACCGGTTCCCTATAAAAGCCACAATAAGTTTTAAGATCCTGGTACATGTCTTTACAACCCTCCCAGGTCTAACCCCCACCTACTACTACTATTTAACATTTCTAGAGCGCTACAAAGTGTACGCAGCGCTGTACAAACACAGAAGAAAGACAGTCCCTGCTCAAAGAGCTTACAATCTAAATAGACAAAAAGTAAAGTATTTAATATTTAAGCAGTCAAGCACAAGAGAACAGTCACAGAAGGACTGAAGATGTTGAAGGGTGGTCAGTGTGATTAGGTGTAACTCTGGTTGGAGTAGTGGGAGAAGGTGATAGAAGAATAGAAGTGGGTGAGGTAAAAGTAATGAGTGGGTTGATAGGGAGGTTATATAAGACATGTCACTCTAGGGGTGGGTGGGTAGAGGGGTAGGGTGGGCGGGACTAAGTCTAAAGCAGGAGAAGGTATTCTCTGCAGCCTATCTGTGAGATGGAAAATGCTCTCTGAAGCTGCTGCTGCTATAAGTTGTTAGTTTTCTCTCCCTGAAAGAGATCCAAGCCACACCCACAAAGTTCAAACTGTCAGTGGGGAGGGGGAGGGGAGGAAATGGCAGTGCTTGATGAAAAAGAGAGCTCAGTTTGATAGGAGATATACTATAGGATGTCATTCTGAGGCCAGGCTAAGTCTAAAGCAGGAGAAGGTATTCTCTGCAGCCTATCTGTGAGATGGAAAATGCTCTCTGAAGCTGCTGCTGCTATAAGTTGTTAGTTTTCTCTCCCTGAAAGAGATCCAAGCCACACCCACAAAGTTCAAACTGTCAGTGGGGAGGGGGAGGGGAGGAAATGGCAGTGCTTGACAGTGTTGCCAGGTGGGCGGTTTTACCGCCCAATTGGGCGGTTTTCCGCGACCCGCCGCAGGAAATTTTTGCCCGCGGCGGGTTGCGGTTTTTTGGGCTGTTTTTTGGGCTTCAGGGCGGTTTTTTGTGCGGCTTTTTCGGCCGCGGGGGCGGGGTTAGTGACGTTTTTGGGCGGGGTTAGTGACGTAGGAGGCGGGGCCGATGACATAGGAGGCGGGGCCGATGACGTGGGAGGCGGGGCCGATGACATGGGAGGCGGGGCCGGTGATGGGGAGGCGGGGCCGGTGACAGCGGGGGCGGGGTTGATGATGGCGGGGGCGGGGGTGATGACGCGGGGGTGGGGGTGTCAGGGGCGGGGTTTGAGTTTGGGCGGGTTTTGGGCGGTTTTTGTGCTGGATTGGGTGGGAAAAAAATTTCCCACCTGGCAACACTGGTGCTTGATGAAAAAGAGAGCTCAGTTTGATAGGAGATATACTATAGGATGTCATTCTGAGGCATTTATACCCCGCTCTTTCCCGCTCGGTAGCAGGCTCAGTGCGGCCTACAGGATATGGTACAAAGTATCATAGAGATAACACAAAGTAAGGTACAAGGTACACAGAGTATGGTACGAAGTGTAACAGAGATGATCCAGTTGTAAGGAGTAGGACAATTGGGAGATGTGGGGGAGAGGATTGGAGTATGGGTAGTGTGGTTAAGTTCGAGAATTAAGTTGGGTTATTTGGGTAAGCTTGTCTGAAGAGGTAAGTTTTCAGCAGCTTTTGGAAGGGTAGGTGTTCATTGGTTGTTCGGATGTGTCGAGGTATTGCGTTCCAGAGTTGGCTGCCTATAACGGAGAAGTTGAATGCATAGTAGGTTTTGTATTTGAGGTTTTTGCAATTGGGAAGATGGAGATTAAGGTAAGTACGAGAAGATTTGGACCCGTTCCTGGCTGGAAGATCGATCAAGTTGTTCATGTAGCTTGAAGATTTGCCATAGAGGATCTTGTGGATCATTGTGTGGGCTTTGAAGTTTATGCGTTCCTTGATAGGGAGCCAGTGAAGTTTTGCACAAAGTGGTGTTGCACTTTCAAATCGTGATTTGCCAAAGATGAGTCTGGCTGCTGTGTTTTGGGCGGTTTGGAGTTTTTTCATGATTTGGGCTTTGCAGCCGATGAAGATACTGTTGCAGTAGTCGGCATGGGTTAGTACTGTGGATTGTACTAGATTGCGGAAAGTTTTCTGTGGGAGGAATGGTTTTACTCTTTTCAATACCCACATCATGTTGAACATCTTCTTCGTCGTTGCTTTTGCATGAGTTTCCAAGGTTAGGTGGTTGTCTAGTGTTACTCCTAGGATTTTTAGATTGTCCGATATTGGGATTGTAACGTCTGGGGTGTTCAGGGTGGTTGGGAGCAGAGTAGTGTGTTGTGATGAGAGGATCAGGCATTGAGTCTTTTCTTTGTTCATTTTCATCTTGAAAGCGTTGTCCCAGGATGATAAGATGTTCTTTTGTTGCACTGTAATCCACATTGAACCAAACTTGACATGAATAATTGGGATACAAGACTAAATAAATGGAAAATGGAATCACTTCACGTCTTTTGATGTCCTTAGAGAGATACAGACTCCAAAACTGAACACAATACTCCAAATGGGGCCTCACTTGTACAGGGAAGGAACACCTCCTTTTTCTACTGGACATGCCTCTCTGATACAACCTAGCATCCTTTGGCAACGGCCACCGCCTTGTTGCATTGTTTTGTTGCCTTAAGATCCTCTGAAACTATCATCTCAAGGTCCCTTTCTGGGTCTGTGCTTATCAGCCTCTCATCTTCTAGCAAATGCAGCTCTCTTGGATTTCTACACACCAGGTATATCATTCTGCACTTCAGCACATTACATTTTAACTGCCAAACATTAGACCATTCTTCTAATATTTTTTAGATTTATTTATTTTATTTATTTGTTACATTTGTATCCCACATTTTCCCACCTATTTGTAGGCTCAATGTGGCTTACATAGTACTGGAGAGGGCGTTTGCAGACTCCGGTGTGAACAAATACAAAGTGATGTTGTGGTAAGATAAAGTACACGTGGCCCAGCCACATGAATATGTATTAACAGCAGTATAGTTGGGGTATGTAGTATACTATTACAAGTACTCTGAGATATTATTATAAATTGAAGGCTGAATTGAATGCTTGTAGCATTAGCACATGGCCATAAATAGCAAAAGTAAACAATCATTCCTTACGGCCATATTAAAAGATCACTTCTCAAGATCTAAAATGCACACACTAATATTTAGGAGGCAATTTTATAAATGGACGCCTAGAATTATGCTCCATTTGAGCGTGTCATTGGTGCTAATAATCTGCAATGGCAGGTATATTCTATAAAGTAGTGCCTAAGTGTTGTAACGCATAACTGCAAAGGGGCATACACATGGGCAGAGTATAAGTGGTCCATAGGCCATTTACACTTGAAAATGACTAGAATGCTGCCCATTTACATGCCTTCCCCATCTAAATCTAGGCAATTCCTTATAGAATCACCTCCATAGGGGTAAATTCTATAAATAGCGCCTAAAAAATCAGTGCCGAAAAAAGAACACTTAAGCACTAATCTTTAAATCATGCCTAAAATTAGGTGTTGTTTATAGAATAGCACTTAAGCACAGAGGTCATGCATAAATTAAGGCATATCCATTTGCACCAACAAAAACGTGGTGTAAATGCTCTCACCTAAATTTACATGTGGAACCCCCTTATTCTATAATTGCATGTGTAACTGAAATCCACGCCCATGCTCTACCCTGAAATGCCCATGACCCTCCCATTTCTCCCCCTTTTCCAGGACATGAGTAAGATTTAGGCACAGATCATATACCTAAATTTGCACACATGCATGTTAATTGATTTCAATTAGTGCCAATAATTGCTTATTAAAAAGACAATTATTGGTGCTAATTGGTTCATTATTCAATTAAATTGCACGCACAAATTGGGAACATACCCATATTTTGCTTACAATTTTTAGTGCTTTTTATAGAATTAGGGAGACAGTGTGCAATTCTCAAGCTGTCCACATTAGGACAAAGTTTATAGGTAATTTTGACCCATAGACATTGCACCAGCATTCAAAGCAAAGATATACACACACTTTCACTTTGAAGCTTGTCATGGGTATAACATACCCCTAGGTATGTCTACCTGCCTTTTGCGTGGCTAGAATTTTGCTGAAAAAATAAGTATAGAGAGCTGAAAATGCAATATATGTGTTTACTTTTCCTCCCTTCATCTACTCATGCCCTTATGAATGCTGCCTCTAAATTTCTATAAATGTACAATCATCGTGGAATAATATGTATGCTTTTATCTACATTGCAGAAAGCAATTTTCACACAGCCAAGTTACATTGGTAAATTGCTATTTCCTGCATAAATTGTATCAGTGGCAGTCGCACATTCTTCTGCCTCGCATAATACCACACACCCAACTTCATAACAACTCAGGACTCGTATTTAAACCAAACATTAGGCAAAGATTGGCTGCAGCTTTATTAACACAGTAACTTATTAATAGTTTGTCCAACAATAACATTTACACCCTTTTTCCCTCCCCCAACCTGAGCAGCTAATCGGTGATGACCTAGCTGCCCCAATTTAACAATTGTCAACTTCTCATAAACTCCCCCATGCATGAACCTCAATGCCGCACGGTTGGTCTACATCCTGTGGCAGTGCCACACACGAGACTAAACTCACATATGCCTCCATTGAGTCCCCTCTTATTAAACCATGTTCCTGCACCTTCTCCTTCATCCATTCCTGTTTTCCCCACCTAGATGTGACTGTCCCTCCCCCACCACTCTTGCCACCCTCATCCTCAGAATGACTCCCAGAAACATCCTAGCATCCCCACCCCAAACTAAGACCTCCCAATGCAACTTCCCATGACGTATCACAGGGAGAGGTGGGAGGGACAACAACACCTCTAACCCATGACATCCCTGACACCTTCCCTTTTCCCAACAACCTCCATCCCACCAACTATCTCATAATATATCTGTCCTATCCTGACCCCCAACCAATGGCATAGCCAGACAGCCAATTTTGGGTGGGCCTGAGCCTAAAGTAGGTGGGCACAAAATTATCTCTGCCCCGCCAAACCTCCACCTCAAAATATAAATACTTTAGCTAATGAGGATCCTCAAGCTCTGTTAGCTGAAGACTTTCTCCGAAGGCAATTAATACCAATCGATCCACCACTTTTCTCTCTTCCCCGCCTCCAGTCCCCGGTCTGGCACCTCTCCCTAGCTCCACCCCATTGACAATTAATACCTTTAATTAAATTTAGATATTAGATATGTGTCATATGTCAAAGAATAAAGTGGTTGCTCAAAGCATATACTAACCACAATCGCTCAACTGCAAAACACTATGCACAAATTTGTGCAAAAACACACTCAGAACCTTACTGTATCATAAATATTACACTGGGCAGAACCTAATACACCAATATACCACCCATACGGAAAATGCAGACCGTCAACAATATGAAACAAGGGATCATATCACAATTCTCATGTAGAGCCACTAAACACCTTTTTAGGGTGGATAGTGTTCACAATGAGCTCCTTTTATTAACAACCATATTTTATAACGATCCTTCAAGAGGTAGTGTGTCATGATTTAGGCTCTACACCATATCTGATGTTTTGGTGCCACTTCAATAAGGCCAACACACAATCTCCCCACTGCAAAACACTATACACAATCTTGTGCAAAAACACACTCATAACCTTACCAAACCATAACAGCACTAATTCCAAGGGCAGGATGAGCTACAACCTTATGCGTGGAAAGGCAGCACTATAATTACACCGGGCTCTAAAACACCAGTACACAACCTAGTGAAACAAAAAACAAAACAAAACAAAAAAGGCTGCAAATACTACACGCTAGCAGAATACTGCACCTTGATCACACATGAAAAACACATGACACAACAGTGTAGCGCTCTAGAAATGTTAAATAGTAGTAGTAGTAGTAATATGAAGGCAAATTTCTGAACTGGAAAGTTACCTCAAGAAGTCAGACTCAGCATGCAGCAATACTAGAAAAATTGAAACTTACATGCAAAATATCACAAATGCACATTTCCAAAAGCTGACATATTCCAATTAATAAATTCTGAATTAAAAAAAATGTTTTCTACCTTTGTTGTCTGATCATTTAGTTTTTCTATTCGCTTTGGTCCCAGTGTCTTCTGTTTTATGGAGTGTCTTCTTTCTATTTGATATTTTTTCACTCACCATGTCCACCATCCTCCTGTGTCCTTATGTTCTCTCCCCCTGCCCTCCCCTCTCCTCATCCATGTCCAGCAATTTCCTCTCTCCCCTCCATCCATCCATCCATGTCCTGATGTCCAGCAATTTTCTGTCTCCCCTCCCCTCCAGCGATCCGTTCTCTCCCCACCCCGCCCTCCTCTTCATGTCCAGCGATCTGTTCTCTCCCTCTTACTCCCCCTGCCGTGATGGCCAGCGATTCTCCCTGCCCTCCCTCAGCTTCCCTCTCCCTGCCCTCCCATCCCATCCATGGCCAGCGATTCTCCCTCCCATCCCATCCATGACCAGCCATTCTCCCTGCCCTCCCTCAGCCCCCCAACAGCCCTCAGAATACTCTCCGTTCCCCCCCTCCCCTCCCATCCATGGTCAGCGATTCTCCCTGCCCTCCCTCAGCTCCCCAACAGCCCTCCGAGTCCTCTCCGTTCCCCCCTCCCCTCCCATCCATGGCCAGTGATTCTCCCTGCCCTCCCTCAGCTCCCCAACAGCCTGAGTCCTCTCCATCCACCCCTCCCCCGCCGCATCGAGTCCTCTCCATCCACCTCCCCCCCCCACCCCGCATGCACACGAGTGTGTTGAACCTGCCCTTTTTCTTTCAGTAGCAGCGAGCGACGTGAAGGAACTCCAAGTTCGCCAGCTTCAAGTTCTCCATTTCCTCTTCATACAGTGTCGGACCCGCCTTCGCGGAAACAGGAAATACGTCATCGTAAAGGCGGGACCGACACTGTGTGAAGCAGAAAGGGAGAACTTGAAGCAGTGTTTTGACGTCGCTCACTGCTACTGAAAAGAAAAAGGATAGGTTCAACGCTCTTGCGTGGGGGGGGATGGAACAGAATGGAGGAGGAGGAGCGGAGGAGGGCTGCCAGTCGGGCCGAGGGAGGGAAGGAGGCGTGCCACGCGGGGCCTCTTAGAGAGCGAGGCCCTGTCACCCGCACTGCCCTAAGACCAGCTCGACTCGGGATGCACCATTCCTGGGTGGGCCCTGGGCTTAAGCCCACCCGTGGCTACGCCCCTGCCCCCAACTCACAACACCCTCCAATCCCCTTTCTCTCCTTCCCTGCCTAAACCAGTTCTGCTGCTAGCTCAACCCTTACCCTTGTTCCCCTCACCCTCCCTCTCCTTTTCACTCCCTCCCACCTCTCTTCCTTGCCCTGGCTCCAGATGGTTCCACCACTGTTATCCCCCCCCCCCCCCCCCCCCCATTTGGGATGGGGAGGCTTCCTTTTCATTAAATTGTCCTCAGGATCTATCTTGTCTAAAATCACTTGATATCATTTCAAGTTCAAATAAGCTGGAAAGTACATGATACAAATGCACATTTTCCTTCTCCAGATTGAAAATTTATAAAAGGGATCAAGACTAAGTGGTACAGTTACTAATATACATTAAAGGAATAATATGCAATTTTTGCCAAATAATACATGTTAAATAGCAAGTGTGTGTGTTATTTTACCTTAACACACCTTGTTTGACCACAATACACATTAGTTAATAATAAGATAGAAAGCATGTATATGCATGCAGATCACTTCATTATAATTCAAATCAAATAATGCAGCTTGCATTGAGCTTCACAAGCTGTGGTATTCCAGCTTTGTGTTGGCATTAATTTTCCTCTCCAGCAGCATCAGGCCACTAACTTGTGGCTCAGTGCTCTGAGGGGGTCATCATAAAGGAGCCAGAGGTAAAATAAGTGTTTTACAGACACTGGAGGGTGTCTTCAGGGGGTTGGGGGTCTTTGCTGAGGAGCCAGGGGGTGGGACAGATCTCGTTTTATTCACTAGCCCCTTTAAGAAGGCTCCCTGGAACATCAGCCCACTGATTAGCAGCCGCATGCTTGTGGAGATAAAAAAAATTGCAGCGTGCAGTAAAACAAAATATTTTAACACTGCTTAGTAACTACCTTCCTATAAGTTGGCAAGCAATTATAATTTTGCATCAATTGTAACCCAAATCACAAATTTCTGACAACCTTTAATCTCAGTAGTTGGTTTTAAGTTAAACTAAATTTGTGCAGTTGTTCTTGAGTTTCAACTTGCAAACGGACAGATGCACCAATAAAAGGAACTCCCCCACTAGCACAACATGCCTAAAATACAAAAGGTTAAGACGCCTCATTTCAAAAGTGTGAAAAACAAATAGTTTTCAGAAAAAGAAGTATTGCATTAATCTTTGAACTGTTTCCCTTCATAGGTGGTGCACTTTGGTGTGAATGTTATCAGTTGATCTCAGATTTAAGTGGCCTGTCTGGAATGCTTGACAAACAAATTTTCTCATGAATTATACATAATAATGAAAACTATACTTAATGGGAGTCTGGAAACAAGGCAGGTATTTCCATCACCTAGGGGTGAAGGCCTTGTAAATTAACAACAAGACGGTTCATTGAAGCAGGTAATGGATTGGTCTACGAACACAAGAAATCTTTGTGGGAATGAATGCAATTGCTAATATAGTTTGTTTGCTAATTATTGTTAGTATGAACATTATTTTTAACTGCTTTTAGGAGCTTTGAAAATGAGTTTCCTAGTCAAACAATGTACTGCAATATTGGAAGAGCATTAGACATTGAAGGAAGTGCCTTCTAATTATTACATAATGATGGCTTGAATTCACAAGGAAACATATTTCACTTGGGCACTAGGTAGTAATTGATGCATGGACAATACATGATCAGGTGATGCAAAGCATTAGGATGTGCTGGATTTATCATGTGTTTTGCTTCATTTAAATTTTCCTTTTGCTAATGATTGAGAAGTCTGGCAAAAGGAAAGCAAAATGTTAAATGTAGACAGAGAAATTTTTCTTAAGAAGAAAAAAAAAAGTTGGGTCCAGCCACATTGAGGAAAATGAAGCAAGTTGAAAATGTTTCCAGTTCAATCACCTGATATGACCTAGCAAAAAAGCGCCACTGTGCATTGGATACAGCCATCCTGTACGTTTATAAACATAGATGCGCTGTTTTAAGAGGTGACTGGATATGGGACGAAAAAACAAGGACAAAGGCCATGCCGTTTTCACACTGGCCAGACGCAAACTCAAGTTACGAAATACAGTAGGGATATGCACTTGTTCTGGAACAAACTATAAAATGTAATAAATGAGTCCATTTTTTTTATTTTGGTGTGTTTGAAACGACACAAATGGACCGGCTCGCGAAAGAATGGAGAATCATTTGTTGCCACATTTCTTATCATATTCTATGGGAGAAAGATCAGCAGTTCTTGATTTTTTTTTTTTTCTTGTAGCCAGGCAGAACAGAACCCCATTCGAGAGAGTTATGGAAGACGCAGAAGTCACTTGACCTACAATATCAAACTTTTTCGACAAGCAGCCTATTCTAGCCACACTTCTTCAGTCTCTCATGGTTGATGATTTCACACAGCAAGGTTGCTGGAATGCTGTTTGCTTCAGACTTTGGTGAAGGGAAATCATGTTAAAAATATGAGAGAAAGAATGCAAAACAACACTGACAGGATGGCCTCTTACAGGCAGATACTCAGTGTGCATCTGTGCATATAGGAAGAGTGACTTAAAATACTGTCAGAGCTAGCTTGGCTTTCAGGTTCTTTGTGAGGAGTCAGAGTGATAAGATTCATGGGCATAGCAAAGCGATAAAACAACAGAGGCCAATACTGAGCAGAAGGTGCCCCGTTCCCTCCTGATGAATCCATGGAGCAGATTTTTGCAGATACTGAATTGGATAAATCATCATGGGGTCCTTTTATGAAGCTACACTAAAAAGTGGCCTGTGCTTTTGTCAGTGCATGGGTTTTCCACGCACTGCAACCACTTTCAAAGCATTGGTAAAATGGCCACATTTCTATACATTTTAATGGCCACACACGAATTTCCAAATTAGCATGTGGCCATTACCATGAGAGTCCTTGCTGACACCTATTTTGTTGGCACTCAGGGCTCCCACGCTAACCCGTGGTAATCAGGCAGCCCGTGGCAATGTGCCCTTGCTGCCTAATTAGCCCAGGGCATGCCTACTCTCCACCCATAGTCACATCTCCCATGTTGAAAAATAAAAAATATTTTTCACCATGGAATTAGCATGCTGATCGGTATAGTACTGTGAGGCACCTCAACGCGTCCTGAAGCAGTGCTTTTTGCCATGCAGCAAGCGTGTACTAGTGCTTACCGTGGCTTAGTAAAAGGGGCTCCATGTGAGGGATTTGCCGAAAAAGAGGATATTGAAAGTGTAGTAGCTGAGGTGAGTTTGGAGATGATAGTCAGTAGGGATGTGCATTTGTTTGAAATGACATAGGAAACATCAGCAACACATCCCATGTTGTTTCATGTCACTAGCAAACGAAAATGTGTAGACAAAACATAAAATTTCATTTTTTACGTGGGTGCTATCAGTCGTGCATGGTCTTTCAGAAAGAGTAAGCATGCTTAATGGCGTTGATCCCATGATGATAGAAGTTTTTGAAAAAAGGAACATTCCCAGATACATTACGGGAAACAACACGAAACAAGCATTTTCTGGCCACACACCCCTTTAGAGTAGGAGAGAAAATGAGGCTAGTTGGACTAGAGAATGACATGGGAACGGGGACCTGCAGTAACCGCGGTGATGGGGATGGGGACAGAGAGGGAACAGATCTCGCGGGGATGGGGTAGGGACGGGGACAGATCCTACGGGGATAGGGCAGGGATGGGGACAGAGCCCGTGAGGACGGGAACAAACTTTGTCCCCATGTCACTTTCTACTTTGAAACCTTTTAATGAACTGGACATTTATTTATGTTTGATTGATGCAGACGACAATATTTTTATTTTTTTTGGAAAAACAAGCAAACATGCTGGCCACAGCTAGCAAAATTTGCATGGGGGATCCTGTACATCCTGCTACCAACATATCTTCTATTTCAGGAGGGACTGTGGAAGACAAGAATCCTGAGATTGTTGATGACTTCTTATTCATCCACAGATTTAAAAAATCATAACATTTCTTCATAGGGCATATTTCTCCCCTCTAGGGCATACTACTACTACTAATAGCATTTATATAGCGCTACCAGACGCACGCAGCGCTGAACACCTGACATAGAGAGACAGACCCTGCTCAAAGAGCTTACAATCTAGATAAAACAGACAGACAAGACATTACGGGCAAGGGAATTACAGGGTAAAGAGGAACAAAGGGGAAGGGCAAATGAGTAGCGGTTAGGAGCCAAAGGCATACAGAGCAGGTTGTACTGTGTACCCTTGGAAATTTTAATTAATTTGGATTAGGATTCCTTGGGGTAGTAGAAGTCAGCTATTGTTGGGGTTGGTGGGAGGGTTTATTATAGTTGCCCATTGTTATTATTGTTTTCTATTTGTAATTTATACACAACAGTTGTACGGCATATTGTTCCTTTTTATACTGTAATAAAAAGAATTAAATATAAAATCAAAAGTGTTCAAGGCTTCTGCAGATGAGAACAGAGGGACAGGGTGGGGATGGAGACAGAAACCACGGGGACGGGGCAGGGAAGGGGACACATTTTATCCCTGTCATACTTTAGTTTGAACCACAGTGGAGCGGGGGAAGCAGAGAGGAGATCTGTGAGAATTCAAACTCTGTTGATGCTGCTTTTCCTCAGTCACAGAAGCAGGTGGGGGGAGAAGCTGTCTCTGGAGAAACCAAGGAAATCTCCAAGTGGTTATCTCTCCCTTCTCATCCCTGATAGCTGTCTGGGAAGGGAGTAGAGAGCTGCACGGGGACGGGGTTTGCGGGAATCCCGCGGAGCCCGTGGGGTTCCCGCGGGGACGGAGGCAGTTCCTGCGGGGTTCCCGCGGGGATGGAAGCAGTTCTGTGGGGTTCCCGCGGGGACGGAGGCAGTTCCTGCGGGGTTCCCACGGGGATGGAAGCAGTTCTGCAGGCTTCCTGTGGAAGTGTAAGCTGCACCTGCACCAGCCTCTCATCTACCGAATACCAATTTCTTTGAGTGCTGTCTCCTCCTCCTCCTCTTCTTCCTTGCTTTAACAGCATAAATGTGGAAAGTCTTCCATTAAGGAGGTGGTAGAGTCACAAATGATGACGGAATTCAAAAAGGCGTGGGATGAACACAGAGGATCTCTAATTAGAAAACGGAAGTTATATAAAAGCTAACCTTAAATGGCTGCATGTGTGTGGATGTGTCAAGTGACGCTTAGATGGCGACTCTGGCTGTGATGAACTAGGGCTGATACCTGGCAGACTTGTATGGTCTGTGTCTCATACATGGCAATCTGGTGTAGGATGGGCTGGAAAGGGCTTAGACAGCAACTTCAGTGGCTGGAACATGAGGACAATGCTGGACAGACTTTTACGGTCTGTGTCCCACAAATGAGAAGACAAATAGACTGGAGTGGGCTTCAACGGCAACTCCAGTAGTTGGAACGTAAGGATAGGGCCAGATAGACTTCTGTGGTCTTTGTTCCAGAAACACGAAAGACCATAATCAAGTATATAATATCACACTCGTTGATTTAATGATGAATTGATCATGAGTGTGACTATTGGGCAGAGTGGATGGACTGTTCAGGTCTATTTGCTGTCACTTACTATGTTACTATTAATCCTCTTTGCTACCAGGCTGGTGCACAGACCTCAACTCTGACACAGGCACAAGAATCAGATGTCACCTGACCTACTGGCGCATGCATGTGGCGACCTCTCAGCACACACTGCCAGTGAATCAGAGACAAATCTTACATGCGCATCCAGAGTGTTCCAAGTTCCAACTTCCGTTCCTTCCTTGCCTACAGTGCTGTGGTTCAAATCCAGAGAGAGACTGAGGGAGCTGACTAGAATTTTCTTTTATGTACCATTAAATTCTTACGGGGATGGGTGGGCATGGGTTAACTTTTTAAGGGGATGGGTGGGGATGGGTTAAATTCTTGCGGGGATGGGTTGGGATGGTTTAAATTTTTGCGGGGATGGTGGGGATGGGTAAGATTCCAACAGGGATGGGTGGGGATGGGTAAGATTTCTGTCCCCGTGCAACTCTCTAGAAGGGAGAAACTAGAGCAGGAAACAACAGTCTGTTCTACTACTACTACTACTATTTAGCATTTCTATAGCGCTACAAGGCATACGCAGCGCTGCACAAACATAGAAGAAAGACAGTCCCTGCTCAAAGAGCTTACAATCTAATAGACAAAAAATAAATAAAGTAAGCAAATCAAATCAATTAATGTGGACGGGAAGGAAGAGAGGAGGGTAGGTGGAGGCGAGTGGTTACAAGTGGTTACGAGTCAAAAGCAATGTTAAAGAGGTGGGCTTTCAGTCTATATTTAAAGGTGGCCAAGGATGGGGCAAGACGTAGGGGCTCAGGAAGTTTATTCCAGGCGTAGGGTGCAGCAAGACAGAAGGCGCGAACTCTGGAGTTGGCAGTAGTGGAGAAGGGAACAGATAAGAAGGATTTATCAATGGAGCGGAGTGCACGGGAAGGGGTGTAGGGAAGGACGAGTGTGGAGAGATACTGGGGAGCAGCAGAGTGAATACATTTATAGGTTAGTAGAAGAAGTTTGAACAGGATGCGAAAACGGATAGGGAGCCAGTGAAGGGTCTTGAGGAGAGGGGTAGTATGAGTAAAGCGACCCTGGCGGAAGATGAGACGGGCAGCAGAGTTTTGAACCGACTGGAGAGGGGAGAGGTGACTAAGTGGGAGGCCAGCAAGAAGCAGATTGCAGTAGTCTAAACGAGAGGTGACAAGGGTGTGGATGAGGGTTTTGGTAGAGAAGAAGGGATAGTGCTGAAGTCATCTCTGGAGTGAGAGAAGGAAAGGGGAGGAGGAGTATCTAGGCCACCCCTCCACTCCAAATCTCTGGGTGACCATAACTGAAAACTTCCCAGATATGTTTCTGGGGCCTGTGTTTTGTAACTTCTTGGTACCAACTAGCTGCTGACAAGGGAAAGCTATTACCAAATGAAGGAGCAGGGTGCTTTGGGAACTTGGGCAAGTCTGTGCTGAGAAAGAGCCCTTAACAGACCTGAGAACCATTGCTGGTAAGGGAACTTGGGATTAATGAATATTAAACAACAGTTAGTTGGGGGAGAGAGAGAGAGAGAGAGATTCTGGCCATTAGAGAGATGCTGAGTAATGTTAGGGGAGGGGAGGGGATGGAGAAAGAAAGATAGAAAGTTTTGGCACTGGATTTAGAGTGCTTGTCTCAAAGGGTTTACCAACTTAGATGCTGTACAGATGATAAGGAGAGAGAGAGGGAGAGGGAGAGACTTAATAATAACTATCATGTTTATAGTGCTGCTGGAGGGGTGTAGAGTCTGGCTGGATTGTTCAGTGTGAATCTTTAAAAGCTGCAGACATTACAGAACACAGCAATCCGTATTTTGAGGTAGGGCATGCAAATATGAACATGTCACTCCCTTATATCTGCCTTTGGTTGCGGGTATATTATAGGATTTTGTTTAAGGTGTTGGTCTTAACACATAGGACTTATGTAGGGAAGGTCCCTGCTTCTTTGACTGATTTGGTTACTCCATACAAACTTTGCATTCAGTAGGTGCATCTCAGTTATCTGTTCCATCATCACATAAAACTCCATCGACATCAACTAGGAAGGGGGCCTCCTTTTTATTTGGCTCTGTGCTTGTGGAATGTGCTCCCTTTGGAATTGTGGGACAAAAGATCATTGTCGCACTGTAAATGCCTTTTCAAGGCACATTATTTTATGCCGGCATTTGCTGTTGCTGTAATTTATACTATACGATTAGTAGGGCAACTACTGGAAATTTCTATTTTGTTATTTTAATTATTAAGACGTATGAGTGGTGCTTGGTTGAGTGTGCTTTCCTATTCTATTTGCAGTTCTTTTCAATTGTTTTTTAAATTGATTTTACCCTGTAAACCGCTGTGTTCTTGATCAAAGCCATAAACTATAAAAGTGTTCAGGTATGAGTCCCTGCCTGAAGAGCTTACATCCTCAGAACCTGAGCAGGGCATAATGGGCAGAAGAGGGAGACAGATGGTTGAAGACTAGGTCTTGGGAAGGGGTGAGAGACAGCCACAGAAAAAAAGAACAGGTCAGCTATGGAGTAATTAGAGACAGGCAGGTAAAGATAGGATTGCTATTTTCCCCAGGTCAGTCAAACCGGTTGATCCAGTCATGGTTTTGTCCACTACAGGCATGGCTTTATAGCTCTTATTCGCTCATTGATTGCTCTAAGAAAATGAGAACTACAACTCTCTGTATACAATGGGAAGGAGGGGGAGTATGAAACAATCAATGTTTGGTATGAATCAATGTTTGGTTGACCTGGGTGAGCTGGCAACCCTAAATAAAAGTTTTTATTTTGATTACATGACGCTGGAAATGTTTAGGTTATTTTATATGTGCTTATTTCAAACAGTTTTAAATATACTTAGCAGAGTCATTGGCAAGGGTGAATACATTTAACAATTACCCAGGTGCTATCATGCCTCCTTGCTGCTGCTATCGCTGAAGAGGCAGTCTTGACTGTTGGCATAGTGTTGTGGTATTGTGTTACAAGACTGCATCATACAGTACAGTCTCGATTATCCAACGTAAATGGGACTGACCCGTTCTCGGATAAGTGAAAGTCAGATAATACGATAAACAAAGGTAACCCCTCATACAATGCAAGAAAAACATACTTTATGCATAGGGTATCTTTAATTTTAAAATATCGTTTAGTAACACTAATCAGCAATGAAAAAAATGAGAAAAATTGTACAGCAGACAATTTGATCACAAATACAGAGCAGTATGCACAGCACAGCAATTGTACAGCAGGCAATGTGAACAGAAATACCACACAGGTACAGGACCAAGCAAGGGAAACCATATTTATCAACTGCATATACAGAAATACAGAACCAAGCAAAACACCATTTCTCAAGATCACTGTATTGTCTTCTCCAGTCAAAACCAATATGAAGCAGAAATCAAGCCATCAAAACGGAAACTGGAAACCTTTCAGATCTAAGAATGAGAGTATGAATAAAGAAAGCGTTGTAAATGTAAATGAACTGTAAACCCCTTAGTGGTGGAGTGGAGAATTATAATAAACAGCTAAATAAATAATTAGGTAGAAATGTCACAGTTTCGGGTAGGCTTCCCAAGTAAACTCCACACATCCAAGGGATTTGACGAGAAAAATTTAGATATTTTATTAAATAGTAAATAAATGAAACACCTGGATATGCTTCTTCTAGTTGGTACCAATTGTTAAAGTTTGATGATATTAAAGATTATCAATAGAAATCAAACAAAATAAAACATGGAAAAGAAAATAAGATGATACATTTGCTTATTTCCGATCTGACGAAGAAGGGCAACCTTCGAAAGCTAATCAAGAAATGTATTAAGTTATGTCCAATAAAAAAGGTATCATCTTATTTTCTTTTCCATGTTTTATTTTGTTTGATTTCTACTGATAACCTTAAGAGTGGACTAACACGGCTACCACACTCCTCATGATATTAAAGAGAAATGATACAATTAATTAAATACTTTGCAAAGGCAATAAGATGTTTAAATTTACAATTAAAGTTACCAAGATCCCAATTCAACTTTTGCAATAACACGAGACATCCCAAACATTTACACAAACTTGATTGTTACTTCGCTCCTTCACTACCTCTGCTACTAAAACTCAGTCACTCTACAACGAGAACTTTCAAGGACTACAGCATCAGATAAGTACACATAGCTACCCTTTCTCCTTAATGTAATTTAAATTCCATCCCTAAGAACCTCGACCCCTTGGTTCTCAAATCTTAATTGTCTTTTACAGGTTTCAATGACTTCACATACACCCAGGTCTCCTTCAGATCAGTGTGTTATGGTGGGTGTATACTGATAATTAGTGCACTCAGATCTGAGATTTTGGGGGGGGATAAATTTGTGTGCATATCAAATCTTCGCTAGCATTGCAACTGTCTTGCGTTGGGTACCTTGGTCACCTCCGCACCCACGTCTCCTCAGGTGATGGTGTCGGCTCACTGGTTCAGATACTCCCAGGTACCTACTATTCTGACTCAAAAGAACTCACAAAACGAAAACCCTGACTCCCTATCCTCAGTGTATGCACCCTAACCTCAGTCAGTACTTTCTTTGGCAAAGAGCCATTTGGACTAACTAAATTTAAATAAAAGATAAGCAAGGGAAATTCCTATCTAGCCCGCCCAACACATACCCCTTTTTCCACCCATTCTTTACCCACTACTTGAACTCACAGACAGCAAAACTAACCCCTCTAGACAGGCCTCTAACAGAAGACACTCACTAGTTTAAGAGCTTAGGCTAGACAACTTCTTCATAACCCAGTACCCACAACTGTACACCACTACCATTGCCCTTATGGGTGAAAGGGGCACCTACATGTGGGTACAGTGGGTTTGTGGTGGGTTTTGGAGGGCTCGCAGTTTCCTCTACAAACGTAACAGGTGGGGGGGTATGGGCCTGGGTACACCTGTCTGAAGTGCACTGCACCTACTAAAACTACTCCAGGGACCTGCATACTGCTGTCACGGACCTGAGTATGACATCTGAGACTGGCAACCAATATTTTGAAATATATATTTTTGAGGGTGGGAGGGGGTTAGTGACCACTGGGGGAGTAAGGGGAGGTTATTCCCGATTCTCTCCGGTGGTCATCTGGTCGTTTTGGGCACCTTTTTGTGCCTTGGTCATAAGAAAAACACAACCAGGTAAAGTCATCCAAGTGTTCATCAGGGACATCCTTGTTTTTTTTCCATTATGAGTCAAGGACGTCCATGTGTTAGACATGCCCAAGTCCCACCTTCGCTATGCCTCCGATACGCCCCCTTGAACTTTGGCCATCCCTGCGACGGAAAGCAGTTGGGGACATCCAAAATCGGCTTTCGATTATACCGATTTGGATGACCCTGTGAGAAGGACACCCATCTTCCGATTTATGTCGAAAGATGGGCCTCCTTCTCTTTCGAAAATGAGCCCAATAGTCTGCTGAAAGTTCTCTGTTTGGATTTTTCTACATTGGTGGGCTTGGGGTTTAGCAATGTATTAGCCTTGGTTTTTTGTTGCTTTTGCTAGTGTTCTTTTGTACTAATTGTATGGGGGGAGTATGTATTCTTTCTGAGGGGTGTGTTGTGGGGTGTATGAATGGCAGGAATGTTGTCTGAAGTATGAATGGAGGTTGGAGTTGGTTTTAGTATACATGCATGGGGAGGTATAAACTAGGGTTAGAGAGGGGTAGCAGGAAGGGGTGAGATGCTAGGATCTAGGTTAGATATAGATCTGTTGATAGTGTTGTAGCCAGGTTCCAGGAGTGCTGTAATCTTGTAAGATTTACTACTACTACTACTTATCATTTCTATAGCGCTACTAGACGTGCGCAGCACTGTACACTTGAACATGAAGAGACAGTCCCTGCTCGGCTGATTCTGGAATCCCTGTCATGTATGGGAGGGGGGGGGGCTTCTAGTTCATCTCAACAAAGGATGGGAGTAGATTTCTGGGCTAGAAGGGTGGGAGATGTGTTGTTCAGGTTTAGGTTTGTAAGGTTTTTCAAGGTTTTGTAGGGAGAGATGTGTGTGCATAGGTTTTCCTTGATGAGCTATACATTTACTTTAGACAATGGGAGGCATACTAGGTGGATGTGACTGATATGGATGTCATGGCTGCTGGGGTCAAAATTGTTTCTTTAAATAACCTCGTCTCCTGCTAAGTGCAAATGCATTTTCTAGTTCTTGAAAAGGGAATGTTTTAATGCCCTTGTATCATTCCATGGTGCGACCACACCTCGAATACTGAGTGGTATTCTAGTCACTGCATCTCAAAAAACATATAGTGGAATTAGAAAAGGTATAGAGAAGGGTGACGAAAAAAACTGAGAAAAGTTTTCTTCACTCATGAGGTCCTTTACTAAAGTTTAACTCTAGTTATCTGCAGCAGGTCCCATAGGAATAAAATGGACTCTGCTGCGGATAACTTGAGCTAAGCTTTAGTAAAAGACCCCCTCAATGTGTAATTAAACTCTGGAATTTGTTGCCAGAGAATGTGGTAAAAGCAGTTAGCTTAACAGGGTTTAAAAAAAGGTTTGGATAATTTGCTAAAAAAAAAAAAAAAAGAAATCCAAAAGCCATTATTAAGATGGACTGGGAAAATTCACTATTTATTTCTAGGATAAACAGCATAAAATCTGTTTTACTATTCTTGGATCTTGTCAGGTACATATGACCTGGATTGGCCACTGTTGAAAACAGGATACTGGGCTTGATGGACCTTCGGTCTGTCCCAGTATGGCAATGCTTATGTTTTTATGTTCTTATGTTTTAAATAGTTTAATGGATAAATGGAAGGAGGTGTTCATGGTGGAGAGACATGGGTGGGGCATAGGCAAGGTCAACATTTACATGCTTAACTTACAGAATACCATATATTACACAAGTAAATTTCATATTTAGACACTAACCTTTACACCACCCATAGACCTGACTTAAATGTTAATTCCTAAATGTTGATGCTGACTTACTCTAGTATTCAATGATGGCAATTACACATGTAAGTGCTATTATAGCCTAGGTGCACTACCCACTTAATTTTGGTGCCGAAATAGTGGCATGCTGTTATAGACTGGAGTGAGATCCTGTAATATTCTACCCAGTGGTTTATTGGATTATAGCCGAGACAGTGGCAACTCTATCCTTACCTGTTGAGGATGCACAGGAGCCAATCGCTTATTTCTGATACCATTAGAGACTTGGATTATCGTAATCCTGCCTCTGAATATTTTGCCACCTTCTGGTGGGAGGTACTGAAGATGGTCTTGCTGAATAAGAGAGGTGAGCTAAGCAAGAGGTTGTTCTTCTGCACATCTCTTCCCTGGTACACAGATGTGGAGAGTAAGTCTGTAACATTTAAACAGCTAGAGTTTGCCTAGGTGGCGCCTGTGCTATAAAAGAAAGTGGTGTCTATATTTCTTTATAGAACACTAGCATAACCATTAAAATATGTGCCTATAATTTAGGAATAAGCACACCAGCCATACAAAGGCCAGAGTTACCCAAGTAACTTATAGTAAGTTACATGTGTGCGTGCCCTGCCCACCCTTCACCCAGACTTCTCACATACGTGCACCTCTATGTAAGATATGCACTTATTTAGAATAGAACTTAGGCAGAATTTTGACATTTATGTACACACTAGTAAGGAAGGCCCGTTTCAAATCGCAATGAAACGGGCGCTAGCAAGACTCCCCTCCGTCCCTTTCTGTCTCCGTGTGTCGCCGGCCCCCCTGCAGCCTCCATGCAAATGTGTGACCCTGGCCCTTTTGGCACGCCCCCCCCGTGTGCTCCGCCCTCGACGTCATCGCGTTTTGACGCGAGGGCGGAGCAGAGGTACAGTGCAGTACAACGTTGGAGCTGAGAATGTGCTCCGCCCTCAACGTCATAACGTTTGACGCGAGGGCGGGGCCCACAGACTGTGATTTTCTGTGGCTTCAGAGCTTCGAACTTACGAACCTGGCTTCAGTGACGTCAGTGCAAATAGAACGTTGAGGGTGAGTTTTATATATATAGATATACACATATATGCCAATAATTTCAAAGCAGACCTGAAGACTTACCTCTTCACTAGGGCGTTTGGCTAGGTACCAGGGCTAAGATGAGGGCCAGCGGACATGGAGCTCCTCTGTCTTCTTTCCATGAAACTCTCTGCTCTTGGCTTTTCCGTTTGAAACATTGGTGTTCCTTTCTCCTCTATTTAAAATGTATTTTGTGTAAATCGCTTTCTTTTTGTTTATGCAAGAAAGGTGGTTTATCAAATAAAGACAACCATTGCCACATTCTAAAGGCCCGATATTCAGGCTGCGAGAATTAGTTGGGCTGACTCCCGTGGTCAGTGACGAGCCCGGATTTTCAATGCCGGGTCGTTTCCAGTAACTGGCATTGAATATCTGGTTTATTTTTGGCTGTTTTAAACTTAACCGTCCAAACTGTTATTCAACGCTAGCCAGTTAAGTTGAAACCGGCCAAAGATAGGCCGGCTATTTCAGCAGCCTAATTTGGCCGCCAAACCTAGCCGGCAAAATGCTGAATATCGGTGGATAGCTAGTTATATTGCAAAATATAACCAGTTATCTGCTAAGCTCTAACTGGCTATCTCCAATTGAATATTGCCGGACAGCCTGTTAAGTGCCATGTAACTGGCCATGAGCCATTCCTGCTGATTAAATGGTTTTAAATATTGGACGGTAAATATTTATGTGCATAATCAGTGCAGAAGTATTGGCATTCATTTTATAGAATGACTAGTTCCCCCAAAGTCTATATAGTGAGCTCCTAGCGAGAGGAACTGCAAAGCTTGCAGAGACAGAAAGCATAGCCACCGAGAGGGGGGGGCAGGGGGGACAAAATTCCCCTGAGCCCAGGCCTCCAATGGGGGCCTGGCGCTTCAGTCCCACCCGCCCTCCATTGTCGACCATCTGCCACCGGGCCGGGCCCCCTGCATTGAAATCACAGCACCTCTCACCTCCGTGTGAAAGCACTGCAGGCAGCAGGGCAGCAGATTGCCTCTCTTCGGGCCTCCTTCCCTCCCTGTGTCCCGCACTCGTCTGACGTAACTTCCGCGAGGGCGGGACACAAGGAGGGAAGGAGAGCCGAAGGGAGGCAATCTGCTGCTCTGCTACCTGCAGCGCTTTCACACGGAGGTGAGAGGCACTGTGATTTCAATGCAGGGGGCCCGGCCCGGTGGCGGACGGAGGGGGGGAGCGGCGGCGGCGATCTCGGGGGGGGGGGGCAGCGGGAGCAGGGCCCCGGGGCGACCTTGCCCCGGGCCCGGCCCAGTCTCTTGGCAGCCCTGACAGAAAGCATGGCTATAAAGTGAGGGCACTCCACCCAGGATGCTTAGGCCTAAAGCAGGGTGTATGCTTATCAGTGGAGACAGAGATTCAAGTGGAAGGGTGACAAAAAGAACCCTTGCCAAATTATTGAATTTTTCTGTAAGCATTCCTTGCAGTTTTAACCAAATTATTTGTCCTCTTTCCTCATGGATTTGCATCTGTCTGATTTAGATGATGCACCCCTATTACCTTAGGGGAGATAGAACTGGCTATAAGGACACTCCCTGGCAGAATGTGTGTAGGCCTAGATGAGTATCTGATCAAGTTATATATGAAACAACTGCTAGACCTTTTTAGTGGATTGGTTTAATTCTTTTGTCTTTCCCAGTAGAGATTCAGGTAGGCTTTTAGGTAGTGGATGTGGTAAAAGCAGTTAATGTAGCTGGGCTTTAAAGAAGTTTGGACAAATTTCTGGAAGAAAAGTCCATAAATAATTATTAAAGTAGGCCTAGGGAAAACCACTGCTTATTCATGGGAGTAAGTAGCATGGAATCTTGCTACTGTCCTGCCATGTCCTTCTGACCTGGACTGGCCATAGTTGGAAACAAAACACTGGGCTAGGTGGATCATTAGTATGACTCAATATGGGAATTTTTACATTCTTACAATGCCCTATAACCATTACAATGGAGGCTAGCAGGCTTATTTTCAAAAGAGAAGGGCACCCATCTTTCTCACAGGGTCGCCCAAATCGGCATAATCGAAAGCCGATTTTGGGCATCCTCAACTGCTTTCCATTGCGGGGATGACCAAAGTTCACAGGGGCGTGTCGGAAGCGTAGCGAAGGCAGGACTGGGGCGTACCTAACACATGGCGTCCTCGACCCATAATGGAAAAAGGAAGAGCATCCCTGATGAACACTTGGACGACTTTACTTGGTCCTTTTTTTCTTACGACCAAGCCACAAAAATGTGCCCTAAATGACCAGATGACCACCGGAGGGAATTGGGGATGACCTCCCCTTACTCCCCCAGTGGTCACTAACCCCCTCCCACCCTCAAAAAAAATTTTAAATATTTTTCCAGCCTCTATGCCAGCCTCAAATATTATACCCAGCTCCATGACAGCAGTATGCAGGTACCTGGAACAGTTTTGGTAGGTACTGCAGTGCACTTCAGGCAGGCAGACCTAGGCCCATCCCCCCACTTGTGGTGGTAAATATGAGCCCTTCAAAACCCACCTGAAACCCACTGTACCCACATGTAGTGCCCCACTTCACCCATAAGGGCTATGGTAGTCATGTACAGTTGTGGGTAGTGGGTTTTGGGGGGATCAGCACACAAGGTAAGGGAGCTATGCACCTGGGAGCAATTTATGAAGTCCACTGCAGTGCCCTCTAGGGTGCCCGGTTGGTGTCTTGGCATGTCAGAGAAACCAGTGCACTACGAATGCTGGCTCCTCCCATGACCAAATGGCTTGGATTTGGTCGTTTCTGAGATGGGCGTCCTCGGTTTCCATTATGGCTGAAAATCAGGGACGACCATCTCTAAAGTCGTCCTAAATTTCATGATTTGGGTGTCCCCAACCATATTATTGAAACGAAAGATGGACGCCCATCTTGTTTCAATAATACGGGTTTCCCCGCCCCTTCACTGGGATGTCCTGCGAGGATGTCCTCAGGAAAAATTGGGCGCCCCTTTTGATTATGACCCTCTAGGTAGACCTATAATCATAACAAAATAGAAATTTGCCTATTAGTCAAAACTAAAATTAAATTAATATGCCTTAAAACTGCTACAAGCACAAGCAAATTAATGTTTTTATTTTTACTAAAATATTAAAATGCTTTACTAATTTTCTTGAAAATATTCTTCTTACTGTGAGAACAGTCATCCAAACTGAGGAAAAATTACAGGAACTGTTATTCTCCTTTGAGGTAAAGTCAGAATTGGATATCTCTTCCTTCAGTCCTGTATTCCTGGAGCAGAGGCCTGGTTTATTTTAGAACCATTCTCAAGTTATCTTTGGAAACTATAACAAAGAATGTGCTGTATTCCAACTGGAGATAGCAGAGCTGGACTTTTTTCGCTAACTGGGGAAGTGATGTCATATCAGATATTATTATAACAGATACGCTTATATATGTACAAAGAAAACCAGCTTTGGGAAGATTGGTTTTTTTTCTCTAAATTTCTTACGTTGACTGATAGCAGAACAGTGTGCTGGACAGTGTAGTATTCTTGCAAAAAAACTGTTTTGATTATACATTAAAATTCCTTCTTCATGTCTGGTTGTAAATAATGTCATTATTCAATAAATCTAGTGAAGTATTTAGATATGTGCACAGAGCTATGTGTGTTTGTAACCTGGCCAGATGTGACAATGAGTGGATTATAAATCCTTTTAAATAAATAATAAACACATATGCATATACATGCACTTATACTATAGTGTAAGGGAAAGGGGGTGGGACTTGATACACTGCCTTTCTGTGGTTACAATTAAAACCGTTTACATATTATATACAGGTGTTTATTTTGTACCTGGGGCAATGGAGGGTTAAGTGACTTGCCCAGAGTCACAAGGAGCTGCAGTGGGAATCTAACTCAGTTCACCAGGATCAAAGCCCCACTACACTAACCACTAGGCTACTCCTTCATTATCAGTATGCAAAGAAATATTTTCAAAGTGACTAGCTTAGTTACAATAAAGGTAATTTTATGTCTTTTTTTTTACATAAAACAGTGTTTTAGATGCAGAAGAAGACACTTCTAAATTAACTACAATGTTCCCACACCACACTTCACTATTCAAAGTAGGCAGACCATGAGTAGGTTTGGGTCCATCATATCATTAGGGAAACCAAAACTAGTATTTGTGATCAGTCCATTTTCATCAATTTATATTTCCAAAATCATTTATATGAAAAATCAACGGCACACATAAGAAACACTACTATAGTAAAGACAACCAGGAGATATGTCTTCTTTCATGATGTTTATATGTATTCTTTATTTGATATTCCACCTTTACAATGAAAGGTCAAAGTGGCGTACTAAATCGGATTTAAAAAAAACAATGCTTAGGAAAAGAACTACAATTGCAAAAGAAAAGAAGTCATCTGGGAAGGATCCTCATGGCACCATCCACATATGTAATATGCCATTTGTATTCTGCCAACCCCAAACTTAGGGCACTGTTTATTAAGCCGTGGTGTTGTGTGCTAACTTTTTAGCGCGTGCTAAAAATCAGTGTGCACTAATGATAGAGGCACCCATTATCCGCCGTCATTTACTATGTTATGTTACCACGTTACATTTTTCTTGAATAAGAAAAAAGATAACTTTGCAGCAAAACAAATATTAAAATCATTCCAGGACCTCGATACTTGAACTGCAAGAAGTCTGTCAAATATTTTAAATCCCTGTATTCCCTTAATTGATGGAAGGACAAAAAGTGAATTGTGAAATGATCTTCTATCTCTATTATTGGAAATAAATTCCATATCATTCATTATATGAATTGGGCATTCACCATTTAGGATCTTATATACAAAGCAAAAGAATTTGAACATAATTTTCGCCTCTATTGGTAACCAATGCAATTCAACAAAATATGAAGAAATTTTATTCTGTTTCCTTAGTAAAAAAAAATTAATTGGATTGCAGTGTTCTGGATTGTTTGTAAACGCCGGATAACTTCTCTAGGCGCATCCAGATAGATAAGATTACTATAGTCCAACTTTGACAAAAGCAACGCCTGTACCAATAATCTAAACTGCAGAAAATCAAAATAATTTCCTTTGTGTCTTAAATTCTTCAAAAGAAAGAGCTTTTAGTCAGACCATTGATTTGAGAATCAAGGGATAAATTCTGGTCAACATAACCCCCCCCCCCCCCCCCCCCCCCCAGTATTATTAACAAAAAGGCTTCTATTTTATGCTTATTTTATAAAGATAATTATTATGGAACAACTGTTCCATAATAATTACCTTTATAAAATAAGCATAAAATAGAAGCCTTTTTGTTAATCATTGGTCTTCCCCCTCACCTATTTTTATAGTCCTTTTTTATTATAACAGAAATTCTTCAAAAGAAAGAGCTTTTAGTCAGATGTTTTTCTGTTAACAACTGTTATCAAATATAACTTTAAGGAAGTGAAACTAATGAAAAAACCCCAAAATATAATTTCAGTTCCTAATCAAAAAGATACAGGATTTATTGATATGAAAACCGTTAGTTGTTTACTTTTTATTTTAAAGCAGTTGAGCTGTATTACAGTAGTTATTTCGCTGTTATAAGCATACAGGCATTTCTCTGTTATAATAAAAATGGACTCTAAAAATAGGTGAGGGGGAAGACCAATGATTATAGCATAGAGCCACTTGTAACAGTAAAATGAATGCTGTAATAGGACTCAATTGTTTTCTGAAGTCTCCTAAAAGGTCAATGACAAAAGTATTTGAAAATGAAAGGGCCAGTGAATCCTATCAAAAGCCCTGTCAGGGTCAAAGGCCACTGTTTACTTAAATCAGCACTGAACAAACTGTGCTATTAGATGTACATAGTGATATACAGAAACATGCTATCCCTTCTCACCTACAAATCTGTCTCGATTGTACAAGGTGTTCATGTTTTAGTGTTATTACAGCTTCCCTTTGGAATGGCTTGGCACTAGATATTCACTTGGAGACAAATTTTAAGAAGTTTTAAAAGGCATTGAAGACCTTTTTACTTTGCCCAGGAATTTCCTCTTGAGCTAGCCTGAATGGCACTGAAATCTCAAATGATGCTGAAGAATTCATTTGCCCATTCACTCCCTCTCTGAACTAGTTTCCACTCCCCTTAGCCTCTGGTTGCATTCATGGGTGTTCCTGGGTGGCATTCCTTGTACAAGTCACTGTCCTGACTTTTAAATACCCTCCCTCCTTCTGTGTCTTCTCTTTCTTTTACCTCATAATTACCCTTGTTATTCTTTCCAGTCTAATAGAAGTTGGAAAGAGTTATGCAAAAGGGTCGAGAATGTTCATCTATCTGTCTTTCCATCTGTCTCAGAGCAAAATAATTCTCTGAAAATTAAAGGGACGGAATGAAATTTGGCATGAGGAGAAAACTGGCAAAAAGATGCAACAAATTTGAAAATAAGTCAAATCAGACTGGGGTTCCAGAGAAACAAGCTTCCCCTCACCCCAAAAAAAGACTCAACACATTTCTATGGAATCAGGCATTTTTCTTATATACTGCCTGCAAACCCAAAAGCTATTGAAGCAGTGTGCATTCAGGTATAGCAAGTATTTTTCTGTCCCTGGCAGGCTCACAATCTAAGAATCCTTTTTACTAAGCTGTGGTAAAAGGTGACCTGCACTATGTGTGGGTTTCCCTGCATGCTGAATTTTTAACACAGCTGTAAAATAGCCAATGTTCCATTTCTTTAATTAATGGTCATGCACTAATTTCCCAGTTAGCATGTGGCCATTAGCACATGAGCCATTACCGACACCTATTTAGTAGGCGGTAAGGGCTCACATGCTAACCATGCGCTAACCGACTGGCATGTGGCAATGTAGATGTGCTAACCAGTTAGCACTGGACATGCCTATTCTCTACCCCCAAATATGCCCCCCCCCCATGCTAAAAAATACAAACTACTGCAGAATGCCTGAGCGCTCCCCGCAGTAGTGCATTTTCGCCCACAGTAAGCACGCATTAGTGCTTACCACCACTTAGTAAAAGGACCCCGAAGTTGGTGCCTGAGATAATGGAGGGTTAAGTGTCTTCCCAAGAT
Organism: Microcaecilia unicolor; assembly: GCF_901765095.1. Lineage (NCBI taxonomy): Eukaryota > Metazoa > Chordata > Amphibia > Gymnophiona > Siphonopidae > Microcaecilia > Microcaecilia unicolor. Next base: position 424,470,882 of record NC_044031.1, read on the forward strand.
CACAACCTATGTAGCACAGAAAAGTTAACATAAGAACATAAGTATCGTCAGACTGGGACAGACCAAAACTCCATCAAGTCTAGTATCCTGTTTCCAACAGTGGCCAATCCAGGTCACAAATACCTGGCAAGATCCCAAAAGAGTAAAGCAGATTTTATGCAGCTTATCCCAAGTAGAAGCAGTGGATTTTCCCAGTCCATCTAAATAATGGCTTATGAGCTTTTCTTTTAGGAACTTGTCCAAACCTTTTTTGAACCCTACAATGCTAACCGCTTTTACCACAATCTCTGGCAACAAATTCCAGATTTCAATTACATGTTGAGGGGTCCTTTTATCAAGCTGTGGGAGAAAGGGCCCTGCACTAGCAGCGGGGGTTGTTTTTCCTGCGCACCAGGGCCCTTTTTACCACAGAGGGTTAAAAAGACCCCAGCACACATGGCCATGCGGTAAGAGAACTCTTACCGCATGGCCATGTGGCAGGGAGCCCGTACCGCCACCCATTTACTGTCTTTTTTAAGAAATTCCCCCAAGGCGGTGGAGGAGTGGCCTAGTGGTTAGGTGGTGGACTTTGGTCCTGGGGAACTGAGGAACTGAGTTTGATTCCCACTTCAGGCACAGGCAGCTCCTTGTGACTCTGGGCAAGTCACTTAACCCTCCATTGCCCCATGTAAGCCGCATTGAGCCTGCCATGAGTGGGAAAGTGCGGGGTACAAATGTAACAAAAACAAAAAAAATTAAAAGCAAGATCAAGCTGGATCTAGGCAATAGATAAACAGAAAATAATATTCAAATAACAGGACATATTGTGGCATAGTATGGTACAAGGCCAACATGATACACAATAAAACATCTTAATAGACAGCGTAGAGTATAAATGAAGACGGATAATATAGGGACGATATTCAGATCGGCTAACTTGCACGGTCAATGCTAAACCCAAATATTCCATACCGGGCCTTTTCCAGTGAATATCTGGTACATATTTGGCTGGTTTTGATCATAACCGGCTAAATCAATATTCAGACTTAGCCAGTTATGTTCAACCCGGCCAAAGATGTCCCATGTATTCATGCGGCCAAATATAGCCGCTAAAGTGGGTCTGAAAATCAGCAGATAGCTGGTTGTAAACACCCACTTAACTTAGGGGGGTCTTTTACTAAAGCTTAGCTCGAGTTATCTGCAGCAAGGCCCATTTTATTCCTATGGGCCCTGCTGCAGATAACTCGAGCTAAGCTTTAGTAAAAGCCCCCCATAGTGCATATTTGCAAGGGAGCATATACAGGGGTAGAGCATGAGTGGGTCAGGCATGGCTCCCATTTATGAATATAACTTGTAGAGCAATGTGAGTTACATGTATCACTGCCACACTTATGTGCCTTGATAGCCAGTTACACCAAATTTTAGGTGCATTGATAGCCAGTTACATTTGTATTCTATAACAGTGTCTAGGTGCCAATGTTCTGTTACAAAATAGACTCTCACTGCCCACCTCCAAGCACCTAATCGCAGCTACCCAGTTATAAAATTACCCCCTTACCCCTGGATTCTATAAAGGTTGCTCAGATTTGGGCACCCAAAACTGAGCGCATATCCCAGATCACCACCCAAAATAATTAGTTAATGGGCTCTAATGATTTCATTATTAGAAACAAGCACTGAGGGGTCCCAAAAAATGGCCTGCGCCAAAAGTTGATCACTGAATAAAACTGAGCCCCAAATTTGGCACTCAGCACTATTCAGAATGCTCATCTTGAAGCATCCTTTATAGAATACCATTGCATGTTGAATTTTCAGCACTGTTTATAGAATCTGGCCCATACACTATAAAGGGGAAATCAGATATAACCCCTACGGAGTGCCCTGAGCATATGCAGGTAGTTCTCAGTAGCCCTGCTGACTAAGCACAAAGAATACAACTGGTCAAGAGATAGCTGACCATGCCTAATACTGAACAGTTCTTACTGTTTGCAAATCAGGATTAGTGCATTGTGGAGACTTAATGCTCCCTGGTGCAGGGTGGGGCAGGAAGTCCCTTTTTGATATGAGCTACTAGATCCTTGATTTTTAAACAGATTTATTATGAGCAGCACTAAAAATTAACAACCCCAAATACTGTTTCAGATCAGCCGCACAGCAGAACAGCTGCATATGGAATATTCCATCGATTTGCTACAGCATGCAGTAATAGTTCAGTCCAGCTGACTTGGCAAAATGCAAGTGAACTTACAGAATACATTTGTGAATCCTTTCGTGAACAAGCGTAACAAGCTGTTCAATTTCTAGCAGACTTGCATTAATATGCCCTTTAATGAAACAATCTCATTACTGCTACTGGATTTCAGAGTGGATTTGAAAGGGCTTGTGGCTTTGAATATAGCATATCCTGGACCCTTGCAGCAATAATGTGTGTCACTGCTACATTCAGTGTAAGGTTATGTACACAAAAGAAAATGCTATTAAAAAATCAAGTTCTAAAAATGTTCCTTTAATAAAATAGAAATAAGGGTCAATAAATAATGTGCAGGTCATAACTTTTTATTAGTCTAACTCAATAATCTATAAATAGAAAGTGAAGAAATAGCGCAGTTACACTGGATTTAAATTTTGCTATCTGCGTCACCTCTACTAAACACCTGGTCCCTTTAATGAGTTGTAACAGCATCTCTGTTGTTTGAATTTCAGTGCTGTTAAATATGTATATATTTTATACTGTTTCACGGTAGTTCTATTATTAGGCTTCAATTTGCTGTTTTCAAGTTTATCTCATTTATTATTTTTATGTTTATACTTGGTAATTTTACTATTGTTATGTTGTTGACAAAATTGTAAGTTTTATGTTAAACTGTACCTGCTGTACACCGCCTTGGGTGAATCTTTTTATAAAGACAGTTAATAAATCCCAATAAGGGGTCCTTTTACAAAGCCGCACAAGCGCTTATGCGTGCCCAATACATGTCAATTCCGAGTTACCACCCGGCTACCACGTGGCCTGGGTGGTAATTTCATTTTTAACTGAGTGATTTAAATGCAGCCAGTGACTAACAAGCGGAGTCTCAATTTTCTTGAGTCTAATATTACTGAGATGTTGTGCTACACGCATTTTAATCTTCCGTGTAGTTTCACCAATATATCATAATTGGCACAGACAGCGTATACTATATACCACATTGTGGGTATTACAATCAGTTCTAGTTCTCAGGTAATAATATTTTCTGATAGATTGGACCCACACCCGATCAGTACATAAAGCATATCTACAATAAACACATGCATTACACTGTATTTGTCCTCCCGGTATCTCGTGCCCTCTCTGTACTGTCAACCTTTTCTTTGACAAGATCTCACCAACATTCCTATCTCAAGTGCATGAGAACCGTGGCTTAGTTCTTAATGCTGGATGTAAAGGCAATGTAACCCTCGTATTAATAATGAAAAATAATTCTATGTGCGACCAAAACACGAACTTACACTACCACAGACCATTTTTCAGCACACCTTAGTAAAAGGACCCCTTAACAAATAAATATGTAGACTGCTTCATGCTGAGCTGAATCTGGGGTCCTTTTACTAAGCAGTGTTAAGCATTAACACGCTTCTAACACAGTAAAAAATGGCCTGACGCAGAATGTGTTAAAGCATCATGCGTTAGTTTTGGAAAAGTCACACGATAAATATTTTAGGAGAACTTTTTAGGGAACAAACAGTCCTCACACAAACAGCAGCAACACAAGGCACAGTGACAAACTGGGAGTGGACAAAAGGAGGAACAATGAGAGACAGAAGACAAGCAGGTAAGGTGTTTGAATAAGAGGTGTGGGGGGTTTGGGGACAGTGAGGGTTTGGTGGGGGAAGAGGGCGAAATACAGAGCAAGGGGTAGGTGTGACTGGGGGGCTAGCAGGTGTGAGCAAGGACTTGAGGAGGTGAGGGTCCAAAAGCCGGATTGTGAGGGTCCAAAGGTTCAGAGTGGGGCAAACAAACACAGGTAACAGATCACTCAGCAACTCTCCACTCTTTTACGCAAGCCAAAAATTCCACCTCTGCAAAATCACAAATGGGTCCAAAAATAAGTTTGGTCTTGTGCTAGTTGCTTTTAAATCATGTCTAAATCATGACATTTTTCTTTCTGGCCCAAGAAAATCAATTTGCTGTTATTGCAAAAAAAAACAGTATATCATGTAACACCGCCCATCTTATGCTCCCGACATGCCCCTGAAATGCCTATTGCTCGGTCGCCAAGATGGCGTCCGAGCAAGTCGCTCACTTATAAGCTCCGGATTTCGGCGGAAGCAGCGCCGGGAGGGTATGGCAATCAGCGATCGGAGCAAGCAGGCCAGACCAAGCGGAGGCAGTAAGCGATATCGTCACTGTCCCCGGTGCAGGGAGAGGCAGCTGAACCTCTCCCCCCGGGGGACCACGTGAGGCCCGCGTAATGGCGTTCGCGCACCTAGCCTTTCCTCCCGCCCGCCTGCCTCCCACCCGGCACAACGGAAGGTGACCGAGCCTCAACATACTGCAACCCTGGCCGTGTGCCCGGCCTTGCAACCTTGCAATCCGTCAGCCGATCTAGGAGTGCAGTGGATAGTGAGGAGCCTGAACCAGCATGGCCGGCGCAACGGGAGACGACCGAGCCTCTGCACACCTGCGACCCTACCGTGTGCCCTGCCCTACCAGATCGCAACCCATCGACGATCTGGGAGGGCAGGAGACAGCGAATGCCAGACTCAGCGTGACCACCTCAGGAACAGAGACAAAGGAGGCGCGAGGGTGCTCCAGAGAGATGGTCAGAACAGCTGAGAGCTCGGCTGGTGGTGTCTCACAACTAAGCGATCAGAGCAGCGGCAGATAATACAAGCAGGGAGAGCGACGCTCGTGGCACGAAGCAGAGGGGGTCAGACAGAGAAAGCAGTCCCTGCGATGATCCCAAGGTGAGAACTGATGAGAGAAGCGTTCTCTACAGTGACCCAAGGGGAGGTCAAACGGAAGAGTTAATCTCTATGGCGAGCCGAGGCAATGCAGGGGTCCCGACCAGTTCATGGCTGTCCACGCTGCTTCATGCCGCACCCCAGAGCCCAGCACCTCAGGAACAGCTGACTGAAAGAAGACCACAAGTGGCTGCACCAAAACGAAAACGGACGAGGACTTTGAGCGCCACTAGCACCACAAGATATTGAAGGTCCGGGTTCTGGGATCACCATAAGGACTTCCAGAGCTGTGCACTCAAACAATTTTGTAAACATTCCCCATTGACAGAAACTGTGGGGCTGATTTAAACTTAGGACAATGATGTCACGAACTTGTCTCATCAGCTCGTAACCTTGGGGTCATCTTCGACTCCTCCCTCTCCTTCTCTGCACATATTCAGCAGACTGCTAAAACCTGTCATTTCTTTCTTTATAATATCATCAACATTCACCTTTTCCTTTCTGAACACACGGCTGAGTCAGAAGCAGCCTACCCACGTCCTTGAGGAGAGGGTTATTGTGGGCGGACTACCCATACTGGGACTGCCATAAAGAGAGGAGAGATCACGGGCGGGACCCTAAATCTAGCAAAGGAACTAAACACGACCCCACCAAACCCGTGGCCGCAGCACTGCAGGATTAGACCCGAAGCCCGCATACGACCCCGCCGGAACTCAGATGGGGGCCAGCCGCACCGAGACACCTTGAGATATTGCCAAGACAGAAGCCGAGGACGGAGGCTACGGAAATGACACAGATCTAACGCTAGCGTACCCCAGGTTTTTTTTAATCTATGTGGCATGGTATGGAGAGTTGCTGATAAGGAAGGAGAAAGAGCTGGGATTTGGAGAAAGCAAACAGAGATGGTGCTGTGTCAGGCCTAAGGAAAGTGCACTCTCTCCTTGTTAATTTGTGTGAATGTAAGGAGCATAATGACAGAAATTTCCCTTGGTGCTGGCTCATTTCAGTTAAAAAAAAGAAATCTTCATTGCTTTGATATACTGACTTCATATTCAGTGTTTTAGTCTGGAGGGTGTGTATGTGTGTTTTGAAGAACCATAATGAATATGTATGTATGTATGCAAATGAATATGCTGATAAGCCAAGCCACACCCTTTGCCCCCCAAATGAAATGACCAAACTATGCACATGTGGTTAAGGGCTCATGCACTAACCATGCACTAATCAGTTAGCACGCAGTGATATAGCTGCGCTAACCAATTAGCACTGGGCACGCCTACTCTCCAGCTCCAAACACATCCATAGTGCTAAAAAATAAAAAGTATATTTTAGCATGTGAAACAGGGGCGTAGCCACGGGTCGGCCTGGACGGGCCCAGGCCCAGCCACTTTTGCTCCAGGCCCACCCAGCTTCTTCTGCCAGCTCTCCCCGTCCGCGTGGTCTGCTGACTTTTACTGCCCTGAAGCCTTCTGCCAGCGCACGTCGTCGGGGCCTCTTCTCAGGTGCATCCCGCCTACTCTGCAACTTCCTGCGTCCCACCTTTGTGGAAAACAGTAAGTTGCAGAGTAGGCGGGACGCGCCTGAGAAGAGGCCCCGACGACGCATGCTGGCAGAAAGCTAGCTATGGGAATCACCGGTGCTGGAGGGAGAACGGCACTTCAGGTCAGTAAAAATGACCAGAACTGACCATGTGCAGGGGGCTGTCTTGGGGAGGGTAGTAGGTGGAGAGGAAATGTGGCGGCGGCGGGCAGCGGGCGGGGGGGTGGTAGCAGGTGGGGAGGAAATGCAAGGCCTGTGCCCACCCAGTCAAGGCCCATCTAAAAATTGAACTCTGGCTACACTACTGATGTGAAAAGCACGTGATGTCAAAATTACCATGGGATGCCAGAGCGCACCCCGTTGTAGAGGTTTTTAACCTGCAGTAGGCACGAGTTAGTGCTTACCGCAGTTTAGTAAAGGGTCCCTTAAAGAGTTATATTTTCAATTATGACTCCTATATATCTCTCATCTATACTTTGCTCCTGAAACATTACTGATGCACAAGTTTGTCCTTAAGAAATTTTTCCAAACGCAGAGGATCTAGAAAAACAAACTTATTGGTCCCATATGTAATCAGAGATTTACATGGAAATCACTGAAAAAAAGTGGCACCCACTGCTAGGACTGGGGGCTTTAACAAGAAAAAAGTCTTCCATTTTCGCTGGATCTACTTAGCTACCTGAGGAAAAATGGTTAATAGCTTACAACAAAAAGGGATATTCTTTTTTGAGAAATACAATTTCAAATTTGTTCTCTTTTCTCCTTCTGTCTGAAAAGTAACTATCAATGTAGCACATGTAGAGATAACATTTTGTGATGATTCAAGAAATTGTGAGATATCATGACTATCTGAATTGGATACCCCATCATATTGCCCTTCTTTAGTCACTATCTGAGACTCCCTGGAATAATTTTATAAAGGCACATAGGTACGAGAACCACCTTCAAATTATGTACCTTTATCTTTCAAATCCTAAATGGCACAGCTCCAGACTATATGGTACCATTCATAAACTTACCTCAAAGAAACTATCTCAGACTACACCTCCCAAATTGCAGAAAAAGTGACCTACAAAACTGTCCACTCTGCAGACTTCACTTACCTAGGAACCAAATGGTGGAACTCCTTACCACCCAAAATAAGAAATGTACAGGAACATTCACAAAATCCTCAAATCGTTCCTATTCAAACCCTCACAACCATATCTCAAACAACTAATTATTACCTCAATTGATTATTACTCTATTTACCATTAATTTTCTCTTTGCTTCATGTACAATTACTCATTCATAATAGATTTTCTAAATGTTAAACTTCCATAGTCATCTCAATATGTTTATGATACTGTAATGTAAAATTGGATTCTTACAACAAATTACTTTCTTATTCATTATTCTTTGTTATGTATCCTATACTGTTTTTGTAAGCCACATTGAACTCAAACTTGTTTGGGATAATGTGGGATATAATTGTCACAAATAAATAAATGCAACATATGTGCCAAGCCAATAGGCCTTTCTCGCCTAGAAGCCATGTTATAAAATTACCCCCCTTATATGGCAGCTTGATCCCTAGCAGTGGTACCACAAGACTACCACTAGGGGTCAGAGGTACCAACAGGGCAGAACAAATGAGGATCATTCCTACCCTGTCTCTAGATATCAGGAAGATCTCCCTGTGAGAGCTGGAGGGGTCAAGGGGTGGCTTTCTGTCAGGGGAATCAGAGCTGTCAGAAGGTTACCTTTGTGTTGGAAGTGCTGCACTGCTCATTGCTTGCAGCAGTGCAAAAATGGAACGTGCTTTTTAACAATCTTTTCTTTTGTATAATTGTTGTTTCCTGTAGATGTGCACTCCTGCACATCCTTATGTGTGGAGCAGTATTTTAGAAAGGGCATTCAAATCAGAATTCAGATGTCATGGTTGGGATGTCCCATGTTCCACTAGTATTTTACAACAAAATCTGACAGAGTACAGTGTGTGTGCTGGTTACATGTGTCATGAACATCCATTTTAGAAAAATAAATGTCTAAAATATTGAGTCAAAGCATGCAAGGAAACATTTATGTTGTAGAATAACAACATAAATATCCATGTGCTTGGCCATCATTTAGCCATTTTAGAAACAGAAACGTATTTTTCTTGAAGCTGTCACAGAGCCTGGTTTGTCTTGTCAGTTTGGCTTTCAAGGGGGACATCAAGAACTGGGGGACTAGGGGGTGACTTCCCCTGATCCTTGTATTGGAGCACTACTCAATAGAGGCACTTTTCTTGAACCTAGAGGTCCCAGGTAGCAGGTGTAAGTCTAGATGTTGATGTGCTTGGACATAGATAATCATTCCCGTTCTGAATGGGGAATAAACTTTCATTTCTCAAGCCTGCCCAAAGCACACCCAGACAATGCACCCTTGTTATTTGCATGTTGTACAGTTTTAAATGTGTATATTCCAGCTTTGTAAAATCAGAACTTAGACGCTTATACAAGAAAAAGGTTTAACTACTTACCAAGAAACATCAAAACCGAAAAATGAAGGCAGACAAAGACCATATGGCCTACCTAGTCTGACCATCCATGTCATCTAATCTCCCTTAGAGATCCCTATGTACTTGTCCAAAGCTTGCTTGAATTCAGATACTTTCATCTTCAACACTTCCATCGGGAGACCCTTCTGCAAATTCACCACCCTTTCCATGAAAATTTATTTCCTCAAGTTACTCCTCAGTCTGTCCTCTTTCACCTTCATCCTATGCCCCCTCATTCCAGAGCTTCCTTTCAATGGAAAGACACCTGCCTCCTGTGTATTTATGCCACAGAAGTACATAAATGTATCTATTCATATTTCCCATCTCCTGCCTTTCTTCCAAAGAATACAGATTGAGATCTTTAAGTATGTCCCCATGCACTTTATAATGAAGACCACTGACCATTTTAGTAGCCACCTTCTGGACTGACTCCTTCCTGTTTACATCTTGCTGCATGTGTGTCCTAAATGCTAATGGTGTTACTACAATAAGTTCCATTTTACAAACAGCAGAGATTTTTGTAAAACACTGGGTAACTGAGCATATCCTGACCTGGATGTCTCAATTCTCTTCTCCACATCCTATCTGAAAAGGGGCTTCATGTCTTTTGGCAAAGACTCTAAGGACTGAGCTGAATATTTAAACAGAATAGAAATAAAGATTATTATAGAGTATTAAAGCAGAAAGGGAGACTTAATATTTCTATTTTTCATATGGTGCCCTTTTCCAAGGACTCAAAGTGGTTTACAATTATTACAAAACACAATTGCATCAGCAAAATATAACAATTACAGTAGCATAAAAATAATTAGCAGCTATTAATGTTCAGTAATTTCCAGGGAGAAGGTAACCTCATGCCCCAAGCTCCTGGCAACAGTAAAATACTGAAAGCTACCTACTCAAGGTCCTCTAAGACTTAAAAAAAGGCATGAAACTAAATAGTCAAGGTGAAAAGTGAGAGCTGGCATAGTTTTATATTTCTACACATGAGATTTGTACCTTGTGATTTAAATCAAGCATAGGCATGAGGCTGCAAGGAGGCAAAGGCAGTAACAGGGGTGTAGCTAGGTGGGGCCATGGAGCATGGGACCCCACAGATATAGCCCTGGCCCCCTCTACTTTCAACCTCTCCTCCCGCCATTGCCGTCGCCGATGACAACCCTCCCCCGCCGCCGCCAGGTACCTTTGCTGGTGAGGGTCCCCATCCCCCGCCAGCCTTAGTCTTCTTCAGCGCCGGTCACCGGCAAGTTTGCTGAGCTGTGCTGTGAGTCTGACTCCTGACTAATGATGTGCATGCAGGACATCAGTCAGGACTCACAGCACAGGAGCCTGGGAAAGAAGGTGAAACTACAGGGATCCAAGTGGGAAGGAGGGGCTCAGGCATAGCCTAGGAACTTTCAGTGGTTTTCAACCCAGTCCTCAGGGGCCACCTGGTCAGTCCTCAGGGACCACCTGGCCAGTTACGTTTTCAGGATATCCACAATGAATATGCATGAGAAAGATTTGCATACCAAGAAGGCAGTGCATATAACTCTATCTTGCACATTTTCATTGATTATCCGTCATACAAGGGTTATACTCTATTTGTAATTAGTGCACTGTATTAAATACTCTAAACACTCGCTAATTACTCATCAACTACATATCCATTCATTTCTTATTTAATTTCTTCTTTAAAACATTTATTAAATTGGGTGGGCCAGACTAGTGTATACACGCCTTTGGAGATGGAGCGTGCTTATTTTGCCCCTTATGACATTCTCACTCTGCTGCATATAGAGAACAATCAAATCCCAGTCCAATTCAAACACTGTACACTGCTGCAGCCGATGCGCGTAGTGTGGCAGGTACTGGTTAAAAGCATGGGGGGGAAGCCGACAGTGTCAGAGTTACTAGCCCTTAGAGGCAACCCAAATTTCGAACCTGGGCAAAGTGATACCACATTCATGCGATGGGAGAAGTGTGGCATCATTAGGGTGGAACACTTGCTTCGACAAGATGGGGGTCTCCAAACCTATGAAGAGTTGCAAGAGAAATTAGGGAGTACATGGGGAAGCCGATTCGCCTATGCTCAGGTCAAACATTATATCTTACATTTGGATCAACCTAGTTTGCAACAGAAAATAGGTAATAAAATAGAGACCTTTTTCCAAACCTTGGAGTTGGTAGGAATAACTGTATCATCCCTGTACAAAGCCTTGGTGAAACGTAACTCCCCAAAAAATTTTAGCTGCATCAAACATAAATGGGAAAGGGAGTCGGGGAGGGCCCTAGATAGATGGGACATACAGGCCACCTTGAAATCATTACCAACAATTACTATAGATGAGAGACTCAGAGAATGTGGATATCGGGTGATTATGCGGGCGTATATGTCGGGACAACAATGGGGCCACATTAGTACCACACAGGAAGCGAAATGTGTTAAATGCGAACATACACCTCACACCTTATACCATGCCTTCTGGGACTGCCCAGGGGTACGGACCTTTTGGAACCAGGTTCAGGGATTTATGTCCAAGATTATAGGGGCACCAGTGAGTGGAACTTGGGACCACTTTGTGCTAGACACGCAGTCTGCATTTAAAAACAAGACTAAAAGTGCTAGGACGTGGTGTCGCAAGGTATGCTTGGTGGCCCGTAAGAGTGTGCTACAGCGGTGGATATCTCCAGAGCCACCGGAGTATTGGCAATGGCGAAACCAAATACATGAACTAGCTACCTGGGAAGCTAGGGAGGCGAAAGGGAATCTAAAAAAGAAGAAACACTTCTTACTGATCTGGAATCCATATATACAGGGGTTAAGCCCACGGGGACGCAGCCTGTTGTTAAATATGTTGTAGACTTGCATGGGGACCACTGGTTAAGTGATAATCTGTCTTCACGGAATGGGTTGACAAGAGGGGGGGAGTAGGGACCCACCTGGGTTATCAGAACACAAACCCAGGGGGGATATTGGGGATAGGGGCTTGAGGGGGGGAGGGGAGGATGGGTGGATGATTTGCAAATATTGATGGGAAGGTAGTCTGAATTTGATCTTGCAAGAAGCCTGGAAGATAATAAAAAGAGGCGGGTTGGGGATAAAAACTAAAAGATTGGTGCCGGTATGACACATAATTGTGCAGTGTACTTTAATATAAGGAAAATATTTTTCTTGTGTATTCTCAGAATGTGAACTTTGTAATTTCAGTATGGCACTAATAAAAATGTTGAAACATAAAACATTTATTAAATCAATTATTACATCAATCAATCCCATTCCACCATAGTAAGATCTCGAATAACAATTCCTTTTACATAACATTCCGCTTCTTCTGACCCTGTTTGTTGACTCAAATGCACAGTCCAAAACAGTTCATCACGGGTCCTTATACCCTGCTCCAATGTTTCAATAGATGTCATAGTCCATCACTGTCCACTCATAACATCCTCCAACCAGCGTACAAAAACAATTGTCAGGGATTTCAATCTCTCGTGAAGAAAGGATATGTGCAAAAATAAGCACTAATCTTGCGCTGCAATTCTTAAGTCTTGTTCACCTTCATCCACGCTCTATTCCACAGCGTTCAATTTATACGAGTCTCACATCTGGTTAGATCATCTCCATCGATCTACAAACATCAACTGGTCTCAACACAGGCTGTGTTTCATTGTCTTCATCAGGAGACCTTACACAAATAACATCCCATTATTACACATATTACATTTTTATTCTGCCATTTACCATTTAACAAACAATATTTTCACAATACCTTTTACAGCCCCATTAGAGCATCTGTTACACCTAGGTTCACCCTGTTTCTGGTGCCTCCAGCCACGTAAGTCAATTTCATGACTCCATGTACCTCACTTTCTCTTTTATACTGCTATTAATAAGGACCAATCTACTTCTTTGTTTAAACCATATGGTTCCACAGTGCCCCAATTATATATCATCCCTTGTTCCCTCCGTACCAATTCCCACTCAGGATTTCCCCTTTGTCCCTGTAGCTGAAATAATACAACAAATCTTAGATCATCTACCGAATGGTTAAATTGTAAACAATGATTAACAATCGGAGTCTCAACTTTTTTACACCTAATGTTGCTAAGATGCTGTGCAACCCATATTTTGATCTTACGAGTTGTTTCACCAATATACCATCTTAAATAGAGATCATCTGAAGAAACTCATACCAAACCAGCCTTCTGTGGGCACATTCTACATGCTACCCAAAATCCATAAACCTGGAAACCCTGGCAGACCAATCATATCAGGTATTGGCACACTCACAGAGGAAATATCTGGATTCATAGAGGGAATTCTGAAACCTCTCGTACACAAAACTAACAGCTTCATACAAGACACCACAGACTTTCTGAATAAATTGAAAAATATCAAGCAATTACCACCAAACACCCTTCTGGTCACGATGTATGTAGAATCACTATACAGCAACATTCCACATGCGGATAGCCTAGCTGCATGTGGGAGACTCCTAAAAAGATCCACACTGGACCATCAATACTCACCAGAAACTGTTACAAAATTAATCAAATGTATTTTAAATCACAACTACTTCCGATTTAACAATGATATCTATCTACAAATAATGGATACTGCGATGGGCACCAGGACAGCACCTCAATATGCCAACATTTTTATGGCTGAGCTGGAAGAGACATTTCTGAATACATACCAGACCAAACTTCTAAAATACTACTGGTACATCAATGACATTTTTATGATTTGGACGGAGGGGGAAGAAACTCTGAAACAATTTTACTATTCCTTCAATACATACCATCCTACAATCAGATTCAAAATTGACTACTCCCCAGAAAAAGTCAATTTTTTGGACACCACAGTCTCAATCAGTGATGGCTGTATACAAACATCTATATACAAGAAACCAACAGACAGATGCAGCTACCTCCACAACTCCAGCTTCCACCCTTCACATACAAAAAGATCCATTATTTACAGCCAAGCCACAAGATACCACCGTATCTGCTCTGACCCAGAGGATAAAGACAGACACCTTGAAGCCCTGACTGCATCCTTCAAACAGAAAGGCTACAACCCCAAAATAATCTCCAAGAATATTGCCTCCTCCCTCAAAACACCCAGGGAAAATCTGCTATAGTACAAAGAAAAAAAAGCCACAGACAGAATTCCCTTTGTAGTGACATACAACCCAGAGCTGGAGAAACTGAGGAAAATCATGAGAGACCTATAGCCCCTACTCCAGGAAGATGAATTACTGAAAGAGATATTCCCATCCCCACCAGTGCTTGCCTTCCAACAGCCACCAAACTTAAAACACAAGCTGATCAGAAGTAAACTCCCAACACAGACTGAAAAAGAAAAGGGCACGTTTCCCTGTAACATATCCAGCTGCAAGCTATGCCAAAACATTTCACAGGACCCCACGGTCATTCACAAGGGAAAAATATTCAACATAGAGGAATTTTACATGCTCATCTTCCAATGTGGTATATATCATTCAGTGTAAAAAATGTAACGAAGGATGCTATATTGGAGAAACAGGCCAGATGCTTAAGACAAGATTCAATCTGCACAGAAATCAAATGAAAATAGCCAGTGCCAGTCAAGCCCCCACCCCTGTGGGCCAACACTTTACAAGACCAGAACACTGCACCAGTGATTTCACAGTAAGAATACTGAAAGGTAATTTTAAGACAATACAGGAACATAAGACCTTTGAAGTAAGAATGATTGAATATTATGACACCCAACAAACAGGACTTAATAAGGATCTGGGTTTTCTAGCCCATTATAAACCATAAAGTTGTATTTCTCTGTTTATTTCTCTGTTTATCACCCTCCTCTTACCTACCAACACCCATCCTGTTAGAATATCAATGAAATGCTTTGATGTCCCCATGCATACCCCCACCCTCCCACTCTGTCAGACTGTCAAAGTAATGCTTTGATGTTTCTCTTATATATACTATATGCTACCACATTTGCTTATTTCCGATCTGACGAAGAAGGGCAACCTTCGAAAGCTAATCAAGAAATGTATTAAGTTATGTCCAATAAAAAAGGTATCATCTTATTTTCTTTTCCATGTTTTATTTTGTTTGATTTCTATTGATAACCAATATACCACAATTGGCACAGGCAGCATATACCATAAATTACATTCTGAGAGTTACAATCTGTTTTTGCTGTCAAATAAAAATATCTTTCAAGTGACTTAACCCACACCCGATCTATACATAGGGCATACCTACAATAGACACAAGAATTACATTGCATATGACCACCTATCATTCCAAGCTCACATCGATTTATCAATCTCTTCTTGGATAATATTTCTCCCATATTTCTATCTCGCATACATGAGAATCTTGGCTTTTTTCTTAATGCCGGATGTAGTGATAAAACTGACCAGTGCTTCATCAATATATCTTGTATTGCTCTCGTTTGTTTATAAAACGGAAGTATACAGTTGACTTGTTGATCCTGATCCATCTCTCTATCACTAGAAGTATTTAACCAACACTGGTGGACTTGTTTAGCCCGTTTATAGGCTCTCTTAATAGCTTGTTGCTGATACCCACGATGTTTAAATCTCATAGCACGCAATTGTGCCTGTTGATCAAATTTTTCTTGGGTAGAACTTAATCTTTTGACCCTCAAAAATTGGCCAATTGGTAGACTCTCCTTCAATTTTCGCAGGTGATGACTCTCAAAGTGAAGCAACGTGTTCCTATCTATAGACTTGCGGTATACCCCAGTTACTAATTGATTGTTCACAAATGCAATATCAATATCTAAAATTTGAACTGACAGACCCAATGCTTGTTTTACAAATTGGATATTCACGTCACAGTTATTTAGATAGCTAACAAACCTCTCTCCATCTTTCTCGAATCCCGACCATATGATGAAAATATCATCAATGTATCTCTTCCAATTTACAATATGATTTAAAAATTGATCCGAGGGATATATAAACTGATCCTCATACTCTGCCATATACAGGCAGGCCGCCGTATTTCTTTCAACCACCAATTGAGCCATCTTAAATAACAACTGCTTTTTCTCTCTAGACAATTCCAAACGTGTAAGCACTTTCTTAATTATATCCAAGCAAGCCTCTTGAGGAATGCTCGTATACAGAGCTGTAACGTCTAAAGTCATTAATAGGATCTGTCGTTTCGGAGGTATTTGCACTGTATTCAAAAATGTTAACAAGTCCCCAGAGTCTCTCACAAAGGAACAAATTTTCTGAACCTCTAAATGTAGATGGTCTGATTCTATATATGGTGCCTAAAATTAACGTGTGCTAGGCAATTATGCCTAAGCATATTCTAAATACCACCTGTGTAAATTTACATGCGATATTTAGAATACACTTAGGCGTAGATTTATGCACACTGGCCCATATTTTATAACAAAACGTGTAGATTTTGGAATGCCTACAGATCACCCATTTCCATCCCCTAAGCAAGCCACTTTTTGCCTGCATGCATTAGAATTTAGGCACAGTACATTACAGAATATGCTTAGAAATGTACATGCGTAAATTCTAATTTTTGCCAATTAGTGCTCTTTATTGCTTGTTAAGAGCTCTTAACAATGGTTAACACCTTTGTTAAAACAATTAATCTACATGCATAGTTCTAAAATACACCTAGGTTTATACGCGGAATCAAGCGTTATTCTAGGCACGCTATATAGAATCTGGTGTTAAATGCTGCATGTCTGATTTTATTCCTATGGGCCATGTGGTACTTAGTGCATGCTAATGTCTGTTAACACGCACTAAGCTTTAGTAAAAGGGCCCTTTTGTTTGCTAAACATATATAAATACTTGTAGATGTGCTGGGACTTTTTTGTGGTTGTTGCTGGTGATGCCTTCCCCACACTTTAAATGATTTGGACCCATTGAAGTGACTATTATAAATTAAGCACATGCATTTATGCCAATCATACAGATGAAACTATCAAAGCCTTACTCTTAACCTTTCAAGACCTCAGCGGTGTTACTCAATAGCATAAATTACAAGCCCTATTCACATTTGAGACCATGCATAAACCAGCATTGTAATGTGTATCTTGCATAAACATCTAAGTTTCCATTTTATAAAGACAGGATATGCACTTCTTAAACTCAAGTGTGTGCAAATGGAAAGGGTGTGTGTTCTGGGGCGTGTTTTGAGTGGGTTAAGTTCACAGATGTTTATTCCCTACTTCAGAAGAAAAGAAAGTGTTATGTCCTAAAAGTTCGATGTCGAGAGTTTCATCTACTATGAAGCATGTTTAGGATTTGGAAAACAGCTTCTACTGAGCAGCACTCCACTGGAGGGATTTGGGGGTTTTCCTTCTTTAATTCCCCAATGGTTTTGGTCCTCCACCCCCCCCCCCCCAACTCCCCCAAATCCAAACTGGAAAGGGAAACCAGTCATTGTGACAGTGTCGGGATAATAATCTGTTATGCTTCTAAGATCACAAAAATAACCAGTAATGTTCCGACTTCAAAAATGTCAATATTCTATCTGGGTGATATTCTGCTAGCAGTGGTCAGTGATTTTTTAAACACTGACCATTGCCAGCTAAATTAGCCCCTGATATTCAGTGCTGGGCTATGTCTGGATACTAGCACTGAATATCCAGGGCTAATTCACAGTGTCCTGGTCACAGAAGCATAGGTGGGCCCTGGCCAATATTCTTAATATCATCTGGCATCTGCATAATAAAATTCTTGCCCAGATGCTGATCCCTCTCCCACCACCTTTCAAAATGGAAAGAATCCTCCCCTGTCCAAAATCCCCCTCCTTCCCATCCTCGAAGATACGTCAAGGTAGGCCTGGGCCCCCACTCCCGCCGGCCCTGCCCCCCCCCCCCCCCCCTTCGGGCCTACCTTGAAGAATCCTTGGTGATCCAGTGGTAAATGGGAAGAAGTCAATGGATATAACTCCTGCCCACAACTGAGGCCACTACAAAATGGCTGCCATGACCTCTAGCAGCAGCCTCATGGTACCTGAAGTATTCATACCATGAGGCTGCTGCAACAGGTCATTGTGCCCAATATTCAGACCAATACCCTTACTAGATAAAGTTAGGAAAGCCTTTTTAGGTTTGAGGGCTATCACCACTAACCAGCTAAGTGGCCACTCCGCCCCTGGCCCACCCCTAACCTTGCTGGTTAGGGGTTGGCCATTAAGAAGCAATATTCAGTCACACTATCTAGTTAAGTGCCACTGAATATTGTTACCTACCCGTGGATAAGCAATTTAAACTGCCAGAAGCCTCTCCTGGCTGATTAAATCACTTTGAATATTGACCCCTCTATACATTGTGTGTAGCCGGTTTCTCTATCATAGGCACCCATTCTGGATTTCCCCATTTACTATGGTGGCATTTTGTGAGATCAACATTTATCTCCTATACATTTCCCACACTTTTTAGATGTCTTGGTGGGTGGAGGGGTGGAAATATGCCAATCTTAATGGAGGAGTAGACTAATAGTTAGTGCAGTGGGCTGAGAACCTAGGGAACTGGGTTCAATTCCCATCACAGCTCCTTGTGACTCTGGGCAAGTCACTTAACCCTCCATTGCCTCAGGTGCAAACTTGGATTGTGAGCCTTCTGGGGACAGAAAAAGTACCTGCATATAGTATATGTAAACCACTTTGGTTGTACCCACAGAAAGGCAGTATATCAAATCCATGACCCTTTACCTTTACCCTTTATACGCTTACATGTACAACCCTAGTAATCTACAATATGTCACAGGCTCACCATGCTGTCACTAAAACATCTATATTGCAACATCCACAACTTATCTAAAATGATACTGTGTGTGTGTGTGTGTGTGTGTGTGTGTGTGTGTGTGTATGTTGTAGACACACCCATTCCCCTCCAAATGTGTACCCCCTTGCAGTTGCATGCTAATGCACCTACCTTCTATTTTACAGAATAGCGCATAGTACACATACGCACATAAGAGCCAATTATCTTGGCACTTCTGCGCATATGGAATGCTGAACTATATGCACACACATAGAATTTCCCTTTACATTTGTACCTGTGATAATGCTGAGTCAAGTGACTTAGCCAAGATCACAAGGAGCAACAACAGGGCTTGAACTGCACTTTCTGGGTATGTGAGCTTTGGGTGCCCTCGTCTTGGTGCTACCATTCGGGCATCATTGTTTGGGCACCCATGACATATGGGCACTGCCGTTTGAGCACCAGATTTTTGGACACCCAAATGGCAGTATCAAAAATCCCTCTTTCTACTCCTCCCCCAGTACTGGTGAGCAGAAGCAAGGCCCGTGGCTGCTCATTGCTTCAACCAGGGGTCCTTGGAGCAGAAGGGAAATCTCTGGGCTGCCCCAAGCAATGCCTGAGAGGGAAGACAGAATAGGTTTTCCTGAAGAACCATCCTCCCTCATAGGCACTGCCTGGGACAGCCCACATCTTCCTTCTGCTCTAAGGACCCCCGGCTAAAGCAGCGAGCAGCCTCAACTGATGAGTACAGGAGGTCAGTGTGGATGAGAAGTAAAAAGAGGAATATTTGATACTGCCATTTGGGTGCCAAAAAGTCCCAACAGTCAAAGGTCCAGTGGCTAAACGTCTGGCACCCAGTGGCGTTCCTAGGGGGGGCAGTGGGTGCAGTCCGCCCCGGGTGCATGCCGCTGGGGAGGGGGTGCCACGTGCCTGTCAGCTCCGCTCGTTCCGTGCTCCCTCTGCCCCGGAATAGGTTACTTCCTGTTCTGGGGCAGAGGGAGCATGGAACAAGTGAAGCCGACAGGCGTGCGGCACCTCCCCCCCCCCAGCAGGTAAAAATGCACCCCGGGGGGTGTCGTTTCGCCAGGGGGAGGTGTTGTTTCACCGGGGGGTGATCTGCCCCGGGTGTCAGCCTCCCTAGGAACGCCACTGCTGGCACCTTAACTGTGGTGCCCAAATAGTGGCACCAAAAAGACAGTGCCCAAAAGTCCTGCTTCAGGGCTTTCCTGGTTGTCAGCCCACTTCTCTAACCACTAGCTTACGCCTCCACTCTATCACTGCTAAAAAATATTGTTGCTTTGAGTGAATCTATCCTATCTCTAAACACACATGAAGTGAACTCTTGTATATTAGATGGAAAGACCAACAATTGTGTATCTTAACAAATACAAAGCCACTGGAGGAGATAATTGCAATTAAAAAAAAAAAGAAAAGAAAAGATAGAATATATGGATCATCACACCTGCCACCCTTTTGAGTTATTGACCTGTTATGTGTCTATAGCCCGCCTCCATCAGCGTAATATCCTCACTTTACCCTTAAGGCAGTCAGCAGCTGCTAAATGACTGTCTATGACAGTTTGCTAGAAACAATAATATTACATTATAAATCAATGAAAATGAAGTTTTGCCATGATAATCTGATATAAATTTGCTAACATTTGTATGAAATTCAATTCTATTTGATTGCATCTGCATATATTTTATTTCTTCCAGGACTATTGATTCTCAGGCTTTGTACCCATATGTCTGAATTCTTGCTATTATATTTTTGCATCACATTTCAGAAAAATCCTGCATCAACTGCAACTTTTACTTCAGCTTTCAGTCTGTTTCTTTTGGTTTGTCAATCATTTTCTCTGACACAATTCATCTTTTCAGAGGATGAAAAGATGTGATGATCTAATTCTGAAAGTGGAATTTCTAGAAAGATGAGTGACATAAAGTCTCAGTTACAGATTTTTAAAAATATGTTAGTTCTCTTTATTTTCATTGTTCAGGTAAAAAATTGGCATCCCCGATGGGTGCTATTTAACCAGCCAGAACCGGGGATAACTGAATATCCCTGATTAGCGGCTAGCAGATACACAGTTATATCGACCAATATAACTGGCTAGCCACTGATTTTTAAAGCCAGTTTAGTGGCCATATTTGGCTGCGTGAAAACGTGGGATATCTTTGGCTGGTTTAAAGATAACTGGCTAAGTCTGAATATCGACGTAGCCAGTTATCTTTAAACCGGCCAAAAATAAACCGGATATTCAATGCCAGTCACTGGAAACAGCCCAGCATTGAATATCTATACAGAGAGAGAGATATGCAGGTGATATGTAAATAATGTAGATATATTACTGAACAATCAAACTGTGTAATTTGCATATGCATATCAGGTCAGTTTTCAGCAGGATAGCAAGTGAATAATCTGAAATGCCTAATCTAGACAGTTCCAATCATTTGCACATTTAGTGCTGGCTACAGTTACTAATGGTGGTTGGGAGGCAGGGCTAGTACTGAGCAGACTTCTACGGTCTGTGCCCTGAAAATGGTAGATACAAATCAAGGTCAGGTATACATATAAAGTAGCGCATATGAGTTTATCTTGTTGGGCAGACTGGATGGACCGTACAGGTCTTTTTCTGCCGTCACCTACTATGTTATGTTACTATGATGTTTTTACATTTAACACTGCTGAATATGCTAGTACATGTAAATGATTCACTGTATGTATAGAATATTCTTATAAGAGCCAAATATCAGCCCTTAGATTTAGAAATTATACACATAAGCAATGATAGTAACATACCTATAACTTTTCTGGCCAATCTTCAAAGTGATTACGGTGGGCAGGAGAGCCACTTAAATCTATTACTAACATAACATAACATACTAATCATTTCTGTAGCACTACTAGATGTATGCAGTGCTCTACACATTATGTCCAGGTACTTTTCTCTCTCCCTAGAGGGCTCACAATATAAGGGTTTTTTTTGTACTTGGGGCAATGGAGGGTTAAGTGACTTGCTCAAGGTCACAAGGAGCTGCAGTGGGAATCAAACCCCACTGAACAAACCATTTAGGCCACTTCTCCACTCCTTGTCTGTGGCTTACCATCGATATTCAGTGGCACTTAACTGGTTAGTGCCACTATTTGCAGTTCACGCCTGCACTGAAACCAGCTAACTTGTGGGTGTCCTGGGGGCAGAGTTGGCACTTATGCAGTTAAATGCCAATATTCAGGCCTTGACTGCATAAGATAACTGCTTAAATTGGGCCACATAAATAGTAGTCCTATCTTTATGCAGTTCAACTTATGCGTTTACCCCCTAATTCTGTAAAAGTCACCAAAAATTGCACAAACAAATTTGGGTGCATGCTCAATTTGCATGCAATTTAATTAAATAACAAGCTAATTAGCATCAATAATTTGCTTCTGAACAAGCAATTATTGGCACTAATTAAATTTAATTGAATTTTACATGTGTAAATTTACACATGATTTGAAAAAGGGGGCACAGAAATGAGAGGGTCATGGGCAGAATGGGGACATTCCTAAAATTAGCATGTGTTGTTATGGAATAATGGGGATACATGCCTAATTTAGGTGTGTACATTTGCACCACGTTTCAGTCGGTACAAATGGCTACACCTAAATTTAGGTGTTATTCTTGGACGTAAGCTCTATTCTATAAACCATGCCTAACTTTAAGCGTGGCTTGAAGAATAGTGCTTTTTTTTCTGCACCAATTTTTTTGGCGCCATATATAGAATCTAGCCTTTAAGGGTTGAATATTGCACTTAACAGCATAAATTATAGCAGCCAACCTAAAACCGAATATTCAATGCCAGTGCCCAGACATGGCATAAAAACGTCGACCACCACCAGCAAAATATCAGCCATTATCCTCCAGATTCTATATAGCGTGACAGAAATTGCATGTGCAAATCCAGTCATATTCTGGATTTGTGCACGCATTTTAATTACTTAACAAGCCATGCGCACTGCCAAAAGGGGGTATGGCCATGGGTATGGAATGGGCGGACCATGGATATTCCGAAAATCTACGCATAGATTATATTGTGAGCCCTCTAGGGAGAGAGAAAAGTACCTGCACATAATGTGTAGAGCACTGCATACATCTAGTAAGATCTCTAAGGCCCTCTCAAGGATCATCACTATCTGTACCCTCATCAAAAGAAATTGTACAATGTGATACCTGCCAGCGAGCCTTCTCAGAAGTAGCCCCCAAACTCTGGAATTTACTCCCAGAGGGGCTACGTATAACTTGAGACTACCTCTACTTTAGGAAGCAGGTGAAAACTCTACACTCTACACACCTGCTCCATGCCTAATTTACGCACCAGTATTTACACCAAGTTTTACTTGGCGTAAATAGACACGCCTAGTGTCAGGCACAGGCATGGCCATTAGGCGTATTCTCTAAACCGTGCCTAAATCTAGGTGCAGTTTACAGAATATGCCTAGGCGGAAATATTTTCGGTACCAATTTTTCAGGTATTATATATAGAATCTAGTCCTATATGTCTAGTTAGTGCTGCCCTGGCACACCCCCTGCCATGCCCTTTCATTTTACATATAATACCAGATGTATATGGGTAGATTCTTCAAAGGGCACCAAAAATATGGGCACGATGTTTATGCTGCTAAATTATGCTCATAAATTTAGGAGTGTAAACTTTAGGAGCATAAACTTTAGGCACATAACCGTTATAGAATAAGGCCCTAAATGCTAATTATGTAATGGCAACTGCGTCTGAAATTGACAAAATACAATAGGGTGCAAGTCAGCATGTGCATGCCTAACTTTAGACGTGAGCACTGGTACTAAAGTTGTGCGTGTAAGTGATAATATTCTGTAACTTATGCATGCAACTGCAAGACCCACCCCTGGCCCGCCCATGGCCACACCCCTTTGTAACTGCACACTGCTGCTTTTAGGCACTAGGGGTCTTATTCTACAAAGTGTATGCTCCTTAATTCATGCTCATGCTCCTAAATGTATGTAAGAACATAGATTACGCTCGTAATTTAGAAGCTTTGCAGAATAAAGGCCCTAGGTTCATAGAATAGTGCCTCAGTGCAGTGGTGCAAATAGCTACAAATTTGTGCCACTTAGGGCCAGATTCTATACATGGCGCCTAAAAAAATCTGAGCGGAAAGCATTTCAGCCTATTTATTTATTAACTGCCTTTATGAACAGATTCACCCAAGGCAGTGTACAGCAGGTACAGTTTAAAATAAAATTTACAATTTTGTTAACAGCATAACAATAGTAAAATAACCAAGAAGAAGCATAAATACAATAAATGAGGTAAATTTGAAAACAGTAAATTGAAACCTAATAATAGAGCTACCATGTAACAGTATCAAAAATGTACACATTTAACAGCAGTGGAATTCAAATACCAGAGATATAATAGAATGTTAGCTTAATACTAAATATACACCTAATAAGCATGCATTAGAGCATTCAACTAACATAGATATGATGCTAAAGATTTTCTACAATACGGCTTACCTTATAGCTGAGAAACCAAGAGTAGACATATGATGGGAACAAGATGAGTGGTACAGAGTCAGTTGGGATAATTTGATAGCTAAAATCAAGGCAAGTTTTTTGTATAGTTAAGCAATAGATAAGGAACTGATCTGAGTTACAGTATGTGTAGCAAGCTAGTCCAGATGGAAAATGGTGTATAATCAGTCACCCTAAGTATTAAAGGCTTGGAAGAAAGAGTCAAGTTTTCACCTGCTTCCTAAAGTAGAGGTAGTCTCAAGTTATACGTAGCCCCTCTGGGAGTAAATTCCAGAGTTTGGGGGCTACTTCTGAGAAGGCTCGCTGGCAGGTATCACATTGTACAATTTCTTTGGATGAGGGTACAGATAGTGATGATCCTTGAGAGGGCCTTAGAGATCTTAAAGGTGTGTAAAGGGTTAACTTATTCTTTAAGTACTCTGGCCCATTTTGTCTGAGGGCCTTGAAAATCAAACAAAGAGTTTTAAATTTAGCCCATGTCAATCTGGATTCAGACCTGGGTACAGAACAGAGACAGTTCTTGTGTCCCTTCTTGATGATCTGCACAGAAACCGTGAAAGGGGATCTGCCTCAAATACTAGCGTTGCTTGATTTCTCAGCACTGTGGATCATAATATCATGCTTACAAGACTGGCAGAAATAGGTATCAGCAGCACAGTATTTACTTGGTTCAAATCTGTCAGATAGACAACAATCAGTTCTATTCAGCAACAGCACATCATTACCTTGGGCCATAGGAGCCAACTTTTCAAAATGATTGGGGGTGCTGAAATTTTTTTTTTACAGGTGGTGCATTCCCCCCTCATCCCCTCTCCCTCTCCCCATCCCCCCTCCCCTCCCTCTGTCCCCCTCCCCGTCCCCCCTCCCCCTCATCCCCTCCCTCTCCCCCTTCCCCTCCCTCCCTCCCCCTCATCCCCCTCCCTCGTCCCCCCTCCCCTGTCCCCCTCCCTCATCCCCCTCCCCCTCCCTCTGAGTTCCAGGCTCCTCCTCCCTCTGAGTTCCAGTCCCTCCCTCCCTCCCAGTTCCAGGCCCCCCTCCCTCCCCTCTCTCTCTCCTTTCCCTCCCTCCCTCCAAGTTCCAGGATCCCCCTCCGAGTTCCAGGATCGTCCCCCTCCCTCCAAGTTCCAGGATCGTCCCCCCTCCCTCTGAGTTCCAGGGTCCCTCCAAGTTCCAAGGCCCCCCTCCTCCCTCCCTTCGAGTTCCAGGCCCCCTCCCTCCGAATTTTAAAAGTCATCTTACCTCGTCGGGGTTACAGCAGCAGCAGCGGTAAAAAGCGTACAGGCTCAGCGCTTAGTTCAGTCTTCCCTTCTCTCAGCTCTGGTCCCGCCCTCGAGGGCGGAAGCAGAGCTGAGAGAGAGAGAAGGGAAGACTGAACTAAGCGCCAAGCCTGCACGCTAAATTTAGGCACAGTATATAGAATATGCTTAGTTGATATCATAGCGCCTTAAACTACATGTGTCCATTTCTGCTAATGAAAACCTGGCATAAATCCCTGCGTGTAGATTTACACGCACTAGGCTATATTTTATAACTACACATACAAATTCTGGAATGCCCATAAAATGCCCATTCCCACCATTCCCACACCCATAGCCACCCCACTTTTGAACTGTGTGCATTAGAATTTAGACACAACTCATTACAGAATATGCTTAGCAAGTTGTGTGTGCAAATTCTAATCAGTGCAAATTAGTGCTCATTATTGTTTGTTAAGTGCTGTTAAAAACGCTGATTGGCTTGTTAAGCCAATTCAGTTATACACGTAATTATAGAATGCTCCTGGATTTACATGTGGAAATCCAGATGCGCTATATAGAATCCCCAGGTTAAGGGTTATTATTGGTCTTAATGCCAATTGGTGCCTAATTTAAGTTAGGCACACAACAGGCATTATTCTTTAACTTGCGCACCCAGGAGTCCTTTTACCAAGCTGTGGGAAAAAGGGCCCTGCGCTAGCGTCAGGGACT
Source organism: Microcaecilia unicolor (assembly GCF_901765095.1). NCBI lineage: Eukaryota > Metazoa > Chordata > Amphibia > Gymnophiona > Siphonopidae > Microcaecilia > Microcaecilia unicolor. The sequence goes on from NC_044031.1 coordinate 424,497,134, forward strand.
GTTTTTCCCATGTGCCAGGGCCCATTTTAGCACAGTGGGTAAAAAAGCCCCCAGACACAAATAGCTATGTGGTAAGAGAACTCTTACCCATTGAGGTGGCCGTGTTCAGCCGGCAGTAGTAAGCCCGTCGTGTTTGGCCAGCAGTAGTAAGCCCACATTGGGCTTACCGCCGCTCTGTAAAAGGGCTCCCAAATTTGAGTGCTAGTCAGAAATAAGGGTGCGCATCTTCATAGAATTTAGGAAATAATGCATTTGTTTATTTATTTAGATTTTGCTCACACCTTTTTCAGTAGTAGCTCAAGGTAAGTTACTTTCAGGTACTCTGGATATTTCTCTGTCCCAGGAGGACTCACGATCTAAGTTTGTACCTGAGGGAATGGAGGGTTAAGTGACTTGTCCAAGATCACAAGGAGCAGCAGTGGGATTTGAACTGGCCACCTCTGGATTGCAAGACAGGTGCTCGAACCACTCCTATGCATTGCACTTCCAGAATTACACTTATAATGATGATTTTAAAAAAGCACCGATATATGGTGTTAATCTATGAGTGCTTTTTAAATATTGTACAAATAGATATACAGTGCATCTGTGTGGCGACAGATGAGTAAACATGTCCAATTCCCTCTCTTCTTGCATTAAATGACAAAGCTCCTCCATAAACTACAGGATAGATCTCAAGAAAGAAATCCTACTAGTTTTCCAGAGAGCAATTAGATCTAACACCTGGACACATAATGGGAGAAAAGCCTTGTTGAATCATATCCAAAGTGGGACAACCCGTTTCATATCTCTGGTTTATAGATACAAAGAAAGACTGATAAACAAATAACACATATACTGTAAGTTTGTTGAGTACGGCGTATTCACAATTATAGTCACCTGTCTTGTGTCTATTGTCTCTCCACTTTCACTTGAAAATGTTCACGGTTTATTTTTATCCAAAAAAGAAACCTCAAACCCAATAGCTTACAAACCATCATTATTATTATTATTATTACATTTGTACCCCACGCTTTCCCACACAATGCAGGCTCAATGCAGCTTACATAGTAATTTGAAATACAAAGTTAATAGAATTTTAATAAAACAGTAGTAAAACAATGTAAAGTTGGGCTTAGTAGTGTATGATAAGTTGAGCTAGATAATATATGACTAGGATAAAAGAGGGTAGACAGGATAGGATAGTGTAATTTGGGAGAAAGGGTAAGGAGGGATAAAATTAAGGAGAGATGGAAAGAGAAGGATAGGAGGTTGATATTTAAGTCAGATGTGTTTGGGTTGCCTAGATATTATTGCTAAAGATGAATGAAGAAATACCATTGCAAACAGAGGCAAAAAGAATCCCAAATTTGTGAAATACTATGGGACTGCTAAAGTTCTCTCCCTGATGCAGACCCCTCTCCCCCCCCCCCCCCCCCCCCCCCCCACCGTGTGCACACACACACACACACACACACACAAAGTTATCTAGGCTAATTTCAGAACAAGCAAAGCATCTGCATTAAACTTTGCTTTTTGTCCTTTGCTAGGTTTCAGCAGGATAATAAAGATGATGAAAGCACTGCTTCTAGTGTCCTGGCCCTCTAAAGGGTTTTACATGGTAGCATTTGCTGAAAAGCTGTCATGACCAGTTATGGCTGGGTTAAAGGCATGCACTTATCAAGCTGCCTATACCCGCTGCACTTTTTCTCAACCTCGGCTTTTTTTTTTTTCCTTGTGCCTCACATTCACTTTCTTTACTGCCTCTTTCTCCTTTTTTCAATCTTTCTCATCTGGCCTTTCCATTGTTATTCACCCCGTTTATTGCTTCGAGCAACCCTGACATACTGGACATCATCTGAAAGTACAAACGACAGGATGCAATAAGCTGCAGAATAGCAGTAATCTAAGAAAAGTTCTTCATTCACTCTTGTTCCTAACTCTCTGTCTTCTTATCCTACATAGAAAATAAAAAAATCAATACCACCTCACAGGACTTGATAAAAGTGCTGGACGAGTACAGCAGGCACACTGAATATAGTAAATTAAAGTGATCAAAATTTTCCAGTCCATTCTACCTATAGCCCACGTAAACTAACAACCCTGTCTGCACATTGCCTGTCATCCTGGGAGCGGTTTTTATCTCTGCTTCTGATTATCTGGGGAATACAGATAGATAAATAAAGACAGATATATAGAGAAGGAGACATCTATAGAGAAAGAGAAATATAGAATTAGTTTCTGGGTTGGGAGGACCATATACAGAGGGTATATATTTTATCTATATCATGGGCCCTATGTATGAGGCTGTGGTAAGTTTTCGCAGTTACCACATGGTAATTGCCGAAGTGGTAGCTTCAAACATCTCTGCATTTTCTATTGGAACATTCCTAGCAGTCTCCCATTCAGTGAAGGCAAAGAGATTACCATATTTTAATGTGTGTTAGCAGCATCGCAGATAATGCAATGCAATTTGATACACCAATAGAGGTGACATTAACTGCGCAGTTGTATCTGCCACATTAACTGTTAACGTGCAGTAACTACTTCCATGTTAACTGTAAGGCACAGTCCCCGCCCATTCCCTCATTTTGCATTAGGTGTCAATGTGGGAATTACTGCGCATTAAGGAGGTAATTCCTTAACTGCTCCTAGAAATCACCCAGAGGGTGTCTGGTAGGACCCTATTCTATAAAGCAATGTAGGAGCCTACTTTTCTTTTTATATATATATACAATCAAGTAAACACTTGTACAGAAAAGTGATTTAAAAAGTAGAAAACACTCCATCAAATACTTAGGAAACATCATCACTCAAGTCCAACACAAGATCCAGGATTTCAAAGAGGAGAAACAATGAATAAAAACTTAAAGCGAATTATGCACCTGAAGTGTTATGGGCTTGCCATCAGTTTATAATGAAAAGTTAACATCTATTCTGACAATCCTTTGGTAACCAAAAAAAGTTCCAAAAATACATGTTTAGTGGATTTATATCTAGTGATACATTTACAAGGATGTCTTAAGAAAATGTAGCTCCAATTTGAAGTGTACCTGTTTTTAATACCCATTGGGTATCTCTTGACACATCAGGAAATAACTGAATCTTGAAGCCCAAAAAGGTCTTCTCTGTATGTTTGGATGCCTACTTTTCTTCATAGAATACTAGCACAATAGCAAAACTAGGCACGGTCACTTATTCCAGGCATAGAACTGGCATAAGTGCTCACATCTAAATGCCACAGATATGTGAATAAATTTGAGTTCTGCCCATGCTTCACCCAGACTCTGTCTATGTGTATGCCTACCTTTAAAATACACTATTGGGCTCATTTTCGAAAGAGACGGACGTCCATCTTTCGACATAAATCGGAAGATGGATGTACTTCTCCCAGGGACGTCCAAATTGGTATAATCGAAACTCGATTTAGGACATCTCCAACTGCACTCCGTCGTAAAGATGGCCAAAGTTCAAGGGGGCGTGTCTGAGGCGTAGCGAAGGCGGGACTTGGGCATGCCTAACACTTAGGATGTCTTTGACCCATAATCGAAAAAAACAAGGACGTCCCTGATGAATACTTGGACGTTTTCACCCAGACGTGTTTTTCTTACGACTAAGGCACAAAAAAGTGCCCAAAATGACCAGATGACCACCGGAGAGAATCGGGGATGACCTTCCATTACTCCCCCAGTGGTCACTAACCCCCTCCCACCCTCAAAAAAACATATTTAAAAATATGTCGTGCCAGCCTCTATGCCAGCCTCAGATGTCATACTCAGGTCCATGACAGCGCATGCAAGTCCCAGGAGCAGTTTTAGTGGGTACTGCAGTGCACTTCAGACAGGCAGACCCAGGCCCATACCCCCCCTACCTGTTACATTTCTGGAGGGAACAGCAAGCTCTCCAAAACCCACCACATACCCACTGTACCCATATATAGGTGTCCCCCTTCACCCGTAAGGGCTATGGTAGTGGTGTACAGTTGTGGGTAGTGGGTTTTGGGGGGGTTGGGGGGCTCAGCACACAAGCTAAGGGAGCTATGTTCCTAGGAACAATTTATGAAGTCCACTGCAGTGCCCCCTAGGGTGCCCGGTTGCTGTCCTGTCATGTCAGGGGGACCAGTGCACTACAAATGCTGGCTCCTCCCAATACCATATGGCTTGCATTTGTCCGTTTTTTACATGGACGTCTTTGGTTTTGAAAATCGCCAAAAGTCAGAAACGTCCATGTCTAGGGATGACCAAATCTAGGGATGTCCAAATTTAAGGATTTGGACGTCTCTGATGGTATTTTCGAAACAAAATATGGACGCCCATCTTGTTTCGAAAATACGGGTTTCCCTACCCCTGGATTTTGCCGTTTTGCAAGGATGTCCAAATCGCAACTTGGACGTCCCTTTCGAAAATGCACCTCTATGTAAAATATGTGCACACGTACATATGTAAATTACATGCCACATAAAATAAGTGCCTATTTATGGAATAGTGTGTGAGCATTGATACATGTATGTGCACACATACAAATGTAAAATACACGCTATGTAAGATAAGTGCCTATTTACAGATTAGTGTATGAACATTTACACATATATGTGCATGCTATGTAAGATAGGTGCCTATTTATGGAATAGTGTGTGAGCATTGACACACATATGTGCACACATGCACATACTCCCAATTTGTGTCGAAAGATGGGCACCCTTCTCTTTCGAAAATAAGCCTGAGACTCTCTCAAAAAAAGGCTACATTATCAGTTTACTTTCAAAGAAGGCCCTGGTCTTGGCTGTCTTACTGTGAGAATAGGATAATTTAAACCTAACTGTGTACTTATGTAGTTTTATTGTATGTAATTCCATTTGTATTCCATCAATTTTAGAAAACAACTAATCAAAATAGATTATTAAAAAACCATAGGCATAAAATAGACAAAAAACGTAAAACAAGTAAACATTAAAAATCTAGAACAGCACAGTCAGCCTACTCAAGTACCCACCCTGATTATCAAAGGAAACAGAAAACAGAAAAGTCTTAAGATCCTTCCAAAACTTACAACCATCTTTCTCCACCTTAAGAAAAACAGGTAATTTATTCCACAAATCAGGTTAAATAAGCTACCAAACAGATTTCCAAGTGGCAACCAAGGAACCAAGGGAAATAACAACACATTAGTTTCTGAAGACCAGTGCACCTATGATAGTTGAACAAGGGATAAGAAATCACATTAAAAAACTTGGACCAAATCCCTACACGACATTAAAGATCAGCCACCATGCCTTAAAAATAACTCTTTGCTTGAAGGAGGACCAATGTACCCTTTCTATCTCTGGGGTAATTCACCCTTATGGGTTCCAACCTATAAGAAGCCTTAACACCACATTCTGGCTCAATCCAAAACTTCTTTCTTCCAGTCCTTTAGGGAAACAGATTTGTTAGCAGATGGGGGGCGACCCATGGAAGATTTAAAGGGATGCAGGATCTTGTACGAGTACCATTGTGTGTGGCATCATTGCATAAGACAATGAGGGCTAAAAAGTAGACCATGTGCAAAAAACATAGTTAATGGTAGGGATGACCCTGTTTGAAGGAAGCACACAAGCAAAGCAAAGCAAAGTCCAGCTGGGATGACCAAAGAATAATAAGAAACTAGATCAAATATGGCATCCTTTATTAGAGATGGAGCCTCTAAAGGACTCGACACAGGCCATGTTTCAGTGTGGCTGCCTGCATCAGGAGTCCATAAAACATTCAGAATTTGATCCTAAAATGATGTATATGAAGTAAAACACAGAATGCTCCTACGTGCCCTAAACTGACAACTAACAAAACCACTGCTGACATGGAGCATCTAAAAACAATCTGTGGAAAAGCGAGCCACAAAAAAGATTTATGTTGTACAGGACATATTCTTTATGCTGCCAAAAAGGGTATCTTATTTCTTCAAACAGAGAAAAATGTACCTAGTGGGGTAGACAGTCCGATCTTACTTGGTATTTCCAGAAGATTTTAGTACTCTGTTCCCAAATCCTGCTACAGGAAGATGGACTTTCGTCCTTGATCAGTCTGGTCCAGTTGCTTCCATCTTCCAGATCAGTCTGGCAGAAGATTCCTGGCCAATACCACAAGAATGATGCACAATAACAGTGAAAACAAATTGTAATCATTTGAAGGGAATGATAGCTACAGAATGTGAAAAATCAACACCATTAGGGATGATTTCCCAGTCAACATTTTCATCCTGACTTATTCCCCTTTTAGATCTTTTGGGCCTTATATTCAGCTGGCGGTGGTCAATATTTTGCTGACCACCACCAGCATTATCCTAAAAAATTCAGTGCTGGGCCATGTCCAGGCTCCGGCATTGAATTTCTGGATGTACAAGGGCAGCCAAAACTTAGCCAGTTAATGCAATATTGAGCACTAAACCAGCTAAGGTGAACCACATAAAGATAGGACTGCCTTTTATGTGGTCTTATTTATAAAGTTACTTTGACTGGCTAAGTGCTGAATATTGTTTTTTTTAAAAAGAGTAACATAGTAAATGATGGCAGATAAAGACCTGTACGGTCCATCCATTCTGCCCAACACTTCTCCCCCCTCCCAACCCCCAGTTTTGCTTTTTTATCAGTTATTTTTCTAACACTTTAGGCTTAGTTTGGTTAGTTCAACTTAGTTTCTATTTATTTATTTATTTTATGCATTGTTTTTTTGATGTAAGCATTGGACTATGTGACTGTTGTGTCATCAGTATGGCGGGTCTTTTTAAATCGATGGTGTTTCATATCATCGTCCACAGCTTTCAGCCTCGAACAGCTTTGGCCAGATTTTTAAGGTAAAATGAGATTATTTCAATTTTCTAGTTTGGATTTATTGTTTGTTTGGTTTTTTCAGACTACCCTGGCGACTAGCAGAGACCCCAGAAGCAGGTCAGAGAGCTTGAAACACTGTTAATGTGCTTCAGTAGGCATCGGGTGTCTGAAGATTTACACAGTGCTCTGACTGTTCAAGCTGTCAAGTAGTTGCATTTTTTATTTAATTTCTTAGTTATTGGATGTTTCTTATTAAGAATATATCTAAGAACATTTTGTTGATATACTCAATGAGTTTAAAACAGAGATGGGAATAAAGAATTTAACAGGAAGTCAACTGCAAGTAATTGATAACCCTAAGCGGGCTCAGGATTTGAAAGTTTATCTGATGTACTTGCTTCCTTATTGTGTGGAGGAGTAGCCTAGTGGTTAGTGCAGTGGACTTTGATCCTGGGGAACTGAGTTCAATTCCCCCTGCAGTTCCTTGTGACTGTGGGCAAGTCACTTAACCCTCCATTGTCCCTGGTACAAAATAAGTACCTGAGTATATGTAAACTGCTTTGAATGTAGTTGCAAAAAAAAAAAACTCAAAAAAGCAGTATATCAAGTCCCATTTCCTTTTCCCTTATTGTGTTACTATACAACATAGAGTGGAGGAGTGCTTTGAATGTAGTTGCAAAAACCTCAAACCTCAGAAAGGCGCTATATCAAGTCCCATTTCCCTTTCCCTTTTTTCTAAGTGCTCAATTTCTGACTCCACCCCCAGAATGCCCCCAAAATAGTCAGCTTCAGCTTGGACACTATCCTGAAATTGTCAGCAGCACTATCTGATTAAATGCCACTGAATATGCCCAATTAGACCCAGTCAGGCGATTTAAGTGGTCAGGAGCTTCTCCCAGCTGTTTAAATCGCTTTAAATATTGGGTCCCTCAATTTGTAATTGTTTCTTAGAGAATCGGGATGTGTTTCAAAGCAATTTCTTAATGAGGTAGAAGGATGAACGAAGTTTGGGTGAGCATTTTTAGCTTCCTGGCCTTCCTCATACTGATATTGCATTGCAAGCCTGCTCTGTGCACTTTCTGCATACTATTCCAGATGCTAATGACATCAGTAGAACAGCTTTGCATGCTGGAAAGAAGATATTAAGGCTCATGCATAACACTATACACTACAACAGGGTGCCAGAAATTAGGCATCATCCCCTTAATTCTACAAGTCACTAAAAATTGTGCGTGTAAATTTGGGTGCACATCCAATTTGTGTGTGTAATTTAATTGCATGATGAGCTAATTAGCGCTGATAATTGGCTTTTTAACAAGCAATTATTGGCACTCATCAGATTTAATAGAAAGTACGTGTGTAAATGCAGGCGTGGAATCTGCATGCTAAAAGGGGGTGTGGAACTGGGTTAGGGGCAGATCACGAGTGTTCCTTTCAATTATGCACGTAGTTAGAGAATACGGGCATTCGCACCTAATTTTACATGCGGGTATTTGCACCACATTTTAGTTGGTGCAAATAGCCGCACCTAAAGTTAGGCATGATTCCCAGGCATAACTGCTATGCTACAAACCGCGTCTAGCTTTAAGCACATTTTGTAGAATAGCTCTTTTTTCTTTGCTGACTTTTTTGGCGCCATGTAGAGAATTTACCCCCATATTTCCATGGGCATTGAGTCTATTCTATGAGAACACTGACAACCATGTTCTTTTACAATACTAGCATAAGTCAGTATCAGCTCACCCAAATTTAGATGCAAACATTTATGCCAGGTCTATGGTCGGCATAAATAGGTGCATCTAAATGCAGCACTTACGCACATAACTTACTGTATTCTGTAAATTCCATGTGTAAATGCTGGCCCTGCTATGCCCTGCTCCTGTGAACATACACCCGCCCCCCCCCCCCCCCCCCCAATAATTATGTACTAAACCCTTTTAGTGTGTAATATAGAACAGTGTTTCTCAACTTTTTTAAGTCAAGTACCCCTAAGTCAAACAAATTTCAACCGGGTATCCTCCGAGCTCTGACCAGCAGAGATTTTGAAATGGACATTCCAAAAACAGATATATTCTAATAACAAAATAGAAAATAAAATTATTGTTTCTACCTTTGCTGTCTGGTTATTTTATTGATCTAATTGTGTTGATCTAGGCCTGGTTTCTACTCTCCTCCATTGTTTCTTAACTCTTTTGCCATTTTTCTCTCTCTTTTTCTTCCTTTCAGCTTTCTTCAATTTACTTTTGTGCCTCTCTGTCCAGATTTAATTGATTTTTACTATCCAGTCTTCAATTTCCCTCTTTTTCCTGCATGTTCCTATAGTTTTCCATCTCATTCCATCATCCTGGTTCTCCTATTCACCTTCTTTTACTCCCCACTCATTCACTAACTCTATCCTCTTTCTTTCCCCAATGCTCCATCTAACATCTCCCTTCTTTCTCTCACAATCCTTCCATTTAGCATCTTACTTCTGTCTCCCTCCATCCATCCAGTATCTTCCCTCTTTCTCTCCCCTTCCATCTAGCATTTCCCCTCTTTCTCTCCCCATCCTTCTATCCAGCATCATCTCTCTTTCTCTCCATTTCCATCAATTGTCTCACTTCTTTCTCTTCCCACCCTTCTATCCAGCATCTCCTCCCTTTCTCTCTCCACCTTTCCATCCAGTGTCTCCTCTCTTTCTCCCATCCAGTGTCTTTTCTCTCTCCTTGCACCTTCCATCTCCTTCCCCATCTTCCTGGTCATCGCTGCGCTGCTTCTCCAGACCAGCAGTAGCAGCAAAGCAACTTACAGCAGTCGTATGGCCCCAGCCCCCTGCCTCCTCTGACGTCAACTTCCCATTCCAGGGTGGAGACTGACAGAGCCGCCAACATACATCTGAAGACTGGGGCCATGCAACTGATGTAAGTTGGGGAAACAGCAGCAGTGCTGGGGGTGTCAGTGGGACAGAGACGAGGAAGGAACCACATAGGTTTTCAACACGCACCACATACCCACTGCAGAGGTCTTGCGTACCCTTTGGGTTACTCATTAGTCTCCTTAGTTCTATGTATAGCACTCAAAATTATATGTGCAAATTTGGGCATGCACCCAAATTGTGCGCACAACTTAATTGCTTAAGGAGCCAGTTAGCACTGATAATTAGGTTCTAACAATCAATTATTGGTGCTAATTACCAATAATTGGAATTTACAGGCACATCTTTATAGTTCCCATTCTATAAATATGTACCATAAATTTTTCATTGTGGATCTGAAAACAGGGCATGGCCATGGGAGGGGCATAGGCAGGTCAAGGGCATTTCTAGGATTTGCAAGCAGTGTTATAGAATTCAGAGGATCCGTGCCTAATATAGGTGGTGGGGATTTACTCCAGGGTTCAGTTGCAGGCTTATTTTCGAAAGTGATCGCCGGCCATTTCCTCACATAAATCGGAAGATGGCTGGCGCTCTCAAAAGCGGCGAAATCGGTATAATCGAAAGTGGCCTTTTTGACAGCATTGCCGCTTTCCTGTTGCCTCGCCAGCAAAAGTTCAAGGGGGCGTGTCAGCGGCGTAGCAAAGGCGGAACATGGGGGGCATGGGCGTGGCTACTAGATGGCCGGCTTTCACGGATAATGGAAAAAAAAGCGGCGTTAATCAGTATTTCGCCGTGTTTACTTGGTCCTTTTATTTTCACGATCAAGCCTCAAAAAGGTGCCCCAACTGACTAGATAACCACTGGAGGGAATGGGGAATGACCTCCCCATACTCCCCCAGTGGTCACCAACCCCCTCCCACACTAAAAAAATACAAATCAAAACCTTTTTTACCAGCCTGTATGCCAGACTCAAATGTCATACCCAGCTCCCTGACAGCAGTATGCAGGTTCCTGGAGCAGTTTTTAATGGGTGCAGTGCACTTCAGGCAGGCAGACCAAGGTCCATCCCCCCCCCCCCCCCCCACACCTGATACACTTGTGGTGGTAAATGTTAAGCCCTCCAAACCCCCCAAAACCCATTCTACCCACATGTAGGTGCCCCCTTCACCCATAAGGGCTATGGTAATGGTGTAGAGTTGTGGGGAGTGGGTTTGGGGGGGATTTGGGGGGCTCAGCGCCCAAGGTAAGGGAGCTATGCACCTGAGAGCTTTTTTGGTATTGTTTAAATATTTTTAGAAATGCCCCCTAGGGTGCCCGGTTGGTTTCCTGGCATGTGACGGGGACCAGTGCACTACAAATGCTGGCTCCTCCCATGACCAAATGCCTTGGATTTCGCTGGGTTTGAGATGGCTGGCATTTTTTTCCATTATCGCTGAAAAACAAAACCGGCGATCTCAAACCCGGCGAACTCTGGCATTTGGCCGGGCTAAACCGTATTATCGAAAAAAAAGATGGCCGGCCATCTTTTTCGATAATACGGTTCCGGCCAGCTGTTGCGCCACCACCAAAATACATCGCCGGCAATGTTCGATTATGCCCCTCTTGGTGTAAATCCTTGTTTGTAAGATTGGGAGCAGATTCCGGCACTAAGCACTATTCTATAAATGGTGCCCAACTTGGAGTGATGTTTAGAGAATAGCACCTAGCAGGCATTTCTTTTGGCACCCAAATTTGGGTGCCATTTAAAGAATTGAGTCTATTGTGTGTTGAAAACCTATGTTACAGAATACCAGTTAAGTGCAGTACCATGTACACACCTAAGTGCATACATATCCACATGAATGACAGTATTCTATAAATTTAAGCACACAAATGGCTCTTAAATTTAGAAACCTGTTCTAGAATAAGGAGACTAGTGCAGTGGCTGTCTTTTGGCTACATCTTTTTTTAAAAACTCATGTAGGGATGAATTGAAGCCAGTCTATTATGAATTCCACTTCTTCCAGAGCTTTGTTTTTATAAGAATCTGTTATTTAAAAAAAAAAAAACTATATGATCCTTAGTACAATCCGTGCAGAGTGTTATTGACTTTTGCCTGTATAACAAGAATTCTGAGCTCTGTGATGGTGTGAATTGATTCTGCGGAGCGAAGAGATGTGCATTCTGCTGATGCTTTCCTGCCTTCAGGTTTTCCCTGCATTCTATGCTTGGTGGCTTGGCAAGCAGACTCTCCTATGACACACTCTGGCTCAATCTGTTTGTGCTCTCCTCTGATATTTTCAAGGGTTTTTAATCACAATTTCAGCCAATTGATCAATGACAGATATGAGCAACAACTTTTGCATGCTAACCGTGCAGGATTTTTTATCTGAGATAATATTTCTCTCTTAAAAGGCTTCTGCTCTGCTATGTATTAATTAAAATCTAAATACTAAATATTGATTGATGTGTTATCAGGCCATAGCAGTTGGGCCTTGCCACATTGATTTTTTGCTGTGATTTATTATCATATTTAAGAAAAATCATTTTGTGATTATACGAGGAAATAGACCTTAGTGAGGGTGTAATTCTTTTGTATCACTTTTGTTGTGTGGAGGACGGGCCAATTTCTCAATTGTGGCTAAGATTGCTGATAGCCTTCAGTGCTTCCTCTGTTCGGATTCCGCCGGTTAATGCTTTAAGCCTGCTAGGTCTTGTCATTAGGAATAATGGGCACTAGGATTACCTCTTTAATCACAACAAAGATTAACAGATGGCATGAACCTAACATCTTAAAATTATCTAGTTATTAACAAGTACTTCTGTTAAACACATTAATAACAGGTTTCAGTTTACTGAAATGGAAGGAATGAAGACACCATCTATATAACACCGTGACCAGCATAATCAGAGAAGGTGTGTATTGCTCTTTGTCTAAATACACAAGAAGGATATATTTGTATATGTGTGTCTACATTTGTATGTACAAATATATGCACAAAAATCCCTTAATTCTATAAAAGTCACCAAACATTGGACGTGCACATTTCTATACGCAATTTAATTGAATAATAAGCTAATTAGTGCTTTCTTATCTGCAATTATTGGCACTAATTAGATTTAATTGGCATTTACACACGTAAATATAGGTACAGGATCCGCGCCTAAAATTTATGTGCAGTCTGAAAAAGGGGGCACAGAAATGGGAGGGTCACGGGTATAATGTGGTGTTCCTAAAATTAACATGTGTTTTTATACAATAACAGCGATGTGCAGCTAATGTAGGCACATCCATGTTTCAGTTGGTGCAAATGACCATGGCTAAAACTTAGGTGCAATTCCTGGGCATAAGGCTGTTCTAGAAATCATGCCTAACTTTAATCGTGGCTTATGGAATAGCGCTTTTCTTCAGCGCTGATATTTTTTGGAGCCATATATAGAATCTAGCCCAAAGCACATATAAAACATGTTATAGGTTACCTCTTTAGATGAGTATTGCAGTGTGAACAGGTGTAAAATGAAGCCAAGTGCATTTAAAACATCATTACTGCTGTTATATAGAGACTTCATTAAAAGATAATTAGAATTGTATTAAATATCTTTATGATTATATGTGAAATTTGTACATAGTCCATGGATATTAGGAAGTCAATTTTCACTACTACTACTACTATTATAAATCATTTCTATAGCGCTACCAGTCGTACGCAGCGCTTCACAATTTTCAAACAGCACTTGAACATTTGGGGGAGATTCTATATATGGTGCCTAAAAAATATGCACGAAAATATTTCTAAGAGTATTTTATTACAGGCGCCTAGATGGGATGACTTCCTTATGAGGAAAGGCTAAAGGGGCTGGGGCTCTTCAGCTTGGAGAAAAGATGGCTGAGAGGAGATATAATAGAGGTCTATAAAATAATGAGTAGAGTGGAACAGGTAGATATTTACGCTTGCCAAAAATACTAGGACTAGGGGGCACACAATGAAGCCACAAAGTAGTAAATTGAAAACAAATCGGAGAAAATATTTCTTCACGCAACATGTAATTAAACTCTGGAATTCTTTGTCAGAGAATGTTATAAAAGCAGTTAGCTTACTGAGGGGTCCTTTTACAAAGGTACGCAGAAAAATGGCTTGCGGTAGTGTAAGCGCGGGTTTTGGGTGCTCGCTGATCCATTTTTTAGCGCGCCTGTAAAAAAGGCCTTTTTAAAATTTTTGCCGAAAATGGACGTACAGCAAAATGGAAATTGCAGCGTGTCCATTTTGGGTCTGAAACCTTACCACCAGCCATTGACCTAGCGGTAAAGACTCACACGGTAACTGGGCGGTAATTACCTATGTGTGCCAAATTCCACCTGGCGCGTGTCCATTACGTGCGCCCAAAAATAATCGGACGCACACCAGAAATGAAATTACCACAAGAGCCATATGGTAGTCGGGCAGTAACTCCATTTTGGCGCACACTGGGCACACATAGATGCTTACGCAGCTTAGTAAAAGGGCCCCTGAGATTTTAAAAAGGCTTGGATATCTTCCTAAAAGAAAAGTCCATAAGCCATTATTAAAATGGACTTGGGGAAAATCCACTGCTTATTTCTAGGATAAGCAGCATAAAATGTATTGTTTTGGGATCTTGCCAGGTACTGTGACTTGGATTGGCCACTGTTGGAAGCAAGATGCTGGGTTTGATGGACCTTCGGTCTGTCCCAGTATGGCAATACTTATGTACTTATGTGGGAGGAAATATTTTTTCACTCAACGAATAGTTAAACTCTGGAACTCTTTGCTGGATGATGTAATAACAGCAGTTAGCATATCTGGGTTTGAAAAATGTTTGGACAAATTCCTGGAGGAAAAGTCCATAGTCTGCTATTGAGGCAGACATTGAGAAGCAACTGCTTGCCCCGGGATTTATAGTATGGAGTGTTGCCACAATTTGGGTTTCCTCCAGGTACTTGTGACCTGGCTTGGCCACTGTTTGGAAAACAAGATACTGGGCTAGATGGACCATTGGTCTGGTCCAGTATGGCTACTCTTATGTTCTCTTATATTCTTACTAGCCGTTAAGCCCGTTAAAACGGGCAAGATTTCCAGCTACACTCCTCGCCGCCGCTCCCTTCCCCCTCCGTGCCGGGCCCCCTGCACTGACCTGACAGTGCCTCTCACCTCAGGTCAGTGCAGGGGGCCCGATACGGAGGGGGACGGGAGCGGCGGCGAGGATTGGGGGGGAGGGGGAGATTGGTGTGCGCGATGTTCGTTTCCAAGCGGCAGCGTCCGACAGTCCGACTCCATTTCCCTCTCTGTTCCGCCCTCTGACGTCATCACGTCTTGATGCGAGGGCGGGACAGAGAGGGAAGTTTCTACTGTGCATTTGCAGGTGAGTCGGTCACTTGCCATTTATATGTTTGATGATATCCCAGCACCTAAAAATATGTGCCTCCATTTACACCATATTCTATAACTATATGCATACATTTCAGAACGCCCACAAAACACCCATTGCCCCATCCATAACCATTCCCCTTTTGCCTGCGTACGTTAGAAGTTAGGTGTACCTCATTACAGAATACGCTTAGCAAGTTGTGTGCGTAAATGCTAATTATTGACAATTAGTGATCATTATTGCTTGTTAAGTGCTGTTATCAATGCTAATTAGCTTGTTAAGCTAATTAAGTTACGTGCATTTTTATAGAATACGCCTGGATTTCGGCAAAGATCTCTAGGCGTGCTATATTGAATCTGGGGATTGATGCTGTGCCAGATGTCTAAGTGCCACTTGAGTTTGGAGACTAATTGTGAAGGGATGGAGGTGGACGAACGTATGGATAGTATGCAGAGACACGTGTACAGTATATAGGAATTATCAATGTTGCTTTTCAATAGACAAGTACTGCAATGTGCTGCAGCCTTCTAGTTCTCTCTCTTCCTCTACAAAAGCAGCCAGAAGCAGCTACAAAATGGCTGTTAAAAATGTTTGTTCCTGACACCGGTTTAGGTTTTCATTCCAATGGAACTGGAAACAGCAAAAAAAAAAAAAAAAGTGAAAAAGAAAATAAAATTTGGGGGCCAAAAAGAGCTGAGCTCATAAAATCAGGAGGCTATACGCCTCCTATTTTCAGTCAAACAGAAGTTTTCTGCTCTTAAATTTAAGCCTGCCATTCATTTTCTTAGATTTATGAGCCTAATTTGGGGCCCTATTTACCAAGTCATGCTAGAGGTGTGTTAGTGCTTTTAGCGCACGCTAACCATTAGCGTGCACTAACTGTGTAGGCGCCCACAATATTCCTATGGGCGCCTACACAGTTAGCGCATGCTAATTTTGTGCACGCGCTAAAAACGCTAGTGCACCTTAGTAAACAAAGCCCTTAGGTTCCTAATCAGTGATACATACCGAATTTTTTCCCCAACCTAAATCTATCCCATTGCTATCAACTTTTTAGACTCCTAAATTTAGGAGCTTAGAGGGCACTTCTATGACTGGCACCTGTATTTAGGCACCCAAGAAACCGTGGAAGGAGCCTAACCCATACAGGAATCTAGGCACCAAGGTTCCAGTATAACATATTTATTTATTTATTCATTTATTTAATACATTTATAACCTGCCTATCCAAATATCTAAGCAGAGTACAATAAAACACTCATGAAATAACATAGAAACATATGCTATATGGAGTGGAGGAGTGGCCTAGTTGTTAGGGTGGTGGACTTTCGTCCTGAGGAACTGAGTTCAATTCCCACTTCATGCACAGGCAGCACCTTGTGACTCTGGGCAAGTCACTTAACCCTCCATTGCCCCATGTAAGCCACACTGAGCCTGCCATGAGTGGGAAAGTGCAGGGTACAAATGTAACAAAAATAAAAAAGCACAGCAATACTAGTGTAACCTGGTATTGACAAGTCTAACATTCATGCTCACCCTATATATCTGCTTGGCTCAAATAATATTGCCTAAGGGTTGAAGTGTGCATATCTGATAGATCCAACAATATTTCAATAACTGTTTTGCAAAGAGAAGTACATAAGTACAAAAGTATTGCCATACTAGGACAGACCAAAAGTCCATCAAGCCCAGCATCCTGTTTCCAACAGTGGCCAATCCAGGTCACAAATACCTGGCAAGATCCCCAAAAAAGTACAAAATATTTTATACTGCTTATCCCAGAAATAGTGGATGTTCCCCCAAGTCCAATTTAATAATGGTCTATGGACCTATCCTTTAGGAAGCTATCCAAACCGTTTTTAAACTCTGCTAAGCTAACCGCCTTTACCACATTTTCTGTTAATGAATTCCAGAGTTGAATTATATGTTGAGTGAAGAAAAGTTTTCTCCGATTCGTTTTAAATTTACTACTTAATAGCTTCATCGCATGCCCCCTACTCCTAGTATTTTTGGAAAGCTTAAAGAGATGCTTCACGCCTACCTGTTCCACTCCACTCATTATTTTATAGACCTCCATCATATCCTCCCTCAGCCATCTTTACTCCATGCTGAAGGGCCCCAGCCGGTTTAGCCTTTCTTCATAGGGAAGTCGTCCCATCCCCTTTATCATTTTTGTCGCCCTTCTCTTCACCTTTTCTAATTCCACTATATCTTTTTTGAGATGCAGCGACCAGAATTGAACACAATATTTGAGCTGCGGTCGCACCATGGAACCTTTTGAATATATAGAAGATAGGCTTGATGTTGGTGTGATATTTTTTGACTCCTCCTTGACCAAAGAAATTGCTTCTGTGCTGTTAGGTGTGAAAAGATGAACAGTGGCCCTTTTAGTGGGTCAAACTAATAAACCAACACCTAATATTGTGTGTACTTTGCGTTTCTCTCATATTGCAAGTAACATACAGCATATCATATGCAGACATTGGCATATTCTGCAGGGACCAGTGGCGTAGGAAGGGGGGGGTGGGAGGGGCGGTCCGCCCTGGGTGCACACGCTTGGGGGGGGTGCCGGCCCCGCTGGTTCCCTGCTCCCTCTGCCCCGGAACAGGTTACTTCCTGTTCCGGGGCAGAGAGAGCAGGGAACCAGCGGGGCCAATGCAGCTCCGAGTGACGTGCACTCGGGACGGATCGGCCCTGCCGCAGGTAAGAACGCGGTCCGGGGGGGGTTCGCTCCAGAGGGGGGTGCGCCACAGGGGGGGGGTCGCACCGTGCTGCACCCGGGGGGGGGTGCGCAGTGGCGACCCGCCCCGGGTGCCATTAGCCCTCGCTACGGCACTGGCAGGGACATCAGAGTTTCAGGGACAAGAAGGAATCCTGTTTACAAAGATTGGATCCAAAGAAGTTTAGCAGAAATTAAGTAGGAAAGCTTTAAGTAGGAAAGCAGGTGCTGGGCAGACTTCTATGGTCTGTGCCCTGATCAAGGCTGAATAGATTTGGATGGGCTGGAGTGGAGCTATTCAGGGATTTTGACAACAACTTCAGAAATTTCAGAACAAGGCCAGTGCCGGGCAGACTTCCAGGGTCTATGCCCTAAAAAAGGCAAGGATAAATCAAGATCAGGTATACAAATGATGTATCACTTCATACCATATGCAATGACCTGGCTGAACCATACAGGTCTTTATCTGCCATCATCTACTATGTTTCTATAAAAATGCTGGAAGAAAAAACGCTGCGTTCCATAGTAACCAGTCCTCTCTGCGTTTTTAGTTCCAGCATTTTTATGGTTTCCTCCATGTACATTCTCTGCGCCAACCAAATTATCTGAACCATTTTGATTCCTGCGCAAGGCATTGGGCCGAAACTTTGCCCGTGTAGGGTCTTTTGGGTCAGTTTACTTTGGCAAATAAACTTTGGGATGCTCTTAGTCCTCATTTGCCTTGGTCATTTGGAATTGTCCTCGCTTTCACCCTTGCTTTTTCTGCTTGACTTTTTTTTGTGGAAATTGTGAGGATTCCCCCCTCCCTTGTTTCCTGCTTGGACTATGTTATTATGTCATTACATATTCTAGAGAGAAAAATCTTTACGAGAAACTAGTACACTCTGCATTACCGATGATAAAATCTGGATTAAAGCCATGTCGACCACAGGAGCCATATGCAGTGTGGTAGATGCAGTGTCTGTCAGCACTCTGCCATGACCTCTATATTTATAAATCCTCAAACACAAAGAACTTTTAAATTAAATAATACATCTGATTGTAATATAACTCATGCACCTTTATGTCCTTGTTCACTGGTCTATATAGGTAAAACAAAAAGGATGGTCAAAACAAGAATTATAGAGCACTGCAGCTACATAAGTTGGAATACTGTCACAGCTCCTTTGATGACTCATTGGAATGAAATGGGCCATTCAATTTGATGGATTTGTTTTTTTCCAATTAGGGGGAGCCAGGGGTGGGAAGGGGAGTGGGAGAGAGGGGGAAGGGTAAGTGGTGTTGATTTAATGTGCTGTTAATTTTTCATGTTATTTGAACAGATTGTTGCTGTATTTTTTTTTTTAAATATATTTTATTGAGTATTATTGAAAATACAAAAATATATAGTTAAATTCAGGTATAAACAAGTCACAAATGTATAATATTAGCAATAACAGTACAGCAAATACTACAGAGACAGCATGAGTACAATGAGTGAATATCCAAGATCAAATTATAAATATTCTCAGATAATAAATAACAAAGTGGCTGACCTTTGTGATTTATATACTAGATAAATAATTTTATTTATTTTAGTTATTTATTAGGATTTATTTACCGCCTTTTTGAAGGAATTCACTCAAAGCGGTGTACAGTAAGAACTTATCTAAAGTCTTCCATTTTAAAAGTTTACGAGATTTCTGGAAAGTACAACTTAAATTATTTTCATATTTCTTATACAATATAACCCAATTCCAGCACATGTGGAAAGAACGAGGTGAATTATCCTTCCAATGATTAACAGTGAGTTTAAGGGCAACAGATATTAGAAAATCAAATAGAAATTTGTCTGATTCATCAGATATTTCAGGTAGGATAATTGATTTCCATATAATAAGTTTCAAGGAGATAGTAGTTGACAAATGAAGGATATCAGATATTTTACATCGGACCAAAAAATTTGGAGAGTGCTATATTCAAACAACATATGTGAAGGTATGCCAATTGCTATGCAACATGACCAATCACAAAAGAGAGGGTAAAACAGCATACAAAATAATACAGAAACAGAAAAAAGCAACAAGCACCTGCCTCAGGGGTCAGAGAATTTGGCGGGCTTTTCTGCACCGACAGCGTTCTGTGTACTGACAGCGTTTTTTGAGCCAAGAAATACTACCCATATCAGAGATATTGTATCCTGCCTATTTGGTTATATATACATCTCTGAGAAAGTCACGAACAGGATTCTCTGACCCCTGAGGCAGGCGCTTGTGCGCCGAAACATGGCCCGTGTCGGGTCATCACTCAGTAAAGGAGGTCATTTATTATCCCAATCCTGGAAGCCCAGTGTTGCTTTTTTCTGTTTAAGGAACATGGCCAACATTGATCCGACAGCCAAGTTACTGTATTCTTACTCATTGTTCCTTAATAAAAATGATTTAACTATTAGTGATTTGAAATTTTTAGTCCTCAAATGTGAAATCCAATTGGAAAGGGGGAGATATAGATTCAATCCTTTTACGTGAGGACAGAGGTTAATTTATAAATTTTATTCAGAATATATTTTGGCACAACCTTTTTTTTATTTTACATATATACAGTATTTATAAGAGATAGCAATATACATAGATACGTTTCTTTCAATACTGGTATCGGCCCTTCTATTCCTTTGCTTACGGCATCAGAGGTTTTACCCTTGTCTACAAAGTTATTTGGTAAGCGGCTCTTTTACAATGTGGAATTTGTTTTTTTAAAGTGAGGCTTAAGATTCTTTAAAAGCACTGAACAGTGCAGCTGCGATCATTTCCCACGTTGCTCTTCTTTAGACGCCAGCGCGAGCTTGTGAGACACATGCCTAAAGGTTAGCAATATTTTTACTTTTCTATTGCACTTTAAGCTTTTATGTCGATTATCGATATAGAGTCACAGAACTTTTAAGTACTCCACATGTGACCAAGCTTTAGATCTTTTTTACATCCTCTGAGGGGACAGATTACCACCATTGCTCTCTTTTTTTATGGAAGACTTGGTCCTTATGAACCCACTTACCTTCACTCGAGTTTTAGCTTTCTTGCTAGATATAAATGCATATTAGCATGTACATTTTAGTTTTCCACACATGTGGTCTATGCACATATGGATATGCAGTTTACATATGTTTATTTATGCACTGTATATTATCTCAAGTAAGGACTGCACTGTACACCATGTTGTATGGTATCCTGTCCATGGCTGGTACCATTGTTTCATTTGTTTTTCATAACAATTGGCTGTTATTTTTATCATCTACCCATGAGTGGATGTGTTTTTGTTTTCTAAGCAGCAGTAGTATGTTTTATGGCACATCGTTTTGTGATATAGATAGATAGATAGATAGATAGATAGATAGATAGATAGATAGATAGATAGATAGATAGATAGATAGATAGATAGATAGATAGATAGATAGATAGATAGATATGAATGAGCTAAACAAATATTGCTTGTTTAGCAAGAATGTTTTCTGAATGTTGCTTTGTTCCCTGCTAAAGACCAATGGCGCAGCTGCAACTGCCTCTTGTGTTGTTCCGCTTAGATTCTGACGCAAGCACATGATTCATGTTATGATTACCCTGGGTCATGTGCTCCTTCAACCCTCCAGGCAGTTGCCCAACTCTCCCAGTCTTGTAGTTCCCACAAGTTCAGGTCAGAGCCGCAAAGCGATCCAGTCCGGGGTTTTCCCCTTTATTCCAGCCAACGTGTCTTTCAATAAGTCCAGCGAACAAAAGAAAGCAAAAATGCACAGTCCAATAATCCAAAATCAATACTGAGAGTCTTTAGGGCCCTGTGCTGTCCCCCCCCCCCCCCCCCACCCCCACCCCGGGATGTCCAGTTTAATATTCAAAGGTTCAAACAATCTCTTCTCAGCAGTCTGCCCTCACGTCCCACTCCACAGCTCTATTCTCGCTATGCCTCCCACAGCTGCCTTTACAACACCTTGAATTGTCCTTCAGGAGGATTCCCACTTCATCTCACCTTCTTCTGCTTCCCCAGTAGAGTTAGGAGTTCCTTCCTCTGTGTAATACATAACTTCAGTATTTGAGAGAGAGAGAGAGCATCCTCCAAGTCCTCCCTCTTCTGGTTCAAGCTGGTCTGTCTTCAGCTGGGCTGAAAAAACTCTTCCCCTCACTTCCAATATTCAATGCCAGCATCTGCATTCCTAACCAGGCAAACAGAGGATTGCTTTTTATGTAGATCTATCTACCCAGTTAAGCATGCAGGCACCAGCAGTGACTATCACAGTGCCTGCAGATCTTTCAGCTCTGCCCTGACTCCACCTTGGACCACCCTGGCACTGCCCAGATCATGAAGGGGTGGGCAGAGCCAATATTGAACGGACTACCTGGTTAAGTGCCACTGAATATCAGCAGCCAGCCATGCAGTGTAGTTTAAAACCCTTTAGTGTCCAATGTTCCCATCAATCTGTTCCCATATGGCTTATTACGGGAACATTGCACACTAAAGGATTAAGCAGGCAGGAGTCTCTTCTACCCATTTAAACCACACCGAATATCGAGTGCTTTATAAAAAGAAATTCCATGTGTGATGGGGAGGAGCATAGTGGTGGAGGTATACTATCATCCAGAACTTTCTTACAGGTAGAACCTTTTTCACTGCCTTCCCAAAATGCCCCATGTTTATGGTAACCAAATGCCCAGATTTTAACCCAAGAGTTCAGGTACCTCTTGTAAGTAACACTGTAATGTCTGGTCAGGCAGACATTTTTTTTTGTTTTGTAACATTCATTTTCACCTGCAGGCTGACTCTGACTGCTGCTGCCTCAGCCATATCACCCCCATACCTGCACAGACAGCAACAATAACCCAGAAAGGAAATGCAAGGCCTTGAGTCCACACCTGCACTGAAATCTCAACCACATCTGTCCCTACAGGAAGTCTGTTTTGGAAGGATTGGGATGCAGTTGAGGTCTCAATGCAGGTGCAGTCTCAATGGGTTATTGCTACTGGTGGCAGCATATCTGTGGATGAAACAGCTAAGGTGGACCTTTAGCCTTGAGGCCTAGGAAATGAGGGAGAGTAAGTGCTGGGATTGGCTGGAGGCTGGGAATGGGGATGGGGAGAGAGAGTGCTGGGGGACTGACTGGGGACTGCAGAGGGCAAGAGGGCTGAGGACTGGCTGGATATTGGGAAACAGAGATGGTGCTAGAAGGACTAGCTGGGGACTAAGAAGGAGGAGGGTGTAAGAGGACTAGGGAGAGGGTAAAGGTGAGGAAATGGGTTAGCCAGGAAGCAAAAGAAGAAGTAGGTAGCAAGGTCGATGGGTCTAGGTCAGTGCTTCCCAATCGTTTTGAGGCTGTGACCCCCATGATTGCAGCCAAATAAAATTGTGTGACTCCCTGAAGGTGCTGAATAATCATGCACCTATGGAGAGGCCATCTAAGTCATGACCCCACACTTAAATTTGTGACCCCATTTTGGGGTCCCAACTGAGAGTCAGGGAAGCTCTAGTCTAGGTGAAAGGTAAAAAGTGGGAGACTGAGAACTGGAAGGTGAAAAGAAGAGGTGAAAATTGAATAGGTAGCAAGCAGAAAAGAAAGAAACAGAGAAAATAGCTAAAAAGGCAAGATCGATGTCAGCGACAGATGCACAGGAGAAATGGAAGAAGACAAGAGAAAGGAGAAAAACCTAATGGACAGCAAACCCTGGGAAGAAAATTAGGAGAAGAGAGTCAGTGGCAGGCAGAAAAAATAGACTGACCCCAACTGATTGGAAAAATAAAATGCCCAATCAAAGTAGAAAATGCATTAATATGATTTTGTCAGCTTTGAAAAATTAACCTCTCTGATATCTTTGTATTTTGCAAAGAAATGCATTTCTAATGTCCTTTGTTCTGTTTAGTGACAGTTTGTCTGTGTTACTGTATTTTCATATATATAACCTACACACATCTATACCACACACCCATGTATATACCCTGCAGGAAAAAAGCTAATTTTGTAAGTAAAATCATATATACCCCACACCAGTGCATACCCTGCATTTATTGCAATAAAATGTAAAATTGTATATTACTCCTATTAAAAAGTACTGATTTTGTAAATAAATTTGTGTATAACTTGCACTTGTATATATCCCGCACCTCTTGCAAAAAAAATAATGTTCCATACCTCTCTACTTTTAAAAAAATGTAAAATCGTGTATGACCCTTGGATCATATACACAAAATTACGGTACTCAAATATTGATGAAAGTGGTGAATACAAACAGAAAAAGTGGCTATACACTGTGCATGGATAAAACAAAAATTTGAGCATACCTATTGCATTACACATTAAACATTTGCAGTCAAATTAGACAGTGCAAAGTCTAAGTTCAAAGGCATGCCACACTGCACCTTTAATTTTCACATATACCTTTTTTGTGGTCATATTGGGGCCGACATTAGGCCGTGGCAAGCAGCACGTTTGATGTCCTTCACCAGTGTTAAACCCGGATATTCATGCCGGGCTGTATCCAGTGACCGGCATTGAATATCCGGGTTTATTTTGGCCGCTAAAATCTTAACTGGCTATACTGATATTCAGCACTAACCAGTCAAGTCAAAGATAGGTCTGCTATTTAAGCAGCCTATTTTGACCGCTCAACATAGCCAGTATGGCGTTGAAAATCCACGGCTAACCGACTTTGTCACACTGGCTATCTCCTGCTAAATATCCATGGTTAGACACTTACGGAGTCTTCTACTAAGCCATGGTAATGTTTTTAGTTCAAGGTAGAAATTAGCTGGCGGTAAATGCCGAGACGCCCATTATATTTCTATGGGCATCTCAGAATTTACCGCCAGCTGATTTCTACCATGAGCTAAAAATGTTACTGCAGCTTAGTAAAAGGATCCCTTAAGCACTATTTAACTGGCCAGGAGCTGTTCCTGGCAGGTTAAAAAATTTTGAATATCGAGGGATTCACTTTACTGCAGTTCGGTTCTACTTTCATTCTTTATGTAATCTCTTTTTTTTTGCCTGTTTCACAAATTCATAAATTTAAATATGCATGTTTATTCTACTATTCAAATTTGCAAATGACATAAAATTATTCGAATTCCTTAAAGCAGCAGAAGATTGTGAGGTTTTGCATAAGGGTTTTGTCAGACTAAGACACTGGGCTTTTAAATAGTAGAGTGATTCACATAGGGGAAAATAATCCCAATTACAGGTAAAACAAATGCTGAGTTCTGAGTTAGGACTCGCCATCCAACAAAAAGTCTTGGAGACATTGTAAACAGTAGGGATTATCTGAAAAAGGAAGGAGAACAAAATGGGGGTAGGTAGGGATGTACGAATAGCCCTCCAATCCAACACCAGAGATGTATAGAAATGCTGAAGAAATTTTTTTTTAAGAATATCAGAAATATGCAAGCAGACTCAACATGGACCCGGATGTTTTGGCACACAGCGCCTGCCTCAGGAGTCATGTATCTGGAGCAAGGCTTGCATGGTCACGGTTTATCAAAACATTAGTAGCAAAAATGTCTTATCACAGACCTCATAATCGCTTAATACTCAGATCACCACTGGGTAGCGCAGAAAAACAGCCATTGTAGGGTTGTTTTCCTTTTTTTGCTGTGTGGTTGAACAAAATGAGAATATCATTATGCCTCTGTATAGGTCTCTGGTAGAACTGCACCTTAAGAACTGAGTGCAGTTCTGGTCTCCCCATCTCATGTAGTGCAACTGTAATAGGTTTAGAGTAGAGAGTTGCATGGGGACAGAAATCTTACCTGTCTCCGCCTGTCCCCGCTGGAATCTAACCCATCCTCGCCTGTCCCTGCAAGAATTTAATAGTACCAAAAAAAAATGCCGGTTGGCTCTCTCAGTCTTTCTCTGGGTTTGAGCCGCAGCAGCGCAGGCAAGAAAGAAAAGGAAGTTGGAACTTGGAATACTCTGGTGCGCACATGTAAAACTCAGTGGTGTAGCTATGGGGGGCCACAGGGGCCTGGGCACCCCCAAATTGGCTCTGGGGCCCCCGGTTTGGCTGGCAGGGGTCCCCGACCCCAAACCCCCACCAGCTGAAGCATTTATCTGTCCCACGCTGGTCTCGCACTTGCCTCCTCTCCTGTTTCCAGTCGCGCCATGCATGCTCTCGTTTTAATGAAACTGAGCACGCATGGCTGAGCATGTAAATATGACCAAATTCTATTAATAGTGCCGAGAAATCAGCACTGAAAAAAAAACACGCTAAGTGCTACTCTATAAATGGTGCTGAAAGTTAGGTGCCATTTATAGAATATGCTTAGCGCCAGGATCAGTGCCTAACTTTAGATGCAATGGTTTACACCAAGTAAACTCTGGTATAAATCCTCATGCCTAAATTACACACAGATACCTCTTATTCTATAATAGCGTGCATACATTGTAGGAACACCCCTGATCTGCCAATGACCTCCCATGGTCACACCCCCTTTTTGGTGCCTTTCATCATAGGGAAGTCGTCCCATCCCCTTTATTGTTTTCGTCGCCCTTCTCTGTACCTTTTCTAATTTCACTATATCTTTGTTGAGATGCGGTGATCAGAATTGCACACAGTATTCGAGGTGTGGTCGCACCATGGAGCGATACAAAGGCATTATAATGTCCTCATTTTTGTTTTACATTGCTTTCCTAATAATACCTAACATTTTATTTGCTTTCTTAGCCACCGCCACACACTGAGCAGAGGGTTTCAATGTATAATGCCCACATTCTTATCGATGATTGTTATACATTGACCATGTTTCCCGTTATCCTTATTGCTGTCCCATATCCATTCTTCTCCATCTTCCTACGCCTACCTTCTAATGCTCATTTCCTTCTGCACCCAATTCCTCCTATCTTCAATTTACTTATCCGTTAACCCCATTAATATTGCGTTTACTACAAATTGTATATTCTTTGTTTACAACTTTGTAATTCTTCTTATTGTTACTATGTAAGCCACATTGAGCCTGACATGTGTGGGAAAGCGCAGGGTACAAATGTAATAAATAAATAAATAAATCATCAACGATGACACCTAGATTCCTTTCCTGGTCAGTGGCTCCTAATGTGGAACCTTGCATCACATAACTATAGTTCGGGTTCCTCTTTCCCACATGCATTGGGACTGAAGCCCAAGTCTATGCTTTTACTGAATTCATTTAGTTGCTGTGACCTGGCCAACTTTTCTTCTTGTTAAGACTTGCAAGCCTTGCTGAGGTCTGGCTGTGGCCAGGTCTGAGTCTGAGAAAGGCTGAGAACTTACAGGCTGTTTTTGGGGTGGGGCAGCCCCACTAGCCACAGACAGCTTGGCCTGCTAGCCGGAGGCCTGCTGAAGACTGTTACTAAATAAGAGAAACTGTTACATCTGATGTTCCTGGCCTGTGAAGCAGGGCTCAGGTGAGTAAAACATTTACTTTCACATATATATATACCTTGTCTGGCTGAGTTATTCACAGGGCTACCCCATAACCCTCGCCGGGGATCCTCACAGAGTCCTATGTGGGAAGTCCCAAAATGCATCCATAGTAAAGCAATATAGGCACCTATGTGCTTTTGTCATAAAGACTACGAGAGGCAGACCCAGCTGCACACTAAGCTGACACACAAATTTACACCTGCTCTAAAGTTGCTGTAAGCATGTACTGTATGCATCTGCCTATATATTTTATAAAATATGAAGGAAGTTCCAGCTCTGCACAAAGTATGCCCTTGGGAATTCATCTGAGTACATACAATCTTAGAAGCATGAATACATATGGGCTAAACTCTAAAAAATTGGCGCTGAAAAAAAAATGCTGAGCGCTATTCTATAAGCTGCACCTAAAGTTAGGCTTATAGAATAACACTTAAGTCCCAGGGCTCACGCTTAAATTTAAGTGCATCCATATGTACCAACAAAAATGTGGTGAAATGCTTACACCTAAATTTAGGTGTGAACGGAGGCCCCTTATTCTATAATTTGTAGGTGTAACCAAAAATCACGCCCACAACCCACCCTGAACCACCCATGACCCTCCCATTTCCGTGCCCCCTTTTCAGGATTCATGTAGAATCTAGGCACAGATCACGTATATTTAATTGAGTCCAATTAGCACCAATAACAGCTTGTTAAAAAGCCAATTATTGGCACTAATTGGCTAATTAGTCAATTAAGATACACCCAAATTTGCACACCCATCTCAAAGCACCCTTTATAGAATTAGGGGGTATATGCGTAACTAGCTGCTCAGTTTTACAGTAGGCCTTTCTGGATAAAGAAATGGTTTTTACACAGAGAAAAAAAAACTTTCAAAGCTGGTATGAATGTGTGTGTGGGTATTGATGCTTTATTGGGACCTGTTCTCAGAGCCTCTTAAATTGACCCAGAATGACTACTACTACTACTTATCATTTCTATAGCACTACTAGATGTATGCAGCTCTGTACACTTGAACATGAAGAGACAGTCCCTGCTCGACAGAGCTTACAATCTAATTAGGACAAAGAGGACAAATTAGAGATCATGGGGGTAATAAAATAAGGGTACTGAACAAGTGAATAAGGGTTAGGAGTTAAAAGCAGCATCGAAAAGGTGGGCTTTTAGCCTAGATTTGAAGACGGCCAGAGATGGAGCTTGACAGACTGGCTCAAGAAGTTTATTCCAGGCATATGGTGCAGCAAGATAAAAGGAGTGGAGTCTGGAGTCAGCGGTGGAGGAGAAGGGTGCAGATAAAAATTACTACATCAAGCCCATGGTAAATATAAATTATTACTGCTCAGAAATCATGAAATGAGCGTGTTTTATAGCACACAGCTGGCAATTAAGGGGGATTATCTATATTGAGAGACTGGTGAGGGAGTGTGTGTCTTATATCCGAACCAGCCAAATAATGAGTGCTCTGTGCAGATGCAGCTTTTACAGGAAACCCCTCACGCATTTAACACAGCAGTACTAACAATGCTGAGGAACTGCTTTTACTCGCATAATAGGGAAAGAGATAGATGGTGGGGTGGGGGGGAAACAAAGCCAGCTATATCCAAACTCTAAATTTGCACTTCTGTCTAATTTAGCATTCTGAAGAGAGAGAGAGAGATTAAGCCAATGATACAGCGTCCCTTTCTCAGCGCTCGCTGGTGCAATCACTTCAACGCGTACTTAGTTGTTGGCTTTAAACATTTAAACAGAAGATTTAAAGCATTACAGGGAAATTGCTTAACCATTCCGTTCAGTTTTATATGCAGTTTGTTTCCTGTCAATTGTAGTGATGAACTTAGCGAAGGAAAGCTAATGCCTAGTGGTTGTTAATAAACCTAAAAGGCCTTAGGAAGAGCAGCAAAAAAATGTAGAAACAGCAGTCCGCAATGATGCTTTATTTTACATTCCAGTGTAGCAGGTGAATAGCTGAAATATTCCTCAGAGTAGCTCTGCGGTGGAATGGTGTTTGTCAGTGTGTGGCATTAAATGTTCTCTCTTTCACTGAAGAACAATGTTGCTTACCTGTAATAAGGGTTTTCCTTAGACAACAGGATTAATAAAGCACACAAATTGGTGATGTCATCTGACAGCGCCAGGACAAGCCTTCTCTCCCATGGCTCAAAACTTAGTGTAAAGTTCTTAACTTACACTTCCCCAGCTGTAAAGGACTAAAATACAAACTTATACACGCGACCTCCTTCTCCTACATGAGTACGCAGTTGTGGAACGCACTACCAGCTGACGTGAAAACAATCAACAAAATATCCAACTTTCGTAAATCCCTATAAACGTAGCTCTTCAATAAGGCCTACAAAGAGGACCCATAGCTTAACTATACCGCCTCACCAATCCACCCCTATCCGAAAGTCATCTTTCTATATCTATTTTCTTAGTACTTCTTTTCATCCTTAATCTCTTTGCAGCACCAATTGTATCTGACATCCTGGAATGGCAATGCCATAACAGACCTCTGTAAGCCACATTGAGCCTGCAAATAGGTGGGAAATAAGCATGCGCTGTCCTTCCCTTATACTGTGGATAAAATAAGCCAGTTGATATTGTATATCTGGATGTTCAAAAGGCATTTGACAAAGTACCTCATGAAAGACCCCTGAAGAAATTAGAACATAGTAACATAGTAGATGACAGCAGATAAAGACCTCTATGGTCCATCCAGTCTGCCCAACAGGATAAACTCATAGCACATGATACGTATGCTTGATCTTGATTTGTCCTTGCCGTTTTCAGGGCACTGGCCTTGCTCTCCAGTTATGGAAGCTGAATCTGCCAGCCATGTTCACGGCACAGACTGTAGAAGTCTGCCCAGCACTTTGTTTCCCAATTACTGGTGTTGCCATATAATCGCTGCTAAGCTTGTTTGGTTCCACGCCTTCTATACAGGATTCCTTTGTGTTTATCTCAAGCATATTTGAATTCTGCTACCATTTTTATCTCCACCACCTCCTGTGGGAGGGCATTCCAGATATCTACCACCCTTTCTGTGAAAAATGTACTTCCTGATATTATTCCTGAGTCGTCCCCCCCCCCCCCCCACCTCAATTTATGTCCTCTAGTTCTACCACCTTCTCGTTTCACTAAAAGGTTTGTTTATAAATTAATACCTTTCAAATATTTGAATATCTGTATCATATCACCCCTGTCTCTCCTTTCCTCTAGGGTGTACATGTTCAGGACCTCAAGCCTCCCCGCATACATTTTGCAACACATACCATTTTGGTTGATTTTCTCGGAACTGCTTCGTCTTTTTATGTCCTTAGCAAGATGTGGAGGGGCATAATTGAACAAAAACGTCTATCTCCATGGGCGTTTATCTCCGAGAACGGGTCTGTGAAGGGGCGGACCGAACCGTATTTTCGAAAAAAATAGACGTCCATGTTTTATTCGACAATTTGTGAGCTGGGCGTTTTTGTTTTTCAGTGATAATGGAAAATGAAAGCGCCCAGCTCAAAAACGAATAAATCCAAGGCATTTGTTCGTGGGAGGGGCCAGGATTCGTAGTGCACTGGTCCCCCTCAAATGCCAGGACACCAACCGGGCACCCTAGGGGGCACTTTTACAAAAAAAAAAAAAAAGGTAAAAGAGCTCCCAGGTGCATAGCACCCTTCCCTTGTGTGTTGAGCCCCCTAAATCCCCCTCAAAACCCACTGCCCACAAGTCTACACCATTACTATAGCCCTAAGGGGTGAAGGGGGGCACCTACATGTGGGTACAGTGGGTTTGGGGGGTTGGACGACTAAGCATTAAGCAGCACAATTGTAACAGGTAGGGGGGGATGGGCCTGGGTCCACCTGCCTGAAGTCCACTGCACCCCCCAACAACTGCTCCAGGGACCTGCATACTGCTGCCAGGGAGGTGGGTATGACATTTGTGGGTGAAAATAAAAAGTTGTGAAACATCATGTTTTGTGGTGGGAGGGGGTTAGTGACCACTGGGGGAGTCAGGGGAGGTCATCCCCGATTCCCTCTGGTGGTAATCTGGTCATTTAGGGCACTTTTTGGGGCCTTATTCGTGAAAAAACAGGGCCCAGGAAAAGTGCCCTAAATTCTAGCTACAAACGCATACGTTTTTTCCATTATTGGCGAAAGGCGCCCATCTCTCCTCGGCCGATAACCATGCCCCAGTTCCACCTTCGCCACGCCTCCGACACGCCCCCGTCAACTTTGTACGCTTCCGCGATGGAGTGCAGTTGAAAACGTCCAAAATCGGCTTTCCATTATACCAATTTATTCGTTTTTGTGAAATAAACGTCTATCTCCCGATTTGGGTCGAAATCTAGGCGTTTTTCTCTTTCAATTATAAGGTGGATAGCCTCACACAATACTCCAAGTAGGGCCTCACCAATAATGGTGGAGTATCAACCCCTCCTTTTTTTCTGCTGGTTATACCCCTCTCTATGCAGATAGGAGTAACTAGTGAGGTAATTAAATTTGCCAATGTCACAAAGTTATTCAATCGCAAGAGAATTGTGAAAAATTGTAAGAGGACCTTATGAGACTGGAAGATTGGGCATCCAAATGGCAGATGATGTTTAATGTGAGCAAGTGCAAAGTGATGCATGTGGGAAAGAGGAATCCGAACTATAGTTACATGATGCAAAGTTCCACATTAGGAGTCATCGAACAGGAAAGGAATCTAGGTATCATTGTTGATGATACGTTGAAACAGTCTGCTCAGTATGCGGCGGCAGCTAAGAAAGCAAATGGAATGTTAGGTATTATTAGGAAGGAAATGGAAAACAAAAATAAGGACGTTATAATGCCTTTGTATCACTGCATGGTGTGACCGCACCTCGAATAATGTGTGCAATTCTGGTCACTGCATCTCAAAAAAGATATAGTGGAATTAGAAAAGTTACAGAGAAGGGTGACAAAAATGATAAAGGGGATGGGATGACTTCCCTATGAGGAAAGGCTAAAGCATCTAGGGTTCTTCAGCTTAGAGAAAAGATGGCTGCAGGGAGATATGATAGAGGTCTATAATATAATATAATATAATACAATGAATGGAGTGGAACAAGTAGACGTGAATCACTTGTTTACTCTTTCCAAAAATACTAGGATTAGGGGGCATGCAGTGAAGCTACAAAGTAATAACTTTAAAACAAATTGGAGAAAATATTTCTTCACTCAACATGCAATTAAACTGTAGAATTCATTGCCAGAGAATGTGGTAAACACAGTTAGCTTAGCAGGGTTTAAAAAAGGTTGGATAGCTTCCTAAAAGAAAAGTCCATACGTCATTATTAATATGGACTTGGGGAAAATCCACTGCTTATTTCTAGAATAAGCAGCATAAAATGTATTGTGCTGTTTTGGGATCTTGCCAGGTACTTGTAACCTGGATTTTCAGGATGCTGGGCTTGGTGGACCTTCGGTCTGCCCCATTATTAGCATGACTTATGTACTTGTGGGATAAAGACCGTAAAAGTCTGCCCAAAGCTCTCTCCAGCCCATCCAAAACCAGATCGCCATATACTCAGACCTTACAAGCCAGCCCAGCACCGGCCTTAGTTGATGCAGCCAGAATCGCCACCTAAGCACCACTTGACAAGCTAACACATATGCAACCCTTTAAGTTTTGTTTTTTATATCATTCATTTTCTAATTAAAGATCCTCTGTGTTCATCTCACACCTTTTTGAATTCCACCACAGTTTTCTTTCTACCACCGACCTCGGGAGGTCATTCCAGGTATCCACCACCCTCTCTCTGAAAAATAATTTTCTGACATTACTCCAAAGTCTACCACCCCGCAACCTCAATCCATGTCCTCTAGTTTTACCATTATCCCTTCTCCGGAAAATATTTGTTTCTATATTAATACTTTTAAGTTTTTAAACATCTGTATCATATCTCCCCTGTCCCTCCTCTCCTCTAGGATATACATATTCAGGTCTTCCAGTCTCTTAGTCTCTTCTCATATGTCCTTTGGCATAAGCCCCATATCATTCTTGTCACCTTCCTTTAGACTGCTTCAAGTCTTCTTACATCTTTAGCAAGATACAACCTCCGAAACTGAACTCAATACTCCAGGTGAGGCCTCACCAATGACTTATACAGAGGCATCAACAACTCCTTTCTTCTGCTGGTTACACTTCTATTCAGCCTAGCATTCTTCTGGCTAGGCCAATGCCTTGTCACACTGTTTCTTCACCTTCAGATCCTCAGATACTATCACCCCAAGATCCCTCTCCCTGTCTTTGCATATCAATCTCTCACCGCCTAGCACATACGTCTCCCTTGGATTTCTACTCCCTAAGTGCATCACTTTGCACTTCTTAGCGTTGAATTTTAATTGCCAAACATTAGACCATTCTTCTAACTTCTGCAGATCCTTTTTCATGTTTTCCACTCCCTCCAGAGTGTCCACTCTGTTACAAATGTATTTTATTTATTTAGTCATACTTGTATCCCACAATTATCCAAAACGAGTTTCGGTTCAATGTGGCTTACATTTAACATTTGTTAGAGATTACATTGATTCAATTACATTGACAAGGTTGTATGATGCTGTGTTTTACAGTGGTTGGCAAGATAAGTATTAATACATATGGAATAGTCATTGGGTTTCTTGAAAAGATATGTCTTAGTTCATTTCTTAAATGAAAAGATGCAGTACAGTTAGAGGTTGTGTTGTGTATTGTTGTTCCAGAATGATTAGTGCATATTTTACTCATAGAATTTCCTGAAGAGGTAGGTCTTTAGGTCTTTTCTGAACTGGAGGTAGTTTGTGATGCCTCTTAAGATTAAGGGAATTGAGTTCCAGCATTTTGAGCCCAGGTAGCTAAATCCCGCCATGTAGGTGGAATTGTATAGTACATTTTTGCAGTTGGGCAGGTGGAGTAGTAGGTAACCTCTGGTTCCTGGGTTTGCATTTCTTGGTGATAGTTTGATCATGTCTAGCATGTAGTTCGATGACATGCCAAACAGTATTTTGAAGATGATTGTGCTGGTTTTGAAAAATAGTCTGGCCTTGGTCGGGAGCCATTGTAGCATTATAAATAGTGGGGTTGCTCTATCTTATTTTCACTTTTGATATTCAATCAATCTCACTGCTGTATTTTGGACAGTCTGCAACGAACATAGTAGGTTTTCTTTGCAGCCTACATACGCTATATTACAGTAGTCTAGTTGGGACAATATCAGCATCTGTACTATAAGATGGAATGACTGTGTGGGAAATAGTCTCTGATTCTTCTCAGTTTCCATAGTGTTTTGAAGCTTTTTGAAGTGATTGCAGCAACTTGGTCTTCAAGGGTCAGATGTTTGTCGAGAATGATTCCTAGTATTTATATTTGTGTATCGATTCTGTAAGATGTTGATCTATTATGATGTTTTGGTAAGTAGTGGGATTCTGCTGGCTAAATAAAACCAGGAATTTGGTTTTGTCTCGGTTCAGTTTAAGTTTGAAAGTTGTAACCCCATTTTCCATGAGGTTGAGTCCTTTTTTGGTCTTATCCAAAATCTCTGTCATGTTGCTGCTGAAAGATATGTAGATGGTGACATCATCTGCAAATATGAATGAGTTTAAACCCATTTTTTCAAGTTTCTTGCCAAGTGGAGCCATCAGGACATTGAATAATATTGGTGACATCAGGGAACCCTGAAGGATCCCGCATTCAGGGATTCAGGAGGCTGAAAATTCATTGGACATCTTGACAAGGTAAGATCTAGTTCTTAGAAAACTGTTGAACCAGGGTGCTATTGCTCCAGTTATTCCTACGTTGTCAAGTAGGGTCATTCATATTGTGTGATCTACTAGGTCGAAGGCGCTTGTTATATCAAATTGTACTAATAGTAATGACTGGCCTTGGCTTATCATTCTTCTGCATTTTGTGATCAGGGTGGTTATGACTGTTTCAGTGCTATTGCATGGTTTGAAGCCTGATTGAGAGCTGTGAAGGACTGAGTAGTGCATTAGGTATTCCATTAATTGTTGTGCTACTAGTCCCTCCATTGTTTTGTCAGCAATGGTATTGATGCCACTGGTCTGTAATTAGTGAGTTCACATCTTTCTGGTGGCATCTTTAGGGATTGGAGTGAGTATGATGTTGCCCTTGTCAGAAGGGAAATGACCTTTCGAGAACATGTATTCTGTGTTCAGTTAAGAGGTCAATGAACCAATCTGGTGGATTTTCCATCATGTAGTTTGGGCAGCTATCTAGTAGGCAATTGGCATGTAGTGCTTTAACTGAGCTAGTTGTTGGTATCTTAATGGAGGACCGGATTCTGTTGTTTGTGTTGCAGCTAGATTTGAACTTATTTTTCTTATTTTTCCTTGAAATATTGTGCGAGCTCATCTGCCGTTGGTGTTTTTTTGCTTGACGTTAACAGAGCTTGTGTGTTCAGTACATTTTTCATTAGTTCATATATTTGTTTTCATGTTTATCTCTTATGGGCACACATACGTGCTATAGTATTCCGCTTTGGCTCTTTTTATGGTGTGTTTGTACTTGCTTAGGGCTTTCCTCCATGTGGTTTTGTTCATGTCTGATTTATTTTTGGACCATTTTCTTTCCAGTTTCCTGCACAGTTTTTTCATCTCTAATAGTTCCTCGTTGAACCCAGGGTGAAGTTGTCATTTCCTCTTAGTTTTTATTTTGAGTAGTGCTATTTCATTTAGTGTGTTTCCACTTAGTTCATCCCAGTTTCTCATGAAGTGAATGCTAGTGAGTATTATGTTTGGTCATTCAACGCTGTTGACCAAAAGCTATGGTTGTCCACTTTTCCTCTGGTTAGGGCAGTGTGTGGTGTCCTCGGTTCTCTGTTTTTGCCGTTCTCTTTCTATTGAAGTGTGAAGGTGAGTTTGTTATGGTCTGACCGTGGCACCTCTGCCCAGTTATAATTCTTTATTATATGGCTGTTATTAGCTAAGAGTCTGTAAGCTAGTATGTCTCATTGGTGACATTTTACATGAGATGAGGTGGCTGGTGCCGTTTTGAAGATCCATTGGTTCAGGAAGTTTGTTAGAAGCCTGGTGTTGGCGTCATGTTGCTTGTCTAGGTGTAGATTGACAGCACCTAGTAGAAGGGCATTTAAGAAGTTTGTGTTTGGTATGAAGTCCATGAAGTCATCTTGGGCGATGGGCCATCTTCCAGGCAGGCGGTAGAAAATTATACTGCATAATTGATCAGTTAATGTTGAGTCTGTGATTTTGCATGCTATGATTTTAATCACAGGGGACATATGTTCAGCTATGGTTTCTATTGTAAAGAAGGATTTGTATATTAATGCGACCCCGCCTCCTTTCTTTTTAATTCTGTTGATGTGTGTTATTTTATATCCTGGTGGGTATAAGTCAAGCAATATTGAGTCGTCTCACATTTGCAACCACATTTCTGTTAAGAATAGTAAACCTAATTGCTCGGTTTCAATCCAGTCTCTAATTATCGTTGACTTGTTAACCGCTGATCTCACATTTATGTAACCTATAGGAATGGGTACATAAGTATCAATGTTGATGTTGGTGTACTTAACAATCTGTAAATGTCTGTGCGTTCTATCTTTTTTTATGCTGTGGCCATTTCTAGTCATTTGTTCTTCAGCTTGCGCTTTTGCTAGATGTATATCACTGTTGGCTTCTTTCAGTTTTGGAAACCAACTCCACTTGTAATAATAAAGCAGCCTAGTAATAGAAAAGCAGGTTTTTTTGGGGGGGGGGGGGTTGCTGTTGTTGTTGCTCTGGGGCCTAGGAAACATCTAAACCAACAAATCAATTGGACAGTGAGTTGCAGTTTAAACAACAGATATCACGAGTCTTATGCGGTGGGTTTTCAGCATTTCAGATGCTGTGAGCTGCCATATTGTACTTTGATTCTACAGTTTTGCATGTTTTGTTGCACTTATTTGTTATTTCTAAATTAGATTCTAGCAATGTATTATATTTGGGATTACCAAAATACTTGTGGAGGCGTTTGAGGACCCTGCAAAATATTACCATCAGATTATTGGGGGAAGTTGGTTCTAAGCAGCATGTTACACCTTTATATAAACATTTTCAATGGCTACCTGTCCAATTTAGGGCATCTTACAAGGTTTTAACGTTTGTATATCAGGTTATACATGAGAGCTTGCTGACATATTTGCAGGCCATGATTCAGCTGTATTATCCAGGTAGAACCTTAAGACCTGGCTTTGCCCATTTGCTTGCTGTTCCTTCTAACTCAAGCACGTGACTGGTTGCAACCAGAGAAAGGCTTTTTTTTTTTTTTTGGCAAGCACCAATCTTATACACCAGCTTACCAGTTCACTTGCGAACAGAGGTTTGAAGCAATTCAAAGGAAAACTGAAAGCTTTCTTCTTTCAAAAAGCTTTTGGGGATGTTTCAGGATTAGAGTTTATTTAGGACTCTTTTATTAACTTTATAATAAGTAGTTTTTGAGAATGAGAGGTTGAGTGCTTGTTCTTGTGTGGTTTGTGCATTCTTATCATTTTAATGGCATTTCTTTCTTTTAACTTTTATTGAATTTTACTGTAAACCACCTTGATTATTCAGAAAGGTGGTATATCAAATTATATAAACTATTAAACTATTAAGTAAACCCAGAAGTACAGGGCAACCTGTCTGTTCTGTCCCCCGACAGCCTTACACTAGGTTATAGTGTGACTCTAAAATGTGTTTAATGCCTTTATTGTCACTCACTGCAAAGATATATGAGCAATGCATTGTGTGAAATGTAGTCTCACATGAACCGCAGCCACCCCTGCTTATTTGTGTAAAGTCTGTTATGAGTGGTCTATTCTCCTGCAAAGACCTCCTCCCTGTCTCACCAACCTTGATTCCTTTGTTTACCTACTGCCATTTCCTAACTATTTCTACTGTCTCTGTCCTGATGGGTCAGCCAGGGTATGACCTTTCTCTCCAATTGAAGACTGCCCTCTAGGACTATCTCTGCTACCCAATAGCAGGTTCTGTCCCTATTGGTCCCTTCACCTCCTCCTCCCTAGGCTTGTGTGGGGCTTTTCCTGATCTCCCTGTCTCCGTGAGGCACATTCTTCATGTTGCCATCACAGCACTTGTCTTTCTGCTCCCCTGAAGAAAACTTATCTTTTTCACCTCATTCATTCTTTCCCATAAGATATTGCACAAATCCAGCACCCCATCTCTGAACTGCTTTCATCTATATAATCACCCTCCCATCTCTGCATCTCTACCTCCATCCACCCCTGCAGCTCTCAGAACTATGAACCCTCTTGCCTTGGGGCATGAACTTCTGAACATCTACTAACTGTGAGTAAAATATCTACATTTACTCAGGGGGTCTTTTACTAAGGTGCGCTAGTGTTTTTAGTGCATGTTAATATTTAGGGCACACTAAACGTTAGAGACATCCATATATTCCTATGGAAGTCTCTAATGTTTAGCATGCTAAAAATTCTAGCGCACCTTAGTAAAAGAGGACCTCAATAAAGTAAATTTCAGAAAAAGAAAAGAGACTTCTGGGTGTGCTGATGTGGCAAGGTTACATTTATTGGATATTAAAGTCTTAAGAATATTATGCTTTAAAAGACCTTGACACTATCAGAAAAGATAACATTTAGTAAGATGTTAATTGTATTACCATGATCAGGGCCGAGAGCAATGTCAAAATTTCTTACTAGAAGATTCCATTAAGCCCAAATATGGGCATTCACTGGAAAAAAATCTAAAATGAAAAAAGACCTTTGTCAGTCACATTCTGGTCCCCTGTTTTATTTCCACTACATTCTTGTACCTACTTATGTTCTTAGTAATATGGGGTAAATTCTCAAAAGGTCACCAAAATTTAGAGGTGGTGTGCGTTAACCTCCAGATTCTATAAAGCGTGCATAGAGATCCATGCCAAAATCCAGATGGATTCTATAACAATGCACGTAACTTAATTGGCTTAATGAGCTAATTAGTGTTGATAACAGCACTTAACAAGCAATAATGAACACTAATTGCCAATAATTAGAATTTACATGCACAACTCACTAAGTGTGTTCTGTAAAAAAGTGCACTGAACTTCTAACATGATCAGACACAAAGGGGTGTGGTTATGGGCGGGAAAATGGGCATTTCGTGGGTGTTCCAAAATTTACACGCGTAGTTATAGAATATGGCCCAGTGCCTAAATCTACGCTGCGAGATTTATACCATGTTTTCGTTGGTGTAAATGGGCATGTAGTTTTAGGCACTGGAATATCAACTAAGCATGTTAAATTTGTTGGATTATTTGTAGTAAATAATTAGCAGATTTTAGTACACACAGCTTCAGCTTTAGAAATGTTAATTTCTTTCTTCATCTCTCTCTCATTCACCCCTGAATAATTCACTGCTGAGTCACTTTAAAGTTGAAGTAACAAAACATCTGTTTACTCACAGTTTGCAGTTAGATTATAATCAGACAGGCTTATATATACATATTACTATACATTTGTATTATCAGCTCCTTCCATGTGCTTAGATGGTAATGGATGCTCACACCACCATAGATCCTCTCAGGTTAGGAGAGATCATGAGCTCCATGTGCTCCATGTGCTGCATGTGCTGTGTCTACCCCCACAGGAAGTTGCATAGCTGTGTGACCTCTCTAAGTAATTCACATCAGAGGTCACAGAGTAATCACAGAGAAATAATAGGTGACAGGCAATGCATGTAAAATACAATTACATTCCAACAAACCCCTTCTCATGCATAACTGTCATGCAATTATTTATTCATACAAAGTCCAAGCTTTATACGCAGATTCACAAAATGTTCTCTGGGTAACGGTTTGGTCATGATGTCAGCTGTCATCTCACTGGTGTGACAATAGTGTAGACTGATGACCCCTTCTTTCGCCAACTCTCGCACGTTGTGGTATTTCGTTGCGATGTGCTTGGTGCGTGACTGAACCTTGTCATTCTGTGACAGTCGGATGCAGCTCTGATTATCTTCCATTATCTGGATTGGTCTCTTTTCATCTATTCCGAAATCCAGCAAAAGTTTTTCAATCCACATCAGTTCTCTGCACGCTTCCGATACAGCCACATATTCAGCTTCTGTAGAAGACAAACTCACAATACTTTGTTTATGACTGGCCCATGAAATTTGTACATTTCCATACATAAACACATATCCACTTGTGGATTTATAATTAGAATGATCCCCTGCCCAATCTGAATCACAGTAACATATTAGTTTTGGATTACTATTGGCTGAAATCTTTAATTTACAATCAATGGTACCCTTTAAATACCTTACCATCCTTTTAACTGCAGTCCAATCTGATTTGGTAGGTGAGCTGACCCTTCTGCTCAAAATTCCTACTGCATTTGCTATATCAGCCCTGTATGTGGTAGCTAGATATAAAAGCTTACCTATGGCTGATCTATATTGGATGTTATCTGGTAAAGGTTCTCTTACTGTTTCATCCTTCAGAAAATCAGTGATCATGGGAGTGCTTACAACTTGGGCATCTTGCATACCTAAACTTTCAATAAGCTCATTTATTTTCTGCTTCTGGCTTAGAAGATAAGAACCATCATTTTGTTTCTCAATTTCTATACCAAGATAGTATGACACATTACCAAGTTCTTTTATCTCAACATTGAGGTTTAAACACTTTACAATGTCCTTGTACTCTTGCTCACTTTTGCTTGCAATGAGCAGATCATCAACAAAAGCTAAAATGTATGCATATTGTCCATTTGTGCACCTAGTGTACAAACATTTATCTGCTTCACCTTGCTTAAAACCTAAATTGGTCAATATTTCATGCAATTTTTCATTCCAACATTTTGCACTTTGCTTTAATCCATAAAGACCTTTGTTTAATTTACACACTAGCTGTCTTTGTTTTGTATTTATGAAACCTGTTGGTTGTTCCATGTACAAATCTTCAGTTATATCTCCGTGAAGAAACGCTGTTTTCACATCAATGTGGTTGACTTGCATGCCTTCTGAGACTGCAATGCTCAGAAGTGTTCTGATTGTCGTGTGTTTCACTACAGGTGCAAACACTTCATCAAAATCTTCTCCATATTTTTGAAGATATCCCTTTGCCACTAATCTGGCTTTATACCTTTCCACTTTTCCTTGTGCATTCCTTTTTAACTTGAATACCCATTTGCATCCTATAGCTTTCTTGCCAGGAGGTAATTTTGTAAGAATCCAAGTATTATTTTTATCCAATGCATCAATTTCTTCTTGTGCAGCTTTATGCCATTCAGCAGCTTCTTCTGCTGGCATTTTCTCAATCTCATCCCATGTTAAGGGCTCTTGAGCTTCTGCTGACTTTGTTAGGTAAGACAGTCTTGGGGGTGGAACACCTTTGTTTTCCCTGGATGAGTGTCTGACAACAGGTTGGTCCGACCTTTCCGCATCCTCTATATCTGAGAGTCCTTCTCCAATTGATTCCCCTTCTCCAACTGTACTGTCTTCTTCAATGATCCTTTCTGTGTCTGCTTCCTCTGCCTGTTCCTCGTTAGATACAGGTGAGTTGCTTTCAGACATCTGCCTTGGTATGGCATTTATATACACTGGCATGTCTATTATGGTTCTAGTTTCATATTCTGGATGATAAGGCTCATCTGGGATAATCCAGCCTTTATCAACCCTTTTGTTTTCATCAAAATATGTAACATGTCTTATGCCAACAATGCCAGTTTTCAGATTCAAAATTCTATATCCTTTGTGTCCTGGAGTATAGCCAACTAAAATGCCCCTTTCTGTTGTGGAATCCAGCTTATGCCTTCTTTGCTTTGGTACATGAGCATATGCTGTACTTCCAAATGTTCTTATGTGTGACAGGTTTGGCTTCCTACCATGCCATGTCTCATGTGGTGTGCGCTCAGCGCCTTTAGTTGGCATTCTGTTTTGTAGGTACACTGCTGTGAGAATGGCTTCCCCCCATAGTCTTTTAGGGAGATTGCTATCTGACAGCATACACCTGGTCATTTCCACAAGTGACCTAAATTTTCTCTCTGCAACAGAATTTTGCTCTGGTGTATAAGCTACTGTTGTGATATGCTGAATGCCTTCTTGTTCTAGAAATGTGCGCATGCTTTGTGAAGTGAACTCACCACCATTGTCGGTCTGAAGAACCTTTGGTTTTCTTTCAAATTTATTGCTCACCATGGCTACGTATTTCTTCAGCATGTCTGTGACTTGACTTTTTTCTTTCAGCAAATAGGCCACACAGTATCTAGAGAAATCATCCAAGAATATTAGCACAAATCTGTTATTTCCCAATGATGGGATATTAAACGGTCCACATAAGTCACTGTGTATTAAGTCCAGCACTTTATTACTCCTATTTCCTGTGTATGCAGGAAATGAGGGTCTCACACCTTTTTGAGTAACACAGTCTATGCATTTCTCCATTTTACCAGCATCTGCACTTATCTGAATGCCGGTGGCCAGTTGCTTACTGTAAAGATCCTGGATCACCTTAGAATCACGATGTCCCAGGCGGCGGTGCCAGATTTCCAGACTACATTTACCATCATTCTTCCTTACTTGCGCCATATGTGAGGCTTCACCTGAAATGTTCAGCTTATAAACATCATTATGCATAAAAGCTTCAGCATACACTTCATCATTTTTAGAGATTGTGCACTTACTGTTTTCAAAATGAATCACAAATCCCTTC
This sequence comes from Microcaecilia unicolor, assembly GCF_901765095.1. NCBI lineage: Eukaryota > Metazoa > Chordata > Amphibia > Gymnophiona > Siphonopidae > Microcaecilia > Microcaecilia unicolor. The sequence goes on from NC_044031.1 coordinate 424,539,918, forward strand.
TTATCTAATGTAGATACACTAAGCATATTGCAAACTGCTTGGGGAATATACAAGACATCACTTACAGGAATTTCTTTAACTTCATTAGACACTTTGCATTTTAAGAATCCAATACCTTTTGCTTGGATCTTAGCAGTCCCTGCGTTTGCAGTTTTAAGAATACCTTCCTCTGGACACATTTCCTGAAAGAAATCCTTACAATTGGTTAAATGGCATGTGCTCCCTGAATCCAAAATCCAAGTACTTTCATTTGAATTATTATTTACCATAGTCAAAGATTTTTCTGCCATTAGAAAAGCCCTTGTGTTTATCTTTGTCCTTCATACATTTCCTGGTTTGAAAATTCTTTAGTTCCATTGGCTTAGGTGAGCTAGAGGGAGTGTTTTGTGTTTCCTTACACCATTTAGATACATGTCCCTCCTTTCCACATGAGTAGCAAATCAGCTTGCCCTTGGGTGGAGTTTTCCCATAGCTCCGCCTTCCTCTGTTCTTTGCCAAGAAATTTGTTTCATTTCTCTCTGACTTGCTTTGAGAACACATCTCCTCAGAATCATTTATTATGCATTCCTGCCTTAGTTTTGATGTTGTCTGTTCAAAAGATTGCCCTTCAATGGCCTCATTTACAGACCTAAAAACATCAAACTTCTTTGATAGTGAGGTAAAAAGAAATGCTCTTTTCAATGCATCACACATGGGAATTCCAGAAAGTTCTAGCTTTTGAAATGAAGACATAAGATGCATAATGTGATCATTACATTTACTTTTATCCCTTAATTTGGTTTCATTCAACTCTGCCAACCAAATTGGTTGCTGCTTTGCATATGTAGTTGCATACATAGTTCTCAGTTTATAAAAAATGTCCTTTGGGGTATCTTTTCCCTCCACTAATATGGCTTGTTTCTCTGAGAGAGCTTCCAAAAGCATGCACTTCACATAATAGTTTGCATTGTCCCATTCAGCCATATTTTCAGCTGTTCTGTCTTGGTCTAAGCATATATCTAATCTTTTTGCTCGAAGGAAACATATGAATCTTAGTTCCCAATGCTGATAATTAAACTCAGTTAATCTAGGCACCTTGAGAGAATAGAAAAATGGTGAATTTCTTCCCTCAGCCATTTTCTTAGCCTTCTGTCTGCTGTGTGGGGGGAGAGAGAGACAGACTGAATCTTTCCTTTAAAACTTAAGAGAAAAATGTGGCCTTTTTTTCTGCCTGGTAATATTTCTCTTCTTTTTCAATTCCTGGACCCTGGGCCCATAACCCTTTTGTTGGATTATTTGTAGTAAATAATTAGCAGATTTTAGTACACACAGCTTCAGCTTTAGAAATGTTAATTTCTTTCTTCATCTCTCTCTCATTCACCCCTGAATAATTCACTGCTGAGTCACTTTAAAGTTGAAGTAACAAAACATCTGTTTACTCACAGTTTGCAGTTAGATTATAATCAGACAGGCTTATATATACATATTACTATACATTTGTATTATCAGCTCCTTCCATGTGCTTAGATGGTAATGGATGCTCACACCACCATAGATCCTCTCAGGTTAGGAGAGATCATGAGCTCCATGTGCTCCATGTGCTGCATGTGCTGTGTCTACCCCCACAGGAAGTTGCATAGCTGTGTGACCTCTCTAAGTAATTCACATCAGAGGTCACAGAGTAATCACAGAGAAATAATAGGTGACAGGCAATGCATGTAAAATACAATTACATTCCAACAAAATTTAGGCGCTGTTTATAGAATATGCTTATGCAAAAATGTTTTCAGTGTGGATTTTTTAGGCACCATATATTGAATTCCCCCCCCCCCCCCACTTAAGTGCAAATGCTATTCTAGTGTACATCCACATTTATGCGTCAGCTCAATGCCTGGTGTAAATATTTGCACTTAATTGTAGGCAGTTAGGTGAGTAACTGATAGTATTTTGTCATCTGTGGGCATAACTGCCTGACACACCCTCAACCTGCCCATGCCCCCCCCCCCCCCTTGAAGTTGCATGCTCTGGAATTTGAGCACGCAACTCACAAAATAGTGACTAAGGGCAGTTACACACATAATTGGTGCCAATTAAGGCCAATTATAGCTGATAGCTGGTTGTTAACTCCAATTAACAGCCAGTTATTGAATTAAATTATGCACATAACTGACCATATTCCATAAGGAGGAGTGGCCTAGTGGTTAGGGTGGTGGACTTTGCTCCTGGGGAACTGAGTTCAAGTCCCGGCACAGGCAGCTCCTTGTGACTCTGGGCAAGTCACTTAACCCTCCATTGCCTGCCGCATTGAGCCTGCCATGAGTGGGAAAGCACAGGGTACAAATAAAATAAATAAAAAAACCTGTGTGCACAAATTTGCATGCTAGTCATGTGAGCATGTAAATTTATAGAATTAAGGGGATGGCATATGTCTACTATATTATTGAATGCAGGTACCAAATTCCTTCTTATCGGCATTGCTTCAGTCAATGCATTCTATAGAATTATTCCTATCAGAAAATGAAGGTAGGCTTGAGTCTCATCCCAGATATACCAAAATCTGTTCAAAATAAAACAAAATGAAATCAGCTATTAAATCTTAACAGGATCGGGATAAATTGCCAACAAATACAGTCTGCTTTAAAATAAGTCAAAGCAAACCACACCCTACAAGTCAGCTGGTGCACTTTTTTCTGTTCATGTCAATTCATCCAGAACTGCCGTCAGCATCTCAAGAAATAGATTTGTTTCTCCTTTCTATATCTGTTTGACTTGCCTTGTCAGGGTTGTACTAGATTGTTCTCCTTTGCTATGCTAGGCTGCAGTTCCCCCAATAAATTATTACAGTACTCCTACCTTGCAATAATCGTGTGGCCGAATGGATAAACCATCCACGTGACACAACCAATATATAAATCTTTGTCAGACAGTGTGGCTGCACCCCTATATCTTAAACACGTCATCCCTGATTTCCTGTCACACGGTCTCCTAGTTTTATTTCATATTGTTTTAAGTTGCAGAAATGCAGGACCCTTGACAAACCCTGGCTAAACCGAACACTGTATCATCTGAATGTCCGCATATGGTATGGAATAGGAAAGCAAAAGAGGGAAGCTGAGGTGAAGCAAGAGTTTTCACACCTTTACTGTAATTAGTCTCGCATCAGGAACTTTTTTATTCCCTTTAATCTCACTGTTCTGCCAAAACAAAACAAGAATAAATTTTGTGGCAAAAAAATTGTCAGTTGCCTGATAACAGCGCCACAATTTTAAGTTATAATTAAGATCTTCTGTCAGGATTCTGAGCAGCAGAATAGAAGAAAATATAATAACATGACACACAGGAACAGGAATGTTTTTCAGAGTAAATTTGTAAAGGAATTATCATTTCATTTTCAAAAATATTTGTGTGCGAGTATGTGTGTGCATATAGTCAATTTTCAGTAAAACATCTTGAGAAACATTTCAAATTAGTCTTATATTTAGTGGCAGTATACAGTGCTACTGTATAAATAAGTATTAATTATACATATTTATTTATTTATTATTTATTTTAAAACCTTATACCCCATTTAGCACTAAGGGGGAGATTCTATATATGCCACCTGAAAAATCCGTGCAGAAATCATTTTCACCTAAACGTATTCTATAAGATTTAGGTGTGGTATATAGAATATGCTTAATTGATATCCTAGTGCCTAAAACTAGGTGCATCCATTTACACCTACAAAAATATGGTGTAATTCCTTGCACATAGATTTATGTGGGCTGGGCCATATTCATAACAACGCGTGTAAATTTGAGAATGCCCATGAAATGCCCATTTCTCTACCCATAAACACACCCCTTTTTGGATCTATGCATTAGAATTTAGGCGCAGTGAGTTACAGTATATGCTTAGCGAGTTATGCACGTAAATTCTAACTACACTCAATTTAAGTGCACGTCAGATAAGCGCATGCTCTGTTTAACTGCATGCTCTACTTTGGTCCCGTTTTTGGTGCCATCAATTTCTATGGGGACAAACTTCGATTTAGCACACCACTGATCAGTGCAAGATTCACTTATATGCATGGTTTAAGATCACTCCTCTGCAGGAAAGGCTTCGCATAAGCACGCGCACAGGATATGGAAGCCGATTGGCGCGTGACAACCAACGAGATTTCAAATTTACTGCCCCTTTAGCTGCCACAGGCAGAATAAGCGAAAGAATGTTGTTAGAGTGTACACTGGGGTCATCGTTGCGGCGGAACTGTAAGATTTTAACACTGGCTGAATGAATAGAAGTTCTTTAAAAATTAGAAAACAAAGTCATGCATCTATTGCTAAAGAATATGGTGTCAATCCCAGTCAAATTTCACATGTCTTGAAGCAGAAAGACCAGCTTCTGGAAGACTGGCAAAACAATACAAATCCACAACGGAAACAAAAACGGGCGGGAAAAGCTGAGGAGGTAGAAGATGCTCTTCTTCTGTGGTTTTCTCGAGTCAGGAGCAGACAGTTTCCTGTCAGTGGTCCACTGCTTATGGAGAAAGCTAACCAGCTAGATGAAAGTCTTGGACTAACTGAATTCAAAGCCACTGTTGGATGGTTGGAAAGATGGAAGGAGAGGAACAACATAAAATTCAAGAAACAGCATGGTGAAAAACAAGACGCTGATGACTTTGGTGCTATAAATTGGGTTGTTTCAGTTCTTCCTACCATCTTCAACGAGTTTGCACCTCGTGACATTTTCAATGCTGACGAAAATGGTCTCTACTGGCTAGCGATTCCTAATGGAACATTTGCATTCAAACATGCCAAAACTACTGGAGGTAAAATGTCGAAAGACCGACTGACAATCCTCCTTTGCTGCAATATGGATGGAAGTGAGAAGTGAATGGGCTGTGTCGGCATTACTGCACTGCCAGCCGCTAGCATGGCTTTGTAAGAGGGGCTAGTCCTTTCTATGTGCAACTGACAGTATTCTATAAACTTAGAAGTAGATTCAGTAAATGACACCTAAAGTTAGTCACTGGGATGATGTATGCTAAATGCGAATTCTATAATAGGAGAGAGGAGTGGCCTAATGATCAGTGCAACAGGTTGTGGACCTGGGGAACTGGGTTCAATTCCTGCTGCTGCCTGACGGTTGGCAATGGGTTGGGATCCTGGGGAACCAGGTTCATTTCCCTCTGCAACACTGTGTGACTACTAGATGTATGCAGTGCTGTACACTTATATGCAGGTGCTATGTCTGCCCCTAGAGAGATCATAATCTAAGCTTTTGTACCTGGGGCAATGGAGGGTTAAGTGATTTGTCCAAGGTCACAGGGAGCTGCAATGGAAGCTGAACCCAGGTTGCCACAATCAAAGCCTGTTGCACTAACCATTAGGCCACTCCTCCACTCCAGTAGCGTAGAGGTTCAATATATAGATTAGAGCCCATTAGAGACAGTGAAAAGTACCTGTAATAGAAATTGTAAACCACATGTCACCTCAGGGATCACTTGCAGCAGTATATCAAGTGCTGAAAATAAAAATAAAAAAATATAAAGGCAATTCTGCAGCTTAAGTCCTTTTTAGGCATGAGCATTTATGCCTGCCAACCAGGGGCGTATCTGCTATGGGGCCACAGGGGCCTGGCCCCCGTAGATTTGCCCCTGGACCCCCCTACCGACGACCCTCTCAACCCCCCCTCCCGCCGTCACTCCGCCGTCGCGCCTCACCTCCCTTTGCTGGCGGGGGACCCCAAACCCCTGCCAGCCGAAGTCTCTTTCCTTCCTTCCTTCCTTCTTTCCTTCCTTCATTTGGGTTTGGAGTCTGACATCCTGCACGTTGTACGTGCGTGCAGGACATCAGAAACCAAACCCAAACGAAGGAAGGAAGGAAGGAGACTTCGGCTGGCGGGGGTTGGGGTCCCTCGCCAGCATCAGGAGGTGAGGTGCGACGGCGGAGTGACGGCGGGAGGGGGGTTCAAAGTAGTTGGAGCCAGGTGGTGGTGTCGTCCTTGGGCGGGCGGGCGGGTGGTGGTGTCGTTGTCGTCATCTTCGGCGAGAGGGGGGTTTAAAATAGTTGGAGGTGGTGGTGGTGTTGGCAGCGGCAGTGGGCGAGCGGGCGGGGGGTGGTGGTGGTGTCGTCGTCTTCAGTAAGGGGGGGTCAGCGGCGCCAAGGGGGGCTAAAATGTGCCCCCTCAACTCGGCTCTGGCCTCCCCTACCGTTGAAGTTCAGATACGCCCCTGCTGCAGGTAGACCCGCAGCTACGCAGACCCCGAGAGAAGAATCCTCAGTGGAGAATCAGGCGATTCAGCTTGCTTCCCCTCCTATCCAGGGTTCAACCCCAGGATACATTTATTTATTTATTTATTTATTTATTTATTTATTTATTTATTTAGGCATTTATATCCCACACTTTCCCGCCCATGGGCAGGCTCAATGTGGCTCACATTAGTTCAAAAAGGCTAACAGCAGTATAAAAGGACACTTCAATGTAGTAATAGACAAACAGACACATTAAGGGCGAGGTAGTTGGTGGGGAGAGACGGAGGGAGAGAAGTGAGAGAGGGGGTAAGGAATGCAGTATGGTCGCACAACATAATGGGTCAGAAAACATTAAGGCAGTGCGGAGCTGCAGTGTAAGCTTTCCTGAATAAAGTGGTCTTCAGGGAGATTCTGAAAGCCTTTTGTTCGGAGGTAGCTTTTACTGAGTTTGGTAAACCATTCCACAAACATGCACTGATGTAGGGAAAGGTAGATGCGTGGCTGGTTTTATACTTGAGGCCATTGCACGAGGGGTAGTGGAGATGTAAATAGGATCGGGAAGATTTGCTCAAGTTCCTTGGTGGCAAGATGATAAGATTATCCATATAAGCCATTAAGGATTTTGTGCAACAGGGTGCAAATTTTGAATGTTATACGTTCCTTGACAGGTAGCCAGTGCAGTTTTTCTTGTAATGGTCTGGAGCTGACGAACTTTGATTTACCATAGATCAATCTTGCAGCGGTATTTTGAGCAGTCTGCAATTTTTTAAGAAGTAGTTCCATGCACCCTGCATAGATACCATTGCAGTAATCAAGATGACTCAAAACAAGAGACCGCACTAAATTGCAAAACACTTCTCTAGGGAAGAAAGGTTTTATACGCTTCAGTTTCCAAAGAGAGAAGAATGCTTTTTTCACGGCTGCATTAGTGTGATCTACTAGAGTTAGATTTCTGTCAAGTATTACTCCTAGAATTTTCAGAGATGTAGAGATTGGCAGGTCAATCCCTCCTTCAGTTATCTAATACCTTTAAAAGGAGAGATTGTGGATTTGAAGCAAAATTTTCAAGTTTGTCAGATAAAGTTGAAAACTATTCCCAAAGAACTGAATCAATAGAAGGGGAGATAACCAGTCTACAAAGATTATCCTCAATAGCAATCAAGGATAGAGAGGTGCAAGTTCGTAAGTTGGAGTACATGGATAACCAAAGAAGGAAAAACAACTTAAGATTTTTTAATTTTCCTAAGTCACCACTCATTTTAGCTCCTGATTTGCTAAGGAAATATTTTGGTGAAGTATTGGGACTACCAACTGAGGGGTACCCACCCATAGTCAGGACCCAATATATCACGGGAACTTCTAAATCTACTATAAGACCTCAATCTGAAATGAATCTGACTGAATGTTTAGAAAGTTCCCTAGATGTTATAACAGAACGGACTACTCTTTTGCCTAGGAATCGGGCAAAAATTATATTTTTTGAATTTATTTTCACCACATGAATGCAGAGTTTTTAGGAGCAAAAATCCAGATCTAGCCAGGGAAACACAAAAAAGAAGAACTGAATTCCTGGGTTTAAAACCAAGAATTCTTAATTTCGGTGTTACGTTTGTGTTAAAGTTCCCCTGTAGATGTTTAATTTCTGTAAATGCAAATAATTATGTCTTTTTTGACCCTAAGAAACTGCAGGAATACATTAATTCTAAAGAGGGAGTTAGAGATACCCTGGTCTCGTCTAGTAATTGATTGCGCTATATATCGACTGCAATTATCCTGCTCTCTACAGATCTATTGATAATATTTTTACCTATTTTTCTATAATTCCTAGTACTTGGATCTAGTAATGTGGACAAAATAGAAATAATAATTTTTCTTTCCCCTTGTGAAATTTATTCATTTTCTTGTTAATTCATTTGTGTTATTACTTAAACATTTATGTAAATGATATAAATGTTTAAAAATACAAACAATTCTACTCTTCTGTGCTTTTATGCTAAGCAGTAAAGACATGGAATTCTCTACCTTTAAGTTTTATATTAATACCAGTTACTGAATTTTAGAAAACAGTCAAAAACGTATCTGTTTAAACAATACCTAGATGTCTGATTTACCTTCATTTTTATTGACTTTTACTTTTTTTAATGTAACTCCCAAGAATTGCTTGGCTTTCTTCAATTGTAAACCACACTGAACCACATGCTTGGTGCTTGTGGTATATACATTAAAGTATTGCATTGTATTGTAAGTGTAGTTACACACATAACTGCAATTTGGTGTCAATTTGTGCCACTTAAAGATCATTATTGTTAACTAAAGCCAATTAACGCCTACTTAAAAATTAAGTTGGGTACTATTCCACAACTTGCATACCCAAAATTGTGCGCTCAAGAAGTAGGGGGTATATTGGATATGATTGGCTCAGATGACTCAAGGTCTACCTGGTTTCTCCACATCTGAGTTAAATGTATAATCTATACATAAGAGCCCTTTTACTAAGCCACAGTAAAAAGTGGCCTGTGCTAGTTTTAGCATGTGAAATTGGCGCAGGCTGGGCCACTTTTTACCAAGATGGCCTTTTTTTTTTAATGGGGCAGTAAATGACAATAAGCTAATATTAAAATTTGTGCACGGCTATTTACTGCCTGAGCCCTTATCACCACCTATTTAGTAGGCAGTAAGGGCTCTTGCACTAGTAATCGGACAGTGCACGGCAAGGTAGCTGTCCTGCCAGTTACTGCTGGGAATGCCCCCTCCTATGGAAAACTATGCTCCTCAAATTTGGAACTACTGCCAGGCTCCTGTGCTACCCAAACAGTGGGGCCAACTTGGCGCTCGCTACCCATATGGTAGCCCTATCAAACCTTTGGAAAAGGGCCCCATAGAGAGGCAGAATATCAGCGCCTACTTTTATCATTCATACATATTTGTGTCATGTCTTCACCTTGCTCCTTTTGCTCTATGTGCATACAGTGGATTTATAGTACTAGAAGGGCAGTTGTATAACTCAACCATATGCCCCTTTGCATTCATAAATGCACAACAAATTAACACGTACACACACATGTAAGAGCCATAAGCATTATTTTGTAAGGGCATGCGTAAATGGCATAATATGCAAATGCAAGAGGCATAAGACAGCGCATGACAAAGTTATGAGCGTGCCTCACGGTTGTCCGTGTAACTTATAGGGTACTATAAGTTACATACACCCTTGATGAATTTAGGCACGCTCTTTTTCACCAGATCTTTGGCTGGAGTAACTTGGGCCGGTTTTAGACATGATGGGGCCCAGGGTAGAAATTAAGGAGGCCCTTGATTCCCCCTCCCCCCCCCAATCTCCCCACCTGCATTGCTATTACACGGTCCAGGCATCTGTTCCCCTTCTCCCCACCACAGTCTGTCTCCTTCCCTTCCCCTCACCTTGCGGTTTTCTTTAAAATTGTTATTTCCCTTCTCAGAGAGGCCCCGGCACGGCAGCCATCTTCACAAGCTGCCTCCATCTGTTCCAAGGTGTTCCCTCTCTGCCACAATATGCCCAGGCAGAAAAAGGAAATTGCATCAGAGGGGGCGGATCTCTGCAGAGAGGGAAAACTTCATGGCAGCCGCAGGTAGCTTATGAGAATGGCTGCCACACCGGGGCTCCTCTGAGAAGGGGAAATACATTTTTAAAGAAGGTCGGGAAGGGAGGAGGAGACGGACTATGGTGGGGAGAAGGGGAAGAGATGACTGGACTGCAAGGCCCCCTGGAGCTGTGGGGCCCAGGGCAGCTGCCCTATTTGTCCCCCCCCCCTCCCCCCAAAAAAAAAAAAAAAAACTGGCCCTGGGTGTAACTGTGGGTGCCTAAATGTAAGCTGCACCAATGCCAGGTTATGTAAGTATTGTATAACAGAATCTGCGTGCCCAGATGCCTTTATGGAATATGCTCTCACCAAGCAGCATCAGGGTACCTAAAAGGAGACAACCAGTTACAGAATTGACCCCAGGATAATGAGAAGAAAAAAAAAAGCTGTTACATATATATTATGGTGCGAAACATACACCTGTTGTTTGAATAGTTACCCCATTATGTATGTATGTATACACAAACACATATATATCCAGAAATACAGATACACATGAACTCAAATGAACACATTTCTTGTGTTAGATTAGAGCAGTTCACTGAACCTAGGAAAAAAAACAGCATTCTGTACACCTTGAAGGAAAATGTAAATAAATATTTATTTTCTGGACTGTATCTAGGATTTTACTTTCTTCCACCTTCTCTGCTCCTGGCTCTTCTTTGACCTTTGCTGTGTCCAATTAGAGAGCAGCTTCCAGAATGCAGAGTCACTGATTAAACCCTGTAGGGAGTCAGACGTCTACCAGCAAAGGGAGGGCAGTGGGCTGGGAGCATGCCACAAACAATCATCAGGAAATTATTTTTATTATGCTCTTCAGGTATTTTTTATTTTTTTTAGCAAAGACTACACAGCACCACACAGAAGCAAGAATACGCTAGTGAGGAAGAGGATCGATAAAGAGTCCAAACTGTTTTGGTGACCCTAAACTGCTGCCTTAAGGGCCTTTCTATAATTTATTTCTCACCCATAGTCATACTGGAGAGACTTGTGTCTGTACTGGCATTCCCTGGATAAATAATTAAAAGAATCATCATAATTGTCATGCAATGGAATTATCACAGTCAATTCTGAAGAGACACTGTATATTCTTACTCTTTCTTGCAACAGTTTAAGTAAAAAACTCGCACACACACACACAAGACCATTTGATTAAAGTGCAGTAAAATCTCACTCTTCCCACACAGTAAGTGCCCAAATTACAACAGTGATAGTAACCCTCAGATTCTATATATAGCACCCAAAATTGGGCACTGATATTTGAGCGCCGATCCAAGATGTGTTCCAAATTTAATTGGCTGAGCCAATTAGTGCCAAGAATTAGGTGTTAATTGGCAACAATTTGAATTTGTGCACACATTTTTACTATGCGCTATTCCACTGGGTTCCAAACCTGGAGGCACCCCAGCCAGTCAGGTTTTCAGGATATCTACAAAGAATATTCATGAAGAGATTTGAATGCACTGCCTTCACTGCATGCAGATCTCTCTCTCTCATGAATATTGATTGTGGATATCCTGAACACCTGACTGGCTGGGGTGCCTCCAGGACCAGGTTTGGGACCCACCGCGCTATTCTATAACAATGTGCGCTCAAATCCCATATCGTACATACCAAAATGGGCATGGCCATGGGAGGTGCATGGGCAGGTCAGAGGCATTCCTAAAATTTGCATGCAGTGTTATAGGATACTGGGGTTGTGCGCTCAAATTGGGTTCTGGGAATTATACCTGGTTTCAACAGACTTAAGTCCTGGCTCCTAAATGTGGGTGCTGAAATCAGCACTCAGTGCTATTCTATACTGTGCGCTCATCTTTGAAGGGCCCTTTTCCTAAGGCGCACCAAAAAAACAGCCTGCACTGGTGTAGGTGCGTGTTTTGGATGCGCACTGGCCCGTTTTTCAGTGCACAAACAAAAAAAGCAACACTGGGCCTTCAAGACTGAGACAACAGGAGTATTTTATTGATAAATGACCCGACACGAGCCATGTTTTGGCATTAAATAATGCCTGCCTCAGGGGTCGAGGTTCAATTGTAAATACTATTAAGTTTGTATCTGTCCAATGCCGAGATTCGATTGTAAAAAAATGTGTTGAACTTGTGTCTATCCGATGCCTCCAAAATAGGCGGTAGTAAAAATCTAGTGAGGCCTTCAGAACTGACAGCCGCTATATAGGAGAAACTCTTGTATTAGCCTCGTCTTAATGCGAAATCAGAACAATTCTGATTTCGCATTAAGACGAGGCTAATGCAGGCCTTTTTTTGTTTGTGTACTTTCTATGTATGCTGATTACCCTCTCCATTTTTCAGTGCGCCTGCAAAAAAGGCCTTTTTTTGTGGCCAAAAATGGACGTGCGGCAAAATTAAAACCAGCGCATGTCCATTTTTGGCCTGAGACCTTACCGCCACCCATTGACGTAGCGGTAAGGTCTCAAGCGATAACCGGCAGTAATCATCAGCTCCCATTCATTGCCATGCGGTATGTTTTGGTCACACGTCAAAAATGAAATTACGGCCCGGAACTCGTGGTAGCCAAGCAGTAGTTCCAATTTGATGCACGTTGTATCATAGGCGCCGACTCCATGGGTGCTGTGGGTGCTCGAACACCCCCAATATTTGACCTGCCGGAAGTTCCCAGCCAGTCCGACCACCCGCCCTCTTCTCCCTCAACATTCCTCTGCCCTTACCTTCCGGCGTGCCACCCAGAATTCAAAACTCATCTTACCTCGCGGTCCCGGCAGCAGAAGTGAAAGGCGAGCAGGCTCGGCGCTTCAGCCTTCCCTTCTCTCTCAGCTCTGGTCCCATTTGGTTGACTCAGGAACTGGGAGAGCTTAAAATTTGGCAGCATTAGTAAGGCTATCTCTGGAAAACCTGGTTGTGGTGGGTTTTAGAAGAAAACTGTGGAATTTAGTTATTTTAAAATTACTCAAGCGGTCTCAAGGAAAAAATAAATTTTCTCAAGCTGAGTTTGGGGCAAGTCTCTGAGAAAAGGTGTGAAAGGGGAGACATTTGTTATACAAAATAGGATTTGTGTCATCTACTATGTTACTATGTTTAGCTGAGTTTTGGGAAAAAATAGAGACTTAGAACTTTGGCAAAGAGACTGCTGTTTAAAAAGCAGGAACTGCTTTAAAGCTTTTTAGGAGCAGTGCTGCTGGGTGCTAAGAAGGCGCAGGATTCTAATTAAAGGGACAGAGTTCTATTTAGCCAGCGCAGCCTGAAAGTGGCTCTGAAGTGCAATTGGAATTCTACAAGACTGCAGTGGCAAAGCAGAGTGAAATGCAGCCTGCTTATTGAAGCTGAACTGAGGTGCTGCATTGGAGATTAGGGTGCAAAGCCCAATTGTGTACTGTGAGGCACTGTGACCTGGGGTGGAAATGAGGTGTCCTTTACTAAGATGCGCCGAAAAGTGGCCTGCGCTGGTGCAGACACATGTATTGGACGCGCGCAGGATCATTTTCCAGCACACCTGCAAAACAGGCCTCTTTTTTGGCTAAAATTGGCACGCATCCATTTTGGTGCTGAGACCTTACCGCCACGCACTGACTTAGCGGTAAGGTCTCCTGCGGTAATCATCAGCGTGCATACAATGCCGATTACTGCCCGGTTAGCACCACGTGCTGGAAAGTTTTCAGCGCACTTAGTGGGAACACATAGAAAATGAAATTACCACCCGGGCCACGTGGTAGCCGGGCGGTAGTTCCAAATGGGTGCACGTTGGGTGTACGTAGGCACCTATCCTGCTTATTTTTGAAGGAGAAGGGCGCTCATCTTCCAACACAATTCGGGAGATGGGCGTCCTTCTCCTAAGGGTGCCCAAATCGGCATAATCGAAAGCCGATTTTGGGCATCCTCAACTGCTTTCCGTCGCAAGGACGACCAAAGTTCAAGGGGGTGTGTCGGCAGTGTACCGAAGGCGGGACGAGGGCGTGGTTAAGAGATGGCCATCCTCGGCCGATAATGGAAAAAAGAAAGGCGTCCCTGACAAGCATTTGGCCGACTTTGTCCCTTTTTGTTCACGACCAAGCCTCGAAAAGGTGCCCGAACTGACCAGATGACCACCAGAGGGAATCGGGGATCATCTCCCCTTACTCTCCCAGTGGTCACCAACCCCCTCACACCCAAAAAAACAAATGAAAAAACATTTTTCCAGCCTCTACAGTGGGGGAAATAAGTATTTGATCCCTTGCTGATTTTGTAAGTTTGCCCACTGACAAAGACATGAGCAGCCCATAATTGAAGGGTAGGTTATTGGTAACAGTGAGAGATAGCACATCACAAATTAAATCCGGAAAATCACATTGTGGAAAGTATATGAATTTATTTGCATTCTGCAGAGGGAAATAAGTATTTAATCCCTCTGGCAAACAAGACCTAATACTTGGTGGCAAAACCCTTGTTGGCAAGCACAGCGGTCAGACGTCTTCTGTAGTTGATGATGAGGTTTGCACACATGTCAGGAGGAATTTTGGTCCACTCCTCTTTGCAGATCATCTCTAAATCATTAAGAGTTCTGGGCTGTCGCTTGGCAACTCGCATCTTCAGCTCCCTCCATAAGTTTTCAATGGGATTAAGGTCTGGTGACTGGCTAGGCCACTCCATGACCCTAATGTGCTTCTTCCTGAGCCACTCCTTTGTTGCCTTGGCTGTATGTTTTGGGTCATTGTCGTGCTGGAAGACCCAGCCACGACCCATTTTTAAGGCCCTGGCGGAGGGAAGGAGGTTGTCACTCAGAATTGTACGGTACATGGCCCCATCCATTCTCCCATTGATGCGGTGAAGTAGTCCTGTGCCCTTAGCAGAGAAACACCCCCAAAACATAACATTTCCACCTCCATGCTTGACAGTGGGGACGGTGTTCTTTGGGTCATAGGCAGCATTTCTCTTCCTCCAAACACAGCGAGTTGAGTTCATGCCAAAGAGCTCAATTTTTGTCTCATCTGACCACAGCACCTTCTCCCAATCACTCTCGGCATCATCCAGGTGTTCACTGGCAAACTTCAGACGGGCCGTCACATGTGCCTTCCGGAGCAGGGGGACCTTGCGGGCACTGCAGGATTGCAATCCGTTATGTCGTAATGTGTTACCAATGGTTTTCGTGGTGACAGTGGTCCCAGCTGCCTTGAGATCATTGACAAGTTCCCCCCTTGTAGTTGTAGGCTGATTTCTAACCTTCCTCATGATCAAGGATACCCCACGAGGTGAGATTTTGCGTGGAGCCCCAGATCTTTGTCGATTGACAGTCATTTTGTACTTCTTCCATTTTCTTACTATGGCACCAACAGTTGTCTCCTTCTCGCCCAGCGTCTTACTGATGGTTTTGTAGCCCATTCCAGCCTTGTGCAGGTGTATGATCTTGTCCCTGACATCCTTAGACAGCTCCTTGCTCTTGGCCATTTTGTAGAGGTTAGAGTCTGACTGATTCACTGAGTCTGTGGACAGGTGTCTTTCATACAGGTGACCATTGCCGACAGCTGTCTGTCATGCAGGTAACGAGTTGATTTGGAGCATCTACCTGGTCTGTAGGGGCCCGATCTCTTACTGGTTGGTGGGGGATCAAATACTTATTTCCCTCTGCAGAATGCAAATAAATTCATATACTTTCCACAATGTGATTTTCCGGATTTAATTTGTGATGTGCTATCTCTCACTGTTACCAATAACCTACCCTTCAATTATGGGCTGCTCATGTCTTTGTCAGTGGGCAAACTTACAAAATCAGCAAGGGATCAAATACTTATTTCCCCCACTGTATGTCAGCCTCAAATGTCATACCCATCTCCATCACAGCAGTATGCAGGTCCCTGGAGCAGTTTTTAGTGGGTACTGCAGTGCACTTCAGGCAGGCGGACCCAGGCCCATCCCCCCCTACCTGTTACATTTGTGGTGGTAAATGGGAGCCCTCCAAAACCCACCCAAAACCCCACTGTACCCACAGCTAGGTGCCCCCATTACCCTTTAAGGGCTATGGTAGTGTTGTACAGTTGTGGGTAGTGGGGTTTGGGGGGGCTCAGCACCCAAGGTAAGGGAGCTATGCATCTGGGAGCAATTTGTGAAGTCCACTGCAGTGTCCCCTAGGGTGCCCGGTTGGTGTCCTGGCATGTGAGAGGGGACCAGTGCACTACGAATGCTGGCTCCTCCCACGACCAAATGACTTGGATTTGGTCATTTTTGAGATGGGCGTCCTCGGTTTCCATTATCGGCAAAAACTGAGGCCGCCCATCTCTAAGGTCGACCTAAATGTCAAGTTGGTCGACCTAAATGTTGAGGTTTGGCCGTCCCCGACCGTATTATCGAAACAAAAGATGGACACCCATCTTGTTTCGATAATACGGGATGCCTCGCCCCTTCGCCAGGGCGCCATTAGAGATGGACACCATTAAAGATGGGCACCCAGTTCAATTATGCCCCTCTATGCGGCTTAGTAAAAGGGCCCCTAAATGCTGTCCTCTGAGCTGGAGTGGGGTTGAAAGAGAGAGTGAGTCTGAACCAGCTGAATTGTGTGAGCCAGTCTTAGCTGTGGGAAGTCTAGACTAGAACTTTTATTTTCAAAAGTAGTTAGTATCATAGGCGGTCGGTGGCCCAACTGTTTGGGGAGCCTAAAGGGGCGGGGTTAGGGGTGGGGTTAGGGGTGGAGCTTAAATCCATAATTGTCTGATAACACACAGAAAAAAATAAAATAAAAATAAAAGTCACAATTAATACCTTTTATTAAATTTAGATATTAGATATGTATTATATGTCAAAGAATAAAGTGGTTGCTCAAAGCATATACTAACCACAATTGCTCAACTGCAAAACACTATGCACAACTTTGTGCAAAAACACACTCAGAACCTTACTGTACCATAAATATTACACTGGGCAGAACCTAATACACCAATATACCACCCATACAGAAAATGCAGACCGTCAACAATATGAAACAAGGGATCATAATATCACAATTCTCATGTACAGCCACAAAACACCCTAATTCATGTTTAATGTGGGATAAAATGCCATAAATAAATAAGTAAATAAATATAAACTTTTAATGTTGAGCACCTGATTCTCAAAGTAGACATATTCCAAACACTATAACGAAAGTAAAATTATCTTTTCTACCTTTGTTGTCTGGTGACTTTGTTTTTCTGATCATGCTGGCCCAGTATCCGATTCTGCTGCTATCTGTCCTCTTAACTCTGTTTCCAGGGCTTCCTTTCCATTTATTTCTTTACTTTCCGCCTTTCTTCTTCATGCAAAGAAAAGTACATTTTGAGAATGCAAGTTGCAAAAACAGGGGTGACAGCAACTGTAGGAGAATATTGAAATGATAGCTTAAATACTTGCCTAAAAGTACTTGGGAAACCTGAAAGGGAAAACCCAGGTTTCAGTAATAAGTACAATTTAGGAAAGAAACCTGGATTAGTGATATAAAAGTAAAACTTACCTGTTAAAATGGAACATTACCTGTAAAAGGGAGAAATAGTTTTAATTGGAATTGCACTTTAGTGTAACATAGCTAAGGTTTTTAACTGAATTTTTAAAAAGTGTTTTTTTAACTATTTAAGAAATGTTCATAACTTGAGAATCACTTTACTCTCACAGAGTTGATGGGAAAGCCTTATGGTTGTTTTTTAGGAGTAACTGCACACTAAAAGCAATTTTTGTTACCTTAATAAGTTGTGGCTCATTGCTTGGCTCCTGTAAGCTGGTGTTACCCTCACTCTGATATCAACACTGGCTATTTTTAGCAGCTGTGGTGCAAACCTGACCATTGTGACCGATAACAGATTGCTGAGAAACAAAGCATGGCTGAAACCTAGGGGGTGCTACACCTGCATTGAATGAAAATCCATCTCACATATATATTATTTTTTTTATTTCACTTTAATTTCAAAATACACAAGAAGCAATACAGGAAAAATCAGGAAAATAGTATTACAAAATTACAATCAAACACATCATATCTCACCAGTCCACATCAAATGGAGAGAAATCGGAATCACCCGTCGTACAATTACCTTAAAGAAAAAATATACACATGCTGCAGTGAATAAACATTTTAAACCAAATACCCATTACCAGAATTATCAGCCGTCTCTTTAGATAATAAAAAAGTCTGTAGATGCATAGGGTCTAGAAAAATATAGAAATAATTTTCATATGTGACCAGGCACTTACAAGGAAACTTCAAAAAGAATGTGTCTCCTACAGCCAACCCTTAATTGTGTTGGCTTGGCCACCTCTGGAAACATCAAAAGTAATTGACCATCTGATGTAATACGATTGGTGCAGAGTATTACTAAGCTCTCCTACCCTTTGAAAATGGAACATTGCCTTCTCCACGTCAAGCCCAGAGGGGTCAAGCCACATATTCATCATTTAGCTACATTTGTCTTTGTAGCTAGTAAGCTGGTTCTGGTGTCGGCATGGCGGCAGAGTACACTACAAGGTTTGGAGGTTGTGGTCCGCAAATTGGATCGTATTCATCTGATGTCTAAACTGACAGCAAAACGTACTGGCCATCTCATATCATATCAGAAAATATGGGACACCTATGTGACCTGGTCCTCCTGTCTGGACCCCACTCTTGGACTTTTATAATAGCGGGGGGGATTGGGATGTTAGGGTTTAAGCTGAGGATGTTTATGTTGACTAGATTTGGAACTATTTGTTTGTGTTATTAGATATTCTGTTGGCATATGTGTACTTATTGCTGTTGTAATGGCTTTTATTTTCAATAAAAGATTTTGAAATCCCCCCCCCCCCCCAAAAAAAAAAAAAGTAATTGACCATAAAATGGTACCTTCTTTTTTTGAAAATAAGCTTTTAACAATGATAATTTATTATCAAGAGAGCCTAGGACCACTATCAAAGTAGTTCTCTTAGATATCCCTTCTTGAGAGGATTCCAAAAATTTGGTTAAATCAAGACTATCAAGAGAACATCAATTATCAAATTCACCCTCCAAAGAGGGCTGTTTAGTAACCCTATGTAGATAATAAGAACATGTAACTAAGATTCAAAAGTTAATTGTAATACTTACTTTACATACATTTTAAGGAGCTCCATAGGAGATAGAAAATGAGTGAGTGGAAAATTCAATAAATGCAAATTACAGGCCCTAGAAGCATTTTCCGAAACCTCCAATCTAAAATGAGAGTCAAGCTGTCTGTTGCAGCCGCAGCTGTAGCAGATTGACACAGCTTGATCTGAGATTCCATTTTCTCCAAACCTTGAGTAACAACTGAGAACTTCTGGTCTTGCTCCTTACATTTCTCAACAATGTCGACAGTAAATTTAATAACCAAGGACAAATTCTCCTTTAAAGATCTGTCCATGTTGAAAATCAGTTCTTAAACATTTTTCAAAGATATTGCACGTTTTTATCTGTGTACTAGCAATATAAGAAAAGGAAACACTAGAATGTACCTTTCCTGTTGATGGACCTGAATTAGCATCTGAAATAGGAACTACAGGAGTGGGAACTACAGTTGAAGGCGCCACAGCTTCTAACGGAGTGCTATCACTTTCCAACAGTGAAACGGGTTGGAGGAGGGGTAGGGCCCCCTAATGATAGAGATGCATTTGGGGATGAACATGAGTCCACAACCGAAGGCAACAACACCGACATCAGTGTCTGGACATGTAGGTCCATAGGTCCCTTCATTACATTCACTGCCAAAGACATCCTATTCACCCCTTTTCATTTCCCCATCATTCCAGAGCAGCGGGACCTGCTCCTTGCTCCAAATGTGCTCCAAAGGGGCTCTAAAGGAATGGGACTTGCCCCTTAGGCCATGCCCCTTCAGGCACGTGCCCGCGGCCGCATACCACAGCGGGGCAGCCTCTTATGGTGGAAAGAAAGAGCCTCAGCCAGCAACTCTGGCAACCCGAGGTGCCCGCTTCACTGCCTACACCAGGACTTCATGTGGTTCCTCCCTGCTCTCTCTAGGAGGATCCCACAGTGGGGCAGCCTCTTATGGTGGAAAGAAAGGGCCTCAGCCGGTGACTCTGGCATCCTGAGGTGCCTGCTTTACTGCCTGCACCAGGACTTCATGCGGTTAATCCCTGCTCTCTCTCTCATCTCATATATGTTCATTGTAGATGTTTTGAAAACCTGAATGGCTGGGTGTGTCTCAAGGAACCCCTGGTCTAATACAAATTCCCTGGCAATATCTTCACTGAAAATTTGGAAAGTATTTAGTAATGATTTGAATTACACCTGTGATTTTTCATGAACCTTCAAATCATCCATATACAGCTGATGTGAAATTTTGGGAGATGTCTTTCTAAAGTGGTAACTTAAGGCTGTCTTTCTCAGTATGACTGATAGCGGAATCATAGCGAACACAAACAGCAAAGTTGAGAATAAGTCTCCCTGAAATATTCTTCTACTGATGTAAGGGTAAGGGATGTGGGGGGTATTTTCAATATGACACCTAAATCCAATTTTGGATATTTTATGAAAAATGTCCAAAACTCCAGTAATGAACATGGCCATTTTCAAACCAGAAAATTATCCAACTTTTTGTTTTTAAAATAGCCATTTGCTAGATATTTTTGTGCTCACTGCATCTATCTTTTAGGACCATATTTAAAAAAAATGTCTAAGGGAAAAATGCACAAAAACAAGCCATTAGGATGTATGGGGGGCAGCATTCTTAATTGGCCATACAGACATCCCAGCAGAGCAGTGGTGCACCCTAGGGGGTACTGCAGTGAACTTCACAAAAGGTCCCAAGTACACATTTCACCATTACCCCTTTATATTGTATGGGGAGCCCTCCAAAATCCACCAAACCCTATTGTACCCAACTGTACACCACTACAATAACCCTCATGCCTGCATGTATCACCTACATGTAGGTACAATAGGTTTTTGGTGGGTTTTGAAGGGCTCACATTTTCCACCACAAGTGTAACAGTTAGACTGGGATATGGGCCTTGGTCCCATTTCCCATTCTCTACAGTTCACTCCTGGGACCTGCTTGCTGCTCTAATAGGACTGGCCATAACAACTGAAGCTGTCATAGAGGCTGGTATGTACTGTTTCTTTCACATCTTTGGGGGTTGGGGGTCAGTGATCACTGAGAGAGTAAGAGGGGTCATGCTTTAATCCCTCCAATGGTCATCTCATCATTTAGGACACCTTTTAGTGACTTATGTTTGAACAAAACAGGTATAGACCAAAACATTTAACTTTTAGCCCTGGACATTTTTGCTTTATTCCATTAAGGCAGAAAAATTTTCAAGTTTTGGGAACTCCCAAATCCCACCCCAACACACCTCTAACATGCCCCCTTCTAATTTGCACACACTGCAGAGAAAAACATCTCAAATCCGAGTTTTGGAAATTATAATTTGGACTTTTTTCAGTGAAAATCATCCAAATGCCATTTTAAGGCATTTTTGATACGTTTTTCCTCTTTTAATAGTGAACCCCTAGATATACTACTTTTCTGTGGTACAACCAAAGTGGTATGTATATTATATACAGATACTTTCAGTGTTTCTAGTGGACTCACAATCTAAGCTTTTTTTTCTACATGGGGCAAGGGAGGGTTAAATGTCTGAGCAGAGTCATAAGGAGCTGCAATGAGAATCGAAACTGGTTACCCTGGTTCCCAGCCACTGCACTAACCATGGTTACTCCTCCACTGAGCCACTTCTTCACCACCAACTGCCAGTTATATTTTCACTTTCTGTTGAAAGTTCCTGATATTTTCACTCACTTCTGTTATTTCCAGGCATTTCAAAAACCAACTGTGTGGAAATGCATCAAACACCTTCTTATAATCAATCCACGCTACATTGAAGTTTGATTTTCTATATTTTCAAAATCATTTTATCATTCAGAAACTGATTATTTTGTGCCTCTGTATTGTAATGTAATGTGGCTCTTATATCCCGCTAACTCCCACTGACTAGAGGTTCAGAGTGAGTAGCAAAAGATAATGTCAACAGAGGAATCAAAAAATCAGGTTAATCTAACCCAAAAATATGTTTAAAGAGATAAGCTTTCAAATAATTGCGGAAGCAATAATATGAAGGACAAGTACATACATGTAGAGGTAAACCAAATATGAACTGCCTGATAGCAAAACAAGTCTTCCAAAATTTTCTTAAATTTCACTCCAGAAAAGGTTGGATAGAAGAAAAGATAAGGATCCCTGGATCTGGAAATTCAATTACCAGCAGGAAGCGAAAGTAGACTAATAAGATACTCTGGACTAGTTCCATCAAACATCTTTAAAAAACAGACAAGCCAGTTTGAAAAAAAATATGTGCTTGAACTGGGAGCCAGTGAAGAATAATCAATGAAGGAGTTACACTGTCAAACTTTTTCAGATGAAAAATAATCCTAGAAGCCATATTCTGCAGCAGCTGAAGCTCAGTGCATAATTTATTTGAGAGAGAAGAAAAAGACTATTACAATAGTCCAGGTGTGATAGAATAAAAGCCTGGGCTAATAAAATACAATGCCTTTCATTAAAGTAATGTTGGACATTTTGCAGTTGCTGAAGCTTGAAAAAACAATCAGAGCAACATGATTGATGTGTGGTTCAAAAGAAAGAGTGGTGTCCAAAATAACACCCAAAACCTTGGATGTATATTCAGCTTTTAGAGAGAGATCTGGGGTAATTGATAGCTCTGGTGTTTCAACAGTTTCCTTTTTGTTCCACTGAAAGCAAACTGTTTCTTTCCAAGTAGTTTTAGATTGTGACCGTTATTATTCCTGTCAGCAGTTTGAACATTCTTGGCAGACAGATTACTGGCCTGTAGTCGTGTGGGACTGTCCCTTTCGCTGGGTGTTTTTGCAGTAAGTATGTCTTCCAAGTTGTCAACCAGTCTTCAATCTGCCTCCTTGAAGTATGCTGTCGAACTGTTCAGCTTTTCCTGGATATAAACTGGTCAGATATTTGAGCCAGAAACCATGCAGTTGGTCTTTTCCAGGTACTGTCCAGTTCTTGATCTTCTTTGCTCTTTGCGCTATTGACTAAGAGATGTCTGTGGTTGATGGTGAATGATTTCTCCTACTTCAGTTTCCTCTGCAGCTTTTTCACAGTTGCAGGCTGACTGTTAAGTGACATTTGTTCTTGTATTTCTTCTTCTTATAAGTTCCTCTAACGTTTTTCTAATTTTATAGATCTATAAAATACTGAGTGGAGTGGAACAGGTAAAAGTGAATTGCTTGTTTACTTTTTCCAAAAATACTAGGACTAGGAGGCATGCAATGAAGCTACTAAGTAGTTTTGTTTTATTTTTTGCAATATAATTTTATTGAATTTTAGGAAAATACAAATGAAAAGTAACACAAATATGTAATACAAAAGGTGATAAAGGAGAACATTGTTATTATGCAGTATAATATCATTCAATCATGTAGTGAAAATAGAATATTTTTTCCAATATATTGGTTGAACTACAACATATCTTAAAGAGTTTGTAAATATTGTTCCAGAGGATCCCAAATTTTCTTTTTAGAGAGTATTGTATGCTGTTTCTCTGCTATAGAAAATTCAAGTTTTTGATATTGTAGAACTGAATTCCAGCAGAAGTGAAGATTAAGCAGATGTGCAGATTTCCAGTTAAGTAATACGTGTTTTGGGGCTATAGTAAGTAAAATATCCAATAACCTGGCTTGTGGGATTGTAAGATTTAGTGGCTATGAGCAAGATTTGAAAATTATTATCGAGGATGATAATACCCAGTTCAATGATAAGATCTTTTGTATAATAGACCAGATGGTTTGCCAAAACTTGAAGACATGCTCACACTCATATAGCACATGAAGTAGAGTGCCAATTTTTTGGGAGCAATGCCAACATTTATCTGAAGGGCGAAGACCAACTCTCGCCAACTTACGAGGTGTCCAATTGACTGTATGACATAAGAAATACATAGACTGGAGCATCGATGCAGAGGATAAGGGTTTCAGTACCTTCGACCAGAAATAAACCATTGTTCTTCATCGAGAACATGTCCTGTGTCCGTTTGCCAGTTATTTTGAAGCGCCACATTGAAATTGTACGTTGATTTTGTTAACATTTTATATAATTTTGATGCAGTGTGACCTTCTATAAGTAAAGACTGTGCAGTGGTATAAAGAGAAGGTAACTGGCATGACAGGTGAGAAAATACAGGTGAGGCAGTGATACAGTGAGTTAGCTGTAAGCATTTGAAATAAGCAGAAGGTGGCAGAGAGAATTTTTCTACTAATTCTGAAAAAGGTCTAAAAGACTTATTATCATTGATTATATCTGAGAGAATCCAAATTCCCTTGGCAATCCATTCCTTCCAGTAGAAAGGGAGTTTATTTATCAGTATATATGAGTTATACTGTAGTGACATGTGGAGAGATGACGAAAGAGGTAGAGTAAGTAGTTTATCTATTTCCAAAAGTGATTTAACCGTAGCAGTGATTACAGAGTCTATTTTCTGAGATGGTAAGGAAGTGGAGAAAAGTAACATTGGTAGTGTAAATGGATACACCATAAGTTCTTCAAAAGTTACCACACTGGTTTATAATCAGTCTTTTGAAATATCCAGTTGCAGCCTTGTTGAGAGATAAAGGATTTATGATAGTTGAGAAAGTCTGGGAATAATACACCTCCAGCATCTTTAGTGCTTTTGAGTTTCCTAATGGCTATTTTTGACGGTTTATTCTTCCATAAAAAGCTACTGAGCAACTTATCTAATTGAGAATAAAAGGACGGAAACATTATAGGGAGCATACTAAGGATGTAGTTAATTTTAGGAGATATCATTTTAATAGTTTCAAGGCGACCCCACCATGAAAGAGAAAGAGAGGATGCCAAGAATGTAATAATAGCTTGAGGAAGTTAAGAACTGCATCAGCATTATATTGAATGGTATCAGTAAATGAAGTATATAGGTCAATTCCTAGATATCTAATTTTTGGTTTAGCCCAAACTAAATTAAAGGAGAATGCAATATCAGGAAGAGCATAAGAATTGAGCGGAAGAAGCGCTGTCTTTTGTTGATTGATTTTGTAGCCAGAAAAGTAGGAAAATGTATTAATAACTTGAAGAAGTTCAGGTATTGAATTATAGGGATCAGAGAGATATAATAAAACATCAGCAGCATAAGCCGAACACTTGACTTCAATATCTCTAAAAACAATACCTTTTATAGGAGAATGAGCCCTTATTGTGATTAGGAGAGGTTCAAGTGCTATATTAAAGAGATAAGGAGAAAGGGGACAACCTTGTCTAGTACCACGCTTGAGAATGATTCTGTCTGACAATGTGTTATTTGTGATAACTCTGGCTATAGGATTAGCATATAGTGTTTTTCTTTTACTGAGAAATTCAGGGGGACATCCAAACCATTCCAAAGTTGAGAATAGGTAATTCCATTCAACCCTATCAAAGGCTTTCTCCACATCTAGAGAGAGGGCTTCTAAAGGTCTATGATAAGAAGCAGCCAAGTGAGAAACGTGTAGAAAGAGAGGCGCGTTGTCACTGATGAACCTACCTGGCATAAAGCCAACTTGATTAGGGTGAATGATTTTTGAGATTATTTTTTTAATTCTGTTTGCTAAGATTTTAGCATAAAGTTTGTAGCCCACATTTAAGAGGGAAATAGGATATTAATTAGGAACTAACATAGGGTCTTTGTTTGGTTTAGGTATTACAGTAATAATTGCTTCAGAAAATAAACTGTGCGATACATTATCAGGAGATATGGAATTAAATAGAGGTAAGAGATTATGAGAGAGATCATTTTTAAACAATTTATAGAACTCTATTGGAATCCCATCAGGTCCTGGAGTTTTCCTATTGGGGGTGTCCCTAATTGCATTGAAGAGCTCTTGTTCTGTAATCTGTTCCTGGAGAGATTTAATATCATTCTCCGACCACTGTGGTCTCTCAATTGAAGATAGAAATTTTTCTACCATATCATGAGTGTTGTGGGATTCCGATTGGTATAAATTAGAATAAAAATGATGAAATGCCTTAGATATATCTTCTCTGAATGTAATTATTGTTTGTTTGGGTAATTTAATAACAGGAATTTGAACTATGAGTCGCTTTTTTTTAAGAAAATTTGCTAGTAATGAACTACTTTTGTCCTTTTCAGCGTAGTATTTAGAGTGAAGTTCATAAATTTGTTGTCCCGCTTTAAGACTAAGCAGTTTATTTAATTTATATTTTAAATTACATAAGGCATTGAGCAAGCGGGTGTTCCCTGACTGAATATAATTAGCTTCCGTAGCTTTAATTTGTGATTCAAGATCAGCAATTTGAGTTTTTTCTTTTTTTGCCTTGTATGAAGCCAGAGAAATAAATTCACCCCTTAAAGCAGCTTTAAAGGCTTCCCAGACCGTATTTGTATTAATTGAGGTGGGAGTATTATTTTGAAAAAATTGTTCAATAAAAGATTTAATTTTTGTGAGTACTTCTTCGTCATTAACCAAACTAGGGGACAATCTCCATACTGGGGATTTCCTGGGAGAAAAGGCTAACCAATTTAAAGTTAAGGAGAATGGTGCGTGATCAGAAACTACTATAGGTGAGATGGAGGAAGCCTTTATTGTCTCAACAAGAGAGTTGGAAATTAAAAAACAATCCAATCTGGAAAAACGTTTATGCGGAGCAGAAAAAAAGGTAAATTCTTTAGAGGTGGGATTGCATAATCTCCACAGGTCAACAAGGTGCAACTGGTCTAAAAAGGAATATAAGGTGGTGAATGATTTGGAGGGTGATAGTTTGACTTGTGAGTGTCTATCTAGGTAATAATCCATAGGAATATTAAAATCTCCAGCCATAATAATAGGAATAGGATCTAGTGACTGAATAATTTGAAAGATATTAGAGAAAAAATCAGGGGAGTCAATATTTGGAGCATAAATGATGACTAACAATATTGAACTGTTATTTAGAGAAACTTTAGCAATTATCCATCTACCCTCCGGATCAATGTGTTGATCTAGAATAGCTGGATTACTATCTTTGTGAAATAATATTGAAACCCCTTTTTTCCTTCCTTGTGCTGGAGAGTCTATGGAGGAGGATATCCAGTTAAATTGTTTAATAAATTGTAAGGTGTTGGGAGAATGGGTTTCTTGTAAGAAGATTATTTCTGGTCTGAGTTTTTTAAGATATATAAGAGCCTTCTTCCTTTTAATAGGGTATCTTAATCCATTTACATTCCTTGTCACTATATTAATAGGAAAATATGTACAATTTTGAGACGTGATAATTCAATAGGAAACACATATCAAATGTTAGTAGTCCAAAATAGTGATTAATCTGAAGGTGTTGACTGAACTATAATGTGCATACTAGACAAGAGATAGAAAGAAACGGCATAAGAACTAAATAGCTAGTTCAACCAAAATAATGTAACTTGACTATGTGAGACTGAGAGTAAAGATGAGAAAACACTCAAAGACATCCCTGTGATATACTATAAAATGAGACCAAAATTGTCTATCCAAACCCAGATATAATAAAAATATAACAATGTTTCATATTGAGATAACAGAATTATTCTTCTCAGGAGGAATGAAACATTTCAATGATAAGAAATAGCATATTAGTGTATATACTGAGATTCATACATGCACATATGCATATGCGCATGCACGTGTATTTATATATGAAATATTCAGACATACACATATCCATATATAAATACATGCACATATATAAGCTTGACTATATGCAAACAGACCTAAAGAAAAGTCATCTTTCATAATCTCCTAACTAAGAAAAACATCTTTTTGGAGAAAGAGGATTTAAACCAGATTAACGTGAAGAAGTAACAATGATATAAATCCACACAATAGCAATCAAAAAGTTTCAAGAGTCCTGCAAAATGGGAGGAAAAAAGAAAGGAGATCCCATTTTGAAAAGCACTTTTGCTTAATACCTGAGGTATAGATGATTACTGAAATGAAGGATAAGTCACGTGCCATTCCGTTTGATTGATGTTGGTCTAGGTACTGCTGAAGTTGCTCAGGAGAGTCAAAAGATTTAGTGGTATTGTGTAAAGTTACCGTCATATGAGCAGGATATTGTCATCCATACCTGGCGCCTAGGGCCATGAGGTGGGCCCTCATCTCTCTAGAAAAGCCTTCCTTTTCCTAGCTGTGGTTTTGGCCAAGTCGGGGACAATTAGAAAGCGTTTCCCGTTGAATTGAAGAATATGAGAATTCCGTGCAGCCATCAAGATCTGCAGTGCCTGTGGGAAACGCAGGAGTTTTGCCACAATTGGCCATGGTTGTTGTGATCCTTGCCTGAGCTGCGTTGGTGATCTGTGTGCTCATTCAAATTGCAGTGGAAGATCAGAAGATAAATGTAGAATTTGGGGAAGCCACGTGGTAAGGAATGTAGTTGTGTCCGATCCTTCCGCTCCTTCTTTTAGACCGATAATTCTGATATTGTTTCTCTGATTTCTGTTGGAGAGGTCCTCTATCTCCGGTTCCAGTTTACGAATATGTTGATCTGTTTTTTCCTGATACTGCGCCATATTGAGGGGAGATTGATCTGCATGTGATTCTAGCTTTTCAATCCTGACCTGAAACGCTGATAAAGAGGAGGTAAGATTTTGCAGCTCCTCTTTCAGATCAAATGTGATTTGGTAATGTTTAGTTGTAAGTTCGTTTAAGGAGCGAATTTCCTCCATGATGATTTCTAAGGCGGGAGATGGTAACTTCGCGTGTGCGGTCTTCTCTGGCGTCAGAGGATCTGTTTTTGTTCGTTTGGATCCAGACTGCAGCAAACTCAGGGAATCTGGTTTTGTTGATTTAGATAGAAACATTGTGCAGTTAGATTCATGATATAAGTAATTTAGAAGAAAAAATTCTGTTTAAATTATAGTTTGGAATGATTTTCTAGAAAAGAACAGGGGAGAGAGTTCTTCAAGCATCTGATCTCATCAGTGACTCAACAGCGCCCCCTCGAAGATACTAAGTAGTAAATTTAAAGCAAACCATAGAATATATTTCTTTACTCAACATGTAATAAAACTCTGAAATTCGTTGCCAGAAAATGTGTAAAAGTAGTTAGCTTATCAGGGTTTTTAAAAAGGTTTGGCTAATTTCTAGAAGAAAAGTCCGTAAGCCCTTATTAAGATGGACTTGGGGAAAATGAATTGCGATGAAGCTACAATGTAGTAAATTTAAAACGAATCGGAGAAAATTTTTCTTCACTCAACGTGTAATTAAACTCTGGAATTCATTGCCATAGAATGTGGTAAAGGCGGTTAGCTTAGCGGAGTTTAAAAAAAGGTTTGGATGGCTTCCTAAAGGAAAAGTCCATAGACCGTTATTAAATGGACTTGGGGAAAATCCACTATTTCTGGGATAAGAGTTCAGTTTGGTACTGTTATTTCCACTTGCTGGTAGATAATTATCCATAATGTGTCCTTCTGTCTGTCCTTCCCTTATCCTTTTTGGTCCTGTCTGTTTGTCCTGATTTAGATTGTAAGCTCTTTTGAGCAGGGACTGTCTTCATGTTCAATTGTAAAGCGCTGCGTACGACTGGTAGCGCTATAGAAGTGATTTATAGTAGTAGTAGTAGTAGGATAAGCAGTATAAAATGTTTTGTACATTTTTGGGATCTTGCCGGGTATTTGTGACCTGGATTGGCCACTGTTGGAAACAGAATGCTGGGCTCGATGGACCTTTGGTCTTTCCCAGTATAGTAATACTTATGTACTTATGTACTTATTTCTAGGATAAGCAGAATAGAATCCGTTTTACTGTTCTGGGATTTTGCCAGGTACTTGTGACCTGGATTGGCCCCTGTTGGAAACAGGATAATGGGCTTGATGGACCTTTGGTCTGTCCTGGTATGGCAATGCTTATATTCTTATCTGTAAAAAGCTTTTGAAGCAGTCAGTCTTTTATATGAAGTCATCCATGTGGCTACATCCATGAATAAATTCTTTATTCTTTACTCTTTGAACAAACTTAGTATACCACTTAAGCTGTCAGGCAGAGCAAAACTGTTTACATGCTAAAACAAAAGGACGACAAATCTGAAAAGGAACTATAATGTCAAAGAGGATAGAGGGAAAAAGATCACAACACACATAATCAAGGGGAAACAACATGAGGAACCTAAGAGGAAAAGAGACAGGGAAGAAGGGGAAGGATAAAGGGGTAAGGAGTGGAAATTGAGGTCACTGGACCAGCTTCTGCCTTACTGACCGAAGGCCTGTCTAAATAGCCATGTTTTGATGGCTGTTTTGAATTTAGGTAGAGATAATTCCCCATGAATTTCCAGGGGGAAATAGTTCCAAGTTGCAGTGGCAAGGAAGTAGAAGGCATTGTGCCGGGTACATTTGTATTTCGCTATTCTAGGGTCAGGTAGAACTAGTTGATGGTCATTGATGGAGTGGAGCAGTCGTGGGGAAGAATAGAAAATTGTTAGAGAGGATAAGTAAGGAGGGGACCCAAGGCGAAAGGCTTTGAAGGTTAGAAGAACTTTATACTGTATGCGGTAAGACACAGGAAGCCAATGATGACTCTTGAGCAAAGGAGAGATAGAATCATATTTCTTGGCACGGCAAATGAGATATATGGCTGCAATTTGTAAGTTCTAAAGCTTTTTAAATGACATTTGAGGCAGGCCGGCAAACGAGATATTGCAATAGTCAATCTTGGATATGAGAAGTGAGAGTACTGAGGCATGAAAAGTATCATGGTTATTTCCTTATGGTACACAACTGTCTAAGAACAAAGAATCCTGACCTTGATAGAGTAGAGATAGGAGATTAAAAGCATAATAGATAGTCAAGGGCTACCCAAAGATAACGAAAGGATTGGACTGGCATGTTTGTCGCACCTTAAAGATAAAGATCGTTGGAAAGGCCAGGGAGGTCGCCTGTAATCCAGAGAAGGCTGTCTTACTAGGATTGAGGATCATTTGGTGTGAGGACAACCACTTTGCTACAGCGTCCATACAATACTAAAGCAAAGTAATGGATTGAGTTACTGTATCAGTGTAATACAGGAGAAGAATATCATCAGCATAAATGTAGGTGGATATTGAAAAACTCTGAATGAGGGTAACTAAAGAGCTAAGAAACAGATTGAGCAATAGTGAAGATAGAATTGACCCTTGAGGAGCACCACAGTGAAGAGGATAAGAAGCAGATGTTGAGGACAGGGATGAAACCTTAAATGAGCACCTGGAAAGGAAAGATTAAAAACAGCTAAGGACTGTACTAATTATCCCTAAAGATGCAAGCAAGAATAGAAGAAGCAAGTGATTGATTATATCAAATGCAGCAGAGGTCGAGAGAAATAACCAAACCAGCATGGTTATTAGAATGAATTTCACTGAGCACACTGGCTAGGACCGTCTCAGTGCTGTAATGGCTATTGTTTCCAGATTGACGGGCAAATATCTTTTTGGTATAATATGAAAGCTGATGGAATACTGCCTTCTCAAAAAAATTTTATAAAAAAACAAGGTTAGATACAAGATGGTAGTTGCCAGGATTGGTGGAATCCAAGGTTGCCTTTAAGGATTGGACGTACCAAGGACCTCTTCCAAGGACTGGGGAAGTGACCACTGGAAAGAATGAGTTTGAGAATAGGTAGTATAGTTGGAAGAAGAGATGGAGAGTCACAGGAAATCCATGATGAAGGGAAGGGGTCCAACTTACAGAAAGATGGTTTTATTTGAGTAACTAATTGGATAAGAGAAGTCAATGTGAGGGGTTGGAATGAGGTCCAGGTAGAGGAACCTGCAGACTTGGGAAAGGAAATAAAGAAGAAATGGTTGAAGATTATGGAAGCATTTGGGAATCAGTGGATGTTGGGGAGGAAGGAGAGGAAAGCACATGAGAGATAGAAGATGATGATGAAGACTGTAGTATTGATGAAGTATTGGGCCAAGACATCAGGAGAGGGTCACAATAATGACTGGGAAATATGTGGTGAGACTGAGGGATTTGTAAATGGAATCAACACTCTCCCAATTAAGCAGGAATTGTCCAATGCTCCCTCCAAGCTGCCATCTTCAAACGGGTAGCAACTGCAGGTCTAGTCCTAAGAATTTCCACATCTACCCCCTGCTGTGTGCTTCAAAAGTTATCTCAACTTATGTTCTTTATACTGGAACACTCACACACTTGGCCATGCAGACCTTGTAGCATTGGACTGCACTTTCAAAATTTTGTCTAAAAAAGTTAGCAAATCATCTCAAGCAAAACACCTGGAAATTAGATTAGAGGAATGTTAATTACACTTTCATAAACTGACTAAAACTCTGGCTGCTTAGCCAGGTATTTAACCTTTTGAATTAATTTGTATTGTTATATCTTTGTCACCCTATGAATTTCTATTTTGCATTATTGCATTCATTTGCTAAACATGCACTAAGGGGGCAGTTTTGTACAGACATAAGCAAGATTACAGACCAAAGTTCTGTTAATCCACTAAATATGTGATAGTACTGTTTTCCAATTGTAGTATTTTGGTTTGTTATATAATTATTGAATTGGTGAATTATACATATTTATAAATACAGACTTTCCCTTGACTATTCACTGTAAGGGAAATTTAATTCACTTTAAATGGATTTTGTTTCATCAAATTACTTAGAAGGAATTAGGACTTCAGGAAAAGTCATTTAAGGAGCCAAGTCACTGAAATACAGAATACGCATCAAATTGTCCTTGGTCAAGTCAAGTCTTTTATATAAACACAAACAGCAAAGGTGACAAGAAATCTGTTGGAAGGCATCAAGGACATCTTGGAAAATACATGAACACTGCACCAATATTGCGTGTCAAAGATATCCTGCCTAAATATAGCGCTGCAAAACAGCTCTGTAGTCAATTCTTTTATATGACCAGCATGTAGCCAGATAACTGATGTGAGTTTTCTACATGCTTCAGAACTGGCCAAATTTTTCACTTAGTATATTCCAAATACACAGTTACCTACATAGATGCCTTCTTCAAGTAATGGGTAATGCTTAATTATAGTAACTTAGTAAATGATGATCAACAAAGACCAATATGGTCCATCCAATCTGTCCAGAAAGGTGGCCAAGGTCATACCTGCTGCTCTGTGCAGGATACACCCCGCCCCTTATCCTTAGGATTGTAACTGCTACTCCATATAGGTTACCCCACTCTATGCTTCATGTCCATTGTCCATTCATGGTGGGGCTCCTTCTTGGTGGTTAAAAGCCTCTTCCTCTTTTCTTTCCCCTATTCTTTTGATGCTGATAAGTACATAAGCATCGCCATGCTGGGACAGACCAAGGGTTCATCGAGCCCAGCACCCTGTCACCAACAGTGGCCAAAAGAACAAGCAATTTGACCCACCCATCCTAGAAATACTGCTTTATTCCCTCATCCATTCAATAACATTCTATGGCTCTTTCCTCCAGGAAGCCGTCCAACCCTTTTTTGAAGTCCACTAAGTTAACAGCCTTAACCACCTTTTCCGGCAGCGAATTCCAGAGTTTAACTACGCGTTGAGTTAAGAAACCTTTTCTCCAATTCATTTCAAATTTACCACACTGCAGCTTCATCACATGCCCCCTTGTCCTAGTATTTTTGGAAAGCGTAAACAGACGCTCCACATCCAGCATGTATTAGGGGGTAGTTCTACAACTCACCTGTACCCTAAGAAAATGGGTTTGGATCTTTCTTTACCCTTTTTGATGAAATTGACAGAAAAAGCAGTGCTCATCCAACTTCTGACTTCTGGGATTCATTAAATATTTTTTCACCCATGCCAGTGTGGCTTTAGGGAGCACCACAGTACAAAGACAGCCCTTGTCTGTATGTTTAATGATCTTGTCTGCCATTCGGACTCAGGGAGAAACATCTTCCTTATTCAATTGAATCTTAGTGCTGAAATCTGATATAGTAGATCATTCTTTGCTTTTTACTAGGTTGAGGGATACAGGTAGTGGTTAATGGCACTTCTGCAACTATTCCTCTGTCTTGTGGGATCCCACCGCTCTGCTCTTTCCTCTTTTCAATGTTTTCTTAGTCCCTTTAGCAGCCCTAATCATGATATGGTCTCAGTTTTTAAATGTGTGGAGTGATGCTGGAAAGAGTGCAGTTACGGCGTTCTTCAAAATAAGTGCAGGATGATCTTTATTTGGGCATTATTCAGTGTATTTCATTCTGGCTGGCCAGTTCTTTTCAACTAGATTATAACGTAGAACTTTTTTGAAGATAATATTTAATAAAGTATTTACATTATAAGTATCCTGTTTATTAAGAAGAGGATTTTTTTTTTTTTTTTGAATCAGTTGTTTTTCTCCATTCTTTGGGAGTCTTTTTACACTGATTCTCTTTTTCCTCTTAAGAACCGATGACAAGAATTGACTCACATTAAGAGAGATGGTGATAAATTTGTTGCGATACTAAAGTCTAAAGAGAATCCACGTACGTAGAGAACTCAATAGAGTGGAGGAGTGGCCTAGTGGTTAGGGTGGTGGACTTTGGTCCTGAGGAACTGAGTTCAATTCCCACTTCAGGCACAGGCAGCTCCTTGTGACTCTGGGCAAGTCACTTAACCCTCCATTGCCCCATGTAAGCTGCATTGAGCCTGCCATGAGTGGGAAAGCATGGGGTACAAATGTAACAAAAATAAATAAAAATAAAATAGATCCCACTGCACATAAAGTGTAAACAAAAAGGTGGGAATATGAGCCAGGCTATCCAATAATTGGACCTGAAGTTAAGTTTAAAATAAACAAAATTTAATAATATTCAAACAAATAATAATAAAACAATTCTACATTAAAAATGACTCGACACAACATTGTGTTTCGGCCGGATGGCCTACATCAGGAGTCTATCGGGAGAGTTGAGATTTGTTTTATACAGCAACAACGGATGTAAGTTTGTTTTATCATTAACAAGCCATTTTGTATTACGTGTGGAGGGGCATAATCGAACGGCACCGGCGATCTATTTTGGCGGCGACGCAATTGCTGGCCATAACCATATTATCGAAAAAGATGGCCGGCCATCATTTCTTTCGATAATACGGTTTGGCCCGGCCAAATGCCAGAGTTCGCCGGGTTTGAGATCGCCAGTTTTGTTTTTCAGAGATAATGGAAAAAAATGCCAGCCATCTCAAACCCGGTGAAATCTAAGGCATTTGGTCATGGGAGGAGCCAGCATTTGTAGTGCACTGGTCCCCCTCACATGCCAGGACACCAACCAGGCACCCTAAGGGGGACTTCTAAAAAAATTTTAAAAAATACACAAATAGCTCCCAGGTGCATAGCTCCCTTACCTTGGGTGCTGAGCCCCCCAAATCCCCCCAAACCCCACTCCCCACAACTCTACACCATTACCATAGCCCTTATGGGTGAAGGGGGGCACCTACATGTGGGTACAGTGGGTTTTGGGGGGTTTGGAGGGCTCAACACTTAGCACCACAAGTGGAACAGGTAGGGGGGGGATGGACCTGGGTCTGCCTGCTTGAAGTCCACTGCACCCATTAAAAACTGCTCCAGGGACTTGCATACTGCTGTCAGGGAGCTGGGTATGACATTTGAGCCTGGCATACAGGCTGGCAAAAAAAGGTTTTTATTTTTATTTTTTTAGTGTGGGAGGGTGTTGGTGACCACTGGGAGAGTATGGGAAGGTCAACCCCCATTCCCTCCGGTGGTCATCTGGTGAGTTGGGGCACCTTTTTGAGGCTTGGTCATGAAAATAAAAGCACCAAGTAAACCTGGTGAAATACTGATTAACGCCGCTTTTTTTTCCCTTATCCACGAAAGCCGGTCATCTGGTAGCCACGCCCATGCCCGCCCATGTTCCGCCTTCACTACGCCGCTGACACGTCCCCTCAGCGACAGGAAAGCGGTGATGGTGTCAAAAAAGCAGCTTTCGATTATACCGATTTCGCTGCTTTTGAGAGATCACCAGCCATCTCCCAATTTATGTCGGAAGATCACCGGCGATCACTTTTGAAAATAAGCCTGATAGTCATTTTTATAGTTTGTATCCCATTAGATAGCTTGTATAACCTAACTTTGGGTGCCATTTATTGAATTCCCCCATGCCACTTACGTATACCGTTATCAATAGCACCTAGGCACCTTGCCAGCATTTTCATAGGTAAGTCTACACTTACATGCTTCAGTGCTAGTATTCTAACAATTAGCACATGCAAAGGGCATAAAATGCAGGCAAGCAGTGATAGAATAAATCAAAGAATTGTGAGTGTATAATACAATACAATTCCAGGACTCATATTCCACAAGTTACCAGGAGGTTTAGTGTGGATTACAATAAAAATAAATCTAGGAAGGAAAACATTCATTTCTGAAGTTACAATATATAAAATAGAGAAAAATGTATATTAAAAACAATCGAATATGTTATATCCTTAGAAATTTCCCAAACAGGTATGTTTTCAACAACTTGCAAAATTTAAGATAAGAGAATTCTAAGGGTAGGGAATTCCATAACGTAATGAAAATAATTCTAAATGTCTCATACAGATTTCTTGTTTTTGTGAAAATCATGACATTCCCCACCTCAGACATCATGTTTTAAAACAAACAGTATCAACTTTCCATTTCTCTGAGGCCAATGTACTGAAATGCAAATGGATTCACAAAAGATGACTTCAAGTAGAAAATCACCAAATAGCATGCACAGTGACATTAGAAAATATTTTCACATACTATTTGATTTACATTTTGCATGTAAATCTATATTTGTGAAATCATTTTGAAAAACTGTGCAAGACTGGTAAGGAGTCAAAGAAGCATACAAATCAGCTGGTTGGCAATTTTGCCATCAATTTTGCAACAGTCAAATATTTTATGAAACTTTACTACTCTTCAATGTAAGTTTTTGCTTTTTGGGGGTTTTTTTGTTTGTTTGGGTTGTTTTTTGTTTTTGTTTTTTTTGCAAAAAAAGTCCAATTGATTTCATACAGACATTTTTGCAAAACATAACCCTGCTAATACAGAAAATAAGCTAGTATCACACAACACCAGCTCATTTCATACCTTTTTAGCACACTGGCCTCTATGTCACACTCATCCTGCAAGCCCTCCATCTATTCTATGCTCAGGCACTTGTCTGCATCTCCCCTCCACAACACTTCAACAATCAGTGCAAGTCCTACTTATCAAGACTGGTGATTAAAAACCTTTACGGGTGAAGCTGTTTAATTAAAAGTAAAGTAGACATTTATTATGTATTGAGAATGCCAATTTTTGCTATGACCTGAGAGTTATCCACTAATTAAATTTGGCAATTCCTTTCCTATACTACAAACACAATTTGATAATGGAAAAGAAGCCTTAAAAAAGAAGAAAATAAGACTGACAGAATGCTAAAGCTTGAGGCACGGATGCACACTCATAAGGCAGGACCAGAGCTTGAAGTGAACACTACAGAAGTGGTCTCTGCAGTGCAAACTTTACTCCAGCATAAGAAGGACCATCTTGTTAGTGGTTGTTTGACATTTCATATAGTTTTGCACAGATTACTCTCTGCAAAATGGTATATACACACAAAATACAAGTTAAAAACCCAGAAGGTCGACATTTCACCCTTGAGTTCAAAGGAAGCCAGCTCATGTTTCCTACATCCCTTTAGTCATTATCATAAAACAGGATCATTGATGCAGTGTATTTATGAGGCTCGGGACAGAGGCAGTCACATGAAAAAAACACCTCCGTTGCTTTTTTTTTCTTTTAATATTATTACTTTAAGAGTGACATTTGACCTCTTTAGCTGCCTGTGTGTAGTGAACTGTTCCAAGCTCACACCTGGTGTCTGTAATAAAGCACAGCATGCATAAATAATGGAAGATATGTTTGTGAAATCTCAGTAAGTGGCACTGGCCTGCAACAAAGGCCCTATCACCTGCTGCTTGCAATGGTAAAGACTTGTTAATGGAGACTGCTCCGAGGATGACAGAACAGCTCAGTTAAAGTTTATCCCAAATGACACACTGGTCATAAACCAAACAAAGGGGAAATGTCTTTGAAAAATGTGATATATTGGAATTTGTAGTTATATAACTCCCCCTGCTACAAAGAGACTACTATATTCTTTGAACTTTGGAAAAATTTATTTACATCCCAGCATCAGATACCTTCAGTGTTTCTGTAGAATGGGCCGCATCAGTTTCCAAGAAGATAAAGTCAAACCCCATAACAAATGCTGCTGGATCAACAGTGCCAATAACTCAGAATGGGCAGGGCTAATTTAAAGGAGAAGACGACTCAGAATTCTGAACTAGTCTGAGAGAATAATGTTGCAGGGTGTTCTTTCACCACTTGTACATAAACATGCCAACAACATGAGTACTTAGGCCTTCCTTGATATAGCTTCATATATAGTGGAATGGATATGAACACAAAAGACCAAAGAAAAAAAAAGTATATTGCATGTGACTGCTGACTATTTGGTGTCATATTTCTTCACTCTTGCACTTTCTGGTGTCAATAGTGTCCTAAAACACTGGCAGCCTTTTCACCAGTGGCACATTGGATATCACGTTTTCTCCAGTTTGTTCAATCTACCAAAATAGTTTCCATCTCTTCCCAGTTGGTACCAGGATACTGAAGGTCTTCCCTAAGTGTGTTATACCAGGTCTTCTTTGGGCTCCTTCTCTTTCTTTTCCCACCTGTTCATGTCCAGACTGTTTATGGACCCATGGCATAAAAAATCAGCCAGTTTCAACATTTTGGTCTGCTACTGTAGTCACATTTTCCCAGAGATGGTCACATTTATGTACAAGCTGGACCTCCAACTTGTATGATCTTGGTTTCCTCTTTACTAAACTCCAGTGTTCCCAGTAGACTTCTCCAAGCTGGTGGTGAGTTCCTGCAGGTTTTCTTGTGTTTCTCTACAAAAGATTCTTCAAATTAAGGCTTTTGCAAATACCAGGGGACTAACTCATGAAAGCTTCCTCCCAAAGGTGCAGAACAAGTTGAAGAGCTAAGTTGACCATCTTGGTTTATTATTGTAATCCAGTCAGTAAACTATTCTTCCCCACTCCCTCCTTTTTCAATACTTGTTTGTCAGCCTGATTCAAAAATGATTTTTGTTTTCCATTATATGCCTCTGGCAGAAGGCTTCATTGAATCAGGCTCATAAATATGTTTACTAATATTTTTCCATAACTGAGATAACCTCACCTGCCCAGGAAAAGGGGATGAGAAAATAGAGACAGAGCCCTTTCAAGTCATTCATGTTTTACATTATGAGCAATACAGTAAGCAAAGACTAAATACTAAAACAAGCCACAACATTACAAAGTACAGCAGTTAAAAGTTAAATCTGGAATTCTATTAGCAATTTACAAGCCAAGGTCAGTCATGTACCAAAGCAGCCAGTATCAGACAGGAATAACAGAACTTAGCACTGGTGAAAGCTAACAGAGTTTGCTCCCCCTGCTCTTTGGTTACAGGTCTCGTGGAGGGGCATAATCAAACGCGAACGCCTATCTCCATGGGTGCCTATGTCCGAAAACGGGTAAGTGAAGAGGCGGGACATTTTTCAGCTAGGTGTTTGGTTTTTTTAGTGATAATGGAAACTAAAAACGCCCAGCTCAAAAACGTCCTAATCCGAGCCATTTGGTCATGGGACGATTCGTAGTACACTCGCCCCCCTGACATGCCAGGACACCAACTGAGCACCCTAGAGGTCAGTGCGGTGGACTTCAGACAACACTCCCACATGCATAGCTCCTTTACCATGGGTGCTAAGCACCCAACCCCCTCCCCCAAAACCCACTACCCACAAATGTACAACACTACCATAGCTCTTAGGGGTGAAGGGGGCACCTACATGTGGGTACAGTGGATTTTGGAGGCCTCCCATTTACCAGCACAAGTGTTACAGGTAGGGGGGGATGGGCCTGGGTCCACCTGACTGAAGTGCACTGCGGTACCCACTAAAAGTGCTCCAGGGACCTGCATACACGCAGGCCTCTAGGACTTGCTGCTATATAACATTGGCACACCAGTTGACACCTGAAGACTAATCTCTCCGAAAACATCCTTTATTGGAATAAGCATGCTTACTCACAGTTAACTGCAGATCAGAGGTTGTGCCCCACTGGCAACGAGTCTCCCTGGTACTGAGATGAGCAGTAGGTCAGAGCTGGCAGAATGCTGTACAATGCCCTCTTTCAGCAACATTCAAGGGAAGAACTAAGTTCTGTAACGTGGCTAACACGTGAAAGGGATCTAAAACTGGCTTACAAAAATGGCCACTACCTCATGGACTACCGGAAACAAAACAGGGCACACTCTGACCCCGTAAGCAGGGGGAAAAGCACCATGGGAGTAGAGCCTACCAACTACCAACATCGTGAGCATTTGCCACAAGCTAGTGGAATCACGGAGCCCAATACCCTACACCCACCACAATGCATTGCTGATGTGACTCTGCAGTGCGCATAACAGAATAGGTGTCACACTCACCCGAGAGCCACATCAGAACCAGGGAAAGGCTGTCACAGGATAGAACACATTCTGCTGTCATGGAGGTGGGTACGGCATTTGAGGCTGGCATATAGGCTGGAAAAAAAGTTTTTAAAGTGGGGTTTTTTTGGTGGGAGGGGGTTAGTGACCACTGGGGGAGTCCGGGGAGGTCATCGCTGATTCCCTCCAGTGGTCATCTGGTCAGTTGGGGCACTTTTTTGGGACCTGTTTGTGAAAAAAAAGGGTCCAAAAAAAGTGACCCAAAATCGCGGTAAAAACACCTTTTTTTTCGATTATCAGCTAAAGACGCCCATTTCTCCTTGGCCGATAACCACGCCCAGTTCCGCCTTTACCACGCCTCCAACACGCCCCCGTCAACTTTACCCGTTTCCGCAATGGATTGCAGTTGGAAATGCCCCAAATCGACTTTCGATTATACCAATTTGGGCACCCACGGGAGAAAGACGTCCATCTCCCGATTTGGGTTGCAATATAGGCGTTTTTCTCTTTCGATTATAAGCAGGTTAATGTATTTGTGTTTTAAGGAATTGCAAAAGCTGTTCTGAAGAGTCCTAAATGTTATCATTATTCTGCGTCCTAGTGGTGTAGCCCAAGACTGGAACATTACGAACCTAGTTGGGAAAGGTAGTTGATGTTTTTTGAACAAGAGGAGCCCAGCTCACCCTGCAAAAGTAGAGCATTACAGTGGACCCCATCAGGAGCTGCCAAGAGACGTTTTCACAATAAAAGCCATGGATGGCTAGAATGAGAGGTAGCCCACTGAGATCTGAAAAGAGTTTGACTTCTTCTGTCACAATATTCTTCTATGGAATATGCTGCAGAAAGATCATTTTCACCACAACACCCAGATTGTACAGAATTGTATCTTTCCCCTGCTCTAGTCCTTTCCCTGCTGAGAAATTTAGTAGGTTACATTCAAGCCTAGGTAGACCCAACAATCAAATACAGCTAAGCACTGCATTCAAAATCTTAACATACTAAAGATATTTTATACATAATAAATTAGAATTCTGATCTTAGTGCAATATATGGCTTTGATTTTTAAACAGTTTGGTGGCAGACGTTATTAGAGATACTATTAGGATTTTCTCTGCAAGGAGAATGAAGAAGCAGGGAGTGTGACACAAACTTCAACACAGGGAGTGTCTGTCACAATTCCTTTATTGCACCAAACAGAGACCCGACATGGGTCCGTGTTTTGGAGTCAAAAATGTAATATCTGTTGCTGAATGGACTGGAAATCAATAGGGTCCAAAAAAAAAGGAACCGTATTGAATACACGGATTTCAAAATGCTTTGGCTGCTGCAGTGGTGATTTTGGAGCCAAGGTGTTTTTCTGTATGAGATACCAGAAAGGAACGAAGGGTATCTGCTTCTTCCAATTTGCTTCTCAGTGCAGTAAGAGACGTTGATGCCTTGGGATGATTTCAGTCTCATTGAGTTCTTGTCTTGTGGTTTTTGAGGAGCTACCCGGAGAAAGGGTGTAAGACCTGTCCTTGGAAATCTCCACGGTTTGCTATAAGCCTTGAGTGTGTAAAGAGCATCAGGTTCAGGAGCGTATGAGGCATCTTCTAGTCTCTTGCATCACACACAAGGTTGTGCACTTATGCATTGATTACTTTTTATCTTCACAATTTGAAGTGGGGCAGTGATTACTGTAGACTTTTTATTTTCCCCCGACTCAAAGCTGGACAACGTTTACTGTGTGTCATTCAGTAGAATATACAGAAGGTTTCCTTTGTCACTATCATTTAGGAGTGCTGCAATTTTAATGACCCCTGATGCAGGCGCTTGGTCACCGAAACACAGCCCACGTTGGGTCTCTCTAATAAAGAACTCTTCATTGTCCTGTTTCTGGGGGTTGACATGTGCTTCTTTTTTTGTATAGAGCCTGAGCAGAGCATGGGTGGGACTCCCACTTACATATTTAATTTATAGAAAACTTACGGAACACTATAAATTACGTGATTATCTACTGCAGTTAAGCATGAGCACTTACATCAGTGCTATGGCTGGCATAAGCACACTTGCCTAACCACATTCACTTATTTATTTTACACATTTATAGATGCTTAAATCAAAGTGGTTTACAATAAAAACATACACAATAAAATATTTTTTTTAAAACCCAACAATAAAATACATGCCATCACTTTATCATAACAAAACGTGCAGGAAAACTGCTCCATTATATCACCTAGTTCTACATAAAGGCCTCCACAATGAAGTTTTCAATAGCCACTTAAACAGCAAAATTTCAGTGCATAATCTCAATTGACCTTTCAATGCATTCCACAGCTGCACCCCAGCCACAGAAAAGCAGCAGAGCTAGTCTCACAATATCTAATATGAGGCACTGCATCAGATGACAGACACATTGTTGTCTCTGACCTCAAACCTCTGGCGGAGCGTTACACACAAAAGGTATCTTTCAAATATTTTGGTGCAGATCTATAAATAGCCTGATGCACATAACAAGGAACCTTAAACTGAATTCTACTATGCTCTGGTAACCAGTGCAGCTGTCTCAAAACTGGTGTAACGTGTTGCCCGGGAGACACCTGTTACTAATCTAGCAGCAAACTCACTTTATGGCAAAATATCTAGTGATTTTACTGGATCCAAAAATAGTATGATATAAAAACTTCTCAGCTTCCAGTTCATTAAACGTTATTCCATACAAAAATCATTCACTGTCATTTCAATTTTCTATTCCACAGTTCTCACACTATATCGACAGTTTAAACAGATTTTTCAAGTGACCTCAGTGATGCTTACCGCCCACCACCCTTTCAGGATTTACATGGCGATATCAAAAGCATCTGATTCTTCACTGGTCCACTTTAAACGTATTACCTTAAATACAACTAGATTTTTTTTTCTTTCTTTTCTCTCAATAATTATTGATTCACTTATCTTTGATATCTTTTTTAGTCAGACCCAGGGGTTCTACAGTCCGACATGTTTCGCCCGACAAGCGAGCTGCCTCAAGGACACACCCCCTGTCACCTTTACTAGCGCCAGCTCTGCAAACTTTCTTCCAAGCAAAGACCAGTGAAGAATCAGATGCTTGTGATATCGCCATGTAAATCCTGAAAGGGTGGTGGGCGGTAAGCATCACTGAGGTCACTTGAAAAATCTGTTTAAACTGTCGATATAGTGTGAGAACTGTGGAATAGAAAATTGAAATGACAGTGAATGATTTTTGTATGGAATAACATTTAATGAACTGGATGCTGAGAAGTTTTTATATTATACTAATCTAGCAGGCAGCATTTTGGACTAACTGCAATGCCCATACTTGTGTATGTACCCAGTTATGCTAGTATCCTGTAAAGGAAAGTAGGCACACGGAAAATGAACAAGCCGTGAAAGGATTAATAACCAGGAATCTGCTTTCAAGTCTGAAGTTGGACAAGGGTGATAATACTATAAAAGCTGATGTTGCATGCCCGTATGGGGTCTAACATCAGGCCTCTCAAGAGCTGGAAATACGCTGAGCAGCACTCTGTTACAGGAAAACAGGCATGTGCATTCGCAGCATGTCACATCATGTATGTGTCCTGAAACGGGGGGGGGGGGTGTTTGGGACAGAAGGTGGGCCTGTGCTGGGTAGGACAAACAATTATGTGTGCTGGATATATTCAATAGAACCAATCCCCGATAATATGCCGCAAAACTTCCAAGTACTAGAATAAACTAATGTGTGATATGAAGTGATAAGGGAGAATTCAGTATAGACCACCCCTGCAGCACAGCACTGTTTTCAATGAACCATGCTGTAAATAATAGCTCTCAAGAATGCTCTACTTCCCTATAATTTGTGCAAAATTTGTGCCTTTTTTTTTTTGCCTTTTTTTGGAAACAATCTATAATAATTTTAAAATAATAGTACTAAAGTCTGTAAAAACTTTGCTTGAAGATACTGTCATCAAACATAAATGATTAATGTTAGCAAACAAAAATTGTAAGCTGACTTTGTCAAAAGCACCACAACAGTTTAAGCAAGGCAGCGAAAACCACTTATCTGAGTCTTATGCTGCACTGTAACGTCCAACAGAGATCCCTGTTTCAGAAACTCCTTCTTCTGAAATGGAAGGTGCTTAAAGTCATGCTATTTTTGCACAGAAATTAAATAGAAGCAAGCTGAGGGATAGAGATCAATGTCCGAGATGAGGGAGAGAAGAACTATCAGATGGACTGGAGAATCTGGAAGGAGATTAAAGAGAAGGAAGAAGACAGCAGAAACCAGAGACTGAGACCAACATGATCAGAAAAATGAAGTTGAAAGATAACAAAGGTAGAACAAAATTATTTTTAATTTGGTTATCTGAACATGTTGATTTTTGGAATTTAAATCTTCTAATTTCATCTTTTGCACAG
This sequence comes from Microcaecilia unicolor, assembly GCF_901765095.1. NCBI lineage: Eukaryota > Metazoa > Chordata > Amphibia > Gymnophiona > Siphonopidae > Microcaecilia > Microcaecilia unicolor. Next base: position 424,584,563 of record NC_044031.1, read on the forward strand.
TACGGGGTGTTGTAGTTGTACAAAGTGTAGTTTCTTAGAGGTTCAGTTTAATTTGTGTACTTATTTCTATTTTTAATTTGTGGTCTCTTATTCTGTACTCTCTGATGGTCTATGTACTAAGCATGTGAGACCAGATATTCTGTTAGCATGGAAATTCTTTGTTGCTGTTGTCCAGGTCTTGCCACATCTTAATAAGTGGAACCAGGGCCAGGGGGGGCAGGGGGGAAAAACTCCCCAGGCCCGGCCTTCAAGGGAGGGCAGGGGGGAAAAAACTCCCCGGGCCCAGCCTCCAAGGGGGGAAGCTCAGGCTTGGGCCAGCAAGCTTCTTCCTGTCTGCTTCCTGGTCTGTCCTCTCCTGCGTGCCGCACGCCCAGGACCCAGATGATTGCATTAACATAATATCGTGTTATTGTAATCATCCAGATCGTGACTCCCGGCATGGACTGGAGCAGTGCAGGAGAGGACAGAGCGAGGGAGCAGACAGAAAGGTGTGGCAGCAGCCCGAGTTTGGGGGAGTGGGGCATGGCGCGGTGGCCTGGCCCGGCTGTGTCTTTCTGCAGCCCTGAGTGAAACCTAGGTTTCAGTCATCATGCTGTGGCTTTCTTCAGTCTCCCTTTTTTTACCTGAAGAAAGCAACAGTATAACGGCTAAAACTTTGGTTCCTTTTACTCAGATGTGACATGATCTGGACAATCGTAACAATGTATGTAGGAACCTTCAAGAATCTGACTTGTTTAGTTTTCTCAGTAGGTGTATTGATGTTCAACACACTCAAGTTTACAGCATTTCCACAATGAATTGTTTATGGTTTATTAATTATTCAATATACTGCCTTTCCTCAATGAGATTGAATTTCATGTATTGCTTCCATAGTATGCAAATAGATCTCGTGCATATTCATTGTGAAAATCTTGAAAAGCCAACTGGGTTGTGGGTCTCAAGGACCATGGTTGCCTACCCCTGTTCTAGAGCCTTCTTCAAATGGTGTTACTGACCCCTAGTGACAGTCTTGCAGTACTACCGTTGGGGATTGCAAGCTGCCATATAAGGACTGATCCTGCCCTGTTGCCCCCAGGACGTTATGTAGGTGAGCTAGCTGGCTAGAAGGGAGCTGATGTGGGGGAGCACCAAAGCAAATGTTGGCTCAGGGTGCTACAGTCCCTTGGGCTGACCCTGTACACAACACTAGATAAACATTAACATCCCTTTGCTACCTTTCCTGCAGGTGACAGATGCGATCTTCTATGGACCAAGTTGTTGACCCGCATTGTCAAACCCCATAAGGCACATGAAGAGAGGTACATCAAGACTTACAGGGAAACCAGAGCTGTGATACAAAGGACATTTGGTATCTTGAAGTCATGATTCAGGTCCTTGGACCAGTCAGGGGGAGCTGCAGTACATATCAGCTAACGTTTATGACATTTTCACAACCTGCTGCATGCCCCACCACCTAACTCTCATTTTCAAGATTTCAGACCCAGAGAGGCCAATGCTGCCACCGTAACAGACAGTGAAGAAGAGAGGGAAATTGTGCAACATCAGAACCTAACACCCCTATAGACATAGCAGTGTGCAGTGGATCCAAAAAATGAACTCATCCAGGCAAAGGGGCCAAGTTTTCAGAATGACTGGGGGTGCTGAACTCATCACAAATTATCCCTCCTTGGACAAGGTGAAGGAATTTGCTGAACATTAGGGAGTGTTCTAGCAGCCACAGAGCTGGCAATTGTGTATCCAGACACGTTTCTTGTGAAAAGTGAACATTTATTAAAAGTGACCCCATGTACTATATTTTCCTCCTCCCCCCTCCCCCCAGTGTTTCAGTGTGCCCAATGTGTCTCTAATAACAATTTTCCCTCTACTGTAGTATGATTACATGAACAGATATGTACAGTGCCCCATGATACCCACCCTCCTCATGCCCTGTGTTAAGGCATGATAACCCTCCCATGCCCTCTTTTCTTCTCTGCCACAGTCTGTGTTGTATAGTAACTAGGAGTAGCCTAGTGGTTAGTGCAATGGACTTTGATCCTGGGGAACTGAGTTCAATTCCCACTGCAGCTCCTTGTGACTCTGGGCAAGTCACTTAACCCCCCATTGCCCCTGGTACAAAATAAGTACCTGAATATTTGTTACATTTGTATCCCACATTTTCCCACCTTTTTGCAGGCTCAATGTGGCTTACATTATGCCGTAATGATAATCACCATTTCCGGCATGAGAAATACAAAACAGTTTAACATTAAAGTTCATAAATGATGAAGTAACTTGTTGGGTACGTTGGGTAAAAAGATCAATTCAAGCATGAGAGGTAAAGGGGTGATGCGTTAATGTTCATTGGTGAAAATTAATTGAAGCAGTTAGGTGTATAGAATTCGATTTTTTTTCTGGTTGTGGTAGACTTATGATGTTAGGTCATTTATGATGGCTCGTTATGGCATATTTTTTCAAATAGGTTGGTCTTTAGTAATTTCCGGAAGGCTGTTAGGTCATGCATAGTTTTTAAGGCTTTTGGTAGTGCATTCCATAGTTGCGTGCTGATGTAGGAAAAGCTAGATGAATATATTGATTTATATTTAAGTCCTTTGCAACTGGGGTAGTAGAGGTTCAACCGCTTTAAATGTAGTTGCAAAAAAAAACCTCAGAAAGACGGTATATGAAGTCCGATTTCCCTTTTACTAAGGCGCGCTCACATTTTTAGCATGCGCTAAAATTGAGTGTGCGCTAAACGTTAGAGATGCCAATGCATTCCTATGGATGTCTCTTTCATTTAGCGCGTGCCCAATTTTAGCGCACACTAAAAACGTGAGTGCACCTTAGTAAAAGACCCCCTAAGTAAATGTAACTAGTTACTGTACTTAAAGTAAAGGTTTTGTCACTTTCACTTGTAAAGAAGTACAGGAAACATCTGTCACTCTTACATTTACCAAAGTATTAATTTCAAATAGAAATGAATAACTAAACTAAAAACCCATGTTTACTACTTTAACTTAGTTACATCTGATGCTTGCAATCAAAAGTAAAAAAGTAAAAGTGGAAGCAAGATGTAAATGATGATTCCTCAGTAAAACAAATAAAAAAGCAAAACTTAGAACAGTATTTTGCTATTGCAAACCTCGTCATTCAAACAGTGGATCATCTCATCTTAAATGTTGCTGTTCAGTGAATATAACAGCGGAGTTGCCTTTGTTTGTTGAATTGGTTACTGGGCTCCAGCCAAACAGTGATCAGTTGGGTCACTGTTTGGAAATGAAGCTGAAGCTGGTTGCAATTCTTGGTTAACAGACATATGTCTCTACCACAACAGACTGCTGGTCATCCCATGGAAAATCTTACATTGGGGTGAACGTCCATTGGATTGATAGTCTTTTAGAGAGGAAGTTTGCTTGTCTGGCTTTAAGATTGAATAGTTCCCACACATTTGACATTCTTGATTCAGTTCTCAAAGATATTCAAATAGAGTTTGTCATTAGACAAAAAGTTGTTAGAACAACAACAGACAATGATTATAACGTTGAGAAAATCTTCTATGTAATTGAACAACATGATGATAATAACAAAGATTAAAATGAAGATGCAAGCGATGAATTAGCACTACTATAATGCAGATGATAATGACAATGATGATGATAAAGTATTTTTTGCTATATGGAAGTCAAGTGTTTCAGACAGAGATTCCCTTGATCAATACCTGCAGATTCAGTCAGAACACATCAGTAATACTGCAGCCTGGCCTGATTTGAAGGAATTTCTTATCAGACTAAGCAATCCACTTCCTGTTAGTGCAGCTGTTGGACATCTTTTTAGCTGTGCTGGATTAATGACTCGCATGAGTGACAGTCATTTTCAAAATTTTGTTTTACTAAAAGTTTAACACTTTTATTTATTAATAAATCAAGTTTATTAATACTTGATACACTGCCAGGGGGACATTCAATCAAGGCAGTGTTCTAAGCCAAGAAACCACAACATAAATTGATTGGAACTACAATAAAGACAGGAAAAAAAGATAGAAGACTGGAGAAAGGAATATTGGAAGTACTGGAGACTAAAGAATGGATAGGGAAGGATGCTATTATAAAGTCCGGTCTGCACCAATAGTCAGCAAAGGATGGCTGGAATCAAAGGCAATGATGAACAGATGGGTTTTAAGTTGGGACTTGAAGGTGGGCAAGGAAGCCTCCCATCCATAGGGCCCATCACATTAAATATTTGTGAGCAAATAGTAGATAGACAAACAGAGCGAAGGAAAAGGACTTGTAGCAGGTGATTTTGGGAGGAGCGAAGCATCCTAGGAGGGCAATGGGTGATCAGATCATGATAGATAAGGAGGCTGACCTGAGTGAAGAATTTTATGGACTAGGAGAAGCAATTATATAAAATTCTAACTCCAATGTTTACCCCTCAAAGTGGTGTTATATAGTCAAAACATTTGGCTCTGATAAGGAGCCAAATAGTCACATTCTGAACCAGTTGCAGGAGCCGAATGTCTTTCTCCAAATTCCCTGCAACAGTGCATTGCAGTAATCCAGCCCTGAAAGAATAAGTGAATGAAGGAGCATGAGAAGTGCTGAGGTGGTGAATAATCGTCAAACAGAATAGAGCATTTTTAAGTTTGAGAAAGCAAGCGCACATTATTTTCGAAATATAAGGGCGGAAAGTTAAAGCATCATCCTAGATAGTACCCAGGACCTTGATCGATGATACTAGGGAAAGGGAATGATCAGCTATAGCGATAGAACCAACAGGGGAAGTAAGAGTCTGTTGGGCAAACATGGTGCCAGTGCATTTCTTGTAGTTAAGGGCGAGTTTATGGGCACAGAGCCAAGTAGCTATTTCATCTAGTTTAGCATTGAGACACCAAATGGAGAACATGTCAACAGGGTTTATCTGTGCATTGATTTGTATATCATCTGCATAGGCAAAGATGGTGAGGCCAAGTGATTTAGCAAAGAACAGAAAGTGAGAGAAAGAAATTAAATAGCAATGGTGCCAGGACTAAGCCTTGCAGTACTCCACAGGGTGTGGCATAGGGTAGAAAGGTGGAATCCTTATCATGAACCTGGTTTTACCTATGCTGTAAGAAAGACAAATCCGGTCTAGTGCTTTGCCTTGAATGACAGTTTCAGAGAGACAGACCAAAAGAAGCGTATAGGCGATGATATCGAATGCCATAGAAAGGTCTAAAGAAATTAAGATCACTGGTTGATTCTTGTCATAGAATTCAAATAGACATGTAAGAAGACCTAGGAGAGCTGCTTCTGTGCTCTGAAGCTTCCTAAACCCCATTTGCTGAGGATGAAGGACTGAGTACTGCTCCAGATGTTGTTATAGCTGAGAGCGAATGACCTGCTCCATCAAGATATGAATGGAAGCTGTGCAATGGGAGGAAATTGGTGAGGTGTGCTGTCCCTAGAGCTCTGTCTTTTGATTAGGCATGATAAAAGCAATAAAGTTGAGATTAAAACATTAACAATATAATACTCAATATAATACTCAAAAAGTATTATATTAGGCAATAGCTTTTTTACTTCACTTAAGTAAATTTCTTAATGTGTTCTTCGCTATACTTTTAATTTAGTATTAAAATATACATCTATTTTTACTTGTACTTGAGTACTTTGAACAATACTGACCATGTATAGGGTAGGTGTCTATAGATGCATGCTATGGTGCAAGGATGGCAGGGATGATGAGGGCTGCCTTTGAGAGGCATGTCCACCTTGACCCACCTGGCCTCTCCATGGAAATCAGTGAAGACCAGGTGTTAGTGTCTCATACTAGTAGGGCAGGCTAAAGTGTGGAACAAAGTGGACTGAACATGGGTGGGGAGCATGCTTGGACAAATGTGGATGACAAAGGTGTCCTTGGTGTTGATGGGCACAGCTGGAGGAACAGGAAGGCCAGTGTCCAGCTCAGAGTCTGCAGCTCTGTAGCAATGATCAAGGCATCTGTTGATATTACTTAGTCCCTCTTGTACTGTAGCTCTCAGACCCTAAATAATCCTGCGAAGGCCACAAACCTCTACCCTGAGCAGGGACTGTTACTGCCGAATGTTACTTGCAAGCTCTGATATTATATGTTCTTCCCGACCAGGGACGCTGATGGAAGTTGCTTCTGTGTCCTCTGGAGAGGAGGGGAGGGCAGGGGGAGAGAAGAGATCGCTGGATGAGGAGGGGAGGGCAGGGGAAGAGATCACTGGGCATGGAGAGGAGGGGAGGGCATGAGGAGAAAAGAGATCGCTGGATGAGGAGGGGAGGGCAGGGGGAGAGAAGAGATCGCTGGACATGGAGAGGAGGGGAGGGGAGGGCAGGGGGAAAGAAGAGATCACTGGACATGGAGAGAAGGGGAGGGCAGAGGGAGAGAAGAGATTGCTGGATGTGGAGAGGAGGGGAGGGCAGGGCAGGGGGAGAGAAGAGATCACTGGACATGGAGAGGAGGAGAGAGAAGAGATTGCTGGACATGGAGAGGAGGGGAGGGCAGGGCAAGAGATCACTGGACATGGAGGGGAGGGCAGGAGGAGAGAAGAGATCACTGGATGAGGAGGGGAGGGCAGGGGGAGAGAAGAAATCACTGGATGAGGAGGAGAGGGCAGGGGGAGAGAAGAGATCACTGGACATGGAGAGGAGGGGAGGGCAGGGGAGAGAAGAGATCGCTGGACGAGGGTGGGAGGGCAGGGGGAGAGAAGAGATCGCTGGATGAGGGGGGGGGGGGCAGGGGAGAGAAGAGATCACTGGACATGGATGGAGTGGAGGGCAGGGAAGAGAGGAGAAATGTTGGACAAGGATGGAGGGAAGGAAAGACAAAGGAAGGAGATGCACACGGATGGAGGGGAAGGGAGAGATTAGAAATACTGGACATGGATGGAGGGAAGGGAAGACAGGAAGTACATGGATGGAGGGGAGGGGAGTGAGAAGAAATGCTGGATATGGATGGAGGGAAAATTGCTGAATTTAAGGGCTGGATTGGAACACTTTGAGGGCAGATGCTGAAACTGGAGGAAGGATAGGGACAGGGCTTCAGATGGTAGAGAGGACACAGGAGGATGGTGGACATGGTGAGAGGGAAAAATATCAAATGGAAAGAAAACACTGGGACCAAAGCGAATAGAAAAACTAAATGATCAGACAACAAAGGTAGAAAAAAGTATTTTATTCAGAATTTATTAATTAGAATATGTCAGCTTTTGGAAATGTGCATCTGTGATATTTTGCATGTAAGTTTCAATTTTTCTAGTACTGCTGCATGCCAAGTCTGACTTCTTGAGGTAAATGTCCAGTTCAGTATTTTGCCTTCATATTTTTTTTATTTCTAGTTCCTTGTGTCATATCTGTTGTGTCATGTGTGATCAAGGTGCAGTTTTCTGCTAGTTGTGTAGTATTTGCAGCCCTTTTTGTTTTGTTTTTTTTTGTCACTAGGTAGTATACTGGTGTTTTAGAGCCCAGTGTAATTACAGTGCTGCCTTTCCACGCATAAGGTTGTAGCTCATCCTGTACTTGGAATTAGTGCTGTTATGGATGATTTTAATGACAGTTTACAAATTACTAACAGCAGATCAGCAATTTCATGCTCAAGTTCTTTGAGAACCCTTGGATGTATGCTATCCGGTCCAGGTGATTTACTACAGGCCAGTGGCATCCAAACCTATACTGACAAAAATAATGGAAGGCATAGCAACTGACCAACTAACTGACTACATCAACAAATTCTCCATACTACACAAATCTCAATCAGGCTTTAGACCCCACCACAGCACAAAAACAGTGTTGATCACATTATTAGCCAACTTCAAAAACAAAATCCCACATGAAAAAATATTCTTCTACTACAATTCAACATGTCAAGCACATTTGACATGGTTGATCATCAAATCCTCAAAAGAATTCTTGCCAAAATTGGTATAGGAGGGAAGGTACTCAAATGGCTCCTAGTTATCCTAACTACCAGATCCTACCAGTTGAAAATGAATTCCACTCTCTCCCCTCCATTGAAAGCTATATGCGGAGTCCCCCAGGGCATCGTCACTCTCACCAACACTATTCAACTTAATGATGCCCCCCCCTTGCCAGAACACTATCCGAACAAGGATTCAACCCCCTCATATACACCGATGTCATGTCAATCTATATCCCGTTTAAAAAGAACATGCACAAAAACACAACCAGAATTACAGACGGCATAAACATAATTAGGGTTACCATACATCCGGATTTACCCGGACATGTCCTCTTTTTGAGGACATGTCCGGGCATCCGGATGGATTTGGCCAGCCTGCCCGTTTGTCCGGATTTCTGGACAAACGGATTGGCTGGCGGGAGCGGGACTCCTCTCCCCTACTCTACTCTACTATCCCTGGTGGTCTAGAGGTACCTCTTCGTCTTCGGGGCAAGAAAGAGCCCCCCTCTTTCCTGCCCGGAGAGCTGCTGCTAGCTGCCCTGCATATTGTGAGTCCAGCTCTCGGCGTTTCAAAATGGCTGCCAAGAGTTGAAGCAGCCTCGCGAGACTTCAACTCTCGGCGGCCATTTTGAAACGCCGAGAGCTGGACTCACAGGATGCAGGGCAGCTGGCAGCAGCGCTCCGGGCAGGAAAGAGGGGGCTCTTTCCTGCCCCAAAGACAAAGAGGTACTTCTAGACCACCAGGGATAGTAGAGTAAGGGGAGGGGTGGTGACGGGGGGGCGTGGAGATGACGGGGGAGGGAAGGTGATGGGGGGGGGTGACCTGGGGAGGGGAATATGTGTCAGGGGCGGAGTGAGTGCGTGAAAGGGACGGGCAGGGGGCGTGAAAGGGGCGGGGCAGGGGACGTTAAAGGGGCAGGGCAAATGTCTTCTTTTTATGAGGACAAAAAATGGTAACCCTAAACATAATGGAATCCTGGGCATCAGTGTTCAAGCTTAAATTTAACAAGGACAAAACACAATGCCTGATAATCACATTGCCACACAATACCGCCCACTTCCCAAACATCTCTGCCATGGGCACATTCCTCCCAATATCTGACAATCTAAAAATACAAGGAGTCACCATCTGACCCACGACATACAAATCTCAAAACACTACAAAGAAAATTACCACATCATGTGGAAGCTGAAACGCATTAGAAACTACTTCCCAAGAGACGTACTCGGCACACTAGACTAATCCATGGTCCTCGCTCATGCTGACTACTGCAATGCCAATTAGCATCGATAATTGTTAGGGCCCAATTATCAGCGCTAATTGGCTTGTTATTCAATTAAATTGTACATGCAAATTGGGCACGCACTTAAATTTGTACATGCCATTTAAAGCGCCATGTATAGAATCTGGAAGTGAGTGTGTATGTAATTTACAGAATACCAGCATTTATGTGCATCAGGGTGCCAATAATTGGCATTTATGCACATTAAGTGCTAGGTGATAATTATACTTAGGCCCAGATTCTATGTGTGATGACTAAAGTTGCGCGCATAAATTTGGCAGTATAGCCAAACTGTGTGTGCAACTTAACTGATTCACAAGCCAATCTGTGCTGATAGTTGGCCAATAACAAGCAATTATCAGCACTGTGTTTATTGTCTTGCTTCTGTTATTCTTGTTGCCTAGCTCCTACCCTGTCTTGCCTGTCTAGTTGTGCTTTGTCTTGTCTCTTTCAGTCTAGTCCTGTCCAGATCCAGTCCTTGCCTTGTCCTTGTCTTGCCCTTTTCTGGACCCAGTTTTAATCTACTTCCGTGTTTTGCCTTGTTTTGCATTTCTGGGTCCCAGTCCCAGTTTTAATCCAGTTTCGAGTCTTGCCTTGTCCTGTCTGGGTTCCAGTTCTGGCCCTTGCCTTCTTTTCCTTGCCTTGTCTGGATCCGGTTCTTGTGTTGTCCATTGTATTTAGTTACCTCTGTCCTGCCTTGTTGTCTGTTAGTTTATCCTAGTCCATTCTGTTCTGATTCCTGCCTGTGCCAGCCTAGGTGATTTGTCTGCCAAAGCTCCGGCTTTGGTCCAAGGGCTCACTATTCCTAACAGTTGTGATAAGTTTATTATTTATTATTATTTTTAATTCCTTATTTTTTATTCCTCCTTTTGATTTAGGCCATCATCCGTTTAAGACATTTAGCTTGTGCCGTTTTTTAACCTAGCGCTTGAAAGGATACACTGGTTGTCTCCTGTACATGTAAGTTCATTTATACACTTTTCTTATTGAACCATTATGTTTTTCGTTTTATATCATTTTTTTCATTCATTTTTAATATTTTTTTTCTTTTTCTTTCCCGGTTTTAGTCATGACAACTGGTTTGCACAGTTCTAAATATTGATAATAAGGATCATTGAGTAGGTGGGTGTCCTATCTGGTGTTATTACAAATCATATTGTATTATACTTTTATGGATATTATGAGTCAACATTTTATACACATTTGTTGATCATATATATATTTTTTTACTACTTTTTACTATCTAGTTTAAATATTATAAATGTATTCTTTGGCCTGACGGATTACCTTGAAAATATGTATTTTATATATTTTATATTGGAATAGAGAGGAATATTTGTGTTTTTAGGATTGTCTATGTTTATCAATGAGAACATGTAATATCTTTAAGATTTTTCATATATTTATATATTCCACCTTTTTATGTATTTATATACTCTACTTGTCACATCAGTTCCTGTCATGGTGTTATGTCATCAGCTGAGTTTTGTTCTATCAATTTTTGGTAACTATATTTGTATTTAATTATTTATTTATTGACCTAACTTAATGTTTTAGGCATGTGTTTTATTTGTTTCCTTGTAGCCCCTGACGCAGCCCTATTGGGCGAAACACGGCCTGTGTCGGGCTTTTTATTATTTCATTAATAAAGTTCATGTTGATTTTCCACTGATCTGCTCTGTTGTTTTCCATCTTGAAGTATGGGTGTGCCATGGGCATGTTGCCAAGTGATGCCTACAATTTATAGAATACTATCATTGCACACATGGCATGATGCACTTAGTCACACCAACTTACACTAGCCGTTGACCTGTCATAAGTGGTCATGCCTACATTTTGGCGTCCCAATGCAGCTTTGCACCAGTATTCTATAAGAGCTTAGGTGCACCTATGTGCTGTTATAGAGTTGGTGCCCAGTTATAGAATTGCCCCACCAACTTTTTTTCCCCTAATAGTATTGTTCTTGATGTTTCAATCAGTTTGGATTATATAGTATAAAAAAAAACTAAACACTGTCAGTTTGACTGTTTGGTCTACATCAAGTAGTAACCCAATTTGCAAAACACTACTGTAGATGGGGTATTAAAAAATTAAATAAATAAAATGCTGGGTGTCCCCTGTAAAGGAGCCATCCTGGGTCTGCTAGGGCTGCCCCAGGGTCTGCTGGCACTTTGGGGGATTTTACATGCAAATGATATGAAATGGTGCCTGTTTATGGTTTTAAAAAAATAGAACAAGGATTGGATTCAGGAAAATGTGACCTGGATGGTGGCACAATTTTTATTAAAGTGTAATGTAATTTACCTTGTATTTTGTATGGAAATCCATTTTTTCCATACACTTTAATGGGAAAATTTGATTTCAAAATGGAGTTTGTGAAAAGTTTCCAAACTGTAAAACTTGGTTCACCTGCCACAAGCTAGCGTCTGATTGCTGCTGCTAGGTCAGATGGCCTAGCTGCAGTCCTGTTGCTAGGGGGAGGCAGAGCTGGATACAAGCAGAGGAACTGAAGACACAGGGAAGGACAGACCTGTGTGAACGGTACTGTGCCTGGGTGTGAATGAGAATTGATTTATACAGGAGAGAGAGCTTAAATAAAGAGTTGTCTGATACAAGGTGAGAGGAACTGAAGACACAGGAGAGACAGGACCGGTATGAGAGGTGCTCTGTCTGTGTGCTTGGAAAATTGAGTGTGGATGAGGAGGAAAACCTCAATACAGTATAATTTGACTGAATCAGAACACCTGGTGATACAGAGAGAGTGGAATTCAGTAAAGCTGAGAGACTGAAGGTACAGGGGAGATATACCTGCATGAAAGATGCTCTGCCCCTATATGTGTAAGAAATTTGTGTGATTAGACAAGCTGATAACCACAGCACACCTGACTGGCACTGACGGAGTACATATGTGTTAATTTGCTAAGTGGTTATACAGAAAGGCTTGCCTGAGTTGAAATAGGCTATAAGTTGTATAATAGCCTGCTGGTAACAAGTGAAGGTGGCTAGTGACAGTGAGTGTGCAGGAAAACTATTGTGTTTCCGCTGATCTGTCTCAGAGCAGAGTTGTGGCCACAGTGCATTTGACTGACACTTTGAGTGCAATGCATATTTGTTAATGGGTGGTTGTACTGAGGGGTCTGCCTGAGTTTGGAGGGGCTACAAATTGTGTAGAAGCCTGTTGGTGAAGGGTGAGTGTGCAAATCTGGTGTGTTCCCACTGACCTGCCATGAAGCAGGGTTGTGATCACCTTGCACCGGTCTGCAGTGAGAATTGGTGCTGATTAAAAATTGAAACAGGACTGTTGTCCTTAGCTGAACTGCTGTGTATGAGGGCAGTGAGGTATGAAATGTGTGACTGGTTACAAGGTGTGATTAACATACATGGAAGAGTGTTCCTCATTAGGCAGGGAAAAGTAATAAGGCAGGTCCTGCAATAGGGAACATTAATTATCTATTGATTTACTCTAGATAGGTTGGCCACAGTTTTGGTAACAAAAATCCCTATAAAAATTCCCACAGGATAGGGAGACAGGGTTTCAATTTCTTTTAATTAACTAGAGTACAGGTACTGCGGCTGTTAAGCGACGACGCAGGTGGAGCAACACGGAAGCAACACGTGCACCAACTACCACGAAAGACAAAAGTTCCATCATTCAAGAAAGTTCAACTCAAGCAGCTAAGTACAAAAATCACCACCTACACCGTTTCAGAGACTTTAAACTTAAACGTAAATACTTACCTGGAGGTTTATGCTGAGATTCAGTTACATTGCAAAGTGAAGGAAGTGGACATCTGTAAGAAAGCAACTGACACAAAGAATCAATTTTCTTGTTAAAATTTCATAGTTAAAGTAAATTCTGAGTAACAGAGAAAGTAATTATTTGTACTACTTATCTGATTTGTGGTGTTGAGAATTTCAGAGGAAAGTTTATTGATTGAAAGTTGATACATTTTCTGAAAAGTGAAAAAGAAACATCTTGTGCAATAAATTATTATAATTTAAAAGTTAGTGTGCAATATTGTCATCATTAAAATTTTGTAACATCTAGGGAAATTCGCTTAACATCTTGAATTGCACACTGTATAACATACAAAATACAGAATTTCCCCACCGTTCTTTGTACCTTCCCTAAGTGGTGAGAGTTTACCATCGTACCACCCTCTTTAAAAAAAACCTCACCCATAGGTGATCTACACTACTATAGGCAGAGTAAATTCCTGCTATTTTAAAACATACTGAATGCCAAGGTCAACGTTGTTCATTATATGTTGCCATTTATATAAAGAATAGTTTGATCTTACCATATCAAAAGTTTAATAACTATTGAGTTGAATACCTGTTACAACACATTTTTACAGGTATCCTCTAAGACCATTTCATGGAAATAATGGAGCAAGTCCTCTGGTCAGCACAGGAACCAAATGATCTGGTTCAGATGCCCGACTCTCCATCTGCTCAAAGCTGAGAGTGCTCTTGGAGAAAATAGTCTAAGCTTTTGAACAGGTACAGCCAGGCACGTAGCCAGACCTTGGGTCATGGAGGGGCCTAAGCACAAAGTGGGAGGGGGGACACCAAATTTTGCCCCACCACTCTTCAACCCAACCCACCCCCACTGCATCCCCCACATGCCTGAGCTGGTGGGAGTCACCAAGCCCTGCCAGTAGATGCACCCCCTCCATTCACAGCCTACACTTTTTCTGGGCCACTGCCACAGCGCTAGGCCTCCCCTCTCCCCCCAGCACTTGCTTAGTTTCTGCAAACTGAGCATGCGTGGGAGAGGCCTGCTCCCCTGTACATGCTCAGTTAGGCAAAAACCAAGCATGCGCAGCGGGGTGAAGACCAGCACAGAGTCAGTGGCCCAGGAAAAATGCAGGTCACGAATGGAGGAGTGCTTCCACTGGCAGGGCTTGGGACCTGAACATAAATTTGGAGAGCCCAGGCCCCCCAAGCCCCCCCTCCAAACCCCACAGCTACACCCCAGGGTACAACCTAGCGATTAGAGAAGCAGTCGCTGAACAAGAAAAGTTTGGCTTCAAATCCCATTGATGCCCCTAGTCACTTCACCGTCTACTGCCTCAGTTGCAAGCCAAGGGACCTACGTATTATGGGGGCAATTCTCTAACTTGGTGTCTCAATACAGGCAGCCCAATGGGGTTCACATAGCACCAATGACACTTAGGTGCAAATAAGCCATTATAAAATACTAGGGTAAAGCATCTTTGGTGCAGTTTGAATGGGCTGTGGCAATGGCTGGTGTAAGGTCAATGTGTGGAACTGATACTATTGTATTTGTTTGTTTGTTTGTTTGTTTGTTTATTTGTTTGTTTGTTACATTTGTATCCCACATTTTCCCACCTATTTATAGGCTCAATGTGGCTTACATAGTTGCATGTTCACATGAGGATATGCCTGTGGTCTGCCCATGCTCCACCCATATGTATTGCCCCCCCCCCCCCCCCCGCAGTTACACACTTGAGCACTTATGGTGCTACTTATAGAACAGCGCCTTGTGCACATACCGCAAATTAGCAACGACTCTGACCCACATAAGTGGCACGGAAGTCTAGGTGCCAGTTTCTAGAAATGTCTTTTCCAACTGTGTGATTATATAAATAGGGGCCCCAGCTGGGATCTCTGGGACAGGAAAATGCCTACTGCACCTGAAATATAACTCACATTGAGCTGGAGTTTGGAAAGATGAGTCATCAAACCCAAATCCAAAAGTGCTCTTCCTATAGTGACACCTAGTGGCTGAACGTAGAGCAACAATGAAAGTGACATTATAAGAGAGATGCATCCTGCTGCTGCCCATGCCAAGAGAGGTAATCTACAAAACTACTGGAGGTCACAGATGATAGCACCACAGTGAGAACTGAATGGAAGAATTCAAAACTGACTGCTGTTCAGCTTATTTTACTGTACACCCTCACCTAAGACTACTGCATTCACTCATCCAACATAAAGGGCTTTCTGTAAAGGTATTATCAGATGGTAATAACTCCAGGAACCTTTACCAGAGAAATTCTGTGAACCCTATCTTTACAGCTGTCAGTAAAGATTGTAGGCTTTGAAAATTAGCAGTGAGGCTAAATACTTTACAATGCCTCTACAGAGCTGATTACTCTTGCTGTAAAATAATTTCAGCATTTAAATGAACCCTTTTGAAAATGTGTTTACACCAAATAAAGAAAACGGAGATTATATAAGGAAAAGTTGGAGCCACAGGGTGAAATTTAATTCAGTGTTTCATTGCTGGAGAACCTGAGGTAAATTGGGAAAGAATGAAGTCATTACAAGGCAAAATCCTGAATCTAAGCCATCCAGTCATATGTATGATAGATTATGGGCTTAGTCAGGGAAAGATTAAGGTACAGGCAAGCTAGGTGTATGCCTAGGGCCCAAATGTTTAGGAGATACTCCTCTCACTTGTGCAGACTCAAAAGCAGAGTATTGCCTGCTAATTCAGCTGCTGTCAGAAAGTGTAGGAGAGTTGGGACAGAGCCCCCACTCCCCGCAGAGGTCCTTCCCACCCCCTGTGCATTGTCTTGCAGTCAACAGAAAGAGTTGGTGAGTAGTGCTTCTTACCTGCTGCTTCCTCATCTGACAGTTTCCCTCTGATGGGGATAATCGAACGGCACCGGCCATCTCCGAGGACGGCGCCGCAAAGGGGCAGAGCCAACCGTATTTTTTAAAAAGATGGCCGGCCATCTTTTTTTTCGATAATACAGTTGGGGCCGCCCAAATGTCAGAGATGGCCAAGTCTGAGATGGTCGGCCTCGGTTTTTGCCCATAATGGAAACTGAAGCCAGCGATCTCAAACCCGACCAAATCCAAGGCATTTGGTCATGGGAGGGGCCAGGATTCGTAGTGCACTGGTCCCCCTCACATGCCAGGACACCAACCGGGCACCTTAGGGGGCACTTCTAAAAAAATAAATAAATAAAAATAGCTCCCAGGTGCATAGCTCTCTTACCTTGGGTGCTGAGCCCCCCAAAACCCACTCCCCACAACTATACACCACTACCATAGCCCTAAGGGGTGAAGGGGGCATCTACATGTGGGTACAGTGGGTTTTGGGGGGAGTTGGAGGGCTCCCATTTACCACCACAAGTGTAAAAGGTAGGGGGGATGGGCCTGGGTCCGCCTGCCTGAATTCCACTGCACCCACTAAAATTGCTCCAGGGACCTGTATACTGCTGCGATGGACCTGAGTATGACATTTAAGGCTGGCATAGAGGCTGGCAAAAAAAGTTTTGAAAGTTGTTTTTTTGAGGGTGGGAGGGGGTTAGTGACCACTGGGGGAGTCAGGGGAGGTGATCGCCCATTCCCTCTGGTGGTCATCTGGTCAGTTCGGGCACTTTTTTGGGACTTGGACCTGAAAATAAAGGGTCCAAATAAAGCGGACCAAATTCTCGTGAAGGCTGGCTTTTTTTTTCCTTTATCAGGTGAAGACGGCCATCTCAACGCACGCCTCCATCCTGCTCCCGTCCCGCCTTACTACCATGCTGACACACCCCCTTGAACTTTTGCTGGCCCCGCGACGGAACGCAGTTGAAGCCAGCCAAAATCGGCTTTCGATTATACCGATTTGGCCGACTTCAGGAGATCACCGGCCATCTCCCCATTTGTGTCGGAAGATGGCCGGCGATCTCTTTTGAAAATCAGGCCTTCTGTGTGTTAACTCATGTTTGTTGGAGTTTGAAAATATTTTTTCTGTTTGTCTAGGGCCCACCAAAGGGTTAATTCTACTCTGTGCTTGACTAAATGAAACACTACATACAATTTGCATCTCTCACTTTAACCTACTGAATCTCATGCAGCCTCTGCACCACACTGTCCTGCTTATTTGCCTCTTTCCAATAGCCTCCTGAATGCACTAACCCACAAGTCAGTGGCCTCATTCACGTGCAACTTTGCCACCCATGCAAATAAGCTTGCTCACAAAATTGTGCATAATGTTTTGCTCCCAAGATGGCTGAAAACCTCACTGACAGGCTCTTTTACTAAATGTAGTAAACACTACTGTGCACTTGCCACAGCTTAAAATGGTGTACTGTGAAAGTTTCCAAATCTGCGTGTGCTAAAAAATTATTTTTTAATTTTTCTGGGAGAGGGCGTGTCTGGGGTGGAGAAGGTAGCGCGTCTACATTGCTGCACACTCACTTATTATTATCGCATGAGCCCTCACTGCCTACAAAATAGGTTGTGGTTAGTGCTCACCTGGTCTTTTTAATGGCCACATGCTAATGGCAACATTATTGCATGATACGCAACAAAGTCAGCTTAGCACAGGGAGCTTGTTCAATGGCCACTGAGCTCCCTGTGCTAAGCCGGCTTCGTTGCGTACTATACAGCTTTGAGCTATATATCCCCTGAGGAAGCCTTCGGTGAAACAGAGATCACTGTTGGAATTCAAGATGAGTGCTGGCTGTTTGAATTGCTGAATTTTCTGATAGGACAATTTATTTTGAAGTTATTGTTAAGTGTATCATTTTGACACAGGTTGTTCAAGAAAGGATTTAAATGTTATATGATGGTTATTTTATACACTGTATGTGTCACGTTTTCCAAAGCAGGAACTAGGTTTGTGAGCCCTTGGGCCACTGCCGAGGAGCGGCAGTGACAGGCAAAACCACCCCACACCAGGAACAAGACAGAACTCAGATAGGAACAGCAAGACTTCACCTGCACTAGCTGCTCTTCCCCAGGAGTTGAGCCCCTGGCTGCAGGCGGCCGACAGGACTTACAGGACAGGGTAGGAACTGGAAGCTGCAAGCAGCCACTAAAACAGGGAACAAACACTGACAGACAAGAGACAAGACTGAAAGCTGCCAGGCAGCCACTAAACAAGAAACACAGACAAGCAAGAACTAGACAGAGAAATACAAACAAGAAACAATACTGGGAACAAGCAATACAGTACAAGATAAACTACACAAAGACTATACTAGAAACAGGCAAGAATACAGACTATAAACTGGACTAGGCAGAAGTGCAGCAAGCACCAACAAACCAGGGCCTTAGGCGATGCAAAGGCAAAGCAGAGAGTTTCCAAATGGCTAATAAGCCCAGCAGCAGCTGAGATTCAGCTGCATCAATCACAAGGCAGCTACGGGTGCTGTGCAGGCTCAAACAAGACAAGCGAGTCTGGCAGGCCGGAAGATCCGGACTGGACTGAGCTGAAGTCTGGAACGGGAAACAGCACACAGACAATCCAATGCAGCCTCCAGGTCTGGCCACCAGGGGGCGAGATGACTGAGAGCCTGAAACCTGGGCACGACTGTGACAGTATGTAATTGGATGATAGAACACATATTTAGTAACAATAACTTGTTAATAAGCTGTTTGATAATACTACAGTCTAAGCACTTGCCTATATGAGGTCCTTTTCTCCTAATACAAAAGTATTTACAAGTCTCTATATATTCCATGCATATTAGTTAGTAGTGATAGTATTGGAATTATATATCATCTTTTTTGGATTGCAACATTATTGCATGGCCATTAATTCGAGATAAAAAAAGGAAAATCAGCCATTTTCCTGCTATAGTAAAAATGTCCTTAGCACATAAGAAAGAGCCTTTGCGGGCGGCCTAAGGCTACTATTCACAAGGACCCCTCAATTTTGTTACTTTTCTATGAAGACAATTTTATATGTCACTTTTTCTGAAATTCAAAATTAATCAGCTACTTTGCATACTTCATTGCATCACAGCAGCTCAATTATTCATTTAAATAATCTTTTAAAACAGCAAAGCACAAGATTACTAAAGCGCAAGGGCAAAATGCTGTAAATCAGACCTGCATGCAGAAAATAAAAAAGCATAAACCCCCCCAGATTCTGTATATTGTGCCTAGCGTTCCATGCCGAAATCCAAGCATATTCTATAAACAACACACGTAACTTAATTGGCTTAACAAGCCAATCAGCGTATTTAAGAGCACTTAACAAGCAATAATGTGCACTAATTGACAATTAAACTTTCCACGTATAAATCACTAAGTGTATTTTGTAATGCACGGTGCCTAAATTTTAATGAGCGCAGGCAAAAACAGGTGTGGTTCTAGGCAGGGAAATGGGCATTTCATGAGCATTCCAAAATTTACATGCACTGTTATAGAATATGGCCCTTTGCACCTAAATCTACACGCTGGAATTTACACCATGTTTTCATTGGTGTAAACGGAGGTGCATAGATTTAGGGGCTACAAAGAGGCATATTTTCAAAGCACTTTGGGAGGCTAAGTTCCATAGCTTTCTATGGAACTTTGGGAGGCTAAGTGCTTTGAAAATATGCCTCAAAGTCAACTAAGCGTATTCTGTATACTGCACCTAAATCTAGGAGCTGCTTATAGAATACACTTAGGTGGAAATGTTTTCCGCACGGATATTTATTTTTGTGGAAAAAAAAGAAACAGAAAAAAAAAAGACTTTGCAGTTTAGTATGGGAGTCCCAAAGAATCAAGGAACTCATGTGAAGGAAACATTGTGAAAAATTACTCCCATTTCGTATCTATGGAAAAAAATGTTTAGTACATAGTAGAACATTTCTGATGCCTTTTATCTGCCTGAACACCACTTTGGACAATATTAATTAAACAATAGAAGCAGTGTAAATGTTTTTCATTAAATTAAATCAAAACAGTACTATTTTTTCATGCCCATGAAAAGTACCGTATATATTTGAATATAAACCCATCCTAATATAAACTGAGATTAAAAAGTGGGGAAACGGTTAACTGAAATATAAACTGAGGGTAGAAATTCAGGTGCTCAGGAGGAGCCATAAGTACTGTGCTAACTATAAAGACTAAGGGGGTCTTTTACTAAAGCTTAGCTCGAGTTATCTGCAGCAGGGCCCATTTTATTCCTATGAGCCCCAATGCAGATAACTCGAGCTAACCTTTAGTAAAAGACCCTCCCCCCCCTATGTAAATGGTAAACACTGCAACTGTTGCTACACTTAACCCTCCCTTGCCTCAGAAACAACAGATTGTAAACCCTCTAGGGACAGGGAAATACCAGGAAATGTAACTTGTCTTGAGCTACTACAGAAAAAGTAACAGCCAAATCCTCCCCCTCTCCCTTTTCAGATCTCTGTTTACAATACATCAATGCCTTTCAATTATATCACTTGACATAATGCAGATAGAATAGAATAAATCAATTTTTATCTACAAACACAATGGAATGGTCAGTAAAAATAATAACAGCATTCCCAAAACCTTTACAGCAGCAAACTCACCTCTTCCTTATCCTAGCGAATAATTTTTATTGGGTGGCAGAGCCACTAAAACCGTTAGGCACTGAGCTGTGTATTTCTTTGGACTTGCCCCTGGCTTTTGACTCTGCTACCGATGAGGAGCAGAGGGAGTACATCTCTCTACTGAAGGTGAAAATACAGAAATGGGATAACACTCACAGAGAGACAGACTGCAAGGTAAACAGAGTGCTGCAATAGTCCCTGATCAGCCCAAGGTTTTGTTTTGGATTTAAATGTGGTTCCCAGATTTTAAACTACAACCAACCATGCTGTTTCACCATGGACTGCCCTGAAAGTATAATCTGAAAGAATTTTAGGCCAGACTATTTGCTTATGTTGTACATTTCCACAATTTTTGTTACTTAAGTGGGTGGAATAAGGAACAGGATATCTGGATTTAAATCTAGCTACTGACGCTGACACCCGCCATGACCTTGGGCAAATCACTTTATCTTGAATGACTTCAAGGGCCCACTTAAAATTGTAAGTCCTCTTGTAAAGAGACCCGTGGCTGTATGTAATTGGTTATAAAGTCCCCCAGAGTACATAAGTATTGTCATACTGGGACAGACCAAAGGTCCATCAAGCCCAGCATCCTGTTTCCAACAGTGGCCAATCCAGGTCATAAATACCTGGCAAGATCCCAAAAAAGTACAAATAATTTTATGCTGCTTATACCTGAAATAAGCAGTGGATTTTCTCCAAGTCCGTTTTAATAATGGTCTATGGACTTTTCCTTTAGGAAGCTGTCCAAACCTTTTTTTAAACCCCGCTAAGCTAGCCGCCTTTACCACGTTCTCTGGCAACGAATTCCAGAGTTTAATTACTCCTTGAGTGAAGAAAGATTTTCTCTGATTCATTTTAAATGTACTACTTTGTAGCTTCATTAAATGCCCCCTAGTCCTAGTATTTTTGGAAAGAGTAAACAGACGCTTCACATCTACCCTTTCCACTCCACTCATTATTTTATAGACCTCTATCATATCTCCCCTCTGCTATCTTTTTTCCAAGCTGAAGAGTGCATTGAGTTTATTTCTTCCTCTATCCTCTTTCCAACTTGTGTGTGTGTGTGTGTGTGTGTGTGTGTGTGTGTGT
Organism: Microcaecilia unicolor; assembly: GCF_901765095.1. Taxonomy (NCBI): domain Eukaryota; kingdom Metazoa; phylum Chordata; class Amphibia; order Gymnophiona; family Siphonopidae; genus Microcaecilia; species Microcaecilia unicolor. The sequence goes on from NC_044031.1 coordinate 424,606,104, forward strand.
GTGTGTGTGTGTGTGTGTGTGTGTGTGTGTGTGTGTGTGTTGAGGTATAGGCAATGACAAACCCACACTCCTATCTGTAGCCTTCTAGGACACTATTGTAGCCAGGCTTAATTTCTACACAAAAAGAAAGCAGAATTGTGAAGCAGGGGAGGGGATGGGCCAGGGGCAGCAGCAACAGGAGAGGGACTGAATTAGGCAGCGCTCTGTTCCCAGCTTACTCCCTCTTCCCTGCAGGCTACTGGGAGGCAGGGGCTGGAGGGTCTGAAAGAAGTATCTTGTCCTGTGGAGGAGTGGCCTAGTGGTTAGGGTGGTGGACTTTGGTCCTGAGGAACTGAGTTCAATTCCCACTTCAGGCACAGGCAGCTCCTTGTGACTCTGGGCAAGTCACTTAACCCTCCATTGCCCATGTAAGCCACATTGAGCCTGCCATGAGTGGGAAAGCGCGGGGTACAAATGTATCAAAAAAAAAAGTAGCAGAACTATGTTCCACACTGTTCCAACAGAAATTGAGCCCTGGATGTAGCTTACCATTAGTCTCCCAATGAAATACTAGCCAGGTTTGATCCTATTTAGCATCTGTGACCTACACAGGGCAAATTTTCCAAGACCAGTGTCACTAGGGTGGAATTGAGTAACTATTTGAATGTAAATTCCGAAAAGACCTCAAGACTCACCCCTTCCGGAAAGCCTACCCAGCAGACCCGAACGAATTCATGAACAATGCATCACATCTTTCGATCTAAGAAATGAACAATACCCCTTCCACATAATACTATTACTTCAAACTGTACGAATTTTACCACTCCAGTTATATTTAAGTGTACTTCTACCCTTATCCTACTCTGTATTGCTCACTAGAAGCTGTAGTCCCATCCCCGGAGACTTAGCCTCATTGGGATTACTTCTCTCTATATGCTACTATATATTCATCCCAGAGTTGTATTCTCTTTTCCGGAACCTTATCAACTTCCTTGCACCTACTGTTACTCTATTTTCCACTCTGTATATATTCCCGGAGTTGGTACTCTCCTCTCCGGAACCTGTAAGCCACATTGAGCCTACTGCTATGCGGGAAAATGTGGGATACAAATGTAATAAATAAATACAATGAAAACTATTTGATTCTTTCTTGTCATTAAACAAATATGGACACTTTCCACAAGTTGCAGCTTGAAGATGATCAACCACGATTCACCAGGTAGTTTCTCCTAGATTTATAACCAACTGCTGTACAATGGGAACCCAAAACAGAAGTGCACCATAATATGGTATTTATCAGATATAAGTCTGTGCCTACAGGCCACATTTTCACCTTAAGGTCTGCTTGAACATATGTCATCCCATGTGCTATGAACTATTTTATGCACATGCACTCTTACCCAGTGATGTATTTTTGCCATGTCTGGTTGTCTGCCTATCAGCCTAACAGGACAAGATAGGAAGCCCATAATACACTGAAACACTTTTCAGGTGAACATGGGGATGCCTCTCACAAATTTGCATGAGCCCAGTGTTTTACACATGCAGTTCTTGGACTTGCATTTTCCATACTCACAAAGGAATAGACTTTCATTTTTTTTTTCACTTTCTCCAGACGACAGTGGCATTATCTATTATTTCAAATGCCCTTCCCTCTTACCACCCCAACCTTTCTCTTGAGTATGGTAAGGAAGAAGGATATTTGCACATCCCAAGGCATGAAAAGGGTTCATTAGAGCTGTGCTAACTGGATTCTCAGGCTTATCAGTGAACCTGGTGATTAATTCTACTGATTTCTCCTTTCACTCTCTTCTTGAATAGCCCTAACATGGCCTGAAATACATATATGTTCTCTTTTTGTCACACTGATGGAACCAGTGAATCTATAGTGCTGTGTTAGAAACTCCACTGGCCCAGGAGTGTTTCCTAAGTCTCCTAAAGGAAAAAGGATCAGTAGAAAACTGCACCACACAGAGTATCTGAATAGCAATCTATATTACTAAGTTGAACCAGGGTTTCAGGTCCCTCTTCTCAGATTCTGGTACACTCAGGGTGAACCAACATTAAGACACCATTTTATATTAATTAGGACCGAGGTTTCTTAAACAAATATGTCTCACTGGGTTTCTCTTTGTATCCCCAAAGTCTGATGGTGTTTCTTCTTAAAATTTTAACTCATAGGAGGAACAGTTTATCTACAGCTTTGTCATATGCCATTTAAGCAGAAGTCCCTACACATGCAAATTAGATGAATACTCCCTCAACAGGTCCAGAACATGCAAATTAGATTCCAGTCAAAACAAACAAACAAAAAGAACAACAAAGAAACAAACCATAAGAACAAAGAAAAAGAAACACCAGTATTCTCAATGGTCAGTATTCTCAATGGAGAAGAGTAGATAGTGGGGTTCTCCAGGGGTCGATGCTGGCACTGCTGCTTTTTAATATATTTATAAATTATCTATAGAGATGGGAATAACTAGCGAGGTAATTACATTTGCTGATGACACAAGGTTATTCAAAGTTGTTAAATCGCAAGAGAATTGTGAAAAATTGCAATAGGACTGTGATACTGTGAGCGAGGGTTGAGAGTGGGCCTTCACAATAGCACAGTGAGATAAGGTTATAAATATAAAATAAGTGCTTTATTAAGTTTTAATCTGAGGCCTGTTACTTCACAGGCCCAGGAACAGACAGGGCCCAAAACATCTGTAGCTTGCGATTGCCTTGGCCAAAGCACTGTCTGTAAGTTTCTGCTTTCTCTCACTCTTTCTAGGTTTCCAGGTCTGGCCCCAGTCACCTCCCTTGCATGTTTTATTTTATCACACTGGCTGCCTTAGGCAAAATGAACTTAAAATGTCTCCAGATCCTGGACAGAAATGTAGTCAAAAGAAAATCAAAACCTTATCTCCATGTCTAAGTCTTCATCTGCTGCTTTGGGTCTGTTCTCTTCCACACCTTGCTCACTGGTTTTGTCCATGTCCTGAGACCCTTCCTCAGCATTTTGGTTTTTAGTCTTTATCTTCATGAGCTGAGGCCCTTCCTCAGACTCTGGTTTTCCCCACTCTTCCTCTTCCTCCTCTCTAAAACTGCAGGGTTTTTCAATACCCACCCTAGAGGCCATGCCTTCCTTTAATTGACAGCTAGAGGCTTAAGAAATCTGGAAACCTCAGGTGTGTTCCCTGTTTCTAGGGGGCTTATCCTTGACTTCCTTACTATATACGTAGCAGTAACGTAGTAAGTGACAGCAGATAAAGACCTCAATGGTCCATCCAGTCTGCCCAACAGTCACATTCATTATCAATTCAAGATTAAATCAACAATGAGCGTGATATTATAAACTTGATCATGGTCTATGCTGAACCTTCATTTGGATCGTGTCTTTTTAAAGACTGTTATCCTGACACCATCATGCCGAAACATAGTGCCGTGTCGGGTCTTGAAGAATAAAGGTTTTGTTCATTACATCTACCGCCCTTCTGTTCTTTTATATATATATATATATATATATATATATATATATATATATATATATATATATACAGCTACACATGGTATACACCATCTTGGATAAATTTCTTCATAACTGCAGTTAAGAAATTTTATATATACAGTGCACTCCATTGAAAATGTCACAAGGTGCAAACTCGTTCAAGATGGTAGGAAGAACTGAAACAACCCAATTTTCAGCACCAAAGTCATTAGTGTCTTGTTTTTCACCATGCTGTTTCTTGAATTTTATGTTGTTCCTCTCCTTCCATCTTTCCAACCATCCAACAGTGGCTTTGAATTCAGTTAGTCCAAGACTTTCAGCTAGCTGATTAGCTTTCTCCATAAGCAGTGGACCACTGACACGAAACTGTCTGCTCCTGACTTGAGAAAACCACCGAAGAAGAGCATCTTCTACCTCCTCAGCTTTTCCCACCCGTTTACGTTTCCGGTGTGGATTTGTATTGTTTTGCCAGTCTTACAGAAGTTGACCTTTCTGCTTCAAGATACATGAAATTTGACAGGGATTGACACCATATTCTTTAGCAATAGATGCTTGACTTTGTTTTCCAATTTTTTAAGAACTTCTATTCGTTCAGCCAGTGTTCTTACAGTTGCGCGATGACGACGATGACAGTGTACACTAAAACAACTTTCTTTCACTTATTCTGCCTGTGGCAGTTAACCAATGAGATTTCAAATTTATCGGCCCTTTGTCACGTGCCAATCGGCTTCCATATTCAGTGTGCGCACGTATGCAGAGTCTTTCCTGTAGAAGAGCGGTCTTAAACCATGCATATAAGTGAATCTTGCACTTATCAGTGGTGCGCTAAACCGAAGTTTCTCCCCATAGAAATTGATGGCGCCAAAACGGGACTGAAGTACGGCATGCAGTTAAATGCTTATCCGACGTGCACTTAAATGGAGTGCACTGTATATATAAAATTTCTTAACCACAGTTATGAAGAAATTCACCTAAGATGGTGTATACCATGTGTAGCTTCACATAAAACTTTCTATTCTGTTTAACAGCACAACAATAATAAAATGACAAATTATAAACATAAATTCAATCAATGAGGTAAACTTGGAGATAGGTAAACGTAATCCTAGAAACAGAAACAACAATGACACAGTGTCAGAAACATGCACATTAAAACAGCATGGTAAAATGATTATATAATGTAAATATAAATGTCAGCAGGGTACAAATATTACATCATGATAGGCAGCATGGAAGTACCTTCATATAACACAGATATAATACTTAAGATGGTCAGCACAATACAAATGAAACATCTTAATAAGCAACATATTAGAACATTCATAAAAGGCATCCATTTGTGTAAAGGTATATTCCCTGTTTTGAGCTGTTTGGTGTGGTTTTCATGATGTGCCAGTGTGACGGGGTCAGGAGAGGCAGAGTAGGAGCTTTCAAAAATGTTTAATAGTACCTCAGAAGTGAACTAAAAAGTTGATTAAAGAAAGGGGGGAAGATCTTAATAATTATGCCAAATGAACCATCTAAAAAATACTTTTGCTATTGCTGCTGTTAAATATTCTACTTTTTGTATAGGCAGATTCAGGACTGAGGCGTTGCCTTCAAATCCCTCAGCCGTACCATATATATATTTCTTTTTCTTTTCAGTATAAATAAATTGGTGTTCTCTGTGTGTGTCAGGTGTTTATTAATTACCTGTAGCATCCAGGGAAGTAGGTTTCTACATTTCTCTGTGATTCAGTAAACAAAAACATGAAACTCCTTCCACCATAACCCGAGGGTACAGGCAGAGGAGCAGAAGTTTCACCCTAATCACTTTTGCTACAAAATCACTCTACAAAATGTGAACCTTTTCTCTGATCTTTACTTCAGAAACTCCACTTCACCAACCCACTCAGTTATGAAAGCCCACCTCTATAATTACCCTAATCACTCCCTTCCTTCTTCTCTCTTCCCTTACTTAATCTCTGCACAATACTAACTGTATCTGATATCATGGAATAACAATGTTAACAAAACTATGTAAGCCACATTGAGCCTGCAAATAGGTGGGAAAATGCGGGATACAAATGCAATAAGTAATAATAATTCCCTTATCTGTGTATTCTTTAAGGTAATGGGGATAAGGAGTGGTTATCAGAGGTACAACCCTGGCTACTGTCCATTTGTGCATGAACTATCACTGCTATTCACAGGGTTCAGGAAAATCTATAGACCAGCCAGCAGTTCACCCCTTACACATTCTCATGGATCAAGTTTATTTCCTAGGGATTCCTGACCCACAGCCATTCCTGTCTGCTAGGCTTCATTGAAAAAACGTTTGGGAAGCCTGACTGCACCTATGATACTGCTCTGCTAGGTGCCTGCCTTGTTGAAATCTTTGGTTCATTTATTCAATATTAACATTGTAAAACAAGAGCACAGCAACCTCTGTTGAAACTAAGCCACTTCTCTCTTTTGCTGACCACTGTATATTAATATAAAGTAATATCAAATCAGAGAGTTCGTGGCTCAGACGTGCAGGTGTCTTGCTGTATCTGTTATTCAGTTTAGCCACCGATCTTCTGATACGGATGTAATACTGCCTCATCAGAATTTATTTATAATGCATATTAAATGGAGTTTACCAACTGATCTAAATTAACCGGGTCTGACTCGAGTTGTCGTAAATCCAGCCTTAAGTGTCAGGAACTGAGCAGATGTTGCTACCGCTGCAGAAGGAGGGAAGAAGAGTACTGTGCAGTTTTTTTTTAATTACCCCCATTCCTTTCAGGAAGTTAGACGCGTCTTGCCTCTAACGTTTGTCCTCGTAAGTAGGCTAGGGGGTGAGCCCTAAAGAAAACATCCCGACGGAAAATCTGCACGTACTTTTACATCCAACACCGATTTCAAGATGTTCAGATGCCTAAATGCTGCAGGAAGAAAAGAAAAAAAAAAGATGAGCTAGATATAATTGGATGTGCTTGTGAAATATCCAGACCTTAGAAAAGTCTACCTACCCAACGGAAGGACTTTCTGCTCTGAAGTAAAAGAGACATTTCCTTCTAAGGATTTTATACTGAACTTAGTTCTCTGACACCTTCCCCTTCAAATGAGTTGCAAGCGCATTTCAACCCCATTTTCATCAATGCTCCAGAAATTCAAATGCATTTCGGACACGTTGGCGTGGAAAGTTAAAGCAATGGGACCAGCCACAATATTTTGGATAATTCGCTTGATAGTTAAAACCGCTAGAAGTACCGTACACGTTCTGAATTGTATTGCTTTCCTGCGGGTACCCGTGTTTAAGTTCATCCTACTTAGCCAGCGCCGTGCTAAAAAGACATAAGAGACAGCCTCGTCCCGCTAGAGCTTACAGTCTAGCCAAGATAAACATACTGCACAAATAAGAGATTTTGCGAATTCAATCAGTATAGAAAGCCCATACCGATATGACAGCCATGAGTGCCAAGCAGGAATGCGGCACAAACAGCTGCAGCGCAGGCCTAAGAAGGCGGGGCCTGGTTATAAGCATTATCTTCGTGTGGATCAATATTAAAAAGAAAATATATATTAGGAGAAAAAATGTATGAAAAAGACTGAAAAACACCACAGCACTGGCAAGTTAATACCGTGAGACAGCAGTCAGTATCACTGGTGTAAATACAGACCACCCGGATTAGTGGAGGAGTAGCCTAGTGGTTAGTGCAGTGGACTTTGATCCTGGGGAACTGACTTTGATTCCCACTGCAGCTCCTTGTGACTCTGGGCAAGTCACTTAACCCTCCATTGCCCCTGGTACAAAATAAGTACCTGAATATATGTAAACCGCTTTGAATGTAGTTGCAAAAACCTCAGAAAGGCGGTATATCAAGTCCCATTTCCCTTTCCCTCAACAACCCAGGCGGAAAGCAAGTGACCCAGACCACTGAAAATAACCGATCAGCTAAAGCTCGGGTAATCAAAGCGTGCACACAAGAGAGAGGGCGCTCTCCCTGCCGATTCCGCCTTAAGCTTTATTAGAAGGTTAGGACTAAAAGATCAGTTACCTGATAGTTAGGCCTGACCGGCACAGAGGACCTGAATGCAGGGATCATGATCATTTAAGTCAGAATGACAGTACCAGAAAACCAGAGGCCACTGGCATTTGATCGATTGAAGCTAAGTACCCCCAGTTTCAGAGCGCAAATGCCATGCAAGACTTCATGCACCACAGCAGCACTGGGGTATCTATGACATTTCAGTTTTTCTTCTTCTATCAATTAGGTCTATCTGCGGGGGAAAAAAAACAATAACAGAACACAGTCACTGTTCTACAAAAATGTACAACCCTTCAGTATTTCCAACCGGTTCTGCGCTCTAAGAACTGTAAAATTACAGATGTACTGGGGGAGAGGGGCCCTGAAAAATATATCAAAATATGGCACCTTGTGTCATTCTCGAACTTTTTTGTTAATTATTGATTCTAGTCCTCTAACAGTATCTAGAAGAAATGTCAATGAGTAATTCTTCACTGTGTGTGTGGGGGGGGGAGGGGTCAGGGCTACTGTCAAACTCAAAACAGTGAGAAAAGTCGCCAAGGCCCAGCCTAGGAAAGGAAGGGACTTGTTATACTAAACAGGTCCTCTTGCAATCAATGGAAGATATTCATGGGCAATCGGTTACTGAATCCGCCAAATCTCTAAAATCCAACCCCACTCCCCAAGGAAGTGTGTGTGTATTTTGGGGTGGGGATAAAGAAAGCAGTCTTCTGGAAAGCCGTCCCCCTCTAGTACCCTGAAAAGGCAGGCGCCTTCTCCTTTCAGACTCAGGCCACCACCTGAGCGAGCCTTAATGAGCCAAAGGAGTCGCGACTCTGGAGCCTTTGCAGGCTGATTAGCAAGATTTATGCCCATTGCATTTATTTAAATGTACATATACCTAAATATACACACACAAACATACAATCATAATACTGAGGCATTCACACATACACACAAAAACATACGCACTGTGGTAAACGTACATAGATACACGCGGAGGGTTCAAGCATGCAGTGGCTTCACAGACACACACATACTACACGGTAGTACACACACCCACATAATGATACACATTCTTACACACGCCGAAGGTGCAGGCATCAGAGAAAGAGAGAGAGGAGCACACAGAGAGAAATAACACACGAATACACACTATCTTCGTGGCATTCTCTTCTGCTTCTTTCCCTTGCCTTGTCCATTCCCTGACCTCTCTCTCTCTCTCTCTCTCTCTCTCCCTTTTGCTTTTTCTCCTCCCTGCTTTTCACCTCTCTTTTCTCACGCTCTGTCTCCTTCCTGTGCTCTCTTGACTTGGGCACCTCAGCTTCCCCTTTCACCCAGCTCAGCAGTATTACTTGTAGCCATTTACTTTCGAAGGAAGACGAGTTTTCTTCAATACCTCTTTAAACCTGCATTCTTGGTCTGGCTTAAACGATTAGCAAGAGTTCTGCCGTTGCGTTTATTTCACTCACTTTTCTAGTCTGATTTATTTAGGAGACATCATTAATTTAGGATATACGTATTTCATGACACGAACACAGCCTACTATTTCATTAAAAAAAAAAAACTTGAACCCGTCGCACACAGACACTTTTTCAGAGATCGATTTCGTTGCTCGAAGAACTAAAGAAGTCTCTGCCTTTTTTCTCGTAATATTGTACAAAGTATTAGGCGAAACTCCACGCCAGATTTAATAAGAGAGGGTTTCTGCGGTAAAGAACACAAAAAAACATTCAGTGCTCGGGTGTGATCGGAAATGGTTGCGTTCTGTTTTGCTACCAGGACTCCGCAAAACGCAGCAAATTAAATAATAATAATAATACTGTAATAATATAACAAACCGTAACAAGAAACGGGCAGTTTTCAATGTGGATATCGTTCCTTTCACTCTACTTCTTATACTCAGTTTTAATAATTTTTGAGATAATTAGGCAGCATATATCTGCCATGACACCTATGCAAGAAGTGGATTAACACTTCAGCTACATAAGGCACTTTCTTTCCAGGTGCAGAGTTTTAGGAAGGGCACTGAGATGCTAGGCGGGGGAGGGTCCTTTATTTGATTTTAATCTTTTTTAAAAGACACGTCATTTTGCTAAATAATAGGCGATCCTGAACAGGCAAGCCCAGAAATACCACGGATCTCTGATCCACAGCTGATTCTTTCATAACTAGATGGGGAGGGGAGCGGAGGGGAGGGGGGTCCTTCTTTTCTACTACCGAGAACCATTTAAAAACAACAACAAAAAAAACAATAACAACTATCTAAGTACTTCAAACTTACTGGTTCTCTTTCCTTGTTCCCTGTCCCTTTTGCCCGTGAAAAAGCACCGTTTGCTCAGTCCCTGCAGCATTAATGCGAGTCTAACTAGCCCATTAAATATGATGAACATACCGTTTGCATAGAAAGAAACCTTCCCAGCCCTGATTGCTCCAAAGGGGATTCGCGTCCTACCTCCCACCATCCCCAATCTTCATTCTCCCAGTGTACACACTTGTAATTACTGGTGATTGTGCTAATGCAATCCCGAAGCTAAACCTTGCTGGCACGCTGAAGGGCGAGGCAGGAAACACCGTTAATTTAGCAAACTGCACAGGCATTATTCTCCCTTTACCTTCCTTTGTCGGGGACATTAGGCTTAAACTGCTCAAATCTTTTCTAACAGACAATGATCTCATGTTCTCGCACTGGGATCTTATAGTTTGTTTTTTTTTTGAGAGGCTTAACCCAGTGATCTTGAAAGAAATTAGAGCTCCCTAAAAAACATAAATAACATAACATAGAAAGGGAGAAGGATGAGGACCTGTTAGAATTGATTTAAAATCAGACATGTCCTATTAGAATAATTTGACCGGGATTTTTTTTTTCAGAACACGCAGCACCAGGGTCATTTGTGTTTTGCATAGTGCACACCCTGCACGGCCAACCCTCCCCTCACCCCCTGCTGTTTAATGAGTGGCACAGGGCCTTCCTAAATCCTCATAACTATTCCTTACAACCTGCATTTTCAACCTGCATTTTTGGGGGGCGTGATTATTACTTTGATAAACCATTCCGATGTTTTTTTTTTTTAGAGCAAATAGTGTAATTCTTAACCTAATATTTTTGTTTGTTGCTCAAATGGCAGCCCCCCCCCCCACACACACACACAAACACACACACACACACACACACACACACACAGTCTTTCTTTTTCATCCTCTGCAAATAAAGATTAGGTGGGCAGATTATAGAAAGCGTTTTCAGTCCTGGGCTGATCTTTATTCCACAGCCTTTGTCATGATATCGATGATGATGACGGTCAAGCGGACAGTTTGATTTTTGTGTTTGGAGCTAGTTATAAAGAATCAATATTATATCAAGGGGTAAGTTTCGTGATAAAGGACTTTAACCACTCTGGCTATTCATCATAAGTCTGTAGCAAGCAGATAGGTCAAAAGAAATTATATTGCACTAAACAGTGTGTCTTCTTATCTCTCCTATACCAGGGGAATAAGGGACAAGCCGATCGATACAATAGCTGCTGTATACTTCTTGCAATTATCAATAGCTGATTTAGTCTTTTGAGGCCTGCATCTATTAATACAAGCTAATAATAATCTTCTGAGCTTCTGTAGCTAAAGGGGTAAGAATTTCTAACCTGAAAACATCAGTTATGTATTCACAATTACAAAGGTTCTGAATATATAAATATGAATGTAATGTATGTAATACTGTGCAGAGTAACATACAAGTGCTACAGTGCTAGATATAATATATATACCTACAGACACACATATGTATTATATATACATCATGCACATCATACATTGCCTTTACCTGCATATCATCACGAGAGCTTCAAACAAAAAGCAATTCTTTATTTAAACAGATATTAAGTATATACATAAAACTGTTCAACAGATCTTCAGCATTCATTGTGGAGACCACTGTGCTCAGGAAATTGCACGTAATACACAGGATGTTCAAGTTGTGCACCACAAGTACAGAAAATACCCCAGTACTATAAAATGACATATTTTGAATGTTAAAAAATTACAGATTCCTCAGTGACCTGAGCAAGACCAGTGGGAAAGGCTGAGGGTTCTCTCCTCGTCTGCATTTTCTTCTGTGTGATCTGCAGAAAGCCTGACTTACTTAGCTGCCGAAATCACACGATTTATTAAAGTGTCATATCCAAAGTAGAAACTCATAGTATGCACTGGCATGCATTGTTTGGGGGGGGGGGTCAAGGATGGATAGCCATCTATGGGTCATGTCCTGGGACTCACCTACTTCACATTCTGTCCTTAAAGGGGCAACTTTACGAAGTAATGCAATCATGTTTCAGCAATACTTATGATTTTGCATTACTCCTTGTGGATGACTAAATCTGTTATTCCTGGCCCTACTACCGTCATGGGGGTGATATTAATACAGGAACCTTCTGAAATAAAGCCAAGGTATGGAACTCCTTGCAATGAGCTGTTCCTTCACCGCTTTTACTTTAAGAATCCCTCGGCCATTGCTAAAGTTATTCTGCTGCCATTGGCTACTTCTCAACCAGATATGCAAATAGCACCTTTATACGGAAACTGCTATGATGGTGACAGAATACGGGTGTAAGGGTGAGGCTCACTCAGCCATGCACGATTTTGCACTTAAGAGACATGACAGAGCTAGGTTTCTGTACATGCTCATTCGCTTGTTCCATACTTCGTGGAGGGGAAAAAAAAAAGAGTAAAAACTGTTACTGTTCCAGCCTTAGATTGAAGATGACCTTTAATGTATCCGATTCCAAGTGTTTGTTGAGATAGACATCTCCTGCCACTAACTGGAAAGTAACTTGGGTGTTTAAACAGTGTTGAAGACCTGCACTATAAATCTGATGACTAGGTGCTTGCCACAAGGAAGAAAATAATAATAATAATAATAAAAAGAAACATCTTTATAATTGACATTTGACATGCTGTTTAGGTTAGGCTGCGGTAGACCAAGCACAGATTACCTTCTGATGGAAACATTTATCATCGTCATTGCTGCAGAGTGGCAGGTGGTGTTATCAATTACCCCTTCTTAACAATAATAATATCAGTATGGTAATATCTTTCCTCTAGTGAGAAAGAATTAGCAGTCAGTTGCTGCAGCGCTAAATAGCCACACAAGTGCTGGATTTAAGCACAAGATGCCTAACCTTCAAGGCTGGGGGTTCCGGTTTAGAAGAAAAACCATGAAGTAAAATCACAATAATTCGACGTCCTTCTTCACGTACAAAGTTGCTGACGTTTGAAAAGAAGAAGGCACAGATGATGTGATTTCAAATTCTACTGTTACAAACCAACTTGCTCTCAGGTTTCTAGGCAAAGCTTACAAGGATGGTTTTTTTTTTTTAATTATGTGCTGAGACAGAACTGTTAGCAACTTCCTGCGCCAATATAACCTACCAAAGAAGTTTTCCTACATATCTGAATAAATGACACGGATTAATGAAAACGCTTAATTATACCCTCAATTACTGTAAAAAAAAATACAGTAGCAAGACGGAATAATAACGTGTCGCTTCTGACAAAGCAAACAGCATTGAGAAAGATAATTAACAAATTATATTTAATTACAAAGAAGGAAAAATACTTTTGTTTTTCCTTCCGTATTTAGGTATTAAAATATTTTAACCGACTAATCACGTAATGTAACTAAGTATACAGGGGAGGCACGGTACAGAAATTTACTACGAATACTAATTCACACACATTTAGACGCATGCACACGGGAATTCATCTGCATGTCAGGTTCCACTGAGAAAATGCAAGATTTGTGCAAGCAAACACCAGACACTAAGCTCATTTAAATATGAAAGAAAAAAAAATAAGGCATACAAAGGCAAAGTTTCTATTTTACACCTCCAACAGAGAAAGAAAGAATTAAAGCCACGTTTTGCTGATTAGACTTTCCCTTCTGATCCCCTTAATTTTTTTAGATTGATCTCCCTCATGTTAGTCAATTAAAAAACGTTCACCATATGACTTGCTCATCCCAGCATTTAGCGATCCAAGCATTAATCTGTTTCTCTGCTGGGGAGGGGGATCCCTGCTAAGGAGTGGCTGGTAATTTAAACTTAGAGTAAGTCATTTAGTGCTGACTATCAACGAACCCAAAGGCTTCGTCCTGTCAAAAAGCAAAGGCATTTCAAGTTTTAGAAAGCGCTGGAGCGAGTTTTTCCTTTAAAAAATTATGGCAGATCAAGCGAAGCTTCGCGATTGGTAACATTAGAATTGGTAAATTTAAAGTGATCCAAATGGGGCAATTATGCCTTTCTAGGTATCTGCTATCCTTTGCTCACTAAATATTAAAAGATACATTTTCTTTTCTATTTGAGAAACTGACCTGTGATATTCGGAAGATTTGTGCTATTAATTGAGGTTTGTGGGGATGTTTAAAAAATTTGTCTCAAAAACGTTCCTATTATTTGGCAAACATTGCAAAACACAGTAGGTATTGAAAGCGTGTCTGCACTTTGAAACTGGAAACTTGGGAAGGAAAAAAAAACCCCACAACAACAACAACACGGCAGATGGTTCAGACGCCGTTTGAAGGAAATAAAAGAGATAAGTACAGATGAAGTCCCGGCACACTGCTTAACTTCAGTTGCTCAAACAATCGGGGCACATTTCTTTAAGTGGTGAAAGTGCAACCCCTGTGGTCTCCGTAAAACGTTTTCAAGGCAGACAAAGCCTTACGGAATGGCCCTCTTCTTCACCCAAAAGGAGACTGGGTAAATCTGCCTAAGTGCCACCCCAAAGAAAAGATGTTAAAGAAATGAGCATACGCTTCCTGTTTGCAATTTCACACTTGAGAGTCACTCTTTTTTTTTTTTTTAATCTCTCGGAGGAGAGATCGCTTTTCACCTGCATTTTGTCAAAGCAAAAACTCTGCAAAACTGCTACTGTAAAACTAATGGTTTTGTCAGTACCTGGTTATTAATGCGCATTGAAATAAGGACAATCTATTTCCCTACTTTCTATCGGCGATCTGGCGCTAGCGAATATATGTGGTTCGGTGTGGTGGGAAGTTTCCGCAGTTCAGTCATTGCTAAGACGGAACACTGTGTTTATTTATTTATTTATTTATTTATTTATTTATTTGTGTGTGTGTGTGTATGTATGTATGTGTGTGTGTGTATCTATATCTATATATCTATATCTATATATATAGATATATATATATATATATATATCTATATATAGATATATATATATAAGCTTAGAAAAAAGAAACATTAAAAAGTGATACAGACTAAAAAGCAATTTAGATCTGACCCGAACGTGGGTAGAAACACAGCATTACATAATACATCTCATTTATTTTATAACTATGCATGTTCTCATTGGGAAGCTTGGCAAAAGTTAAACACCGAATTTCAAAACGCCATCTTTGACCAAAAAAGTAACCAACGCGCTACTGCATGCTTCCTTAAATTCAGTGAACAAATGGAGGAAATCAAGTTGAACATAAATGAGCATAAAATATTACATGGGAAAATAAAAAGGGGTATAGATTGATATAACAGTACAAAATGAAGGCAATAGATAGATAGATAGATAGATAGATAGATAGATAGATAGATAGATAGATTTTTTTTCACGGGAACGGGAATAAATAAACTTAAGTCTTAAGAAGAATTTGTAGTTTATCTGTACAGATGCTGACTCCTTCATTCACATCCCAGAACTGGCCAAGGCCATCGTGCTGTAATGTGTGCCTCTCCAGTAGGGCTAGGAAAAGCTCAAACAAGCCAAATGGCCTGAATACAAAAAGTAACATCACGATTAAAAGAGAGAGAGAGAGAGAGAGAGAGAACACAAAACGAAAAAGTGTGCATGCCATTCGTTTATTGGAGGGAAGGAGAGAGGAAAGTGGCAACCATCTGCAGCAGTGCTGGACAGGCAGGATGGCAGGAACAGTTCAGTGGTACATCCTAGCGGTGGGTCCCTGGTATGTGTCTGTCTAACTGTGTGGGTGTGAGGGAGTGCGTTTGTAAGTGCCTCCCTCCTTGGCCAGCTGAAACTACGCACACACAAAAAAAAAAAGCAACTTGTGGCTGGAGTTCACCACTCCTTCACTTCTGCAAGGCTTTCTGCAGATAGCGAAGCAAACAGGGAAGGCGCGGGAGGAGGGATCGTCCTGTAACATCACAGCTCCAGCATCTCCGCCGGCGGATCAAACCCGCAGCGGCTTCCCCCGCAGCGCGTCGGCCACAAATTAAGGCCGGCGGAGAGGAAGAGGCAGAGTCCAAGGTGCCGCTCTGGCTCCTCCTCCTCCTCACACATGCCCCGCCCCCTCACAGCGCGCGCACTGCCGAGGTTGGCCCAGGGCAGGTTGCAAAGAGGGAGGGGGAGGGGAGGGAGCCCTGGCCCTAGCCTGGAGCTCGGCTCGCCTGCAGACACCTTGCACTGGCTGCAGCTTTCCCGGGAGCATCCCAGCGCCAGCCTCCTCACCCCAGCACCGGGGCCGGGGAAGAGAGAATGAGAGAAAGAGAGAGCAAGAAATAGATGAGAAAAGAAAAAGGGGGAGGGGTCATACATCAAATGCAACATGAGCAGCTTTTTCTTTCTTTTTAATTTTTAAAAGCTGCAGTTCCATTCCAGATTGCGTGAAGCTGATGCAGACAACTCCAATCCCCACTTGTTTCAGACTATGTCATACATTTCAGGAAGGAGGGGAAAAAAATCGTAAATCACACCAAAAGCAGCCCCCCCTCTCCCCTCCCCCCCCCAAAAAAAATAGTCCTAGTTGGATCGATTCACAGAGCTGAGAGATCAGGACTTATTCGTCACATGCAAAGCTATTATCAATAACCAACAGAGCACAGAGAGCTATGCAGAAAGGCAAAAACAACCTGCCAGTGTCAGAAAAAAACTGATTACAACCTGCATCAAAAAGCAACTCTCTTCCTACCAATGGAGAACAGGAAGTGACCACCAGCAGCCAGGAGCCTGCTAAGAAAGGAGCTACAAGACAAAGAGACAAGGGGGCACACAACTGCACAGGGTCGTGTGGTATTTCATAAGGAGGGAGAAGGAAAGCTCAAGGAAGTTACTTGTCAAGCAACCCAACATGAAGATGAAGAGACATAGCAACAACTCGCAAACAGAACAGATCTAAAAAGTTGTTTTGGGGGTGGGTTGTTTTTTTTTTTGCCCGTTTATTGTTGTTAACCTTAGGAAAAAAGCGTGGAGTGGGTGGGGAAGATAAGCAAAAGCGATCGGATGAGCTCCACCTTGAAATCCGCTGATGATCATAGGAGCAAGAAAACCAGGAAAGAACATTAAAAATTAAAACAAAAAAACCTAAAAAGAGAACAGAAGCAAAGGAGGACATAAAAGGAAGAGGAACATTAAAAAAAAAAAAAAAAAAAAACAACCCCGAAGCGAAAAAGATAGCAGGTCAGAAGGGGGAGGGGGTGTGATCAGCACACAGAAAACAAAAACATGACCTTTCCCAAAAAGTGAAGCTGCCATCTGTTAAGAGAAGCCGTGTGTACAGAGCGCGGTGTGTTTTGCAGCGGTGGCTCGGAGGGGAGACAGATAATTTGGCAGAGCGAAGCGGCTAATTGCTCGAGCCCGTCCCTTATTTCCATATCCAGCCTGTGTCCGCTGGCCCCGAGCCAATCCCCTCTCACCCCCACCCCCCCCCCCTCCAGCCATTAATCGCAATGCATTATTCACAATCATAATTATACACCGACATGCGCAATCCGCGCGCCGCCGACACCAGCTAATTTCCGTAATTTTGCAACTCGACTATTTGTGAACAATTTTTTTTTTATTTGCTGCTGATGTATCTGCAAAAAAGCAGGAACGGCTCGCAGTTCCCAGCAGCATGTCTCGCCGAAAGCAAGCCAAACCGCAGCATCTCAAATCGGACGAGGAGCTGGCCGAGCCGCTTTCTGACAACGGTAAGGGTGCACTTTGGAGGCTCCTGGCTCGGGTTTGGGGCGGGGGGGGGGGTGGAATTGCCCCCTCCCCCAGTTGTTGATGTTTGTTGTGCTTGTGTGCCTAGATTGTATGGAAGTGTGTGTGTGTGTGTGTGCGTGCCGGGCTTTTAGGTGCATGTCAGGAACGTGTTGCTACTGGGAATTTTATTCCCTCTTTTGTTTTGCTCTAGCTGCCGAATTTATCCTAGAAAGTTTAGCAATTGCTTCTAAGTAGCCTGAAGTTTCTTAGCGCGTGCATTCTCCGCGAAAATAGAGCTTGAACGTCTTCTACAATCGGCGATAGATGGATTTTGGCTAGGAGGAGGATCAGTAACCTGCTTTCTTTTATATATATATATATATATATATATATATATATATATATATATATATATATATGTAACTCTTTTTTTTTTTCCTGCACTCTTTACTTTTTTTCTACCCTTGAAAGGAAAGAGGGATGGAGAGGTGTGACAGAGGTAGGTGGAACAACCCCCCCTTTACGGTTTCTGTAGTGTTTTCCTGCTCTTCTTCAGAGAGAGCCAAGGAGGAAGAAGAGGAGGAAGAGGCATGAACAGAAAAAAAAAAAGTTGCAAGAAAAAGCTTCTTAGCCAGTAGCACCTCTTAGAGGCTTTGGGTGCTGCAGCAGCAGCTCGTACGTGGAGGGCTGAAGCCTCCGGAAATAGTTTGCATCCTCCACAAACAGAGAGAGAGAGAGATCTACCAGCACAGCTGAGCCAGGACCCAGCCCCTGTGCCTGCTGCAGCTTATTTAACCAGGGATTCGCTCACAAGTTCAAGCAAAGGTGACTTAAAAACCGCCAAGCCTGGGTGGGATGCACTTTTATTTGTTATTGGCGGTGGGGATTTTTTGTTTGTGGGAGGGGTGGGCAGGGGGCTTGCTGTTGGCTGGGGGTCAGTGGTGCCTGGGGCTGTCTGGGCAGACAGCGGCTTCTCCTTCCCCTCCCGCCGCCTGCTCCTGTGCCATCTTTGTTCCTCTGCCCCTTCCCTTAGACTCTGCCCTGCTTTTCACTCGAGGCTGTGCACACTGAGCGGTTCAGCTGCCTTCATCCATTTCTTTCTTTCAGGCTTGCTTGCTGGGTTCAGATCCCCACTCTTCTGCCTTCGCGAAAAAGTTTAGGCAATTTGGCTAGGATTGCAAGTGTCTGGCGCATTTGTATTATTAAAAAAAAAATCATACTTTGTGAGGTCGTTTTTCTGTCCTGTTGGGCGAACCGTGCTGTATAAGCCCGACATTAGCCTTCAAGTGATAACTTCGGGGTTGCCAGCATGTGGGCAGAGCACACGATTCTTTTACTTCGACCTGGGCACGAGTAAGGGGTTTTTTCCTTCCTTCTTTCTTTAATTCATTTTCTTTGCAAAGCTGTCTCCTAATTTCATACTTATCCGACAGATTAGGAAATGCCGCCAGTTTCTCTCTGCCTGTATTTTGTGCAAGCAGCTGAGCGGATCCAAATTATAAGTCAGACTGGAGTTGGAAAGTTGGA
The DNA here is from genome assembly GCF_901765095.1 of Microcaecilia unicolor. Lineage (NCBI taxonomy): Eukaryota > Metazoa > Chordata > Amphibia > Gymnophiona > Siphonopidae > Microcaecilia > Microcaecilia unicolor. The sequence continues at coordinate 424,625,031 of NC_044031.1, forward strand.
GCCCGAGAGTAGCACGTGCACAGTGCAATTTCTCTGTTATGTGCTTCGGGGCCCTGAAGGTTAGGGACCACAATAACACCCCCCACCCTTCCCGCTACCATCGGATTACAGAAACTTCTAGCCAGGAACCTGGGAAAGGATGAGACCAGGAGAGGATCCGGAAAGCGAAATCAGAAAACCAGTAGCTACCTGGCCTTTCTTCCTGGACTTAATAATTATCCACCTCAAGCCTAGCCCTTCTGATAGGAAATCTATTCAAAATGAAGCGATCCGATTAATATATTTTTTTAATTTATTTGGGTTGTGGGGGGAAAATGTCATAGAAAAAAAGTGTCAGGGTGAGAAGCGCTTGAAAGTTGCAAGCAGCGCTAAGCTTCTGTGTTACTATTTAAGGCGTAAGGTCACTCCCTTAAAAGTAGCCTGGACTTGCATTAGAGAAAACCGGTTAGAAACGTATATTGAGGGGGGTGTTTAAACTCGTTTTGTGTGAATGTATCTTATCTACGTAGCCATGTCACCCGTGATTAGGAGTAGAGATATGCGGGAGAGAGAGAGAAAAGAAAGAAAGGAACCCCTTGCATATGGTGGGTAGATTAAGGGCAAAGAATCTTTTTGTCATGGAAATGATTTTTTGTTTACTTCATCACAGAATTTCTCACACTTGGGTTGTTTTGTATTGCCCTCAATGACTACATGATCAAATGAATGGATTTATTTCTGCGGAATGAGAAAGACAGTCTTGCCATCAAAAGGGCTACATCGCATCCCAGTGAGGAATTTTAAAGGCGTTATTATTGTGGGCAATGAATAGCTCCAAATCGGCTTTTTACCGCAGCCCCTAAATGCAACAGTGTAAATACTGCTGAGCTTTGGGAAGCTGTTATCTGCATTTTGATCTATATCCTTTTATTAAAACCTAGTTCAGTTAATAGTGTTAAACCCCCTTTAACCAGCTGATTGGGTAGTTTATTATCACTTTCATACCAGAAAAGTGGACCAAGCAAGATAGACAAGTTAAAGAAAAAATGAAAAAGACATTTGAAGGATAGGTGTGCACAGGGAGAAAGTTTGTAAATTGATATGAATCAATGAGCTGAATTTCTGGAAATGTCTATTCTTTACCCTATGGTTGAAGTGCATTTGTATAGTACAGAAATATGGTTTGAGAAATCAGTATTGTGTCAGTCTATGTTTTTAATTACCCTTCTGAGCTGTAATCAAGAAGTTGCCTCAGTTCCTTAAGATATTTTGTACCACCCTAGGAAAAAAAAATCCACCGTATCTTAAAGGCAGTTTAAGGCAAGGGCCAAATTCCACTAATTCTTGTCTCATTCTAAAAATTCTTTTCAAATCTTTGAACTCTGAATGTGATCAAAACTCTGTCAAACCGATTTAGATAACCTGAAGCATTTGCATGGTTTATGTGCGTAGTAGGACAGAGAATGGAGGTTGTAGGGAAGCCGTTTCTGGTAAAGGAGTGATGATCCTCGTGTCATTTCCCATGCAAAGGAAAAAAAAAAACGTTCCTGGTTAGTAGCAAAAGCTTGAGAAGGAAAACTCGGTGGAAGGTGGCTGCGCATTCACTGACTTGACCTTTTGTTGCACGTCTCAGCTTCAGTCCTGAAAAGGCTCTTGAGGGGCTGCGTTCGGGGAAGGGGGGGGGGGAGGAAGTTTTTCAAATGTTACAGCATTGAATCTCTGAAGTCGCTTTGGGCCGTGATATCATGCAAAGGTTGCTCGAGTCCCCGGCCCGCAAAAAGAGCAGGTTCGGCAAAATCACGACGTTTTTGAGCTGCCCTGTATCGTTTGAAATGCATTTGCATTTATTCCGTGAAAAAAGTAGGGTTACTATATTTGTAATCCAGCACAATAAAAACAAAAATGTGGGTGTGATCACTTTGATTTCATTTTGTTTTTCGTTCTGATCAAAAAGTTTACTTTAGGATAAAGGATTACAAGATTTATTTTTTTTTTTGGGGGGGGGGGAGGGTCAATAGCATACTACCAATTAAACTCTATAGTGATTTCAAACTGATTTAAATAATTTAACAGAGACTAGCCTAAGACCACAATTAATCGTGGCAAGTAAACAAGTCTGTTTTGGATAGCCCTAAACTTACGAGAGCTCTGTGGATTAGTGTTATTTGGCTAGACTATTACTAGCAGCAGACCTGGCACGGATTTTAGCTTATTTAAATTCAGGCTACATCCTCTCCAGAAAAAACTTGCAACACGTTTGCACACTGTAGAAATCTCGTAGTAATTGCTCGAAGCTCTGTTACCGATGCTGATGTTCTGGTGCAGTTCAGAAAAAAAAAAAGTACAAATTCCCCGCGGTTCGTTTGAAGGGCGACCTTATCTTTTACTGAACTAGACAACCTGTTTCCTGTAAGTGATTTTGCAACCCATCTTGCAACAAACAAAGTAAACTGAAGTTCTACTTTGGCAGCAAGAATTAGCATATTTTTCTAGCTCAGACAGCTTTGCAACGTAGTTCAAGTGGAATTAATGCGAGCATGTGTGCAGCCTTTAGCATTTAGAAATGCAGAGTGGACCTTTCAAAACTACGAAATAATTAAAATACCAGTTCAAGTTTTCCTTTTTTATAATGGGAAAGAAAAAAGAACTGAAATACTGTGACGCGGAAGGGGAACCTCTGAAATTTTAGCTCAAATCCTTGGAAAACAGCAGCAGCGGATGAATCCCCGGGAATTTAAGAGATGGCGGTAAGCAGAAAAGGTGAAAGAGTTTGCAAACACACCTTCTTCAGAGAAGCAACTTGCTACCAAGATCTCTTGTTTTATAAAGCAAAAAGATCTTTTCACTACCCACACTGGTAGTTTTGCGTAAGGTTCTGTGAAAAAGATGTTCCTTCAGCCCAACAAAATTAAAGTTCCTCCTGAATAAATTCACAGCTGCTATTTCTTTTTTATTCCATTGAGACCTAAAATAAAAGAAAAGTTAGGGATTAACAGCAGGAATTACTTAAAGCAAGTTGATTATTTGCTTTGTGAAAGATGCTGAGGAGAGCTGGAGAAAAGTGGATCACATTTCAGCTGGTGCTGCTAATCTTGCCGAAGTCTTAACAATAATCTTAAGGTGGCCATAAAAATAGTTTCTTCTGGGAACATGCAACTTCTTTCTTTATATGAAGCAACAGAGGGATCTGCCAGTGTAATTAATATATATACATATATATATATATATATATATATATATATATATATATATATATATATATATATATATATATATATATATATATTTCCTTTTAAGTTCAAATGAAAAAAGTAAGTGATTTGACGTTTGGGGGGGAGGGGTAGCATTTTCTTTGCCTTCCCGAAAGGTGAATTCACTGTAGCATCAGAAGCACACAAGGAACCAGATGTGCATCAGTGAACCTTTTGAACAATATAGTATCTGCACTGGGAAACATTTTTTTTTTGGCCAACCAAGCAAAAGATAACTATAGATTGTCTCTTTAGTCAGAACTGAGTCACTGCTGCAGATATAAAAAAAAAAAGTGCTTTGAAATAACATTAAATAGCTAGGTTCTGACACATTTCATGGAACATGAAATGCGTAAGGATCATTTTGACTAGGGGCCTTAATGCTTATTGTGGTAGCTGCTTATTTTCTTTTGAGATATTATTTCACTTAGCTGCAACACTAGCTGTCTTTGGTAGTCAGTGTATTGAATAACCTTGTTTGCTTTTTAAGACGTTATAATCCAAGATGTCTTTGTGCCTATTTTAGACTGGCAACAGAGGAAGAAATTTTAATTATTGTATAAGAAAGGCCTAAAGATATCTTTCTGTATTATCTATAGATGAAAGATCAGATAAGGGGGGAAAATGTACCAGCATTGGAAAAATGCATTTACCTGAATAGTCCAGTACAGCACAGGTAATTCTGTTTTACATGATAGGATGTGGGTTGTGTGTGGATGTTTTATTTTTTTTTTTTTATTGAACTTTTATAGAAGTGATCACATGTCAATACAGTGTGATAATCACAATTAGCAACAAACTAGAATATATCATACACAAAAGAATTGTAATTGAATTTCATCCACAAGAAAAGGAAATTTTGAGTCCAGGAAAGGTAATAATAAAAATAGTGCAAAAAAAAAAAAGAGAAGAATTTGTGTGTTGAATGTGTATATCTGTGTTCAGGTATGTGTGTTTTCTTGCAGTGATTTTTTTTTCTAGTATCACAAAATGTGTCTGATGACAAAAAAAAGTTACATGATATATGACTCTTTTTTTTTTTTTGCAATGATCATTATGCTTGTAGTTTTCAGTCAAAAACATATACATGTTGCATATACAGGGTCTGAAGTGTTAAAGGTCTCCCCCCCCCCCCCCCCCCCCCCACACACACACCACAAGAACAGAGTGGGAGGAAATCCTTGCTAAATTTGGCCTTCTCTGGCTTTCTTGTGTGTGGGGAGTTTTTCTTTTTTTTTTTTTTTCGCTGTTCAGAGCCTTAGGGAGTCTTTTTTGCCTTGGTGTCAGTGAAAAGGTGGGAAGTGTACAGAGTGCCAACAAGCTTCCGATGGACTCTCCCCCAGGGTGGGTTGTTAGAAGTGCTTTGACAAGGCTTGCTGGTTTAACCTTTGCCTATTTTGCCCTGCCAGGGGTGGCCACTAGATGTCAAGCTTATAATACAATTAGTACATCTGTGCAGTTGACCTTGGCAGCGGGGCTTACCACTGTTCTGTTAAGTGTTAACATGAAATCCAAGTGTTAAGTAGAGATCCTTGTGAGTTTGGTACATGCCCAACTGCTTATCAAATGCAGGGCTAGGTCAGCCCAAGTGTTTACAGCCTTTAAGGAGGCCATAATGGCTTTTGTGTTTTTGTTTTTTTTGATTTGTCAAGCTCTGAATCGCAAATCAATTAATCCAAGTGATGCAAAGATGCACTTTTCCTTGGTATCAAAGCAACCTTACCGGCGCTCCCATATTTGAAGGCTACTTTCTGACAACAAATATTTATTTATTCATTTATTAGGATTTATTTACTGCCCTTTTGAAGACATTAACTCAAGGAAGTGATCAGCAAGTGACTTTTGGTAATTCATTTTTATAATACATGTTGCATAGTTATTAAAATGTTTCCGAATGTAGGTTTGCCTGGTAGCTGTCCAGCACAGGGATAGCTGTTATTGGAAGTAGGCAGGTGCCCTGCAGACATTCAGCATCCATGGCAGGATAGTTAGTTAGTTAAAGGGGCTTTTGTGTGCCAGACAAGGCTATTGAATGCCTCACTTTGCTCTGTTTTCCTGTCTATAGTAGTTGTTCATAGTTTGGAAGATTTTGCTATTCTCAGTTCCCCTGGAAAAAAAAAACATTTGGAGTGTGACAGATACTATATTCATATTTTGGACATTTTGTTGTAGAAATAATTTGTCTTTTTGTACTCAGTCTGTTTGAGTTGCAATAGAGCATCCCGCTTTGGGTCCAAAGGACACCAATTAGAAATTTTGCTGGACGTCAAAAGTCAATTATGAATTGAATAATTTTTATTTTTGGGAGATATCGGTGTGAATGTAGTGAAAAGATATATAAAGTTATGAAGTTTATTTTATTGTGAGTAGCTGCTGTAGGATAAAGTCCTTGCCTGACCCCCTAAGCGTTTGTTTCTCTTAGACACAGGATGGGAAGGAAAGCCTCTGTGAATAAGGCCCCAAATCTTAAAGGACCTTCATTTCCAGCTATAAATGGAAACCTGCTATTCCCCTGAATGTGCACTGTTTTAATAATTCGTATAGAGGTCACATGACACTATGGCGTCAAGTGAACATAGGTGAAATTGGCTCCGGGATCCCGCAGCCTCCTTCATTTCAGTTGTTTAATAAGTGACACACTCTTTAATTTAAAATGTGTATAATAGAAAAGAGTCGTATGGAAGGGGGAGTGAATCCAGGAATCTCATTGTGGTCCACATTCCACAGTTCAGGTGTTCCTTGCATTTCTGTTCAACTGATTCCAGATAATGCAAGTTCCCGTGGCATGTGGATTCCTGTTCTCTCCCCTCTCTCTCTTCTGTTTGAGTTTGTCTGTCTTGAATGTGGCATGTATTTGCCTGGTATTTAAATAGATGTCAGAAGCATAGCCAGATCCTGGTGAGTGTGGGTGAATGGTGGGAAAGGACAACCTCCCCCGCTTCTGCATTCAGGCATGTAGGACATGATGCTTATAGCCCAGCTGAAGGGGTCGTTATTAGGTGCATCAGCATCCCAGTCACGCTATGCCAGGCTAACAGAAAGGTACCAGCCCTAGAAAGAGCATTTGCAAGGGTGCCACAAGTGGATTCTACTTAACTGCTTCCAAGATTTAGGCCACTGAAAGAGATCACACTACTACAGCATAACGAGGCCTATGGCTGCTTCTGCATAGCACTAGTGCCCTCCGCTGCTCAGACCTAGGTTGACAGCGTTTGTGGGCTACGGAGTGGGGGGGAGGATGAACTGGAAAAAAAAGGACAGTTTTTTTTTCCCATTGAGTCTGGAATTTCTTCTACATTGCTGATCCCAGTGGGGGACTCTATTTGTCTCCTCCTGTTTCACAGCGTGGGCTCCGTATGTGATAATTCATCTTCTTTTATGGGATTCAATGCTATCATAAAGAGTTAAAAAGAATTAATTTGCAAGGAAACAAATGTCTTCTAACAACTTAAGAAAACTTGCGAATGTAGGTGGGGGTTTGGAGACTTAGTAAAACTGGAGTTAAACTGTGCCGCAGCTGTGGATCTGAGTCTTTCAAACCTTGCTTCTTCAATTAAGAAAGCCTGGCATTTATTCTGCTGGGCACTTTTCTGCCTGCCTCTCATTTTTCAATTACAGACTTTATGCCGTTCAGAACCAGCAAAATTAAATATTAATCCAAAGCGGGTTATGGAATCCTCCAATCCTGGCCCGTACGTCCCCTTGGGCTCAGTGAGATATTAACTTGGTTGGCCACTTTAGCAGGGAAGAAACTGGCATGCAGCAACAGGGACAAAATTCTGTCCACATTGGCAGGGGTGAATGATCCGGAGCAAAAATTTTTGCCAAAAAATGTACGTGTGTCAAAATAAAAATTGGCATGCGTCCATTTTAGGTCTGAGACCTTACAGTCAGCCATTGAATTAGCAGTAAGGTCTCGCGTGTTAACTGTGCAGTAATCGCCTACACGCGTCAAGTTGGAGTTACCGCCCATTTTTCACCATGCGCCAGAAAATAAAATATATTTTCTGGCATGCGTAGCGGATGCATGTCAAAAATGAAATTACCGCACGGGCCATGCAGTAGCCAGGTGGTAACTCCAAATTGACACGCGTTGGGCTCGTGTAGGCGCCTCATGCGGCTTAGAAAAGGGCCCTTCAATGAGGTAAACTTGAGAACAGCAAATTAAAACATAATAATAGGACTGATGTGAAACAGGATCAAAAATATACACATTTAACAGCACTGAAGTTCAAATAACTTACAGCATTATTGAAACATACAATACTGTGGTTAGTGCAGCGGACTTTGATCCTAGGGAACTGGGTTCGATTCCCACTGCAGCTCCTTGTGACCTTGGGTAAGTCACTTAACCCTCCATTACCTCAGGTACCAAAACTTAGATTGTGAGCCCTTGAGGGGCAGAAAAAGATTTGTACCTGCATATAATGTATACAGCGCTGTGTACATCTAGTAGCGCTATAGGAATTATCAGTAGTAGTAGTAGTAATTTCCCAAAGCAATGAACAGGGGGAGAGGGCACCTGTCAAATACATTTAAAAAGCAGTGCCCTGAGTCCACTGTGCACCCACTTATATACTGTCTTACTATCAACTTTACATTCATATTACAGGTGAAAAGCAGTATGTGCTGAACACAAAAACTATAGCTCATTCCAGGTAGCATTTATTTTAAACTATCTGGGTTGCACAGTTCCATGGCTTTCAAGTACAGCAGCTTTAAGGAAGTTACTCTGGTCTGGCCCCAGTTTTGTTAACGCGATCACAGAAGAGGATTTGTAACTTCCCAGCTTGTAACAGAAATGTATAAAATCTGATTTCGAAAATGAAGGATATTGTCTCAAAAGATACAAGTACAAGCATTCTTATAGACATTGATGGGTTTACCTGAAGCATGCTTTTCTAAGAAAATGCTCCTCTATCTTTGCAAGACTTGTATGCCACTGAAAAAAATCCAGTGCTAGCAGTTAAGAGCAGAGTCTGAAATCATGGAGGAATGGGGCAGAATGCCACAGAGTTCTAGCCTCCTTCTCAGTATCTAAGAGATGCCTGGCACACAACATTTCCCGGTTAATAAACAAAATGGCAGATTCACCTTGGGACCAGAGTAGAAAAACATGAACTGGGGCTCATTGATCTGAAAAGTTTGCATCACTTTGGCCCTGGAGCACAGATGGCAGCGGCTTTAGCAAGGAAACCCTCCCGTTATGCTCAGCGTGGAAAAGACTGGCACAGTTTGTGCGCTAGAGCAAAAGTCCGCTAAAAGCCTTACACATTGCAAGGGGATGCATCTGTCATCTTTCCACCCTGTTGAACATCTCTCGCTCGAGATTAAAATGAAGAAGAATGACCCTGTTGCAAAATTGTACTTTCAAGCACTAGAGCCTCCTTACCCATGACAGACCCTAGCACAGATCCGCAGTCACTTTGTACATTTGATTGTCAGAACCAGCATAGGACAGTGTGAAGCTACAGTGCAGTATCCTTGCAGTCAGAAAAGCCATTTGCACCACATGTCACATAGCTGGATGCCTGGCTCTTTGCATGACTCCAACAAAGGGGCCTGCTTTGTGGGTACTTGAGCACCCCCCCCCCCTCGATATTCAGAAAACTCCTTTGCTTTGTCCATTGTGTTGAGTCCAGCACCTCCATCCATTTTTAAATATTTACCCCTATGCCCACAAACAGGACTGAAACCTCTAAGTATCAGCACCTGTGAGTGGAGTGGATCCACAGGGCGTTACAACAACAAAATCATTTCCAAGTTAGTGGGCAAAGAGGGAGTGGGCGTCTGTGACTGGATTCATATGTTTTTAGCATATACCCTTCCTTTTCTGCAGGATGATATTTGAACCACAATCACTTGGATTCACGGCTCATTAGCACTTCTCAATGGATCAACAGGCCGTGGAACCAAGCAATCTGGGAGGGTGGGGGCACAGCCACGAAAGTCCCTGAGATGTAAATGGGTGCGAAACTTGTGCAGTAATTGACAGGAGTCTCTGAATGAGTTTGAGTGCCCTGTCTTTGCAAATGGCCAGTGTTTGTGGACTGAAGTTGTGGCAGAGCTTAAATGCAGTGAATTAACCTTTTTGGGGAAAAAAAAAAGACTGAGCTGAGTTCACGTGGTTGAGCACAGAGTTCCCTGTGGAAAAGGTTAGAATATATTTTCATCAGTGAGAAAAAAAAAACCTCTTTGGTGTGTTATTTTGTAGTGAGTCACAGCAAAAACTGAAAATAACCAAGGGAAAGGTTGCCAGCTGTACTGATTTTTTTTTATCACTTTGCAAAAAACTGCTGCATTGCTAAACTCAGTTTTTTATTCTCTGTTTGCAAATTCTTGTTGGTTTTGAGGGTAAATAGACGGGGATAATTTCATTGCCAAACACAGCTGTCTCTTTCATTAATTAAGCTGTGTTTTTGTTAAAAATCTGTTGTTTGTAAAGATGGCATAACAGGGTTTGAGTGTTTTGGGGTGATTTTGTTTAGAAAAATGTTTAGAAGAAATTTACTGACAGTGAAATTACTAAGCTATAAGGAAGAAATTTTATTCTTTAAAAATTAAAAATTGAATTCCTTATTATACATGAACCATTCCACAAAATGTCAGATGGTGGCCTACAGGTTGTTTTATTTATTTATTTATTTATTTATTTATGGAGAGGGTAATAGATAATCTTTTGTATTGAAACATTTATGAAAACAAAACATAAAGATCTAATTAGATTCATATAGTATTGTACAGTCACACCTGTTGTAGATATTGGTGCCCTGGCTATAGCAGAATATTGCATACAAGTTATATATATATATATATATATGTGTGTGTGTGTGTGTGTGTGTGTGTGTGTGCGTGTGTGTGTGTGTATATTACTACTACTACTTATCATTTCTAAAGCGCTACTAGATGTACGCAGCGCTATACACTTGAACATGAAGAGACACTCCCTGCTCGACAGAGCTTACAATCTAATTAGGACAAACAGGACAAACAGGAGATAAGGGAATATTAAAGTGAGGATGATAAAATAAGGGTTCTGAACAAGCGAATAAGGGTTAGGAGTTAAAAGCTATATAAAAGCTATATATATACACTATATAAAAGTGTGTATGTATATAATACACACATATATATATATATATAGATATAGATATCTGCAGTTATTTTATAGCCGACGGTAATGGGAATGGCATTCTGGGGCGCTTGCCTTGTAGGCTGGTAAAATCCTCATCCAACTTGCACTGGAATAAACACAGGGCCCTGTTTACTAAAGTGTGCCGTAGGCACGCTGGTGTTTTTAGCGTGCGTTGAAAATTAGCGCACATTAATGCTAGAAACACTCATATATTCCTATGGGTGTCTCTAGTGTTAGCATGTGCTAATTGTTAGTACACACTAAAAATGCCAACACACCTCTGTAAACAGGGCCCGCAGTGTGGATTTGATTTGGTTTGCTTTTCTGGCCTCATTTTGATTCTTCGCAAATGCCTGGGTTAAGGCTATGTGCAGTGGGTGGATTTACTTCTGCAAGAACTCATGATTGCCTTTACGAAGTCCTTCAGGAAAAGGAAAAAGAAAGAAGTGCTCAATTTAGTCGGTGCTGAGGCCACTCCTAAAATAATACCCCGCTTTCAATGCTTTTTAAAGTAGATGCTGAAATTGCCTGACAAATTAAACCTGAACTGGAAAAGAATTGGAGGCCACTGGGTCTTACCTGAAATAGAGACTAGCTTTATCTGGTTTATTCTCATCAGACAAAATTAATTCATATAAGCTGAATATGCTTGTTTGCATGTGTACGTATTTAAAAATTCATACATTATATTGCCTGGGTGCATTTGTACGTAAGTGTATGTGCCCACATAAATGTGACCTCACCCTTCCTCTTGCTGGGGTTTGGGTTTTTCCGTCTCTTTTGCTTTGCAGTCTTTTGCTTTCTAGGTGCTAAAAGGCTTTAATTGCAGAACAAACATTTTCCAGCATAGTTTGAAAGAGTTTTTATTTTCCTACTAACAAATTCCTTTCACCAGTCATCTGACACCATTTTGTTTCACCAGTTCTGACTGGATTTGAACTTGCAGACCAACAATATTCGTTATCAAACTATGCTTCAAAATGTTCTGTGACACGGGAGGTGTATAGAAATCCAACTTGGGGAACGGAAGACGTGTGTATTTTTGCATTTGTCATCAAACATGAAATGAAAATAATACGTACTGGCCAGTAGCTATATATTCTAGCAGTATTTGGAGGTAATTTTGCAAATGGATAGTTGTGTGTAAAGTGCTAGAGGGCCTCTGTTTTAAAGGAACATAAGCACATTTGTACCTTTATAGATACTTTTTCAGAACCAGCCCCTAGAGCACATAAAAGCCTACATACCAATTTACACCTGCTATGTAAAAGATGCAGATGTGTGCATGTACTCTACAGCTGTATATATGTATTTTATAAAATATGTACACATTTTAACTCCGCCTCCACGCCGTCCATACTGTGTCCTCGGGGACACCTGTGTGTGCAAATCACGTGAAAATCAACATGCTCTTTCTGTGCACCTATTTTTAACATGCGTATGCAGTTGCACAATTTTATTAAATCCTTTTTCTGAGAGAAAAACATGCTCAACATGTGGAAAATTCTTCGTAAATTTTAACCCCTTCTCCCCACACTTAAAACATGCTGTTCACAGTACAGATCAAGCCTGTTTTTTTTTTTTTTTCATTTTTATACCAAAAAGATACACAGACTCTGAGTTTGCTTATTGTGGAGCTTGTAGTTCTACCCAGTCATTAGTGGCAATAAAGGTACTTAAATATAACCTGTCAAAAGTGTGTGTGGGGGGGCGGCGGGGCAAAGAGAAAAAAATCTGTTGGTCGTTCTTTAGCAAAATAAACCTTGAACAAAATGGACCATAAGACAACAGCTAACAGACTTTATACAAAAGCATTCAGTCACACAAATAGGAATCATATTAATTGGCATGGTTTTTGGCATTTTTGCTCAGTAGTATTTATTTATTTATTTGTTGCATTTGTATCCCACATTTTCCCACCTCTTTGCAGGCTCAATGTGGCTTACATTATATCATGAATAGTAGAGACACATGAGAAATAAACATTTAGTATATTATGATTATGTATTATGATAATAAAAAAGACACAACGTTTTGCATAGCTTAGTTAGGGGAGGGAGTATTTGGTTAATATGGCTATCTCCAATATCAGTCAGTCATGGTTTTGCTTCCAGCCACACTCAACCTCATTACAAAACCGGAGCGCATTCCTTCTCTCCCTCCCATCTTCTGGCCGTTTGAATCCCAGCCTCAGAGCAGACTGCAGCTGCAGGTCCCATAAAAAGATTTTGATGCTTAAGAAAAATCATTTCCCCTTTCTTTTTCTTCCTTGTATATTCTTTTTTTTTTTTTTTTAACATTGTCAAAGATGTCTAACTGCTAAAAATTTGTGATAAAGATAAACCTAGGCACACCAAGCTATGTAAGAGTTGTACTTGGTGGCATGGCTTGCAGGAAACTCGTTTCCTCATCCTTTGGTGTTAGTTAAAGGGGCAGTAGCCACTAGAGATCCTTAAGCATGTATTAGCATTCCTGTTTCCAGATTTTTGCTTCCACTTCTAAAGGTTTCTTTGCTTGTTTGATGTATTGTATTTCTTACATTTTTAGGCATATATGGAATACAAGCTGGGTGCCTGTGACTAAGGCCATGCCCCTGCTTTGCTCCTTTAAAAAAAAAAATTCTCCCCTCTTGAGTGTGCAGTCATTTGTGCTGTCTTCCCGTTTTGCATGTCTGCATAAGGTTTCTCCCTTGCCCCCACCCACCCCAGAGCCCCAGTTTACTTAGATTTATGGTGATTTTTGAATAGCTTTCAGAAAGAGTAAGCAAGAATGAAACAGAAATCAGAAGAAAGCGGGGGGGGGGGGGGGGGGGGATCTTAATAATGTTGATTGTTTGAGCTGTCAGGTGAATTTCGCTGAGCATGCACAGCTGTGCTCCTAATAAGTCTTCAAACTGTTTTTAATTGAAAATATTTCAAAAAATAAAAGAAACAGACATCCATTACAGGGATAATTTTTTTTCAGTTTTGTGCCTTGACAAATTAACAAGTACAGCGAATCTTAACTGTGTTTCTACTGCCATGTATTGCAGTGGGCCAAATAGAGATCACCTTGGCTGTTGTCACTCCGCACAACTGATCTGTGGCTGTCACATGAGCTGTCACTGAAGCCTCCCCACCCCCCAAAAAACAAGAAAAACTTGCACATAAACATCCATTCCTTTTCACCCATTCAGTAGAAGGCAGCCTAACATGTTCTTGTGTGCCGATTTTCTCATTCCTGTGCAATTATTTGATCAGGTGTGAATTAGAATTCTGTTCATTAAACATGCTTGTTATTCGGCACAAGAGGGTAACAGGAATGAGAGGAAGTGACTGCCTACAACAGTAATTAAACATGTGTAACCAATTAGTGGGTTTTCCACGATGGCACAAGCATATAATTTGCTTAGTCGCTCTACAAGAATAGATGAAGATAGGTACTAAAAGTGTGTTCTGACTGCTACGTTCTCATGTTTAAACATGTCAGCATTAATGATCTTTAAATATATAATTTCTAGTTTAGCAAGCCACTGAACTCTATTGGTTAATGACAGCAACATGTAATTTCAGTTCTATTTTGCTATGGAAATATTACATTTGACAGTCAATTAATTGTACTAAGTATTGGCGATATCAGATGTAGGGCTACAACATAGTGCCCTTGTTTCGCGATTGCAGAATGGCTAATTTTAGCTCTGTGTCAGGGCGTTTAAGATCTAGCAATGCTTTGTCTAACTATTTACAGAACAAGGAGGGCTACCTTCTCTTTTGTTTTACACATTTTTATTGTATTTTATTTTAACTTTTTTTTTAACGGATATGTGAAGTCTGTACTCTTTTGGCACTTCACATGACATTTCTAAAATGAATGTGCTTGAGTGAAATTTCTGCAGGAGTTAAATAAAATGCTTATTGCTTTGCAAGGTTATATAGAGTTACATTAAATCTTTGGTATCTGGATGCTCCATAAAGATAATAAATCTAGGTAGTCTTTGCCCACAGTTGAGTAACGGAGGCTCAGTTTGACCTGTCAGGTGCTGATGTGAGTTTGAAAGGCTACAGATTAGTTTAGCAATGTTAAGTGAACTAGCAAAAGGCATCTCTAATGTTGCTGGAAATGAGGAAGCTGGATGGGAAAGGGGAATCCTAATGAGCCCATCAAAAGCCTGATTTGTACCCAACAGACAAGGTAGCTGCGAATTATATGAAAATATTGGAAATCAATGGCTTCTATGGAATTTCATTAAGAAGCAGTATCCACAATTGATAGAGCCTCATAATTTGATGGATTGGGCTAAGAAAATGATTAGCTAGGTAGAAGGAGTCATTGAATACGCTCTCTGGGACCTACAAAGTGTTGAAGTGGGGTAATTTGTACAAAATAAAAAACTATTGATTTCACTTATGTGCAAAATTTTCAAATGTGGGATGGGGTTGTCTTGCAAGTCAGTGGCTGATGCAATTTTTTGATTTTTCCAGCCGTCCCAGGGGAAGGAGCAGATGACGGTGATAGTGGGAATGAAAGCAGAAGCGGAAGTGAAGAAACCAATGTCTGTGAAAAGTGCTGCGCAGAATTTTTTAAGTGGACTGACTTCTTGGAGCACAAGAAAAATTGCACTAAAAATCCACTTGTGCTGATTGTGAATGACGACGAGACAGCAGCACCCCCGCCACCGCCCTTGGAGGAATTTCCAGACCCTTCTCCTGTCAGTTCTCCCAGTGACCAAGCAGACAGCGAGGCCGCTGAAGAAAGCATCCAGGCGGAGAACAATGACAGCTGTGAGCTGAAAAGCGTTGAGAAGGAAGAAGAACCTATGGAGGTTGAGCCCTCTTCAGAGAAGAGTTACCAGAGTTCAGACGTCACCTCGGACACACCTACTCCTCTACCTCAAGTTCCGGAACCATCTTCCATGACTAATTATAACATGCCAAACACTAATGTTACATTAGAGACTCTGCAAAGCACTAAAGTGGCAGTTGCACAATTTTCACAGAGCGCGAGGTATGCGGGTAGTGTCAATCTGCCCACTGGTGCCACGGCAATGGCTATTCCAATGATCCTGGAGCAGTTAATGGCATTACAGCAGCAACAAATTCACCAGCTCCAGCTAATTGAACAGATTCGCAGTCAGGTAGCAATGATGAATCGACAGGCACTGCGTCCATCTCTGAATCCAGCGGCGCCTTCCCAGAGTGCGCCTGTGCCTGCTTCAAGCCAGCTCCAGGGCTTTGCTACACATTCTGCCCTCCAGTTACCAACAAGTGTTCCACCCACTATTGCAGTGCAGGTCACCAGCAATCAGCCACCTAGTTTTGAAGCCCCTCAGCACATCCCACAGCCTGCTTCTGGAGCAAACACCCCAAGTGTACCTAGTAATGGATCTTCCGCCCCTGCTGAGTCAAGCGTGTCCTCATCTACTAATGCCAATCCGGCATCCGTGGCTTCTGCTTCTGTGTCAAACACTGCTACTAGTTCTTCACACCCACAGAGCGCATCGACTCCACCCTCAGGAGGACATGGGAATCTCCTCACCCCAGCTTCCAGCCTGCCAAACCCACTTCTACCTCAAACTTCATCCAGCAGTGTGATCTTTCCCAACCCCTTAGTTAGCATTGCTGCAACTGCTAATGCACTGGATCCTCTGTCTGCCCTCATGAAGCATCGGAAAGGAAAACCTCCCAATGTTTCAGTGTTTGAAACCAAGTCGGCTTCTGAAGATCCCTTTTTTAAACACAAATGTCGATTTTGTGCCAAGGTGTTTGGAAGCGACAGCGCTTTACAAATCCACCTACGGTCACATACGGGAGAAAGACCTTTTAAATGCAACATATGTGGAAATCGCTTTTCCACCAAAGGTAACCTAAAGGTTCATTTTCAAAGGCACAAAGAGAAGTATCCCCATATCCAGATGAATCCCTATCCTGTTCCAGAGTATCTTGACAATGTCCCCACTAGCTCTGGAATCCCATATGGAATGTCATTGCCTCCTGAAAAACCCGTTACAACATGGTTGGACAGCAAGCCTGTATTGCCAACCATTCCAACCTCTATTGGGCTACAGCTTCCCCCCGCCATGCCCAGTGTTAACAATTTCAGTGATTCCCCAAGTATCACACCCATGAGTAGGTCCCCCCAGAGGCCATCTCCTGCTTCCAGTGAATGTAATTCTCTGTCTCCCAGCATAAATAATTCTGAATCAGGCATTCCAGTGACTGCAGAATCCCCACAGCCTCTTCTCAGTGGTTCTTCCATACCTAAAACTGAACCCATAAACTTACCCCCCACAAATGCAAGACCAGGAGAACTTTCTGTAAGTGCCCAGAATTCCTCAGCTTCCACAGCTTCAAATCCTACAGCAACCGATAGCAGTGTTTCAACAACCCTCCCAAATGCTGTGCTTCCATCCATGTCTGACCAGTTCAAAGCAAAGTTTCCATTTGGTGGTCTGCTAGATTCTATGCAAACTTCAGAAACCTCAAAACTGCAACAGTTAGTGGAGAACATTGACAAGAAAATGACAGATCCAAATCAGTGTGTCATTTGTCACCGCGTGCTTAGCTGTCAGAGTGCACTCAAGATGCATTATAGAACACATACAGGAGAAAGACCATTTAAATGCAAAATTTGTGGACGTGCCTTCACTACAAAAGGCAATCTGAAAACACATTTTGGCGTTCATCGAGCAAAGCCCCCGCTTAGAGTGCAACATTCGTGTCCCATTTGTCAGAAGAAATTTACAAACGCTGTCGTACTACAGCAGCATATTCGTATGCATATGGGTGGACAGATTCCAAACACGCCACTACCAGAGGGCTTCCAAGACGCCATGGACTCAGACTTTTCCTATGATGAAAAGAATCTTGAAACAATGAGTAACTATGATGATGATATCGATGACAATTCCATGGAAGAGGATCTGGACTTAAAGGACACCACAAGTGACTCATCTAAACCTCTAGTATCTTACCCATCTCCCACCTCACCACCCTCTGTAATCTCTAGTATTGCTGCTCTGGAGAATCAGATGAAAATGATTGATTCTGTCATGAACTCGCAACAGCTCATGAGCTTAAAATCTATGGAAAATGGGTCAGGGGAAAGTGATCATTTAAGCAATGACTCTTCATCAGCTGCTGGAGATCTCGAAAGTCAGAGTGCAGGCAGTCCCGCCATGTCAGAATCGTCTTCGTCTATGCAGGTTTTGTCGCCTGCAAACAGCAATAGTGAAAGTCTTAGGTCAAAATCCCCCGGTTTTAGCAACCAGGAAGAACCGCCAGAAATCCAGTTAAAGGTAGAAAAGCCCGACACCCCACCAGCTGCTCACGAAAATGGAGGTGCACTAGATCTGACGTCCGCCAACCCCGGCAGACCCGTCATCAAAGAGGAGACTCCTTTTACCCTGCTCTTCCTGAACAGAGAACGTGGTAAGTTTAAAAGTACTGTTTGTAATGTCTGTGGCAAGCCTTTTGCTTGTAAAAGTGCATTGGAAATTCACTACCGCAGCCATACTAAAGAACGTCCCTTTGTTTGTACACTCTGCAGTCGTGGGTGTTCCACTATGGGTAATTTAAAACAGCACTTGCTGACACACAAATTAAAAGAGCTTCCTTCTCAGTTATTTGAACCCAACTTTACTCTAGGTCCCAGCCAAACTACTCCTACCCTGGTCACCAGCACTGCGCCTGCCATGATCAAAATGGAAGTGAATGGTCACAGCAAGCCGATCTCATTGGGTGAGGGCCCCCACCTTCCAGCTGGAATCCAGGTTCCTGCTGCTCCACAGACAGCGATGAGTCCAGGCATCACCCCTATGCTGGCACCCCCGCCACGACGGACTCCCAAGCAGCACAACTGCCACTCGTGTGGGAAGACCTTCTCCTCAGCAAGTGCACTGCAGATACATGAGCGCACCCATACTGGTGAAAAGCCATTTGGTTGCACAATCTGTGGTAGAGCTTTTACAACAAAAGGGAATCTTAAGGTAAGGAGAAATCTCTCAAATCTTACACACGAAAAAATAAAACGAAAAACATAAGGAATTTAGAGTTTAAAATGTACAACCGTTTGACTGTAGAAAGAGAACTGCATGCTTTGACCATGGTCATGTTGTCTCTTGTGAAATAAGCTGCAAAGCATTCCTTCTTTGACAGTGCTTAGAACGAGCAGGAGCGTACTTTCTGTACCTTTTTTCTCCCTAGAACAATGATGGTTAGCACAAAAGGAGAAACATACATTAGAAATACAGATGAAAGAGCGGTGAGGCTTAAAAATTAGTTTCAGTAATTGAGAGGGAGGGAGCCTCTGGCATACTTTACTCTCCATCCCACAACCGTATTGTAACTACAGAAGAGTCCCTCCCTGTCAGCAGAGTACCTCGGCTGTGTGTGTGTTCATCTTCAAAAGTTTCAAGTTTATTCCAGACCATATACTGAACTGGATTTACATTCATGGCAGTTTGCAAAACTAAAACTCTAAATAAGTAATAAAAGAAAGAGAAATTAAATGTTTTAACTTCAAAATTAGCAAAGAGAGAACAGGAGCAGTGTGTCTTAAGCCCCAGCTGACCTTGCACCTTGAGCTGCCCCCATACTGGGTTCGAGAGCTGTCAGAGAAAATTGTGGATTAGTTATATTAAAATTAATTACCAAATGTATTCAAGAATAAGAAAGTTTTGAGTCCTTTCTTGAATGTTTGCAAACATGTTTGCAGTCTTAGGTAGGAGCGCAAAGTGTTCCAAAGGGAAGGACCTACTACATATAAATAAGAAACCTGGGTCGGTTTGATGCAAAAAATCCCCAACCACACCCCTTGTCAGCCGGGGTTAGGGATGCCTGTGAGAGTAGAGAGACATGGTTATTGCTCAAGGGTGACATCTGCTGGCCAAATTTAGAGTCCATGATACCTTGTTCCAGATACAGCTCGGATGCATGGCTCCTGGCCTCAGGACCGTTGCTGCAATCATCAGACTAGAGAGGGTGGGTCTGATAAAATAGGAAGGAGAAGGCTCATGGAGTTATAATTCCAGCAATTGAACTGGAAGGTAGCGGAGGAAAGAGGAGCCAGCCGCTGGCTCAAGAAAAGGAGACCAGTGCTAATCCGCTAATTGGATGATGATGACATAAACTTCCCTGGAATACTGCTAAAGTACAAATAGTTCCTGGTGCTTTCTCTAGAGTGATAAATACACTATATTTGTTTTCATTTCTAGTACAGGAAGGAACTAAAGGTAACTGTAAGAGAAAAAAATCTGGTCTAATGAAGTTTGAGCTGCTAGTAAAATGAGTTTGGTGCAGTGAGAGAGATTCAAGACAGAGGATTATCTTGCAGTTTGGTAGAAAAGTGCAAAACATACACTGGACACATTTCAAAGCCATTTATCCAGGTAAATCAGTCTTGACCCTGCTAACTTGACTTGGATGAAAGTTGTCTTCTACTGCCTAGCGAAAAGCATGTGGGGTCCTTTGCAGTCTGTCTGCTTTTAACCAGGTCAAAAATGATCATTACCAGGTTCAGGGGCGGAGAGGTTTGAGGGGCAAACAGCATGTGAAAATTAATTGCCCGCACCTTTTGTGTGTGTACAGTTTGCAGGGTATGCTCATGCAAAATGGATGTTTCCCTTTTGCTAGGTGGCCTATTTCTGGCTGCCCCGTGATGCACAGAGAATAGTTGGATTAGCACAGGTTGAAATCTGTGGTGACTGTTGTCAAGGATTCATCTTCTCTTATGATGTTCAGTCCCTTCTCCAAGCATTCAGTCTCCTGGCTAACACAGGAAAACATAACGCTTGGGTAAGAAATGGTCAGCGCAGTGAAATTGTAAAAGTTTCTTGTTTTCCTGTAACAGAATT
This sequence comes from Microcaecilia unicolor, assembly GCF_901765095.1. Taxonomy (NCBI): domain Eukaryota; kingdom Metazoa; phylum Chordata; class Amphibia; order Gymnophiona; family Siphonopidae; genus Microcaecilia; species Microcaecilia unicolor. The sequence continues at coordinate 424,645,225 of NC_044031.1, forward strand.
TGAATTGAACCCAACCTCTGTTACTTGTTGAACAAAGGAGAGAGCGGAGGAGAAAGGGATTGGTGATCAATTTTGAGTGTGGGATAAAGAATGACTGAGAAAACACAGGACTGAAACCTTGGTAAAATACTTAAACTAAAACATGCTGCCATAATCCTTTCCGTGACCCCCACACTTTGGCCAAGTCTGAACGTCTCCATGTCCAGTGATCTTTACTGGTAACAGAGTAAATTCACTGCATAGGAGAAGAGAGTCTTGCTAGTAAAAATATGAAAATTTCCTAGGTGTAAGTTGTGAAAAAAAAAAGGACACACCACATGCTACTGATGCAGGATGGCCCCCAAAAGAGTTATTGGCTATGCAGAAGTTTAAAACCTGTGCTGTTATTAAGGTTTTAATTTTTGCAATCAGTTTGACGCTGACTGCCAGGTCAAGGGTGTTTCATTGCAGAGGAGATAAAATAAATGAGTTCTTGGCCACTGAAAATGGCAGTATTCAGTAAGGAAAATACAGCAGTACAGTCCTCAAGATTTGGAATCCAGTGTGCACAGTATATTTTCATTTTGATTCAGTGATTTGCACTCTGAAACAGCAATGGCATGGCTCGGAGAATTCAGTTGCTTTTAATAATACTTGTCATTTTATGGGTGGCAGAAGAAGGCAAAAACAGAAATTAATAAAAGAAAAATAACTTTGCACAGCATGTTCCCCCTGTGAATATCATCAGACCTTTCATGTGCTGGTGATGTTAGGCGAGGATCAGAGTAACACAAGAATTTCCAGTGTGCAAAATGTGGCAGTGTTCTGGACCATTTTGTTCACATGATTCTAAAATTATAAAAGATATAAATTGATGAGAGATCTTTCCCAATAAGTCAGGTCTTGTTTCAAATGCTCAGTGACACATGTACTGTCATCACAGGTCGCAAACTTTCAAAGAAGGTTAGTTCAGCGCCTTTCCTTTCTGTTTTTTAATCCATCTGATGATTAATAAAACTTGGCATTCAGGAGGCCCGTGACCCTGGAACACTTTCCCGGGATAGGTTATGCATAAACAGAATAGAGCACAGATTAATGAAAGAAGCTGGATATGGTGTGCTGCTGAGAAATGAAGGAAACCTCTTAAATGTGTAATTCAAATAATTACTTGTTAAAACTAATGCAATTAATAATCATTTGCCAAGTTTTACATTTCTGAAAGAAAAAAAATCTTTCTATTTTGGAGGAATGTGTTTTGAATTGTTGATTTCTGTTTACTGCCCTGGTATTTCTTTTCTGGATTTCTTTTACAAGTGCAGATCGGGTGGCTTGGTTAGTTTAGAACTATAACTGTGCAAATGTGTGTGATGTATTACTAACAAGTTAGATTGTGTAGGGGCCAGTCGAAGGGCTCAGTGATGTGTTTTCTGGGATACAAGGCAGGCAGCCCTACTTTGATTTTTCACGTCATGATGCAAAGCTTGGGCTCTCGTTTACTAAACTTATCTCATTGCTTGAGCAGTCTGAAGTGTGCTAAAAATTCAAGTTAATTAATCTGATTGATTCAGAGCTTAAGTATCAAGTCTGATTTAGCAGCAAGATATAGTTCTCCTGAATACAGCTCTTTACAGTAACAACTTGGGGAGGGGTTAAAGCAAGATCAGAGGTGTCTGAGAATCATTTACTGTGTCTGCAGTTGGAGCTGTGTATTTACCTCCCATCAACCGACCACTACAACATGTGGCCTGAATATGAATATGTGAGGAAGGCTGAAAGCAAAAACTGTGGGGGGGGGGGGGGAGGGGAGGGGCATGTGTATGATGGGGGTACAAATGCTTGATTCGGGGGGGGGGGGGGGGGGGCTTTGCTTCAGCCACCTCTCTCACCGGTTTCATGACTGTATGGGAATATGGATCACATGTACCTTTATCCAACCTAAATATCACCTTGTATTTGTTTCTCTACCGGACATGGCAAATGACTTTTCGGTACTATGTAAGCCACATTGAGCCTGCAAATAGGTGGAAAAATGTGGGATACAAATGTAACAAATAATAATAATAATAATAGACACAGACCTGTGTGGGGGACACAGGCGCTTAAAAAGGAAGCTCCTTGTAAAAGAGGGCCTAACAGAGATTAATAAGTTCTATGTTTCTCTATTTTTCTTTGTATAGTGGTCTTTAGTAGTTGGGGGAAGAATGATGACTTATGAGTAGTGAAATCACAGCTTAATTCTAAGCCCCATCTATTTCCACTTAGCAGGGAAGACTGTAGCTGGTCTCTAATGGACTTGCACTGTGTACAGTGCACTAGCATGACCAACTAATTAAGCAGTATTACCTGACAGAGTGAGCATCTCTAAGTCAGTTAATTGGCTGGTGGGGCCCTTAGGCGAAACAGAGTGCCTTCCCTCCCGACTGGTCTTTAGTTCTAGGAGACACCCAGTTTGTAAGGTAATATATTAATTCACCACTTTATTCAAAGTAAAAATAAGAGTTGTAGGGTATGCTCAATAGTTTAGATCCCCTGCCATAAACTGCTGTTTCCATGGAGATTACCATTCGTTTGCAGCCTCAAGTGCCTCCTAGGCCATTAATTCTCAACCACTGGAGCCAATCAGGAAGTGCTGGGTTGGTCCATATGTTTTATTCTGTTTACAGCCATGTTTTAAGGGCACACATATGCTCTCACTATCAAAAACCTAGGACAAATTGCCGGCAAAAAGAAGGCCACGTGGGCAAACTGAGAAATGCAGTGTGGTTTTTTTGTATATGACTATGTATGCATCCGTAGAAGTATATTAGAATTTTGCAGATGCACTATAAATCCTATCTATACAGAATGCTTCATGTCCAAGCCTTACAGTCTATGTATTAAGTTGTGAATGATCGTATTTCTGTAGAGGCAGAACCTTGAATTAGTGGTTTTAATCATTTATAAAGAGAAAATGTATGGAAACTTCTGGTAATCATGCTTATTTTTATCATGATTTATATGTATGTATGTATGTATTTATATAGAGAGCGAGATAGACCGTTCAAGTATGTTGCTATACAAAGATATTAACAAATACAATGTTTGTAGATTTTAACAATATTCCATTCTTAAACTAATACTGCTCACCAAAACCAATGGAAACATTTACCTGCCAGCTTTCCTGGACACAAGTTGGGTATAATTTTATAAAGCATGTTCTGCAAGTGTACACATGTGGAAAGAGCTCTTATATCATTGTGCGAGAATCAGTGGCGATCCTAGGTTGGCTACCACCCGGGGCAGGTCGCCACTGCGCACCCCACCCCCCCACCCCCGGGTGCAGCGGCGTCCGTCCCCCCAGGGTGCAGCACAACCCCCCCCCCCCCCCCCGGGTGCATTCTTAGCTGCTGGGAGCAGCCATGCGGTTTCAGCTCCACTAGCTCCCTGCTTTCTCTGGTTACTTTCTGTTCCAGGGCAAAAGGAACAGGGAACCAACGGAGCTGACAGGCATGCAGCTGCTCTCTGCACCCTCCAGCAGCGTGCACCCGGGGCGGACCGCCCCGCCCTTGGTACGCCACTGGCGAGAATGTACACATGTGAAAAGTAGGTACATGGAATATTGGCTCCTACTTTTACACAATGCACACATGTGGTTGGGCAAAACAGTGGCAGAGTATTTATTTTTGTTACATTTGTACCCCACACTTTCCCACTCATGGCAGGCTCAATGCAGCAGGCAATGGAGGGTTAAGTGACTTGCCCAGAGTCACAAGGAGCTGCCTGTGCCGGGAATCAAACTCAGTTCCTCAGGACCAAAGTCCACCACCCTAACCACCAGTGTGCACATGTATTTTATATAAATTAGTTCTCATTTTCAAAACAGATGCTTTTATCTGCTAAAAATGTCCAAATCCCAATTTCGGAAAGTCAGACTGCAGTTCATCCAAATAGCAACAGGGTGTATTTTGGTCGGGACTAGGGAGGACCCAAAAGTAGGACATCCAACAGGAAGGAAACGTCCATGTCTAAAGAGAAGGACATTTTTATCTAGACCTGTTTCAGTCACGTCCAAGTTACTAAAAAGTGCTCTGAGTGAGCAGCTGACTGCTGGGGGGATTAAGACATGACCCCTCTTTAATTCGCCAGTGGTTGCTGTCCCCTTCCCTCTTCCTTAAAGTGAAAGCAGAAAGGAAAACCAGGCTTCATGTCAGCTGCAGGTATTATGGCCATTTTAGACAACATAGCAAGCAGGTTAGAGGTGTAGCCTAGTGGTTAGTGCAGTAACCTGTAACCCCAGAGATACAAGTTCAAATCCCACTGTAACGCTTCCAATTTTTTTTCGGGGGCTCCCTCCAGGAACAGAAAAATACTTATTATACCTAAAGAAATAAGACTTGCAAGCCTGAAGGCTATTCAAGTGGTGTACATTAGGTACAGTAGGTATCTGTTTCTAGAGGGATCGCGTTTACAGAAAAACAGCTACAGTGGGATGTTCCTTGGTTTACAGGCCACTGCAGTAGCCACTAGCTACTCCTCTGTTCTGCAAGGACATTTTCATAAGAATGCTGCCAGACAGACGTCCCTGTTTCTTGTTTCCCTCCCCTTCCCTCCCCACTTTATAATTTAAATGTTTCAGTTTGTAAAAATGTTGTTTAGGATGGACATCACATATTTTCAAAAAGGAAATCTGAACGTCTTTCCTGTTCAAAAATTCCTGTGAGGTGGATTTTTTTTTTTTAGACATCCCAATTCTGACTTGGATGTTCTTTTGAAAATGCCCCTCCAGGTGTGCATGCATAGACTACACCACATATTTATTCCTTTGGAGCAGGTGTTAATTTGCATGAGAGCATTTGCATTTCAAATGGTCATATAGGGCACCCATGGTGGGTGGGGAGTGGGCATTCCCAGCGGGGCCCTCACTGCCTCCTGAGTAAATGGACGCTTGATCATTTACTAACTCGTGCAAAAAACCCTCACTTTTACCCATGTTGATAAAAGGTGAGCTCAGCGTGTAGCAATCCCATGCGCCAATGCTACCGTGGGCCACCTTTTACCACTGCTTGGTAAAAGGGTTATTTTGTTGGGCTAAACTAGTACTGATTTCATCATAGTTTATCCTATATTTTATAACAAAGCCTAATCTAACACATGTGGAGAGGAATTTTCAATATGTCTAAATCCGATTTGAACATTTTGCAAAAATCATTGAAAAATCCAGTAGCAAATATGGCCATTTTCAAACCAGAAAATCATCGAACTTTTTGTTTTGAAAATGGCCATTTGTCAGATATTTTTGTGCTCAGTACATCTTTCTTTTAGGACCATTTTCCAAAAAAAAAAAAAAAAAACATCCAAGAGAAAAATGCACAAAAGCAAGCTATTGGGATGTATTGGGGGGGAGGGGGGAGCAATATTCTTAGCAGACTGGCCACAAAGACATCACAGCAAAGCAATGGGGCACCCTAGAGGTCACTGCAATGGACTTCACATAAAATGTTCCAGGCACACCTCTGTTACTCCCTTATATTGTATGGTGAGCCCTCCACAACCCACGAAAAGCCTACTGTACCCAGCTGTACACCACTACAGTAGCCCTTGTATCTGCAAGTGTCACCTATATGTGGGTACAGTAGGTATTTAGTGTTTTATGGAGGGCTCTCATGTTCTACCACGTGTATCAGTTAGAGTGGAATATGGGCCTGGGTCCCCTTTTCTACAGCATACTGCACGGACCACTAGGCTACTTCAGGGACCTGCTTGTTGCTCTAATATGAATGTCCTGGTATGTACTATCACTGTCATATCTTAGGGGGCTGGGAGGGGGTCAATGACCACTGGGGAATTTAGTGGGGTTATGGCTTAATACCTCCAGTGGTCATTTAGGGCAACGTTTGGTCACTTAGTCGTGATTGAAACAAGTCTAGCCAAAACAGTCTTAATTTTGGCCCTAGATGTTTTCATTAAGTTCCATTATTGCAGAAAAATGCCCATTCTTTTTGGTGCCATCCACATCCCACTCAAGACATGTCCCCTTGAATTTTGGATGAACTGTGGAGCTAACCCTCATGATGTTTTGTGGACATTTTTTGTTTTGTTTTGAAAATACGCCGCATACTATTGTCCCCCCAAAAGATTTTTCAAATTCAGTTAAAAAAAAATATCAGTGTAACATTTAAAAATTAGGGGGCAATTATATAAAGTGGCACCTATAATTGAAAGCCGCTTATATGCATTAGGTACTATTCTATAAGGTGGTACGAAAGTGCCATAGTGCCTAACTGCAAGGGGAGTATACACATGGACGGAGCATTGGCGGGCTATGACTGTGTCTCCCAGTTAGATATGTAGTTTATAGAATACTATACACATCATTTTCAGACCTAGACATTCGTCATACACAGGGGCGTAGCTAGGTGGGGGCATGGGCCCCCACAGATTTAGCCTTACCCCCTCTACTTTTGACCCCCACCCGCTGCCGACCCTCCCCCGCCACTTTCGACCTCCCCCTCCTGCTGCCACCAGGTACTTTTGCTGGTGGGGTCCCCATCTCCCGCCAGCCAAAGTCTTCTTCAGCGCAGGTCTCCGGCACGTTCGCTGATCTGTTTCTGTGAGTCCTGACTCCTGATGTCCTGCGTGCACATAACGTGCAGGACTTGCATGCAGGACGTCAAGAGTCAGGACTCACAGAAACAGATCAGCGAATGCGCTGGAGACTGGCGCTGAAGAAGACTTCGGCTGGCGGGGATTGGGGACCCCCACCAGCAAAGGTACCTGGCAGCGGTGGTGGTGACGGGGCAGGGGTGGCAGTGGCGGAGGGGTCGGCAGCTGTGGGAGGAGGGCTAAAATATGCCCCCCCCCCACCTCAGGATCTGGACCCCCCTCCCGCCGAGGTCTGGCTATACCCCTGGTCATCGGCATACCTAGATATACGTCACTGGCACACATAGATGTGCCAACTAATGCCTGCCATTGACATGGTGTAAGAGGACGTGCCTACACATGGGTGTTCCAATGTCAACCGTACACTAGTATTCTGTAATGAATCTTGGTATCAAGATGCTGTTTTATAATTGGTGTTTAGTGGATGGCATTGGAACACCTAAACTAAGGAGCCAGATTGTAGACTTGCCCCTTTACTGACCACGGTACTTAACAAACCACCTAGATGGTCTACCAATAGGCAGTATATCAAACTAACATAGACCTTGAAACCTTAGTTGGAGACACAGGGTTCATTGACTTGACAGTGGTCTTTTGGCAAACCGCTTGCTTCAAGGGTCTTCGCACTTTACAGGTCTCCCAGCACACTATCAGAGTTCACAATAGATTTCCCTCTCTTCAACCACGGAGAAAGCTTCTCTTCAGGAGGCATACTACAGAGACACAATGCTGGTGCCTTTTTGAATTTTCACATTGGCATCTTATTATAAAATTAAGCTCAAAGTATTCTTGAAAAGAGAGGAATCACATTGAGAGGAGAAAAGGAATAAGCTTCAGTTTACTACTTCCTGTATGGGTAGATTCCCTTGGCTCTGTGAATCATAGCTCAGAGACCATTCACCTTAGAACAGGGGTTCTCAACCCAGTCCTTGAGATACACCCAGCCAGTCAGATTTTCAGGATATCCACAATGAATATGCATGAGATAGATTTGCTTACAATGGAGGTAATGTATGCAAATTTATCTGATGCTAGAAGGAAGTCTGAATCCTAAAGAAAGTTGAATTGACCCTTGATGTAAAAGCTTGGGGCCTTTTTTAACATAAAACATCCTTGAGGTTAATTTACCTATTTTGCAGTTGGAAAGGAGGCTGAGACAAACAGCAGTACAGTAAAAGAGCAATTCTATAACTGGGCCCCTGCTTTTACTTGTCTCTTTAGCCTGTAAATGTACCGAATACTAACACTTATGTGCATAACTGCTAGCAAGGCACCTAAGCGGTATTCTGTAATGGCACACATAAGTAGCAGTGTGAAAATGCAAGGGGGCATACATATGGGAGGGGCACGGGCGATGCAGCCACTTACATGCATAGCTTACAGAATACTGTAAGTCAGTGTTTCCCAAGTCCGGTCCTGGAGTACCCCTTGCCAGTCAGGTTTTCAGGATATCCACAATGAATATGCATGAAAGAGATTTGCATATAATGGAGGCTGTGTATGCAAATCTCTTTCATGCATATTCATTGTGGATATCCTGAAAACCTGACTGGCAAGGAGTACTCCAGGACTGGACTTTGAAAACACTGCTGAAAGTTACACACACCCTTGCTGCATTGAGGTGTTTGCAGTTCAGTTACCCCCGGGTCATAAGAACATAAGAATATCCATACTAGGGCAGACCAAAGGTCCATCTAGCCCAGTATCCTACTTCCAGCAGTGGCCAATCCAGGTCACAAGTACCTGACAGAAACCCAATTAGTAGCACCATTCCATGCTACCAATCCCAAGGCAAGCAGTGGGTTCCCCCATGTCTATCTCAATAACAGACTAAAACGGGTCTATGGGTGGTGTAACTGTGGGCACATAAAGGTAAGCAGCGCCAATACCGGGTTGCACTAGGATTCCATAATGGAATCTGGGCTCACAGATGCTGCTATATAAGCTCTCATCACGCATCCTTAGGGTACCTAAATTGGGGTGTCCAGTTCAGTGGTGTACCTAGCCTCGTTGCTACCCAAGGCAGGGCACCTCCCTCTGAGTGGAGCACCCCCTCCTCCAAGAAATGGGGTGTGCTGAGCACTCGCAAGGCTGTCGGCTCTGCCAGTCCCCTATCCTCCTGACATCAACTTCCTGTTCCGGGGCGGGGGACCGTCAGAGCCAGCAGCTGCGCAAGTGCTTGGGCCTCCCCTTGCTGCCTGCACCCACGGTGGACCGTCCCCTACTGCCCCATCCTTAGTACACTAGAGGTCCAGTTGTAGAATTGCCCCCTAAAGGTCAACAATATTTGCCGCTCAGAGTTGGAGGAGTGGCAGTGTGGCGAGCCGAACAGGGACAACGAGAGTGAAAATGTATATACGGTGAAGGAGTTTGAGCCCACACACTAATCTGAGTCACGGACTATATGGGCTATCTCAGTTTCCTACGTATGAGCCTTGTTATCTCTTACCAGATCCCAGTTATGTCACTCCCTATAAAATAAACAAGGAAAGCCCACCAGTGGCGCATAGTGTCATCACAGTCTTACTGCAAGAAGCCAAAAAATACTTAACCATGTTTCCAGCTTCACAACACTCTAACCTTGTCAAACATTTATTCACCCCAGCTTTGTGGAAATCAATAGGAAAAAAAATCACAGTCCACCCGATATTCAAAACAATTTACGTGCACAGGAGAGGCTCCTGCCTGCTTAAATCATATGTGGCCACCTAGCCCCTGATGTTTACGTGCACTAAACTAGGCTGAATATCAACTCGGACCTGTCCATGTTAAAAGTGGGCAGATCAAGGGCGGTGTTGGGGAGACTCTGGCAGTTAAGTGGGTGCTGGCAATATACAGTGTCGGGACCTATATAGCTAAGCCTCCAAAATAAATTTATCTGGGTAACTATGCAGGCCTCGCCACTGAATATCTAGACCTAAATTTGCCCGCGGCAGTCAGCATTTAAACAAACACTGACTGCTGCAGGCTGAATATAGGCTGGAGTGTTCTCATGCATGGAAAAATGCCTACGATAGAAAACAAACTCCCAATACATTAGCAAGTTGTGGGGTATGAAACAAAAGCCAGCATGTATCTTAATGAAAAACAAAATACTCTTATTCACATCCACATAGTCTTTATTCTGCACTCTTCACTCATAGCTTACCCCTGCATAAAGAGGCAGTATTCACATGATAGCACACACCATTGCATTCAACGCAGCCTGCTTTCCTCAATTTCTGCACTACTGTTCAGGGCTGCTGAGAGACGGAGCTGGGCCCAGGGCAGAGCTGCCGCTGCCCCCCCCCCCCCCCCACTTTAGGATGCAGCCGCCATTGCACCCACCCCTGCCCCCTTCCTTCATACGTCAGTGCATCTGCTCCTCTCTGGCCTTCAAAGAGGCCTGCCCGGCACCAGGGTCTGTGTCTCTGTTGCTCCTGTGTGCCAGGACCGGGTTATCACGTTATCCCAATCACCCAGGTCCCAACAAGAGAAGGAGAAAGACATACCCTGGCACTGGGCCCTCCTTGGAGGCCGGGCCGGGGGAATTTTGCCCCCCTCCCCCCTCTCGGCAGCCCTGCTACCGTTCTTCCCTCACAGTTCTGTGGTCCTGTTCCATGCAAGCCGGCAATGTCAGGGACACTGACCAGTGGATCCTTATCTGTCACACACAGGTTTCCATTATTATATTACCTGCCCTGGATCTCCAACATTCAAACCATAATAGAAATGGTGTCTTCATGCATCCCACTCCACCTTCTACAGCATAGCTCTCACATTCGCTGGCAAAGTGCCTTCTAAGTTAAGATATCTTGCACTTTTCTTACTATCCCTGCCTTCAACAGGGTTGTATATTAGTACTCATAGAGGTAACCATGCAATGTAGAAAGCCCAAAAAGTGACTGTTGCCACTCACGTTTCTTACCCTTTCTCTAAAGCCTGCCCTTTATAATCGTCCAGAGCACATAGTGCCTTTTTAGCTAAGTTTAGACAACACAAAACAGAACCGAGATCTGCTGTTGGAAATGGCCTTCGTAGTTCAGAGTGAGGGAGTAGCCTAACATTTAGTGCAGTGGCCTGAGAAGCAGGGGATCTGGGTTGAATTCCCACTTTAGCTCCTTGTGATTCTGAACAAGTCACTTAACTCTCCATTGCCCCAGGTACAAAATAGGTAAACTGCTTTGATTGTAAGCACAGCAAGGCAGTATCCATCCCCTTTTCCATTGCATGCTCATTGATTGAGAAGGGGAGATGTTAGTTAGGGCCAGAAGTTGGAATATGACCACCAGTCACTGCCACTGCTGTTCATGTAGCAGGTCAGGTGGGAACAATACTGAGACAAGGAGTAGGTCATGAGGGTCCCACTTAGGGTTACCATATGGCTCCAGAAAAAGGAGGACGGATTGAGCCAGCCGGATTTTACTTCCATTGCTTGAAAGCAATGGAAGTAAAACCCGGCTGGCTCAATTACTTCCATTGAAAGCAATGGAAGTAAAACCCGGCTGGCTCAATCCGTCCTCCTTTTTCTGGAGCCATATGGTAACCCTAGTCCCACTTCTCTTATCGTTCAGTCTTAGAAGAGCTGAGTCTGCAAACTTCATTTAAGGTCTAATGTGTGCTGTTAGAACAAACGTGAGTCTGTTGTTTCATAGAAAAACACCTTGCTTTGCTCTTGTTGAACTCGGTTCTCATATATAAGGGGTTTTTTTTTAATATCTTTCATAGACCAGCCTAGGCCCTGTGAGGCCTCTGCTCCTTCTTAGAGTAGAGATAGATCCTGTATTCCAGGTCATAGAAGGCAGAAGTAGAGGGAGCAAAGGCATCCCAGCATTTTGAGAGACCTCAAAAGTATCAGCTATGACTGCTGGAGGTCATCCACCTCCTGCTTCCCTGTATATGTCTGTCATTGACCACCATGGTGTGTCTTCAAGTGGAAATTCATGTGGTGTTTTCCTCTGTCTGACACTCTGCTGTGGTATATGTGGTGGTCTCCTGTATTGTTCTTGTGTGTCATTTGCTCCAGTTTTAATGACCCACTGACATTCTCCTTCAGTCATTCTCTGTTGTTTGTGTGCTCACACAATCACAGTATTTCCCTCTTTTTGGTTTGACTACAGTCCTATGTTGCATGTAATGGAAAAGCATGTGCTATTTCAGTCTTCCTTAGAGTAACATCTCCAAATGGGATTGTTTTGTATATACTATGACAGGCATAAACCACAAACTTTACTGAGGGTATTGTTAGATATGATCTCAGTCTCTTAATTGTACTGCTAGATCTCTTCTTAATACTGCCACTGGGCTGATGAGAGTTATGTGTGTTTGACACGAGTCTGCAGTACATTTTGAGGGCAGTTTTCAAATCTCCCTCCACTGGCACATGGGTGAATTTTACCACAGGCTTTGTGCCAGTTTTCAATGAGAAAATCTGAGCATACTTACAGTTTGAGAATACATCCACAGACATTTCCACATGGCGCATCTTGCGCAGAAACCGTGTACAGTGTTCATTAATGCTTCTCCTGACTTAAGTCCACCCCCTAATGGTCTAGATAAAATGAATGTGCATTGCTGAATACGTATCATTTTACCTGCATAGCCAGGCTTTCATAAGGGAAAGGGAAACGGGACTTGATATACCATCTTTCTGTGGTATTTTGCAACTACATTCAAAGCAGTTTACATATATTCAGGTACTTATTTTGTACCAGGGGCAATGGAGGGTTAAGTGACTTGCCCACAGTCACAAGGAGCTGCAGTGGGAATCGAACCTAGTTCCCCAGGATCAAAGTCTGCTGCACTAACCACTTTCTTTCCCTTTCCTCCCTTTCTGCATATAAAACCTTTAAAAATTGCCCTGCCCATGTTCTCTCTTTTGTGCATCATGCCTTTGCATTGTTTCCTCATGCTTCTTAGTGTAACAGTAAACCTTTTTCATTTATGTGAACTGCTTTGAGATTGTTGTGTTCGGTGGTTGCGTATGATAATACGTGCATTTCACTTTCTACCCACTAGAGGGCTGGAGTCCTGCAAACCATATGTGAATTCATTCTCTGCTGTTTGCTCTGGCAATGAAGACATAATTCCTAGTGAAAGTGCAATTCTTTGTGCACTTTCTTTCCTGCTTTTCACCTGCTGCTTTCTAATTCATGGGGCTTCCTAAGTGACTGTCCTTTAAAGGTTCATTTTATGTACTGGGGAGTCTCCATCCGTCTGTGTGTCTTTCTGCACATAGGCATAGGAAGAAAGACACACATGCTCCATACATCCCCTGTTACCCTAACAAGGCACACTGTACCATGTCTTTTCACAGCCAGTGTCTGAACAGACATGCATGAGTTTGCAAATAAAGGAAAGGGAAACACATCATTTTGCCACACTTTGGGAGCAGTTCTATAGCTGGAGGCCTCCATTTAGGCCCCCTGAGGCTGCAAGGTAGGTAGGTGCCTGTTCTATAACAGGCCTAGGAGCCTGATATTCAGCCAGTGGGAATCAGCATTTTAATGCCCACCGCCAGCGTTAAACCTGGAAATTCCATGCTGGGCCATGTCTGCGCTTCAGAATTGAATTTCCAGGTTTCCGGAGCAGACTAACACATGACCAGTTAAGGGCCTCTTTTACTAAGGTATGGTAGGCCTAATGCAGGAGGCCACATGCTAGAAAGGCACTACTGCAGGACGAACTGAGGTGTCCCGCAGTAGTTTCCCGCTCAGCACGTACTAATCCCACACTGGAAGATATTTTTTATTTTCCAACGTGAGTGGCGTGCCCATGAGCAGAGAGTAGGCATGCCCACACTAATTGGGTAGTATGAGCACATTACCGTACACTTATCAATTAGCGTTAGAGTAGCGCAGAGCCCTTGCCACCTTCTAAATATGTGGCAGTAAGGGCTCCCGCAGTAACGGCCATGCGCTCATGGCTATTACAAAAAAGTATGGCACGGCGGCCATTTTATTGCTGTGCTAAAAGTGGCAACAGTGCACGGAAAACCCATGCACTGATAGCAGCACCAGCCACTTTCTAGTGCGGCTTAGTAAAAGGACCCTTAAGTGCAATATTCAGCATTTAACTGGCTATAGGTTACCGCATAAAGGTAGGACTGACTTTTATACAGTCCTGTTTATGCAGTTAACCTGATGGTTTAAATGTTGAATATCAGCCCTTAACTGGCCAAGTACTGACAACACCCCCAACATAGCCGATTTTCAGTTTGGCGCTAACCGGTTTCAGCGGCACTAACCAATTCAGTGCCGCTGAAAATTAGCAGTCAGCCCCAAACAGGCGATTTAACTGAAAGGGAGCCATTTCTGACTGGGTAAATTGCTTTGAATGTTGTCCCCTAGGTGTCTAGGTTCCATTATAGAATACTAGTGTCACCCAGTTTTGGCATTCCTAACATCGAGGTGCTTTCACTTATGCCAGTCATAGAACTGGCATAGGTGTGGAAGCCTAAATGCAGCGCGGAGAGCGCCCAGTAATTTACATGCGTAAGTGGGAGCCCTGCCCATGCTTCGCCCCTCTGTACACCCACCTTGCAAATTTGTGCTATGAAAGTAGCATGAGTATTTGCAGCATAGTGCTTAGATTATTGCTGTCTACAGCACATACATGCGTACATCCGTCTTAAATATTTACATGTGTAATGTTGCATATAAGTGTGAGCACCTAGATTACAGTATTACCCTTCACATTGCGCTTTTCAATTTCTTTCCTAGTAATCTCATTCGAACATGCTCATACTCTGTAGCTGGGAACAGAGAAGGTCCCTGTCAGTAGCAAAGGGAGGAATTTGTTCAAAAGAGGGTCAAAGTAACTTTTTGCATTACCCAACAGAGCTTTCTGTGGAGCAGGTAGTAATATTTATTTATTTAACACATTTATACCCCACATTTTCCCACTAGTCGCAGGCTCAATGTGGCTTACACAATACCATAGGGCAGACTACAGTTCAGTAAAATACAGTTAAACAATGTAAAGTAAGGTAGTGATCATATAGGTATTGTATAAAACAACAAAGATAATAAGAGATAATAAAAGATCAATAAGGCCCCAAAATTTTGCTGTGACAATAAAGCAGTAACTTAAGTTGAGTCTGGAGGATAATAGGAAGGGTGATGCAGGAGCAAGCAGCAGTGAGTGGCTAAGAAATACAGGGAGGGTGCTGAATAAAAGTTACTTTTGTCAATCCCTGGCTGTGAAGATTTCTTGGTCCACCCCTACTTCTTGGTTTGCTGTTTGGATTATACATAGGGTTTTTAACCTCTACCTTTGGGTTTGCTTTGGTGCCTTCTTGTTACTGCACATACTTTTGTGCATGTAACTCATAGGGGAATTTTATGTTTAAACAATTTTATTGATATTTTTCATAATTAACAAACAGAAGTATATAAAAATTTAAGACATGAAGAAAAATTGAAGTTAACTTACATCACATCCTGCCCTCCCAGTCTACAATCCCCATCCCCCAAAGCAACCATCCCGTTGCCCCATCCTTGATTACCAGTGCAAGTTGCATGCAACTCCCAGAAGGCCTTGGCTCTTATATCCCCCTGAGTCTATAAACAACCCCCTCCCCCCTTGTCCCAGGAGACAGTCATATTAGAATAACTCTATGAAACAACAGATCCAAATAACTTCTAATCATAAACTGGCCGATATTCAGCGCTATTTAACAGACTAAGCACTAATATTAAGCACAAGATAGCTGGTTATCTCAGTTGAATATTACCGCTTAGCACATACCCCTGGATTCTATATAGCGCACCTAGAGATCCATGCCAAAATTGGCGCGGATTCTGTAACAATGCACGCAATTTAACAAGCTAATGAGTGCTGATAACAGCACTTAACAATCAATAATGAGCACTAATTGGCACTGATTAGAATTTAGGCGCTCAACTCGCTAAGCATATTCTGTAATGTGTGCCGAACTTCTAACACACAAAAGTAAAAAGGGGCGTGGTTATGGGCGGAGAAATGGGTGTTTCATGGGTGTTTGAAATTTAGGTGCCTAGTTAGGCCCAGTACACCTAAATCTACACACTGTGATTTATGCCATGTTTTCGTTGGTGTAAATAGATTTACTATTACTACTACTACTTATCATTTCTATAGCGCTACTAGACGTACGCAGCGCTGTACACTTGAATATGAAGAAGCAGTCCCTGTTCGACAGAGCTTACAATCTAATTAGGATTAGGCACTGAAATATCAACTAATTGTATTCTATGATCAGTGCCTAGATTTAGGTGCCAATTATAGAATACACTTCGCACCAGTTTTTTTAGACACCATATGTAGAATCTCCCCTATATTGGCTAACTGGCTAAACCTAAACCTTCAACTGTCCCCTATCCCTGATATGTCCTGTCTGTCCTAACCCTTATCCCTTACTTGTCCTGTCTGTCATAATTAGATTGTAAGCTCTATTGAGCAGGGACTGTCTCTCCATATTCAAGTGTGAAGCGCTGCGTACATCCGGTAGCGCTATAGAAATGATAAGTAGTAGTAGTATATCATGTGATATAACTGGCTAGCTGCAAATATTCAACGCATCACCAGCAAAGTTTAATGGCCAAATAGGACCGTCTAAATAGCAGTCCTATCTTTGGCTGCTATAAACTTAACCAACCAGCGCTGAATATTGGCATAGTCGGTTAAGTTATACTGGCAAAAAAAAATGGATGTTCAGTGTCGATCACCGGAAACGGCCCAGCATTGAATATGTGGGCTCAGCACCGATCACGTGATTTAGCCAGCCTGCCTCCCGAGGGCTGAATATCAGCTGGAAAGTATTTAAGATAAGGCTTCCTCCAAGCAAGGTCAATGACTGTATGTAGGAGTTCCAAATCTTCAGAAAAGTTTTCTTCCATTTCAGGGAAACCCGAGCTTTCCTCACTTCCCAACAAATCTGTAAGTGTAATTGATTTCTCCATTGCTAACATGCTGGGGTGACTCTGAAGTCCAGGACTGCAAAATATATTTATGCGCCAAAAGGCACATTTTGAGAAATAATATTGTGAGCACCTGTGTACCAGGCACAAAGCTTCAGGTGGGCCTGGGTGGGCCCAGGTCCACCCATTTGGTTGTCCTTCTCCAATCGGTGCACTGGGAGTGCACTGCACAGTCTTTTAGATCTGCTGCAGTTCAGCTACCTGCATTAGGCAACCGGCAGCAAAAACAACTGTAGAGCGAGCTGGCTGCCTAATTGCAGTAACCTGCCTAATTTTTTACCTAATTTTTAAAAATTGCGTGTCCTGGTTGGGAATGGCTGCTCTAGCGCCACGCCACACCACTGCTGTCACAGTGCTGTGCTCTGCTGCTCTCCAATGGTCTCACTTTCATGGCGCCTGCCTTGTCTTGCTCCCCAGTGCCCCTGCAGCATGCATGGACGCCGGTGCTGCACAGAAAATCTGCCACCAGTGCCACGACTCAGCTGGACAGGTCTCCCACACTGTGCCACAGTGCCAGGCTGCCAGCAGTAGCTGGAGAAGTATTGGGCCCTCTCTTCACCTTGCCCCTCGCTCATCTGCCTTCGGATGAGCCCCTCAGGCCTCTGCACTCCTCCGCGTCCCCAGATAGGCACAGAGCCAGCACACAGAGCACACTGCGGTGCTCTTTGAGTCTGCACCTGTCCAGGTAAAACAATGTTTTATTTTTGTTAATATCTACAGTATAATGCTGGTGCTGGGCTTCTGGGTGGGGGTGGGCTCTTCACTGCCTAGGGGGGAAAAAAGTATATTTAATCACCCACCAACAATAAATTTTAATGTTGGGTTTCTGGGTGGGGGTGGGCTCAGTCTCTAGTTTAAAATTTAAAAAAAGGTTGTATATTCATGTTGGTGGGTTTTTGGGTGGGGATGGTCTCTACAGTGCCCAAGTTTAAAAAAAATTAATTTTATATTTAATGTAGATGGGATGTTGGTGTGCTTCATGGTGGGGGGGGGGGGGTACTGGGAAGGGCAGGGGAGATGCCAGACTATGGGGGGATGGGTAGGGAGTAGGAGAGGGCTGATGCCTAGCTACAGGATGGATGGTGGGGAAGGGAAGGCTATGGGGATGGATAGTAAGAAAGGGAAAGGTTAATGTCTGGCTACAGGGATGGATAGTGTGGAAGGGATGGGAAGGGAAGGGCTATTGCTGTGCTACGGGGATGGATGGGGGTGGGGAAGGGCTGATGCCGAGCTATAGGAGAATTTTTCATTTTTGGTCCATTCTGTAATTGATGAGAATTGGTCTGTGTTCTGCATGTGACTGAGAGATTCTGCCAGTGTGTGGTTTGTGTGGGGATATAAGAGTTTGGCTTTTCCAATGGGATGCACATTGCTGTTGTGCGTATTCACTGCTGTCTTTTTCAAGGTATTGTTATTAGTATTCGTGTCCAGAATTGGTGTTAAAGTTTGTGATACAGGCTACCTGGCAGTGAAGGGATTTTGTGTTGTATTATTGAGGTGCTACCAGAATTTGAATACATTTTTCCTATGGAAAGCTGTAAGAGGAAACATTCTAGCTATGTTCTGTATACTACAGATTCCACAGTAGGTGGAAAAAATCTTGATGCTGACAGTAGGATTTTTCTTATTTCATCAGTGAGAAATCTGGGGCTTTGCTTCATGCAGTTTTTGATGTGTTGAGGAATAGACGAAGATTAACATTTCCGAAAAATGTAAGGTATTTACCTGTTTTGCTTCATCAGGCATTTACATTTGTTATAAAGCAAAGTTTGAAGGATATATGTCATTGCTGTAATTATATTGCAGGATCCTGTCACATGTGTTGAGATGTTTGCCATTATAGTAGACATATCTGGTCAAGTTTAAGATATGGGATAATGTAACTATATTTATCATTTTTTCCTTTTAAGTATGCATGTGGTTTATGTTGATGCAGGCATTTATTGGGCAGAGAAATCCATCATCTAGTGCATTCTAAGGCATTATTTTGTAGTATCCCAAGAAACACTACTCTATACATAGTGCCCACCCATATTAGCTCTGGGCATACCTAAACGTTTAGGTCTGGCTATGCCACTGCTGCAGGGGCGTAGCTGCTGTGGGGCCACGAGGGCCAGGGCCCCCATAGATTTGGCCCTGGAACCCCTGCCAATGACCCTCTCAACCCCCCCTCCTGCCGCCAACCCGCCGTCAACCTGCCGTCGCCATCTGCTACCTTTGCTGGCGGGGGACCCCCAACCCCTGCCAGCCAAAGTCTTCTTGCTTCGTTTGGTTTCTGACATCCTGCATGTACACAACGTGCAGGACGTCAGACTCACAGAAACAGAACAAAGCCTTGTGATCTGCAGGGCTTCGTTCTGTTTCTGTGAGTCTGACGTCGTGCAGGACGTCAGACAGACTCAGAAACCAAACGAAGTAAGAAGACTTCAGCTGGCGGGGGTTGGGGCCCCCTGCCAGCAAAGGTAGGCGACGTCACGGCGAGTGGGCCATAGTTGTTGGAGGTGGTTCTGGCGGTGGCGGGGGTGTTGGCAATAGCGGGTAGGCGGCAGCAATGGCGGCGCCGGGGGGGTCAGCGGCAGTGCTGGAGGGGCTAAAATGTGCCCCCTCACCTCGGCTCCAGACCCCCCTAATGGCGAAGTCCAGATACGCCCCTGCACTGCTGTATACCCAATCAGTTGTGATAGTGCTCAGATGTGGGAAGAAGAAGAGGATAGGGTGAGCGTGTGGAGATGCTTGTGCAGTAGCTAGGGATTGTCTAAATCTATCAATTTTTGATATACCGCCTTATATTGAAGCACAAATCAAGGTGGTTTACATATATAACTATTCAGGTACTTGCACTGTCCCAAATGGGCTCACATCTAAGTATATTGTACCTGGAGCAATGGAGGGCTAAGTGACTTGCCCGGCGTCACACAGAGCTGCAGAGAGAATTGAACCTGGTTCCCCAGAATCTTAACCCACTGCTTACCGTTAGGCAGCAGTGGGCCTCAAGCCTGGTAACCCCAGGTCTGTATCCTGCTGCACTAACCATTAGGTCATTCCACTTCTCGATAGACAACAGTCACACTGTGCTGCTATTATTTCTCTGCTGCCCCCTCAAGTTACAATATCTAATAAAAGTAATTTTATATTTAGTGAGAGTAATTTTATAAAAGGTCACCTAAGTAAGAAAGCCACAAAGGCCTCTGTGTGTCTTTGTGAAGTGAGAGAGAATCCAAGGAATACGGTAGATAAGCTCTTTCAAAAAAACCGAGGGACACACTAGAAGGCAGGGGTACAGCTACGTGGGGCCACGGGGGCATGAGCCCCCGTAGATTTGGCCCTGGCCCCCCCTGCCGATGACCCTCTCGACCCCCCTCTCACATCCCAACCCGCTGCCACCGTTGCCATCGGATACCTTTGCTGGCAGGGGACCCCAACCTCTGCCAGCCAAGGTCCTGTTCTCCGGCGCAGCCGCGTTGCTGATCTGCAAGGCTTCGTTCTGTTTCTGTGAGTCTGACATCCTGCAACGCAGCCGCGCCGGAGAAGAGGACTTCGGCTGGCAGGGGTTGGGGTCCCCCGCCAGCAAAGGTACCCGACGGTGACAGCGGCAGCGGGGTAGGGTTGGTGGCGGCGGGAAAGGGGGGTCGAAAGGGTTGGCGGCGGGGGGGTGTCAAAGTTGTTGTTGGTGGTGGTGGTGGCGGTGGGGGAAAAATGGCGGGGGGGGGGTCGGTAGCGCTGGGGGGGGGGCTAAATTGTGCCCCCTCACCTCGGGCTCTGGCCCCCTCTCCCGCCGAAGTCTGGCTACGCCCCTGCAAAGGTGATCTTTATCGAAACAACTGAAACCCTACTCCTTGGATTCTCTCTCACTGTACACGTAGTGACTGAGTATTCCTTTACTTTGTGTGGTTGTCTTTGTGAAGTACCAGAACAACGCCTACAGGAATCACAGGTATAATGAACCGGTGGACATTTGCACCCGCTCAGGAGCAGATGTATGCATGAATTTTATAAACAACACACACAAAGCAGGACCCCGTCCACCCTGAACATGCCTACATCTGTGTTGTGTAAAAGTATATGTGCTATTTTTATCCCGTGTACTTTTACACAGGGATCATTTTATATGAGGCATTTTGGGCTGGATTCAGAAAATGGTGCTCAGTGCTGTGAAAGGTGAGCGGCCATTAAAGAATAGTACTGAGTGCCCATTACAGTGCCCAAATTTGTGTGCCAGGACTTGTGCCTGTTGAAACCGGGTGTAATTCCCAGCACCCAATTTGAGCACACATCCCTGGTATTCTATAACACTGTGTGCAAATTTTAGGAACACCTCCCACAGCCACGACCCCTTTTGGGTTGCGCTATGAGATTTGGGTGCACATTGTTATAGAATAGCACTTAGCAAGATGTGCACCCAAACTCAAATTGGTGCCAGTTAATGCCAAATATCTGCCAATTATTGGCATTAATTGGTTCGTTAGCCAATTTAGTTGGGTGCACGTCTCGGATTGGTGCCCAAATATCAGCACCCGATTTTGGGCACTGTATATAGAATTCAAGGGTTTATGCTTGAAAAAGCATTTATAAAATGGCACCCCCCCCCCCCATAACAATCAATGGTATTAAGCCACATAGACCACTGCAATGGTATTTATACAGGATGCAAAGAACAAACCTTAAAGAAACTCCAAACCGCTCAAAACACGGCAGCTAGGCTTATATTTGGAAAAACGCGATTCGAAAGCGCAAAACCCCTCCACGAAAAACTACACTGGCTCCCAGTCAAAGAACGCATTGCCTTCAAAATCTGCACCCTGGTTCACAAAATTATCTACGGTGAAGCCCCCTTAATCGACTTACCAACTAGAAACACATCCGAATCAACACAAACATACCTAAATCTGCACTACCCAAGCTGCAAAGGTCTTAAATACAAATCAACCTACGCATCCAGTTTCTCCTACATAAGCACACAACTGTGGAACGTATTACCAAAAGCCTTGAAAACGAAGTATGACCACCTAAACTTTCGGAAAACACTAAAAACCAACCTGTATAAAAAGGCATACCCTTCTGATCCAACTTAAATGCCTAACCCCAGCAACACAACAAAACTAAAGTAAGTAATAGACATAACACAACTTCTCCACTGTTCGATTCCCTAATGTGACTTTGCCACGTGAACTTTATCTTACCACAACATCACTTTGTATTTGTTAACACCGGAATCTGCAAACGCCTCTCCGGTACTATGTAAGCCACATTGAGCCTACAAATCGGTGGGGAAATGTGGGATTCAAGTGTAACAAATAAATAAATAAATGACCTCCAAAGAAATAACCCTATTTGAAAAGCATTCAGAAATGATTCAAAGTCAGACTTTTTACCAGCACGTCCTGGAAATGATTGTCTAATTGCATTGCCAGTGAAATCAGAGAAGGTTCAAAGAAACGGCATGGTATAGGCTGGCTTTCCAAGGAAGGACAAGAACATGAGAAATGATGGAAGCCACACAGGGGCTGCTTCTGAGCCGAGCTGGCTTGGATCTGCTCTGTCCAGAGACCCTAGGAAGCAAACACAGGCTGCCAGTAGCATTAGAAAAATAATCATTTGTGGGCACAAATCAAGGTGGCAGAGCCTGATGATAGAGAGAATATGTGACTCCTCCGCCTTCTATTTGCTCCAGTGATTTTTATTGGGGCTTTTGTATGAAATACTGGTCAGATACCCTGTTTTACAAAAATCCCAAGAGTTTGTGTTTCTCACTATCTAGAGCAAAAATGGGCTGAATCAATCCCTTAAAAAAAAAATAATAATGGGGTAGAGATTTAGCTGGCAGCGGTGAGCATTTTGTTTTTTAGCTTGCACTGGTGTTGTTCCTGGATATTCACTGCTGGGCCAGGTCCAGTCACTGGCACTGAATCTCCAGATTTACATAGCCAGCTCTTTCTTATGTGGTTACATAAGTACATAAGTAATGCCATACTGGGAAAAGACCAAGGGTCCATCGAGCCCAGCATCTTGTCCACGACAGCGGCCAATCCAGGCCAAGGGCACCTGGCAAGCTTCCCAAACGTACAAACATTCTATACATGTTATTCCTGGGATTTTGGATTTTTCCAAGTCCGTTTAGTAGCGGTTTATGGACTTGTCCTTTAGGAAACCGTCCAACCCCTTTTTAAACTCTGCTAAGCTAACCGCCTTCTCCACATTTTCCGGCAATGAATTCCAGAGTTTAATTACACGTTGGGTGAAGAAAACTATTCTCTGATTTGTTTTAAATTTACTACACTGTAGTTTAATCGCATGCCCTCCAGTCCTAGTATTTTTGGAAAGCGTGAACAGACGCTTCACATCCACCTGTTCCACTCCACTCATTATTTTATAAACCTCTATCATGTCTCCCCTCAGCCGTCTCTTCTCCAAGCTGAATAGCCCTAGCCTCCTTAGTCTTTCTTCATAGGGAAGTCGTCCCATCCCCGCTATCATTTTAGTCGCAATGTTCAGCACTTAACCACGTCTCAGCAACATCGCATAAAGATAGGACTGAGTTTTATGCGGTCTGATATGGCTGCTTTAAACTTAGGTGGTTAAGTGCTGAATATCAGCTTTTCAGTGGCGTACCTAGGTTGGCTGCCACATGGGGTGGGTCGCCGCTATGCCCCCCCTCGACGCATCACCCCCTTCTCCCCTGAAGCTCATCATCCTCATCACCTGGGGGTGCACGGAGAAGTTCTGCGGCTGTCGGCTCCGCCAGTCCCCTGCCCCGGAACAGGAAGAAACATCAGAGGGGACAGGGAACCGGAAGAGGCAACAGCCATGTGACTGCTCCGTGTACATCCTTGCTGCCTGCACCCGGGGCGGACTGCCCCCACCACCCTGCCGTTGGTATGCTAGAGCAGCTTTTAATTGCATAAATACTGACCCCCACCCCCAGACCCCCACAGAATAGCCAGCTTTCAGTTTAGCAGTCTATGGTGATATTTAATATGACAAATCGGTTTAGTACCGCTGAATTTCAGCGGATAGCTCTGCGCAAGAGATTTAACTAGCTAGAGGCTGTCTCTGGCTGGTTAAATCACTTTGAATATCGCCCCCAATACATTTGTTTTTTTTACGTAAGCTTTTTTCAATTTTGTGTTTGGAAAGTGTTTTTCCCTGATGAAATGTTTACTTAGGAGCATTTTTGGAAAGTCATTCACCATCTCAGTTGAAATAACACTGGGACATTTTTCAGAGCAATTTCTAGATGTAAACACACATAGGTGCCTGAGCATGGGGGGGGGGGGGCGAGGGAGGCATTGCCACCCCAAACGTAGGACTGGCGCAACCTGGCTGCAGGCAGCTCTCAGTCCCTCCTTCCCCCCTCAGCTCTCCAACAGCCCTCCTCTCCATTCCTGCCACCCTGCGTTTAAACCTTTTATTTGAAGTCACAGCAACGGCACTGAAAACAGCACAGCGGACTCGCCTCCAGCCTTTCCCTTCCCTCTCAGTGTCCTGCCCTCGCGGAAACAGGAAATACATTATCAGAGGAAGGCGGGACACTGAGAGGGAAGTGAAAGGTTGGAGGCGAGCCCGCTGTGCTGTTTTCAGTGCCGTCGCTGCAGCTTCAAATAAAAGGTTTAAACACAGGGCGGCAGGAACAAAGAGGAGGGCTGTCGAGGAGCTGAGGGCAGGCAGGTGGGGCTGGGTTGGAACTGAACTCGGGGACTGAAAAGGGGGAGCTGGGGAAGTCACTGGACTTGAGAGGGGAGGGTGGGGTCAAAGGAGAATCATTGGACATGGATGGGGGTGAGGGCAGAGGAGAATCACTGGACATGGATGGAAGGGGAGGGCAGGGGAAAGAGGAGAAATCACTGGACATGGAGGAGAGAGCAGGGAGAATCGCTGGACATAGATGGGAGGGGAGGGCAGGGGGAGAGAAAACTTGCTGGATATGGAGGAGAAGGCAGGGGAGAGAGGAGAATTGCTGGACATGGATGGATGGAGGGGGCAGGGGAGAGAGGAAATTTGCTGGATATGGATGGATGGAGGAGAGGGCAGGGGATAATGGAGAGTTGCTGGACATGGATGGATGGAGGGGAGGGCAGGGGAGAGAAGAGAAATCGCTGGACATGGAGAGGAGTTCAGGGGAGAGAGGAGAATTTCTGGACATGGATGAATGGATGGAGGGAGCAGGGGAGAGAGGAAATTTGCTGGATATGGATGGATGGAGGAGAGGGCAGGGGAGAGAGGAGAGTTGCTAGACATGGATGGATGGATGGATGGAGGGGAGGGAAGACAGGAAGGAAATGCACATGGATGGAGGGAAGAGAGGAGAAATTCTGGACATGGATGGAGTGGAGGGCAGGGAAGAGAGGAGAAATGTTGGACAAGGATAGAAGGAAGGAAAGACAAAGGAAGGAGATATACATGGATGAAGGAGAAGGGAGAGAGGAGAAATGCTGGACATGGAGTAGAGAGAAGACAGAGGAAGTAGATGCACATGGATGGAGGGGAGGGGAGTGAGGAGAAATGCTGGATATGGATGGAGGGTAAACTGGTGAATTTAAGGGCTGGATCAGAACACTTTGAGGGCAGATGCTGAGACTGGAGGAAGGATAGGGATAGGGCTACAGATGGTAGACAGGACGCAAAAGGACACAGGTGGAATTAGTGAATATCAAATAGAAAGAAGACACTGCATAAAACAGAAAACACTGGGACCAAAGGGAATAGAAAACCTAAATGCTCAGACAACAAAGGTAGAAAAAAGTATTTTATTCAGAATTTATTAATTGGAATATGTCAGCTTTTGGACATGTGCATCTGTGATATTTTGCATGTAAGTTTCAATTTCTGTAGTATTGCTGCATGCCGAGTTTGATTTCTTGAGGTAACTTTCCAGTTCTGTATTTTGCCTATTGCCTTCATATTTTTTGATTTCTAGTTCCTTGTGTCATATCTGTTGCATCATGTGTTTTTCATGTGTGATCAAGGTGCAGTATTCTGCTAGCCTGTAGTATTTGCAACCCTTTTTGTTTTGTTTATTTTCACTAGGTAGTGTATTGGTGTTTTAGAGCCCTGTGTAATTACAGTGCTGCCTTTCCACGCATAAGGTTGTAGCTCGTCCTGTCCTTGGAATTAGTGCTGTTATGGTTTGGTAAGGCTATGTGGAGAGATTGTGTGTTGGCCTTACTGAGGTGGCACCAAAACATCAGAAAGGGTTTTAGAGCCTAAATCATGACACACTACCTCTTGAAGGATCTACATATAGAGCCTATGCATTTCTAAGGTCAACACTGGTATAGTATGGGAAAGGGGGTGGGGAGATACTACTGGAGAGGAAGAGGGAGTGCTGGGTAAGAAGGAAGGAAGGGAGAAAGTCAGCTTTTTCTCCCTTCCTTCCTTTCTTCCTTCCTTCATATTAGCATATTCATTTGCATATGTGTGTGTGTGTATATATATATATATATATATATATATATATATATGCAAATGAATATGCTAATATGCCCCGCCCCATCTTATGCCCCTCCAAATGAAACAGTCAAACTACGCCCATGTGCCTGAGGCTTGGGAAGGCTAAGTCTCCCCAGTTCCGACTGTAACCTTCAACAGTTCTCCTCCCTACCGCTGCCACAGATGCAGAGCCCACCATCTTTCTCAGGTTGGCGGCAGCTGCAAAAAGTAATCTGCTACAAAAGGAATCTGAAAGCGCGCAAGACCAGTTTCCTGCATGTGCCACTTCTGGTTCCTGCCAGTTATGCCCCCCTGATCTAAACTTCCTGCATAAGAAAGGCGTGAATGGCAGATCAGTGGCGGAGTATGCAGGAAGCTGGTCCCACACGTCTTCAGATTTTGCCACTGACTGCTTCCAGCCTTCCCTGATTAGGGGAGCCTGTAAGAGGACAAGTGGGAGGGAAGAAGGGAGAGAAAGAAACCAGTGATGCTGGGTGTGTGGGGGGGGGGCACAGAAAGAGAGATGGAAAGAGAGAGAATAGACAGAGACACAGAGAGAGAATGGAGTAATGTTGGATGGAGGAGAAGAGAGAGAAAGAGAGAAAACAGGGTAATGCTGGATGGGAGAGAAGAGGCAGAGAATGGAGTAATACTGGATGGGGGAGAAGAAAAATGGGTTAATACTAGATGGAGAGAACAGAGAGACACATGGGCTAATGCTGGATGAGGGAGAAGAGAGAGAAAGATGAGCTAATGCTGAATGGAAGACAAGAGACAGAGAAAGAAAAAGTAATATTGGATGGGGAGAAGAGAGAGAGAGATGGGTAATGCTTGAGGGGGAAATAGGGGGTTGGGACAATGCTGATTGGCAGGGAGAGAGAGAGTGAGGTGGCGCTAAATGGAAGGGGAGAGACAGGGAAACTAAATGAAAGACAGGAGTAAGAGGAAGGAGAATGGGAGGTCCTGGGTGAGGGAAAGATATGGAAAGCTGTAGGTAGATGTATTGAAAAAAGGGAGATTAAAGTCTTGATAGTAAGAATGAATGAAATCTGAATGGACAGAAAGGCAGAAAAATAAAACACTGAAAGAAAAAGATCAGTGTCAGAGATGGATGTAGTGGAGGAAGTGAAAAAGACAGGAGCAGAGAGAAGAACAACAAATGAACAAGAGACTAGAGACTTGCACAGGAACGAGATGGAATCTGCGAGGTTCCCACAGAGACGGAAGCAGTTCTGCAGGGATCCTGTGGGGATGGAAGCAGTTCCTTCGGGGTTCCTGTGGGGATGGAAACAATTCCTGCGGGGTTCCCGTGGGGATGGAAACAATTCCTGGGGGGGGGGGGAGTGTACGCTGCACTTCTGCCAGCCTCTCACCTCTCACCTACCGAGTTCTTGAGTGCTGTCACCCCCTCCTCCTTGCTTTTTTTTTTTTTTTTTTTTTTTAATTCTTTATTTATCATTTTTAAATTACAAGCTTTCATAACGCTTGAAAAGGAAAATCAGATATAAATAAAACAATTTTACAGAAAATTTTTTAAATTCCAGAAACATAATTATGCATCCTATATTAGACCACAAATTGGAGGGGAGAAGAGCCATTTTCACACGGGAGATCTATATGCAACAAAAACTAAAGAAATGCTTAACAGTTTTATCCACTTGTAATCATTCATTTCTCCATAAGGTCAATACTGCTACTATCCAACAGGCTTCATGACAATTTTTTCAATTCTATAAATTGCTTCAAATGAACAGGGTTAAAGAAAACATATTTTACACCCAAATATTTTATATTGCATTTACATGGGAAACTTAAATTAAAAGTAGCCCCCAGCGCCAAGGTAGCTTGTCTCAATGCTAGAAAATCTTTTCTCTTGATTTGTGTAGATTTAGTAACGTCTGGGAAGACCCAGATCTTTTGTCCATAAAATGGAAGTTGTAAGTTCCTTAAGGCTAGTTTCCTAACCAGTTCCAAATCCTGCTGGAATACAAATGAGACCAACAATGTTTGCCTATTTGTTATTGAAGACAAAGATGTTTCCAACAGGTCTGAAACATTGAGATCTCCTTGAGGCTGTTGAGAGATTTGTGGAGATCCACTTGGTTTTTTTGTGGGTAAGTAATATACCCTCCTCCTTGCTTTAACAGCACAGATGCAGAAAGTCTCCATTAAGGAGGTGGTAGAGACACAAATGGTGATGGAATTCAAAAGGGCATGGAATGAACTCAGAGGATCTCTAATTAGAAAATGGAAGTTATTAAAACCTAAACTTAAATGGCTGCATGTGTGTGTGGATGTGTCAACTGATGTTTAGATGGCAACTCCGGCTGTGATTAACTTGGGCTGATACCGGGCAGACTTGTAATGTCTGTGTCTCATATATATATTTTTTAAATGTACTATTAAATTCTTGCGGAACTAAGTGCAGACAAGTTAAAGTCTTGCGGGGACAGGTGGAGACGGGTTAAATTCTTGTGGGGATGGGTAAGATTCCAGCGAGGACAGGTGGGGATGAATAAGATTCCAGCGGAGACGGGCGGGGATGGGTAAGATTTCTGTCCCCGTGCAACTCTCTACAAGAGACCCTGGAAAGAGAAGACAGGAAAGCAGTAACCAGCGTGGGACCTACATGATTAGAAAAAAATTAAATGGTCAGACAACAAAGGTAGAGAATAGAATTTTATTTTTAATTTAGGGTGAAGTAGTATTGTAGCTCTGTTAGTCCAGTTTAAAGGTTACTAAATTAAAACAACAAAAAAAAAAATAGAAAATAAGGTAATACCTTTTTATTGGACTAATTCAATACATTTTTGAGTAGCTTTCAGAGGACAAAACTACCTTCCTTGGGTAAGTTTTTGGCCTCGGAAAGCTAATCAAAAAATGTATCCAGTTTTTGTTTGTTAATTTGTAGTATAGTCATTGGAATGTGTCCGATTTTTGCAGTTACGTCTGTTGTCTTTCTGTTTTGTACAGCACAGGGGGTCATGCATCACTATTTTGCTTTCTCTGGTGTTGCACTATATGCAGAGTCCAGCTTCCTGGGAGTTCAGTTTAATTTTTGTCTACTTATTCCTATTTTTAGCTTGTGGTTACTTATTCTGTTCTTGGTGAGGGTCTGTCAATATTCTGCACATGTGGAAAAGAGATCTGGATCTGTCCAGCTTATTTAGTTTTCCCAATAAGTATATTGATGTTTTATTGCCTACTGCAATGTTTACTGTTTAATGTTTTCCTAGGTAGGCCCTTGTTATATGACTCCTGGAAGTTACAGCTATTACAGTATGGTAGAATTGAGTGACTTTTGTAGGGTTTTAAGTATGCCCGATAATGAGATTTTGGGTTTGAATTTAGCTCACGCCTTTCTCAGACAATAGGTATTTTCCTGTCTCTGGAGCATTTACAATCTAAGGGCTCTTTTTACTAAGTGGCGCTACTGATTAGCATGCAATGAATGCAGAGAAGTCTGTTCAGTTCTCATGGGCTTCTTCACATTCAGCACACGCTAATTGTTAGCACCACTTTATAAAAGGAGTCCTGAGTTTGTATATGAGGCAAAGGAGAGTTAAGTGACTTGTCAGGTGACAGTGGGATTTGAACTCTTGTTTCCCTGGTTCTCACTCTACTATTCAGATAATACATAGTCTGGTAGCTTAATAATAAACTAAAAGCCAGTAGATCTGAAGCTTGGTGGTCATTTGCCCATCTGCCAAAATCATTGATAGACAAATGGTTGCCGGTAACCATAGGATTTCTGTTATAGTGCTGCTCAGGGGCGTAGCCAGACCTCACAGTGGGAGGGGGCCAGAGTCCGAGGTTGGGGGCACATTTTGAGTGCTACCCCACTGCCTCGCCTTGCCTCCTCACCCATCGCTTCGCCTCCTTGCCCTCCCCACTACCTCGCCTCCTCACCCCCGCCCCCCCCCCCCCCCCACCGCTTCACCTCGTGCGTCAGCATGCACAGGAGGAGCAAGAAGAAAGAAGAGCAGGGGGCAGGCAGCGAACACGCTGAAGAAGGCTTTGGCTGGCGGGGGTTAGAGACCCCCACCTGACAAAGCAGGGGCCCGGATGAAATTTGCAGGGGCCCAGGCCCCCGTGGCTCCCCATAGCTACACCTCTGGTGCTGCTGAACACCACTATTCACATGGCCACTGGAAAATGCTGGACTGGGGGGGGGGGGGCGAGAGGTTATTGCTGACTGGGAGCCAAGTGTTACTGTAACTGCACATAATACTACAAATACTATTCTGTTTAATATGTTTTATTATTTTGGTGCATTATTTTGATTTTTTGACACATAATTCTCCAGAGTGTATTCAGTGTGAATATTCTATCAGTAACAGATGTAACAGCGGGGGGGAGGGGGAGGCTGAGAGGTAGCTGATGTAGCTGCACCAGAGCAATACAGTGGAGGGATCCTTCCCTGCTGTGTTCAAAAGTGGCCCACTGTCTATTTACTTCTAACATAGGTGTCATCTCCCCACCCCAAGGATTTTAACTTGCCCTGCCATGCCCCATCCCACCTCATCCAAGCCCTGCCCATCTCACGCAAGCCCATTCCCAGCTCCAGCCCCTCCTTTTTTAGCCTCCCCAAAGTCTGAGTCACCGACCGCTTATGTAAACACACGTTTACCGACAGGACCCTCCCCCTCAAATACTGCCCCAGACCCTGAGCAGCTCATATACATTTCCCACCAGCTGTTTAAAAAGGAGGAACTGGGAGAGAGGCCAAGGCAAGCACAAAGAAACAAGCATTTTATTTTCAGATTCCCATGCCTGCTTTCCAGGGATATACCCATACACTTTGCACCTGGAAAATACATGGGTTAAAAAAGTGAAAGCAGTGCAGCCTGCAGGATTTTCAAAGAGAAA
The DNA here is from genome assembly GCF_901765095.1 of Microcaecilia unicolor. Taxonomy (NCBI): domain Eukaryota; kingdom Metazoa; phylum Chordata; class Amphibia; order Gymnophiona; family Siphonopidae; genus Microcaecilia; species Microcaecilia unicolor. Next base: position 424,676,079 of record NC_044031.1, read on the forward strand.
CTGTGTGGCATTTCTCTTTGAGAAGCAACTTCTAGCAGGTCATTTTACAACAAATCAATTAGGTAGGGAGGCAGGGAGTTGCCTATTTTGGAACTTTTTAAAGAAAGATACATGGAAGGGCATTTTCTGTCTAAGTCGGGGTTTGGACATTTTGCGCTAAACATCCAAAATCCAACTAGGAAATATGGCCGTTTTTGAAATCGTCAAATGGCTATCTTTTTTTTTTTTTTTTTTAAATACCATTTGTAACAAGGTTTTGTGCTCGCTGCATTTATTTTTTCAGGCTATTTTTGGAAAGAAAAAAAAAACAAGTGAAAAACATAGAAAATCAAGGCATTGGGTTGTAGGAGGGGCCAGCATTTTTAGCAGACTGGTCCCACTCCCAGAAGAGCAATGGGGCATCCTAGGATGCACTGCTGTGGATTTCATATAGATGCTCTCAGGTACACATTTCACCATTGCTCCCTTATAGTGTCTGCTGAGCCCTCCAAAACCCACCTAAAACCCACTACCCTGAACTGTACACCACTACAATAGCCCTTATAGGTGAAGGGGGCACCAATATGTGGGTAAAGTGAATTTCTGATGAGTTTTGGAGAGCTCACAATTGCTACCACAAGTGTAAAGGTAGGGGGAGGTATAATCCTGGGTCCACCTGTCTACAGTGCACTGCACCCACCACTGCACGACTCCAGGGATCTGCATGCTGCCCTAACGGATCTGGCTATAACATCTGAGGCTGACATAGAGGCTAGTTAGCACTATTTGTATTCACATTTTTGGAGGTGGGAAGGGCTGAGTGACCAGTGGGGGAGTAAGGGGGTGATCCCTGATTCTGTCCAGTGGTCATCTGGTCATTTAGGGCACCTTTTTGTGCCTTATTCATTATAAAAACAGGTCTAGACCAAAACATTGAAGCTTTTGCCCTAGACGTTTTCATTTTGTTCCATTACGGCTGTAAAACATCCAATGCATAGAAAGACGATTAAGACAGTTTTCTGTCAGTGTTGCAAGGCAAAGGAATCTATCTGCCTTGATACAGATCCCTTTGCTTTGCGACTCTGACAGAGAACTGCCTTAATTGTACAGTCTTTCTAAAGACCCAACACAGAGCTCTCAGCTCTTATCATCATCATTCATTTGTTTTGTGTTTCACACCAACAGACTCCTGAGGCAGGCATCTTGCATGCCGAAACACGGTCACCGTGTCGAGTTTTTATACATGTTTGAAGAATAACGTGGATTGGTTGAACCAGTGGCTTGTCCAGCTGTCCTTCATTTCCCACTTCTGCATTTCCTGTCAGTTCTCCATGGGAATTTCTTTGTTCAGCACTTAGGTGTGACCATTTACATCTGCCATTGACATGTCGTAAAGGATTGCACCTAAGTATTGGCACATCAGTGTGATTTTACGCTAGTCTTCTATCATGTCTTTGATGCACCTAAGTGCCATTATTGAATTGGTGCTAAGTACACTCCATTTTAGCACCTAAATCAAGACATCAAGTTATAGAATTGCCTCAAATACTCTACACAACTGTGCAATTTCATAAGAGCCATTTTGCCATGTGCAAGACGTGCTGTACACATGGAAAATGCTTTCTAGCATTACCTCCTAAATGTATTTACATTTGTTGCAATGAGCAGTATTAGTTTAACACCTGAATATCTTATTTACCTATAACCTGTTATATCTTTCTTCAGAACGCTGGTCAGATGGTTGACGGGTTGGCTACTAGAAGTTGCACAGACCAAAAATTATTTTGTTTAGTTTCCCCTGTCGTCTCTGTTATTTATTTTTCATTTCAGGGTCAATGTCATTAATATTGTGTTCTTTGTGCAGGACTGCGTGCTGTTCTTGAGTTGTGGACTCTATTGGTAAATAATAGCTCTGTGGCACAGCAGGGCACACTGTTGTGCAGTGGGTGTCCACTATTGACAGTGTAAGAGAAAAGAGCAATATTTTGGTTTTATTCCTGTCATTTGGGGTTACAAAACGATATGAAACTACATGGGAAATGTTGTTGACATTTCCTATGTTGCTTCAAATGAATGTACATCCCTTTTGACTCCTGGTCTAAGACTCACAGAGGAGATGCACATTTTAACCTAATGACATCTTGAAAATGTATAAGCCCTGTAACACATGCATGGATTTTTTTTGTTATTAGACATCATCTGTTAATTTTATGGACACACATGCTGCTAGCGGTGGAGAATGTGAGCTCTGAAGGAGGGAATAGTAACAGATTTAGAATAAGGGCTGATTTTAGACAGAAACTAAGGAGGGGGCCCCTGATCCCCCCACTCCCTCTGATCTCCCCACCTGCATTGCTACTACGTGGTCCAGGCATCTCTTCTCCATCTCCCTTTCTTCCCCTTACCTTGTAATCTTCTTTAAAATTATTTCCCTTCTCAGAGGAGCCCTGGCATGTGACAGCCACTCTCACAAGCTGCCTCCGACTGTCCTGAAGCTTTCCCTCTCTGCCGCAATCCATCCAGGTGGAAATAGGAAATTGTGTCAGAGGGAGCGGATCGCGGCAGAGAGGGAAAGCTTCGGGACAGTCAGAAGCAGCTTGTGAGAATGGCTGCCGCGCTGGGGCTTCTCTGAGAAGGGAAATACATTTTTAAAGAAGATCGGGAAGGGAGGAGGAGACAGACTGTGGTGGGGAGAAGGGGAAGAGATGCCTGGACCGCGAGGTCCCCTGGAGCTGTGGGGCCCAAGGCAGCTGCCCTGTTTGCTTCTCCCCCCCCCCCCCCCACCAATGCTGACCATGTTTGCTTCTCCCCCCTCCCCCCCCCCCCCCCCCCCCCCCCCCCAATGCTGATCCTGTTTAGGAATATATTACATTGAGGACATTATTGCCTCTAGAGGTTACATTTCTCTTCCAGGAAAAAAATCTGTGGTAGTTTGTTTCTTTTATTATAATATTTTATAAATGCAGGAAAAATAAGCTCCAGATCTTGAAATCAGCTGTTACCTGCAATGTGAATTATTGAGAAGGTAGTAGATTACTGTAGAGAATTAACTTGTTATGTTTGGTCATGTGATTTATGTCTACACCAGTGGGAGGTGGTGTTATAAAAAAGGTGTTATAAATATTTGTAAATAAAATATTTTAAATATTGATATTTATTAGGGTTTGGACAAAATACTACAAATGAGAATCAAAGTTAGAATACCTCTTGCTATACAGCTACAGCTTGATAAATGAGGTTTTCTGGGTCACAATCAGGGAAAATCAAAAGAAAAGCTTCAAATTAGAGAAGGTCAACATGGATAAAAATCATATGTGCAAGTTCCAGGATCAGGATGCAGAGACTCTGTATCCATCCAAATAAATATTTAGGCCAGTTTCTAAATCATGTATTAACATTTTTATAATTCTTGAAAAACACAGGATTTTGGTCATGGCTTTCTTGATGAAAATACATCTTATTTTAAAGAGTTGAATTGAAATTAACTGTTTTTCTTTCCACTTCTTCTCGAGGACCTCACTGGTGGGCAGCCTACCTCAGAATACTTATTTTGGATGTTTCTTCTCTGCTATTTTTATGCAGGTTCACATGGGGACTCATATGTGGAATAACGCCCCTGCAAGACGCGGTCGGCGCCTTTCGGTGGAAAATCCCATGGCACTGTTAGGAGGTGACGCATTGAAGTTTTCTGAGATGTTCCAAAAGGATTTGGCAGCTCGAGCAATGAACGTTGACCCAAATTTTTGGAACCAGTATGCCGCTGCTATCACTAATGGACTTGCTATGAAAAACAACGAGATTTCTGTTATACAGAATGGAGGCATTCCCCAGCTCCCAGTCAGTTTAGGCGGAGGAGCAATTCCACCCTTAAGTAACATTTCAAGTGGAATGGACCGAATGGACCGAGCTCGCACTGGCAGCAGCCCACCCATTGTTGGTTTGGACAAAGTAAGTTCAGAATCTAGCACCAATCGACCGTTCACAAGGTTCATTGAAGACAATGAGATTGGTATAAACTAATTGCATTTAGATTCGCAAACTGGCAGGCCACTCCTCAATACAACGTCGTGTTCTGTTTCCTGTACAATTCTTTTCAAATTTAGCAAGAGTCTTCTGATCCAAATGCCTAGCTTTCCTGCGTCCAAGGCAGAAATTCATAACTATGGGGCTATTGGAGAGATGTCGTACACGATCTGCATGGTACGTCTTTCAGCAGTTAAACTGACTCTTACCAAGAACTTTGAAAGATTTTTGGTATAAATGAATGAATACCAACTGTATAATGGGAAATAAAAGAGAATACACCACGTCCACACTTGTGTCCTACAGAACTGTCTGCGGAAAACAAGGGGCTTCACTCCGACATTCGTGTCAAAACTTATTTGCTGGTTCTGTTCAAATTAGAAATTTGAACTCTCTTTTTAGGAATCTTAATATTCCATAAGTGATTTAGTACCCCCAATGCTGTGTCTTATTACAGTATCCTTTGTCTGTAGTATTTATAATGTTAAGATTATGCGGGTAACAGACAATATACTAGCCCCAACCTTAAATGAAGCTTTTTGTACTGCAAACTACATCTGGCTATGTGATCTTTTCTTAACGAGTTTTGTTTCCCTATGATTAAGTGGAGTTTCTTTCAAGCAGGCCGAATTGTGAAGTTTTATTGGGAAAGATAGCATGCTTTTCATGTGCAAGTACCTGTCAGTAACAACCCTTTTTTTATTTAAATATATTCGTAGCTGCTATGTGGACAGTTGTTCTATTAAATGACAAAAAAAAACCCCATGTGGTGTGGACTGTAGCTCAATGATTGGAAAACAAGTTACAGACAAACCTTATCACTATGAATTATTCACAACATTATAAACCGTTGTGGGTAAATACGTCATGTTATCAAGACTGTACAATAAAGGGTAATGTTTGTATAATGTGGTTTGCAAACTCTTAATTTATATTATTGCACTTTTAGTATTTTATATTAGGGAGGTTTGTCTATAATTTGAAAATGAACAAAGATGTAAAGTATTTTATAAATAGTTCTTTGGGTTTAAAGGCAAATGAAAAAAAAAAACACTGTTACAGTTTCCTGTTTTGTCTTAAAGTCAGTGTCTGAGGGTTCTAGGCTACTAACTCAGAAATGCCACCAAGAACCAGCAGGGCCCAAGGAAACTTAGGGTTTGCCTCTTCTAGAGGACTAAGAATTTGGTGTAACTTTTCCAGAAAGTTCCAGTTCAAGCTGTTGGTCACCATAGCACAGCCTTGACAAGCAAATTCTGGATTGTCATTTCAATGCAAGCCTAGCAAGTACAAAAGTAAACATTGTGTACATATGCTTTGTTTCGCTGGCTTTTCTAGCTCTTTTGCACACATATCCATTTCCACCGAAACACACACACACATAATTGTACACAAGATGCCGACTGCTTATAGCACTATGCACAGCCTCACTGAGAACAAACAATAAAGAGGTCAGTCATAACTTTCAAGCATTACGAATAGGTTTCTGATTCTTGCTGTGTCTGTTCTCAGATTACCGAAAAGCACAATGTCCTCTAGCCATTCTAATAAAACATTGTGACATGTACCATGGAAGAGTTGCATTCCGTAAAGAAAGAAAGGAGCTGTTTTCTCTCTGAGCGAGGAGGCTGGGGCTCGATGGAAGCTTGCACAGCAAAAATTTGTGTACTACCTCATTCTTGTGCATTGCAAACGTGGAGGGGAGTTTTCACGGTGAACTTCCAAGCAATGACATTTGTTCAAGGGCAACAGCACAAGGAGCTTTTTACACCCCACAAGAAAGACTCAGTGAGGGTTGGTCAAAAGAAAATGGTACAAACAGGAATGCTCTGTCCTGGTCCGCAAAACCCAGTTAATGTTAGAAGACGGGCCTGTATCTGCCATCACATAATACAACAGAAAATTGTACGAAATGTGCATGACCTGTTTATATGTAATGCAACTAACCAAGTGTACCGCTCTGTTTTCTACATTGGCAGAAACATAGCACTCCTGTTTAGTAATATGACAGGAAGCGAAGGAGGTGGAAATGCTTGAAGTATCAGTCAAAAAACAAAGCCAAGGTGGCTTAATGTTGCTGTATTGCAGCAGTTGAATGTTTTTATTTATCTGTGACATTGTTAGTGTGAATTCTTTTTTTTGTTGTTTTTTGTTAGTATTTAGTACCATGTAGTGTTCTCTTTCTCCCTAAAGGATGTGTATAACTTTAAAAACAGATACAAAATGATGTAAAACTGCTGTAAATAAGATGGTTGATAAAGGTGCAGTAAGATTGAGCCCACTTTGTATTCGGGGTTAGGTCATTCCTCTCTGCATGGTGAAGAGAGACACTATTTTTATACTGTGATACCATGTAGGGCTAGGAACCACCCTGAACCAGCTGGGAATTGTTACCTAGAATCCAATATTTTTTATTATTAAATCTTGTTGGCTTGACACATCTACTGATTGAAATGGATGTCTTAGTCTAGGTTACTATTTTTGTCACATGGAATTGAATAAAATGCAGGATGTAATATCATTTCTGAAGTGCGTTCCTTGATTGTTCTAAGAAAGTATTGTCTGACCTTAAGGGTCTTTTATGGTGCATTGCTGTCAAAATAACTGCTCTTCTGCACATTTGAACGTCTGCATGTGGGTTATTATACTTTACAACCGAAAGCTATTTAAATAAGCCTTATGTTTTAAAAAGGATGAAAGTATGATTAGGCAGCTAAGCTATCAAAGCCCACATTTAAAACAGAGAAGAGCCATCAAAGAAGATGGGTCTGCAAATAATGGAAAGTCTGATAAAAGTAGGCACAGAGAAATATTTTGCAGTTTTACCAATATTACATTGCAGATCTTCGCTTGGCTCTCAATTATCTAAATAAAAGGGAATTTTCATCTTGTGGTCTCTAAAACATTGTTCAGTTGTTTATCAGACTGAATTGTGTGACGGAGTTTGCAAAAAATCAGTGTCTAGTGTTTCCTGGGAGCCACTCATCAGTCGGGGCAGACACAAGATTATTGAAAATTCAACCTTCGGAGTAGACAACAACTCGTAACTTTGCCAAGCCCAGCAGGAAGATCATGATAAAAATAAAATATAAGTAGGTAGTCAGGTGGAAATTGTAGCATTTGAAATTTAACAATTGCAATTGAGGAAAGGACTCCTTTCAGCAAAACCAGATTTAACCATATCCTTGAATTATCTCTACCCAACTGTTTTGCAGATTTTTTTCTTCAATAAACTTTATTCTTAAAGCATCAACATCAGCCTAACTATTTAAACCTGTGTACCCTGTAAATTATGTTTCTCAAAAGGTACATAATATACAAAGGAAATAACATTTTAAAGTTATGCATTTTTCCTTTTTAAAACACTAGCATGCAATATTGCTGCATCAAAGATTATAACAAAAATTAAAAATTAAAAAATTGAAAATCATTAGATGCTTGACTTTATGAATGGAAGCTATGAAAAACAATATGCAGTTTACATTTGTAATGAAAGTACAACTCAATGCACGCTGATTTACACCTGATCAAAAGATTTGTATGTTTTCATAAATGCCAGAACTGAGGCATTAGGCATGCTGACAGTTTGTGTGAGGTTAAAGGACAATGTGGAGCTGTGCAGTACCCCCTATTAAACAGAGGCCCAATGTTCAAACCTAGCTATAGGGGTAGCAGCACCTGCTCCCCAAATAACTAGCACTGAACAGGCCCAGGCAGTGACATTCAACAACATTATCTAGATCATCCCATTGAAAATCATGTCTGACCACCTCAGCACTATCCTCAGCGCTGAATATTGGTGGTGCTCAGAGAACTTCTGGTTGCCTCCTTAGACCTGATATTAAATAGCAGTATCTGGGTATGGCCCACTGCCAAACATCGAGCTATAAATGTAAGCACTGTGGTCGACATTTCAAATCAATACTGACCACAGTGTTTAGTAACACGAAGGGTATTCAAAATGCCTGGGGCTCTGGCAAGGGCCTAACTTGTGGTCCAGAACAATGAATGCCCAGAGCAGAGTTCAGTGGTGCTGAAATACCTCTTTTATGGTTTGTTGGTCTGTTTAAACTTCAGAACACCTACACACACACACACACACACAACTTTCAAAAATGAAAGCTGCCGCTCCAAACTTTTATAACCTTTATCTCTGTTATTTGTAAACCCACTTTTGGTACCTTTTTGCTCAGGCAGTCATATCTATCTATCTATCTATCTACAGTGGTGGAAATAAGTATTTGATCCCTTGCTGATTTTGTAAGTTTGCCCACTGACAAAGACATGAGCAGCCCATAATTGAAGGGTAGGTTATTGGTAACAGTGAGAGATAGCACATCACAAATTAAATCCGGAAAATCACATTGTGGAAAGTATATGAATTTATTTGCATTCTGCAGAGGGAAATAAGTATTTAATCCCTCTGGCAAACAAGACCTAATACTTGGTGGCAAAACCCTTGTTGGCAAGCACAGCGGTCAGACGTCTTCTGTAGTTGATGATGAGGTTTGCACACATGTCAGGAGGAATTTTGGTCCACTCCTCTTTGCAGATCATCTCTAAATCATTAAGAGTTCTGGGCTGTCGCTTGGCAACTCGCAGCTTCAGCTCCCTCCATAAGTTTTCAATGGGATTAAGGTCTGGTGACTGGCTAGGCCACTCCATGACCCTAATGTGCTTCTTCCTGAGCCACTCCTTTGTTGCCTTGGCTGTACGTTTTGGGTCATTGTCGTGCTGGAAGACCCAGCCACGACCCATTTTTAAGGCCCTGGCGGAGGGAAGGAGGTTATCACTCAGAATTGTACGGTACATGGCCCCATCCATTCTCCCATTGATGCGGTGAAGTAGTCCTGTGCCCTTAGCAGAGAAACACCCCCAAAACATAACATTTCCACCTCCATGCTTGACAGTGGGGACGGTGTTCTTTGGGTCATAGGCAGCATTTCTCTTCCTCCAAACACGGCGAGTTGAGTTCATGCCAAAGAGCTCAATTTTTGTCTCATCTGACCACAGCACCTTCTCCCAATCACTCTCGGCATCATCCAGGTGTTCACTGGCAAACTTCAGACGGGCCGTCACATGTGCCTTCCGGAGCAGGGGGACCTTGCGGGCACTGCAGGATTGCAATCCGTTATGTCGTAATGTGTTACCAATGGTTTTCGTGGTGACAGTGGTCCCAGCTGACTTGAGATCATTGACAAGTTCCCCCCTTGTAGTTGTAGGCTGATTTCTAACCTTCCTCATGATCAAGGATACCCCACGAGGTGAGATTTTGCGTGGAGCCCCAGATCTTTGTCGATTGACAGTCATTTTGTACTTCTTCCATTTTCTTACTATGGCACCAACAGTTGTCTCCTTCTCGCCCAGCGTCTTACTGATGGTTTTGTAGCCCATTCCAGCCTTGTGCAGGTGTATGATCTTGTCCCTGACATCCTTAGACAGCTCCTTGCTCTTGGCCATTTTGTAGAGGTTAGAGTCTGACTGATTCACTGAGTCTGTGGACAGGTGTCTTTCATACAGGTGACCATTGCCGACAGCTGTCTGTCATGCAGGTAACGAGTTGATTTGGAGCATCTACCTGGTCTGTAGGGGCCAGATCTCTTACTGGTTGGTGGGGGATCAAATACTTATTTCCCTCTGCAGAATGCAAATAAATTCATATACTTTCCACAATGTGATTTTCCGGATTTAATTTGTGATGTGCTATCTCTCACTGTTACCAATAACCTACCCTTCAATTATGGGCTGCTCATGTCTTTGTCAGTGGGCAAACTTACAAAATCAGCAAGGGATCAAATACTTATTTCCACCACTGTATCTATGACCCGCTGAGCAAAAAGGTACAATTACAAATAACAGAGATAAAGGTTATAAAAGTTTGGAGGGGCAACTTTCATTTTTGAAAGTTTTGTGTACTATATGGTCAGTAGGATGAGACTATGCAATTTTTTTTCACAACTTTGATGTTTTTCATGTTCTGCAGATACCTAAAGTGGGGTGTGAGATTTCTGGGGTTAATTACTTTTTTTTTCACTGATAAATATTTCTCATTTTTTAAAGACATAATTAGCTTTTACCTCAGGCTAAAATTTTGCAGAATTATTCAAATGATAACCCTCGATCTTATGGTCTAAATAAGTTATATACCCCACTTTTGGTACCTTTTCGCTCAGCGGGTCACATATAGATATATTACCATTTTCTTAACAGTTGGTTACACTCTCTCTTTTCTGAGTACAAACACAACACATTGAGTGACACATGCATTCTAGGAATGAGAATGATGCCGTCATGCCTGTCCGTTTCAGACCAATAAGCAAGATTTGAGATTTAAATCGGGCACTTGAAATACATGGGTCAAACACCAAGGAAGCTAGTCGGAGAATAATAATTGTTCTATGCTCCACACAAGACACTGGAAGAGAAGCACACTCAAACATAAAAGTGCATTCATTAAAATCAACTGTTGAAAAAGCAGTTCCAAGAAAAATGTGCAAAAAGCACATTTTGGACAAGTCTGTATAATGGTTCATATTCTACATAGACAGGTTTTATATGTGCCCTGTAACTGTATCCCTTTCAAGACTGATCTTCCAGAAATTGTCCCTTAAGATTAGGCTTGGTCTTGACTTTGTTGGAATCCTGGGCTTCTGAATTTAAATTTAAGTTAAATAGAGAGAAGACTAAATTTCTTGTGGTAACCAACCCCTTGGACCATATCGTATATAATAATTTTACCTTTGACAACATGTCATACCCCCTAGACACTACGCTTAGGGTACTGGGTGTATTAATTGACAGTCACCTCACATTCGAGCCTCAGGTTTCCTCAGTAGTGAAAAAATCCTTCAGGTCTCTTTGGAAGCTAAGAAGAATCAATCATATTTCTCGCCTGACATCTTTGGACTGCTAGTTCAATCCTTGGTTTTAACTCAATTCAATTACTGCAATTCCATCTATGCTGGATGTAAGGATGATATCCTAAAATGGCTGTAAGTGGCCCAAAACACAGCAACTAGGCTTGTCCTCAAGGTATCAAGGTTTGATAGAGCTACTACATTATTATGCAAGCTGCACTGTCTGCCCATTAAAGCCAGGATTATTTTTAAATTATGTATTTGTCTTTCAAATATTATATGGCATGACACTTGATTGCATGCAGCCCTTAATAACTATTCCCCTACGCAATATAGCCTCTGGTTCTAGGAACTACCTTAGACGTCATCTTCCAGATTGCAAGTGAGTACGCTATAAATCGGTTCACCTCGCAGACCTTAGATACCAAGGTGCTAAGTGGTGGAACTCACTGCCAACGGGGATTAAGGGTCAGCCTGATTACTTGGGATTTCGCAAAAGACTAAAAACTTTCCTCATTGAGAGGTTTCTACCCATTGGTGGAATGTGTTAGATTGTAACTGGCCATCAGTGGTTTATTATTTAGTTCTTATTTGTGCTACTCTGCTCTTACTTGATATTTTGTTTATGGTATTGTAAATTTTGCCTGTTGTTTTATTTATTGCAAGCCACATTGAACTCAAATATGTTCAGGATAATATGGGGTATGTCAAAATAAATAAATGAATAAACAGCTGAGACCTGTGGACAGACGGAGCAAAGCACACTCTCTTATAATAATAATGAGTGAGAATATTAGTCTGGTTTTTCAAATATTGCTCAAGCTGCCATACAGCTTACACTAGTGTGCAGGAACCATAAGATCCTAATCAAAAAGTTTACAATTTATGTAGGTATCACCCGGGGTCACATGGAGGAGAAGTCACATCTGAACCCATAGAATCCTAGTTGAGAAAGAACATGGAGAGGGAAATTCCCACATCCAAGACATGGAGAATTCCCACATTGTTTTACAAGAGTCTCAGCCAAATATAGAGCCTCTTGTAAAATAGGTTCAGGACTGCACTTGTATGGCTTCCCACAGCCAGTAGGAGCAGCAATTTAAAAAACGTCACATGGGGAAAACATACGTAGCACCTCCCCACATATGAATGGCATCAGTTTATTGTTAAAATCAACACTCCTGCAATACATTTCTCCCTTCTTCCCATAACATCAGAACCTCATAATCCCCCCTATAATATCAGAATCACCCCAAGCATCTGAACCCTCCTACCTAACACCCTCAAATCATAGTAACATAGTAGATGACGGCAGAAAAAGACCTGCACGGTCCATCCAGTCTGCCCAACAAGATAAACTCACATGTGCTACTTTTTGTGTATACCTTACCTTGATTTGTACCTGTCCTTTTCCGGGCACAGACCGTATAAGTCTGCCCAGCACTATCCCCGCCTCCCAACCACCAGCCCCGCCTCCCACCACCGGTTCTGGCACAGACCGTATAAGTCTGCCCAGCACTATCCCCGCCTCCAAACCACCAGTCCCGCCTCCCACCATCGGCTCTGGCACAGACCGTATAAGTCTGCCCAGCACCATCTCCGTCTCCCGCCACCGGTTTTGCCACCCAATCTCGTCTAAGCTCCTTAGGATCCATTCCTTCTGAGCAGGATTCCTTTATATTTATCCCACGCATGTTTGAATTCCGTTACCGTTTTCATTTCCACCACCTCCCGCGGGAGGGCATTCCAAGCATCCACTACTCTCTCCGTGAAAAAATACTTCCTGACATTTTTCTTGAGTCTGCCCCCCTTCAATCTCATTTCATGTCCTCTCGTTCTACTGCCTTTGCATCTCCGGAATAGGTTCATTTGCAGATTAATACCTTTCAAATATTTGAACATCTGTATCATATCACCCCTGTTTCTCCTTTCCTCCAGAGTATACATGTTCAGGTCCGCAAGTCTCTCCTCATACGTCTTGTAACGCAAATCCCATACCATTCTCGTAGCTTTTCTTTGCACCGCTTCAATTTTTTTACATCCTTAACAAGATACAGCCTCCATAACTGAACACAATACTCCAGGTGGGGCCTCACCAACGACTTATACAGGGGCATCAACACCCCCTTTCTTCTGCTGGTCACACCTCTCTCTATACAGCCTAACAACCTTCTAGCTAGGGCCACCGCCTTGTCACACTGTTTCGTCGCCTTCAAATCCTCAGATACTGTCACCCCAAGATCCCTCTCCCCATCCGTACCTATCAGACTCTCCCCGCCTAACACATACGTACGTCTCCCGTGGATTTCTACTCCCTAAGTGCATCATTTTGCATTTCTTCGCATTGAATTTTAATTGCCAAACCTTAGACCATTCTTCTAGCTTCCGTAGGTCCTTTTTCATGTTTTCCACTCCCTCCGGGGTGTCCACTCTGTTACAGATCTTAGTATCATCCGCAAATAGGCAAACTTTACCTTCTAACTCTTTGGCAATGTCACTCACAAATATATTGAATAGAATCGGCCCCAGCACCGATCCCTGAGGCACTCCACTACTCACCTTTCGCTCCGAGCGAATTCCATTCACCACCACCCTCTGGCATCTGTCTGTCAACCAGTTCCTAATCCAGTTCACCACTTCGGGTCCTATCTTCAGCCCATCCAGTTTATTTAAGAGCCTCCTGAGGGGAACCGTGTCAAAAGCTTTGCTGAAATCTAAGTAGATTACGTCCATAGCTCGTCCCTGATTCAATTCTCCTGTCACCCAATCAAAGAATTCAATGAGGTTCGTTTGGCACGATTTCCCTTTGGTAAAACCATGTTGTCTCGGATCTTGCAACTTATTGGCTTCCAGGAAATTCACTATCCTTTCCTTCAGCATCGCTTCCATTACTTTTCCAATAACTGAAGTGAGGCTTACCGGCCTGTAGTTTCCAGCTTCTTTCCTATCACCACTTTTGTGAAGAGGGACCACATCCGCCGTTCTCCAATCCCTCGGAACCTCTCCCATCTCCAAGGATTTATTAAACAAATCTTTAAGAGGACCCGCCAGAACCGCTCTGAGCTCCCTCAATATCCTAGGGTGGATCCCATCCGGTCCCATGGCTTTGTCCACCTTTAGCTTTTCAAGTTGTTCATACACACTTCTCTTCCGTGAACGGTGCTCTATCCACTTCAATCTCATTTGTACTTTTTGCAGTCCATCGCGGTCCTTCTCCAGGATTTTCTTCTGCGAAAACAGAACAGAAGTATCTATTTAGCAAATTTGCTTTTTCTTCATCATTATCCACATAGCGGTTCGCAGTATCTTTTAGTCTCACAATTCCCTTTTTAGTCATTCTCCTTTCACTAATATTCCTGAAGAAAATTTTGCCACCCCTCCTTACATTTCTAGCCATCTGATCTCTTTCTTCATCAAAACATTCTATCATCCCAGGTGCACCCCTGCCCTGGAAATAAGACCAGCAACAAGGAATCTCCCATAAGGACCCCCTCATTAGATCCCTCCCCCTCCAAATCTCACCTTTACTATCACTGGGAGTTCTTGGTGTTATAGTGGGAGCAGGAGCAATCCCGAGCTGCTCTTGCTCTTAGGTTGTGGATTCAAAATGGCTGCCACAACCACTAAGGATCAGGCTGCTAAATAAGGGATATTATTTGGCAGCCTGATCCTTAGCAGTAGTACCACAAAATTATTGCTTAGGGAGCATCTAGGGGGCATAGGATGCTTTGTGGGAGTATAGTGATTGGATGCTTTGAAGGGTGCAGGGTGAATGAGGTCAGATGCTTCAGAGAGGAATAGGAGGAGGATCTGATGCCATAGGGGAGTGATGGGAGGGCCAGACCTCAGCAACGACACCTTCCCCTTACAGCAAGCACTTATTCATGCCTCAAAGCAGGTGTAAATGTCACCAACTAGGAGGGGTTGGGGGGGTTGGACCACCGTGGATTCCTCTTGTGAAAGGGCAATCTACATTGATATGTTAAGCCTGCCCAAAACACTCCCTCTCCCTGCCTTACCATGGCACCTGGCAATTTATATGTGGTGAGCAAATTGGCTTGTACTCAGTGGTGTGCTGGTAAATTTTTAACAACAGGCTTTCTTCCCAGTCCACCTCTGCGCCCCCCCCCCCCCCTCTGCCCTTCCCCCTTCCAAATTGCAGAGCTGGCTATACCTGGGGAGAGAGCCTGGGGGGGGGGGGGGGAGTAATGCATTACTCTCTCTGGGGAAACATTTTTTTTTAATGCTCCAAGGCTCCAATCTAATTCATATGGGATAAAATGCCATAAATAAGTAAGTAAATAAATAGATAGAAACTCTGAGCACCTGATTCCTATAACATAATGTCTGTTTTAGAAGCCATTTACCAAGAGAAAGAAAAATCTCTGCACCAATAACAGGGTTAGGTGTCCCTAAAACCAGCCCCTCCAAATGACACACTGATCACGATTTATAACAAATTACTGCACTACCTATGAAAAGTTATTCCCTTATTATACTTCCTCTGTGTACATCCCTATAGACAAGACTGCGGCATTTTTAAGAATTTAACTTTTTTTTTTTTTTACAGTATCCTCCCTTCCCCACCCCACCCCACCTCACCTACCTATTACAGACCTCCTCCCTGATCCCCAGAGCCGAAGGGGTCCTACTCCCAGTGCATACCTGAAGGCAGCATCCCTGGTGATCTAGTGGATTCTTTGGGGTATGAAAGGTCCCAGTCTTTCTGCCCGCTGCCAACAATAACCCTCCTCCTGCCGTATCTTCTTTTAAATGGCTGCCGAAACTTACAAGGGAGGCCTTGCAAGACATCTTCCTCCTCTTTCTTCCCTCCCCTCCTCTCCATCCATATGCATCTCCTTCCTCTTTCTTCCCTCTCATCCATCCATGTCCAGCTTTTTTCCTCTCCCCCCTCCATGATCCATGTCCAGCATTTCTCCTCTTTCCTCCCTTCCATCCATGATCATCTCACTTTCTCTTCCCTCCCCTCCATCCATGCCCAGAATTTCTCCTCCCATAAATCCATGTGCATCTCCTCCTCTGTCTTCCCTCCCCTCCATCCATGTCCAGCATTTCTCCTCTCTGCCTTCCCCTCCATCTGTGTGCATCTCCTTCCTCTGTCTTTTCTCCCCTCCAACATTTCTCCTCTCTTCCCTTCCCTCCAGTCCATCTATGTCCAGCATTTCTCCTCTCTCCCCTCCCCTCCATCCATGTGCATCTCCTTCCTGTCTTCTCTCTCCTCCATCCAGGTTCAGCATTTCTCCTGCCCTCCCCTCCATCCATCTATTTCCAGCAACTCTCCTCTCTCCCCTGTCCTCCCCTCACATCTATGTCCAGCAATTCTCCTCTGCCCCTATCCTCCCCTCCCATCCATGTCCAGCAATTCTCCTCTGCCCCTATCCTCCCCTCCCATCCACGTCCAGCGATTCTCCTCTCTCCCCTGCCCTCTTCTCCCATCCATGTCCAGCAATTCTCTGCCCTCCCCTAACCATCCATGTCCAGCGATTTCTCCTCTCTCCCCTCCCCTCCATGCCAACGATTCTCCTTTGCCCCCTATCCTTCCCTCCCATTCATGCGTAGTGACTCACCCCAGCCTCCACCTGCCCCCCTTTTCGCCCTCGAGACGAGTTCCAGTTCCAATCCCCAGCTCACCTGCCCACCCTCCTTTCCTTCCTGTCGCCATCCTGCCTTTAAATATTTTATTTTATCTCGAGTCGTGGCGCTGGTACTGAAAGCAGCGGGCTTGCCTCCAGCCTTCCCTTCCCTCTCAGTGTCCTGCCCTCTTCTGATGTGTTTCCTGTTTCTGCGAGGGCAGGACACTGAGAGGGAAGGGGAAGGGAAGGCTGGAGGCGAGCTGAGCCTGCTGCTTTCAGTGCCAGCACTGCAACTCGAGGTAAAATAAAATATTTAAAGGTAGGGCGGCGGCAGGAAGGAAAGGAGGGCTATTGGAGAGCTGAGGGCGGGCAGGTGAGCCGGCGCTGGGAGTCTGTGACCCTGTAGCTCACGGGGTGGGGAGAGGAGAGGCAAGCCGGCTCGCGCTCCCTCAACAACTGGCTCGGAAGATGCCAAAAAATTTAACAACCCCGGTGCGAGCCGACTCCAGCACACCACTGTTTGTACCTATGAATGCTAATTTACATGGTAAAAGCTGCTATCTACACATGGGGATGCTTCTAAAATAAGAGCCTAAATGGGCCTTCCCTAGCCACTAGGAATTCCTTCTCTATATTACTATATCAGTGTACAAATCCATTGCACTGTATCCCCATACATTAACAGTACTATAAGAGTCATAAATCTTTATGTTTATATGTTATTTTATGATTTAGATAGGATGAAATGTTTACAGTATGTATTGTTAAGAGACTACAAGCACAAAGACCCACAGTTATTTATAAATGACCCAGCCTTTAGCTGGGTGATTAATAGCTAATTAAACTCTGGAACTCATTGCCAGAGAATGTGGTAAAAGCAGTTAGCTTATAAGGGTTTAAAAAAGGTTTGGACAATTTTCTTTAAAAAAAAAAGTCCATAAACCATTATTAAGATGGACTTGGGAAAATCCACTGCATATTCTAGGATAAGCAGCATAAGGTTCTTGCCAGGTACTTGTGACCTGGATTGGCCACTGTTGGAAACAGGATACTGGGCTTGATGGACCTTCGGTCTGTCCCAGTATGTTAACACTTATGTTCTTATGTGCTCATGCATTCTTAGACAGTCAAAATACATTTATCAGCTGGGGATGATGGTGGAAGCCTTCCAATTGTTTAGCAGCACTTTCATGGCATGGATGATGAGCAAAACTCTTTACAGTTACATAGCTGAGATTTGCTTTTGACCCACCACTACTAACTTTGAAATGCCAAGAAAGTTAATACTCCCCTTACTCAAAAGAGCTGTCAGTCAATACTCTGATTATTATAATTTTCTGCTCTTACTCTTTCACCTGTGAAATCTTTCTTGGCATTTACCTAACATTCTCAGTCATGCACGTTCTTTTCTAGACTGAAACCCTGACTAAAAACTTTGAGGCTATTTTTAATACCTGATCCCTACTCATATGTAACTATCTCTGGGAGAAAGTGACTAAAAATGAGGTTTGAAGAAATTCTGTTACAGCAAACAATTTGTAATACAACAGCCCAAACCCCATCCTTCTATATGAAAAAATAATAACGTTCAAATGTGACTTTTTCAGACTGCTTATGGACCCATGACATGAAAAATTGGACATTCTCAATGTTTTGGATCTGCTACTTTTGTCACGTTTTCCCAGCGACGGTTAGGTATATCAGAGTTCTCAGTCTGGACAGTGCAGATCTCAGTTTCTTAGAAATGAATTGATATGTGACTTATGAAAGAAGTGGATCTGTTTCTTCAAGTGTGGGGGACCTTTCCTACCAGTTTATAACAGTGCTACTATTACAGTGAAAGCACCAAATGTCACTATTGTGTGTACCAATACTGCACCATGCTGCAAAACTGTTTAAAGCACACTCTTATTACAGAGGAAAAAGGGGAACTCAGCTACTGCACTGTGAAAGGTTTTTCAGATAAGTGCTTTCATGCTTTTTTGCTCTGATCCAACGATTGGTGTCTTAGGATTGAATTGAATTTATTGAAGATTTTATGAATAGCCTTTTTATTTTGTTTTTTTTAATTATTTAAAGCAACATCGTAAAAAATGAGGGTTTTTTTTTAAGATGACCAGTGAAAGACAATTGACCCATTTAGTGATTGAGATAATTTTTTTCACAGTGCAGTTGCTGAGGCCCCCCTTTTACCTGTCTAATATGAGTATGCTTTAATCAGTTTCAACAGCTTTGTAGCACAATGCGTTATTGATGTCTTTTCTACCAGGTCTCAGATTCTCAAGCAGATCTGGGGATGATAGATGTTTCATATCTATATAGCAGGCTGCCAAAATGCTCTGCCATTGCACTTTCTGGGCCCTTGCTCCAGAAAACAGGATTTGACTATGAGATTTTGGAGGAAAATATATATAACCTAAGAACAACGGAGGAGCTATGTCTTTCTTCATAAGTACATAAGTATTGCCATACTGGGACAGACCAAAGGTCCATCAGGCCCAGCATCCTATTTCCAACAGTGGCCAATCCAGGTCACAAATACCTGGCAAGATCCCCAAAAAGTACTAAACATTTTATACTGCTTATCCCAGAAATAGTGAATTTTGCCCGTCCAATTTAAAAATGGTCTATGGACTTTTCCTTTAGGAAGCCATCCAAACCTTTTTTAAACTCTGCTAAGCTAACCGCCTTTAGCACATTCTCTGGCAATGCATTCCAGGGAGTTTAGCTAAGAAGGATGTAGAGGGGCTGTAGGTGGGGAAGTCAACCCAGAGGCCCCAGAGCCCTAGTTCCCTGCATAAGTAACCAAGGGGCTAATGCTCAAAGGTTACTGGGCTTGTAATGTTCCATTTTAGCTGGTTTTGTGCATATATTATTGTGCACCTAATACTCAAAGGGTTTCAGTGCTGCTTTTGTTTATGTTTATTAGGTAATTTGATATCCCACCAATTACAAAAATAATTATAACAAGAAAAGAGCACCATAATTAAATAGGAAAGAGTAGAACAGGCACACAGCATTCATCAAAAAATAAAACCGTTTGTGAAAGCAGCAACTGAAAACTAGATGCAAATGTATTAAAGTGAGCTCAGTATTAAAACTAGTATTCTGTGCGATGCACAGAAGGGAGCGCCTACTTGTAATGTTTAAAATTTTCTGGCAGGTCCAAGGTGGCATTGCATGTGAAAGGACAGCTTCTCAGTGGTCTGCATTTTTTTAATAGTATCTGCACTTTTCACGTTCATCTATCATATGCGTGTGTGTACTGCCTGGAACAGTATTATACTCTTAAAAAAGAAAACTGTTCTAGTTGCCATACACAAAATACAACATTAAAAAAAAAACACAACAAAAAAAGTAACTAACAAGAATTGTCCCATGAACATGCACATATGACATCTGTCTATGACATATGCCTATACAGTAGGATCCAAAGAGCAGTTGTTGCCATTTTTCAAGTTAGTTTCTGTTTTTATTTTGTCTTGTTTTGTATTTTATTTTATTTCTGCTTTTTCCCACTGCAATGGAGCACATCTACTGTGCTTGTTTGCCTGCCTCCGCCCCCGCCTCCTGTTCCTCTAGCCTGGGCGTGCGCAGAACATCAATGCTTACCGTAAGGCTGTTCTGTACATGTGCCAGGCGCTTGCCCTATTGAACTGCATGCAGACTTTCCACATGTCTCATTTGCATGTGATTTCCTTTGAGCATCAATTGCTATTCCTTGTTCAGTAAATTCAGCCACAGCTATAAACGCACGCACGTGGCTATTAAGGATGACTTTTGAGCATCGGCCCCTAAGGGAAGAGAAGAAGTAATAATACAGGGGCTGCCATTCTGTTAATCAGCTGTCCTCTGGAGCCAGAAGGAGCAGAGCCAAGTGTTTGCCACCTGTAGTGAACTGTTCAGAGAGGTTAGTCTGATCCACAGATGTCCCTCTGATGCACAGTGTGCTCTAAGGCAGAAGGTCTGGTGACAGGGAGGTTGGATCGTCAACCTTAGTCAGAGAAGAGCAAAGCTTAAGCTGATGACAACCCAATCAGGGAAGGGACTGAAAGCTGAAAGAATCAGTGAATAACAACTACCTCAAGTGTCAGGGGATAATTCACCCACGAGGGGTGGGAGGGCGAGGGTTATCCTTAACATGTTCGCTAAGCTTATCTTACAGCACTCAGGGAACACAAAAAACATCTTAATTTCAAACACCATTGGGGATAAGAGCACAATAATGCAGTTATCACCCAACTCAGGAGAGAGAGAGAGAGATAGACTGCATTGGTTACCCATAAAGGCAAGATCCATTTTTAAATTATATACTTTTTATCAGATTTTATATGGTTTAGCACCTAAATATATGCAGGATATGGTAGAGCTTCTCATCCGCAATGTGGTCATAGGCACTAGGGATTATTTGATTCTTCATTTTCTCTAGTTGCAGGAAAATAGTGTTAAAATCGGTACATGCAGCAAGGTTTATGTACCAGAGAACCAGAACCAAATAGTAGAATTCTCTCCAGAAATCTATAAGAGGCATGAATTATTATATGTTTTTTTATAAAATGTTAAAAACTTTCACTTTTTAGGAAATTTGTACTTATGGATAATCCATAACAGAGTTTAGGTCTTCGTTTTCTGTAATTTGCATCTGTGATTTCTTTTATTATCTTGTTATTATCTATTTATTTTTGTAATTCATTCTAAATATTTATTGTTATTTTGTTGATGAAAGCCACATTGAACTGACATTGTGTTTGGGTAATGTGGGGTATAAATGTCAATAAATGAAATGAAAGATACCAGAGTCTCCATCATCCTTCATCTGCAACCTTCTATTAGAAACTTTGATATACTGTAGTGAGAAGCAAGGAGTTATAATTAATCATCTCTGCTGTTGCTAAATGTAGGAAAAATGCTTGAGTTGGATATGAGTAAAATTACCCCACAAACTTTCAATTTTTCATTAATGGATTGTCATGATCAATGTTGCAACCAATTTACCCTACTGCTATGGATAATTTGTCTGTTACTTTTTATTATATCTTTATACAGTACATACTTGTTAAATACTGAAATTCCCATTAAAGGAACTTTTTACCCCAAAGTCAGCACTGGAGGAGTGGCCTAATGGTTAGTGCAGCAGGCTTTGGTCCTGGCTACCTGGGTTCAATTCCCACTGTAGGACTCTAGGCAAGTCACTTAACTCTCTATTGCCTCAGGTACAAAGAGCTTAGATGGTGAGCCCTCTAAGAATAGATGAAGTACCTGCATATAATGTGTGTAGTGCTAGAAAAATGATTAGTAGTAATGGTCTCCTCTAATCTTATTTTTCTTCTCTGTCTACCTCTTTTTGTTATCTACTCTGGTGAGCTTGGTAACTGGAAAGGACATTTATACAGGACCAGGCTGAATATTAGCTGGGATCCATGGGAATCACCAATTTCAAAGCCCTCCCCCTCCTCCCCCAGCAAATGCAGGGCCGCCAAGCAGGGACGTAGCCAGAAAATAGATTTTGGGTGGGCCTAGGCAAGAACTGGGTGGGCACCAAGTGTTTTCCCCACCACCAAAAAATATCTCAGCTGGTAGGAAAATGCTTCTTTCCACCTTGGCAGTCTGCTGCAGGCATGCGCTGAAAACTGAGAATGTGCAGGTGCCGGTATCATGGAGAGTAGCGTTTTCGTTACCATCAGGGGGAAGCCTTCAGCTGGCGGAGCTTGGGATCCCCACCAGCTACCACTAAATGTGTGCTACTGTTGGATGGGCTTGAGCCTTAGGTGGGTGGGCCCTGGCCCACCCAGGCCCACCTGTGGCTACGCCACTGCTGCCGAGAGGGGGATCAGGGGGGACAAAATTCCCCGGGCCCGGGCCTCCAAGGGGGGCCCAGCGCCACAGTCCCCAGTCTCACCCGCCCGCCCTTGGCTCTGTCGACCATCCGCCACTGGGCCCCCTGCATTCAAATTGGCAGCATCGCGACCTCATCTCCCTGTGAAAGCAGCAGATCACCTCCCTTCGGGCCTTCCCTCCCTGTATCCTGCCCTCATCTGATGTAGCTTCCTGTTTCCGCGAGGGCGGGACACAGGGAGGGAAGGCCCGAAGGGAGGCGATATGCCGCTTTCACAGGGAGGTGAGGCCGCGGCGCTGCCGATTTGAATGCAGGGGGCCCGGTTGCGGACGGTCTACGGAGCCAAGGGCGGGCGGGTGAGACCGGGGACTGTGGCACTGGGCAGCCTGAGTGGCAATTGGGGGGTGGGGGGGTGGCAGCAGCTGCGGCAGCCTCAGGGGGACGGCTGCGGCGGGGCCCCGGTCCCGGCTCAGTCTCTCGGTGGCCCTGAGCAAGTGTAGTGCCCCCTCCCAGGGAAATCCTGGGTACATATTAATCTATACTGACACTAGTGCCTGTAGTATCCTTGCCTGATGACAAAAATACCTACTGTTAGTTCAGTTTGACACCTAGGGCCCTGTTTACTAAGTCACACTGCAGGCGCACTAACGTTTATAGTGTGCAGTAAAATTAGTGTGCGCTAACACTAGAGACACCCATAGGAACATATTGGTGTCTCTAGCATTAACATGCACTAATTTTTAGTGCACGCTAAAAATGCTAGAGCATCTTAGTGAACAGGGCCCCTATTTTGTAGAATACATTAGTGATTGAACTTTGCTCAACTAAAGATACATCTCTTTTCAAAAAAGCATTTCCAGTGACTCTGCAGTCACCAGAGGTTTATTTTATTATGTTTGCTTCTTTCTTTTTTTCAGTTTACTTAGGCGCTAATGCACTACCATAAGACAATCTTCAAAAGACCATCAAAATAAAATATAAACAAAAAGCAACAACAGATTGGCAAAACATACAAACCATATAAGCAGACGCAGTCAAAAGTAGCCATGTTTTTTATGATCCCTAAATGTCAAATTACTCAAGCTTCAACAATAGCTGAAAAGTATGTTTTCACAACACTATAGAAAAATACATCAACCTATATCAGAGAGATGGCACATCTTCATGATTAGCACAACAACTGAGAAGTTTCAGGCCTGTGCTAATTTGTATGTATGTCACCATAGGGCTCATTTTCAAAGCACTTTGACTTACAAAGTTCTATAGATTACTACGGGGATGGGGGGTCTTTTAGTAAAGCTTAGCTCGAGTTATCTGCAGCAGGGCCCATTTTATTCCTATGGGCCCTGTTGTAGATAACTTGAGCTAAGCTTTAGTAACAGACCCTCTATGTAACTGTAAGTCTAAGTGCTATGAAAATATGCCTCCATGTCTAATAGGGAAGTGCAGTTTTCTATTGAATGCCTTTATAAGAGAGGAGCAAGCTTACAGGGTGCTCTGTGTAGCTGGATAAGGGAAAGGGAGTAGATTTGATATACTGCCTTTCTGTGTTTATAATCAAAATGGTTTACATATTATATGCAGGCACTTATTTTGTACCTGGGGTAATGGAGGGTTAAGTGGTTTGCCAAGAGGCACAGGGAGCTGCAGTGGGAATCAAACTTGGTTCTCCAGGCTGCTGCACTAACCACTGGACTCACTTAATTCTGTGCATTTAAGTGGACTAATCACACTACTTTTTCCAACTACACAGAGTATCATGTATGCTAGAATACAATACTACAAGTACATTTGTGTATTTAGTCAGTCCAATAAATAATACTGTGTTGTTGGGAAAGTGAAGGCTTCTAATATATTCACTCCTCTGGAATCTTCTAAATAGGTACACACCGGTCCATTAATTTCAGGGGCTATCATGATTGGATTAATAATACAAAACGGGATAAGGTGACCTACAAAAAGAACAGCTTGTAATATAAAAAGAACTTCTATTTAAATGTTACTACTGCATTCATTAAGGGGTCCTTTTATTAAGCTGTGTTAAAAAGTGGCCAGCGGTAGTTTTAGTGCTTAGGTTTCCTGCGCACTCCGGCTACTTTTTACCCTGGCTGTAAAAACCCTTGTTTTCAATGGAGACAGTAAATGACTATGTGTTAATTGGCATGTGGCCATTTAGTGCCTGAGCCCTTACCACCTCCTATTTAGAAGGCAGTAAGGGCTCATGTGCTACTCACACAGTAATTGGGCAGCACATAGCAATGGCCCTGCACTGCCCATTACTACTGAGCATGCCCCCTCCCCCTACTAGAAATTATAATTTATTTTCTGGGTGTTAGAAATGGCACATGCTGCACACAGCACTTAGGCATACCTGGCAGTAGTGCTGTTTTCCCATATGCTATTCATGTGGTAGCCTTACCACTTTTTATTATTTATTTGGATTTTGCTCACACCTTTTTCAGTAGCTCAAGGTGAGTTACATTCAGGTGCACTGGATATTTCTCTGTCCCAGGAGGGCTCACAATCTAAGTTTTACCTGAGGCAATGGAGGGTTAAGTGACTTGCCCAAGACCACAAGGAACAGCAGTGGGATTTGAACTGGCCACCTCTGGATTGCAAGACCAGTGCCCTAACCACTAGGCCACTCCTCCACTCCTTTACTCTTTAGTAAAGGGCCTCTTAATGTCTTAAACCAGGATGTTATAAATTAAGTACTAAGCTGTGGTAAAAATAGGCCTTAGCACACCTTTTCTTGCCCGCAAAGGCCATTTTTACTGGGCCCATAAAAACTCTAATTTTCTTTTTCTTCTTTTTTTTTTTTTTGCATTAATGGCCATGTGTTAATGTTGTACATATAATTACAGAACACAGTTATCTATATGTAAGTCAGAGAACTTCTTGATTAGGAGGAAAACGCCTCAAAAACAAGCCCCTCCCAATGATGTAAATGGGATAAAGGCTACACATTAATCATCACAGGCGCTGAAAAAAACTCCTTATTTTGTATTATTCTTTAGTGTTTTTGAAAAACTTTTTTGTATCAAAAAGCAACTAGGCTGCTCTGCCGTATACGCTATAAAGTTTTACTTAGCTTAGGCAGGCTGTAAGCTTTCTCCTTGTAGACCGTGATTCAACTGCGGTCAACGGGTCCCGTTTCACATTACGCTGCTTCAGGACCGCAGCACTTCAATCAGCCAATTCAACGGTCAAATATTCTGTAAACAGGAGGAGAAAAAGTTTAAGTCTTTATAAATATCTTAAAAATCAGTCTCTTAAATACCAATCTTTTAAATACTAACTCTACTTACGTTCCGTTCATAATGCCGACAGTAGCATGAAGGGCAGATACAATTAAACATGGCGGCCCTATATTTATAAAGACTATGACGTCACACGCTGTCATTAATGTCCAATCGTGATTCTTCAAACAAAACTGGGAACATCCACATTTCTACATGAAGATCAAAGTGCAAAATAATTATTTGAATAAAAAAAAATGCATCCATTCGATCTTCCCATTTAAACCCACAGGATTCATTGATTTTAGCCGAAAGATCCATTGTTGTTCCTTTCTTAGTAACCATAAACAGGCTTCTTCTCCCTGTAAATGCCAGTCCACTTGTTGTAAAATCAAACATCTAAGTGAATCAAAGCTATGAGAAAGTTTGGTACAATGCATAGCCAACGGGGAGGTAGTCTTCTTTGTTGAAATAACACTTTTATGTTCAATGAGTCGGACATAAAGCTGTCGAGTGGTCTGACCAACATAAATCTTACTGCAAGGGCATTGGATACAATAAATGACTCCCTTGGACTTGCAAGTAGTATTTGTATATAATGTAAACTTCTGCCCGGTGATGGGATTCACAAATTCATTTGTCACAA
The DNA here is from genome assembly GCF_901765095.1 of Microcaecilia unicolor. Lineage (NCBI taxonomy): Eukaryota > Metazoa > Chordata > Amphibia > Gymnophiona > Siphonopidae > Microcaecilia > Microcaecilia unicolor. The sequence goes on from NC_044031.1 coordinate 424,702,250, forward strand.
TCATTATAGAACACAACTGGCAATCACCACATTTTTTATGTCCACCATAAACCATATCTCTCTGGCGGTTCGGTTTCGGCGAACACAGAAGCTCTTTTAAATTGCTTCCCCTACTGTAAGCCATCCTAACCACTGAGTTCGCAAATTGAGGTAAAGTTTGGACAATATTCCAGTGTCTCCTAATGATATTGGAAACACTGCATGCTTGCAATGTGTGTTTTAACACATATGTGTGAACTGTTTCTTCTTGATCTTCTTCTCTCATTGTAGGTTGCAATAGCAATTGTCTATCAATATATTTCGCCCTTTTATAAGCTCATCTCACAACTTTTTTGGGGTACCCTCTCTCAAGGAGGCTATCTTGTAGAATTCGTGCTTGACGGCAAAAATCATTTCTACTGGAACAAATTCTCCGATATTGTAAAAATTGAGCAAATGGTAGATTATTCTTCAACGGTAGATCGGTAGATCGGAACATACTGCTATACTACACTAGTTGTCATCCAAAACCGTTGAAGAATAATCTACCATTTTTGCCCGCTGCGGGTCGCGGTTTTTTGGGCTTGTTTTTGGTTTTTTTCCACGTTTTTTGTGCGATTTTTTGGGCCGTGGGGGCAGGGCTAGTGACGTTTTAGGCAGGGTTAGATGACGTTTTGGTCGGGGCTGATGACGGAGGAGGCGGGGCGATGATGGAGGAGGCGGGGCCAATGATGGAAGAGGGGTTGATGACGGAGGAGGCGTGGTCGATGACGGTGGGGGTGGGGTTGATGACGGCGGGGGCGGGGTTGATGACGGCAGGGGTGGGGTGTGAACTTTTTGGGCGGGTTTGGGGACCGGGTACCTGGCAACCCTGACTGGGAGAGAAACGTATGCTGAGTGTGTGAAATGTAAGAAATAAAAGTATATTTTATGAGTTTAAAGTGAAATAAGTGACCTTGAAAAAGGGTACTTTGATATTGAAAGTGAGCTGAGGTGAGTGTGAATGTTCCAGTGTAGCACTGAATTTCCAGAAATAAGTGATTTACCATTTTAGGGTGAGAGAGGCTTTGATTTGTGGTGGGAATTGTACTACATGAGAAGAGCTTGTGACTCTGAGGGAGACAGACCTGTGTGCTGAGGGTGCTGCGGCATGTGGAGAATTGGGTGTTGGACTGTGAGAGAAGCTGCAGATGTGGGTAATGTAAGGGAGTGAGAGAGGATCCAGACGCTGGAGGGAAGCGTATGGTTTGGAGAGTGAGTGAAATTGGTTGTGAAGGAGCAATTACAAACCAACAATAGCCTTCTCATTAGTAGTGAGGGAAAACCAGTGAGTCTAGGGTAGAGAAAGGGAATAATAATTATTTATTGTTTAAAATTAGAGAGTTGGCCACCAGTTTTGTGTAAAATTCCCAGAATTTCTGTATATGTTTGTTGAGGAGGTAGGGTTTTTTTTTCCCCTCTTATTTAATTATAGTTCAGGTACCGTCCACCCTGCAAACCTCCCGACTGAAAGAGCTCCAACGCAAGAAAGGGAAGAAGCTGAAGAAGTTTTGCAGCAGATTTGCAGCTAAGTACTTACCTGCTCAAGTTTTGGACTGAAATTTTAATTAAATTAAAAGGTTAAAAGAAATAAGCTGAAATACTGTATACTTACCTTCGGATTTTTGATGGTGAGACCTGGAGGAAAAGAAAACAACACAAAGAATCAGTTCTTCACATAGGAAAACAATTCTAACATTATTAAGTGTTGGTTGAGAGTTAAAATTGTTGAATACTTATCTGACACAGGTGTTAGATTAATTCGCTAGGATTGCTTGCTGTTAAAGAAAAGAAATAGACATTAGTAGATCTGTTAATACATGAAATTATACAAGAATTGAAAGTTATCGTGAACTGAATTTATTTGTTATTCTCAAACATTCATTGCACCTTAAAACCATCATGTGCAATAAATTATTTAAATCCAAAATTTAGTGTGCAAAATTGTCATTATTAAAATTTTGTAACATCTAGGGAAATTCGCTTAACATCTTGAATTGCACACTGTATAAAATATAGAATTTTCCCACCTTTCTTTGTACCTTCCCTAAGTGGTGAGAGTTTAGCGTGGGACCCTACACAGTGATTTTACCATCGTACCACCCTCTTTAAAAAACCTCACCCATAGGGGATCTACACTTGCCACCCTTAGATCCTCTGCATTCAGGGCCTCTCTAAACTGTTCTGGCTCATGGAATTTAACCTCCTCTTTGCCTGAGCCTCACCCCTATGACAGGTTTAGTACCACCTGCTGTAAGGCTGAACTATAACCTTAATGAGGGCCTGTTTCTAGGGACACTGCCACTAACTCACTCACTTCTTCACAGAGATAAACGTGGATCTCACAAATACAGACACGGTACGCGTACAAATGCAGAAAGGTCTGAAAGGGTGTCAAAGATGCAGAACCTAGGTCCATATAGGCAAACATATGCATGCACAGCACATACACAAGTAGCAATCTGCATCTCTAAGGTCCCCTATCCACGGAAGCTGACAGTGTAGTATCTGCAGAAAAAAAAAACGGGATTCCAGCAGCAGCACTAAATGTGCAGCACTATACATACAGTGACACTACATGTGCAGTGCTATCTGTACAGCATCCACCGTCCAGGTTCCGTTTACAGCGGTAAACATCTAGATCTTCTCAGCGCATAGGTGACTTCTTCCAGCAAAGCCTAGGGCAGCCATGTGCATGTGAGCCAGTTCCCAGAACATAGATAACACCCACTATCAGGACCTGTTACATACACATGGAAGGTGGGAGCCAGGAGGGAGCAAAACATTTCTGATGGATAAAGCAACCTCCTGGCACTCCATGTCCTCCAGAATGAGGCATGCCTTTTCAGGGAGGGCAGGCTGCGGGTCCCACAAACATCAGCAAGAAGAGTCTGAGAGGAGATCCAAAAGACCCTGGCAAAGGTAAGGACTTGCCTACATCCCCCCACACTCACCACATCTATGTGAGATCATGGGAAGCCACACAGCTACCAAGCTGTTGACTGTACATGTACCCAGCTGCAGACCTGAGTCTGAGGTCACTGGTAATCTGCAGCATTTTAAGCACACATCCAGTCTAATGCTAAGAATGCCATGCTGCTACAGCGTCCCATCTTTTAAAGACCCAACTTTCCTGCTCAGTGGGGCTGATTGACAGCCTGATGGAGGTCAAATTCAAAAAACATGAATAAAACCCCAAAATAACTTAACAGTTCCATTTTTAAGAAAGGTGTAGTGAGAGATTCCCAAATTCACATAATCTCTTGCTTTCTCCTCTGTGTCCCAGGAAGTGAGAAAATGTGCTGTTCCTATGTGATTTTGAAACAAATTAAGCCCTAATTTGCTAATTATTTAAACAAGAGGAATAATGACCTTCTAAGCTCATATGCCCTTATGCACTGAAGTGCATTAACTTTCTCATACAGTATGCAGTTGTGAGAAAATTAGTGACACTAGGGCATGATAGTGGTACGGAAAAAGCTACCATGCCAATCCCGCATAAGAACATAAGAATAGCCATACTGGATCAGAACAACGGTACATCTAGCCCAGCATCCTGCTTCCAACAGTGGTCAATCCAGGTCACAAGTACCTGATATAAAGCCAATTAGTAGCAACATTCCATGCTACCAATCCCAGGACAAGCAGTGGCTTCCCCACATCCATCTCAATAAAAGACTATGGACCTTTCCTCCAGGAACTTGTCCAAACCTTTTTTTTTAACCCAGATATGATAACCGCTGTTAGCACATCCTCTGGCAGCGAGTTCCAGAGCTTAACTATTCTTTGAGTGAAAAATGAATTCCTCCTATTTGTTTTAAAAGTATTTCCATGTAATTTCATCAAGTGTCCCCTGGTCTTTCTGCTTTTTTAAATCTACCCTACTCAGGATTTTATAGACCTCAATCATGTCCCCCCTGAACCATCTCTTTTCCAAGCTGAAGAGCCTTAACCTCTTTAGCTGTCCTCATATGGTTGTTCTTCTTTGAACCTTTCCTAATTCTGCTATATCTTTTTTTGAGATACTGCAACCAGAATTGAACGCAATACTCAAGGTGAGGTCACACCATTGGTCACATTACTGGGTGATGCCACTACATTAACTTTTTTGGCAATATTTGAACACAAAAAGGACATCTAGATGCTGATCGAATACCTGTCTTCATAATAACAATAAACCTGTACAGGCCCTATCATTCCTTCTATGACAGTGCTGCCCATAACTCCTAGAAGTCTACCCAACCTTTCCCCCCCCCCCCCCCCCAAGTCCCCCGAATCCACCAATATCACTCCACAAACTCCACAAGCAGAAGGAGAGTTCTTTAGCTTTTACTATCTTGTCCATTAATGTCAGATTCATACTAGCTCCCCGCTACCTCAGGCTTTGCCACATGCAGGTCAAAGTGTGATACAGCACTGAGTAAGTACCAATATGAGAGTCGTGCACAAGACAGCAGGAAGGAGAAACAGTTCAAGGAGCTTGAGCCTCTGGGGTGATTTGAGGGGTGGCTGGTCCAAGCTAGGCTTGTGAATTTCAGGGAGATGGGCAGGGCAGAATTGGGGGATAGATGCAAATGTTACATTTAGTAAAAACAAATGGAAAAATCATTAAAGAGCATTGGTAAGTATCACAAGACAGGATTAACATAAGGAAAGTACTGCCAACCATCTGTGGTCAATTGAGTTATTACACCTAGAATCAAGCTGCTGTCTAGATAGGGTCCCTCTTGGAAATTTCAGGTGTACAGGAAGGGGGCTCTGCACCTCTCCCCATTGGACCCTCCAGAAAAAACAGCTTCTCAGCTCCCCTTTGGAGAAAACCACCTTCTTCCTTTTTTCACCCAGCTCCCATACCAAGCTCCCAACTGCTGCTTTATCTCACCTTTTAGTTTAGCTAGTGCTGAGGTATCCATCGGCTCCTCCTGTTCTCTTTCCTGTCCCTTTTCTGCCCCTTGCCAGTCCATGGGTTCCTCCCCATACCCCTCTCCCAGCTGCCCCTCCTTTCCTTGATTGGGCAGATTCAGGACCTCCTCCCCTAGCCTAGTTCTCTGTGTCAGGGTTTTCCAATTCCCCGCCCTTGTCCTTCTCTCAACCTCCTCCGGGGGCTGATGGGAATGGAATTCCCAGCTGCGATGGTATGCCTCCCTCCGGGACTGCTGGGAAACGTAGTCCTGCATTCTAGCGCTCCTCTTGGGGATTGGTGGGAGTTGTAGTCTTTCTCCTTTCTCCACTTCTCTGGGGAAATAGGATCTGCTCCTTTCTCTAGCCCTGTCTTCCCTCCTACCACCCTCATATTCCTTACACACCGCCTCCTCCTCCTCGATCACTGGTGATGGCGCCGCCTCCTCCTCCTCCGGCTGCTGCTGCTGCCACTCTATGTATGTAAAAGGATTGTCCTTGAGATCAGCACGTCCAACATGGCTTGCATAGTGCAGGAGCTGGCTGGCCTGAGGCGGGGGATGGAGAAGGTGTGGTGAGCCCTGGGCTATACCCATGGGGTGTGAGATGCATGAAATGACATGACAGGGAACCCTGGAAGCTGGTCTGACACAGAATACACAGGATATGTTGGCAGACCACACTCATTGGTCAGCAGCATGTTTGCATTATGATTTGTGACTATGGTTGGCTGACCATTTTATTTTTTTTTGGGGGGGGGGGGGGTGGAAAGCACATAACTTTAATATGAGGCAATGGCATCCACTAAGAGTAGGACCTCAGGCAAGACTACCATGAAAGAGTATCCACCCTAGAAAGGGGGATACAGAAGTGAGGCATGTCATCTCAGTCATCTCAGAGGAGGTTAGTTGGAAGTTGCAGCCACACTCATGGAAGGGTAGCTGCAACCTCAGGCCTTGATCTGGGACAGAGGTGTTATGACTTACTAGTTGCCTATTAGCCACATGGAAACTGATATTGTACACAACATTTGCATTATTAAATAAATACATTTATAAATGAGTATAGGTGCCCTGTTTATAATACTTACGTTGAGCCTTGAGGCTCCGTCTCTCTGCCCTTATCATGTCAGGGCTCTCCCACTTGATTCGTCAGAACCTGCGCCGCCGGGACTCAAGGTCCCTCCGAATGCCAAATCTTCTGCAAGATATAAGTTTCTACACCAGGAGTCAGGGGATGACCCTTCTTGCCTTCAGCACACAAATTCATTTGGAAATCAAATAGGAGAGACATACAACACCGATTGGGGGGGGGGAGGGACAGGGGACATTACATTGCTACAGGTGATGTCATTGAGGTGGACATGAGGACAGAGAGTACCGTTTGTGTGCAGTATTGTAGGGATGTGGGAATGATTTTCCTTTGAAGTACATAGATTCTATTAATCAATGTGCATGTGCACATATCACTGATTACCCTTGAATGCAGAATACAGTTAGTGCTTACATTGCTGAGGGAGCTCTTATATGTGTAGCTACTGGAGGAGGACCTGATAGTCTAGGGGGGGGGGGGGGGAAGCAAACACTTACCTTTCCAACATGTCTCTTGTTTGACACCAGGCTTAGATAGAGACAGTCCTGGAGGGCAGGTGGTGGTGGTGCATAAAAAGAATGTGCCGGTGCTTCAGACAATAGTAGACCAGGCATAAGCTTGCAGCATCGCTGAAATTTGGCTCTCGCCATAAAGACATGTTTATCAGGGGCCTATTAAGATGGACGTCCTTCGGCAGTGCTGCAAGAAACATGTCTTTGTTACTGTATTTTGCACATTAATATTCTTTATATTTCCCGTACCTGAATGTCCGCAACTACATGCACTGTACTTGCAGAACAACCAAATACATCAGAGAAGTCCATAGTAATAAGGATGTCTTTCTCGTAAAACCGCCGAAGGACCATATGACAAATGTTGGCAAGAGTGAATGTTGGGGGCGTCCTTTGGCGGTTCTGGAAGATGGGCGTCCCTGATTTGGGCGTTTCGCACTGCGATAATGGAATGTCTAAGGCTGTCCATACTATTTTTCGATTATACCTACCTGATTTTGGCTGACTTCATGAGGGCATCCTAATTCATACTTGGACGACCTTTTGAAAATGCCCCTCCACGTTTCTTATGGGCTGATGCTCAGAACTCAGCGCTAAATGGAATAGCGCCCGATCAATACTGCGGGAGCAGCGCTAAAATATAGCTCCCCAATGCTCAACCATAAAAAGATGCAAATAATGTGTGCACTGTTTGACTGAATGAAAGGGGGAGGAACATGCCTGGTGCATGCGCACAAGAGTTTTGCGATAAGCACAGCTCTGTATGCATGTCCTGTCCTCTGACACCCTCACACCGGTTTATAATGTGATCCTAAAACGTGTTTAATGCTTTTACTGTTATTCTCATTTCTAAGGACTTTCACTGCTGCAGTTTCCACTGCAAAGATACGGGAACAATGCATTGTGTGTAATGTAGTTCACAGGCGATGCAGCCACACTTGCTTATCTGTTTAAGAACTGGTATCATTGGTTATGCTACTGCCTAGACCTCTTTTCTCTCTCAGCCAAGCTTGGCTTCTTTGTCTACCTGCTATCATTTCCTGGTCAGTCTTACTATCTTTGTCCTGAGAGGTCAGCCAGGTATGACCTTTCTCTCCAATCAAGAGCCGTCCTCTAGGACCACCCCTTGCTACCCGATGGCAGGCTCTCTCCCCATTAGTCTCTACCTGCTCCTCCCTGAGCCTGTGTGAGGCTTCTTGACCTCTTTGTCCCTTCAGCCATGAGGCATTCACCATCTTGCTACAGACATGAGGCATTCACCATCTTGCTTCAGATAGCACTGTCCTGCTGAAACTCCCTGCACTGAACTTGGTTTTTTACCTTGAAAATATCTCCTCCCTAATGAGATATCGCATATCCCAGTCAGCCAGCTCTGAGATACTTCTATCTGCTCAACTATTTCTCACCTCCAACCACTGAAACAGCTCTCAGAATTATGGAATCTCTGTGCCCTGGGGCAGCACTTCTGAACATCTGACTGTGAATAAATTACCTGTGATTTATTCAATAAAAGAGACTTCATAAAAATAATAGAGACTTCACGTGTGACTGGTGTGCCAAGGCTTTGCTTCTCAATTACTGGTGCTGCCATTTATTTGCTCACAGCTCTCCATTTCCTTCCGACCCCAACAGTATCTGGAGCTTTTTTGAATTATATATACCACATTTGAAAATGAGCATGTGAAGGATCCCCTTATGCAGAATGCTTTTTCCATGTGAGTGACTGTGGGATCCTGTGAAATGTGTTGGCACAGTTTGAAGCTTGGTACATTGCAGGGATGTGTGCCATTCTCTTCTTTGGGCTTGTATTGGGATCTTGCTTTTCACTAATTTTGCTTCAGATTAGTAATTCCCTTATTTCTTGTTTGTCCTGTTTGTCTGTCCTAATTAGATTGTAAACTCTGTCGAGCAGGGACTGTCTTTTTATGTCCAGTGTAGAGCGCTGCGTACGTTTAGTAGCACTATAGAAATAAGTAGTAGTAGTAGGTGATTGTCGGAAGGGCAGCACTGGTGGACCTGGGAATATCTCTTTCAGTAATTCATCCTCCTGGAATAGTGGCTGTAGATCTTTTATGATTCTTCTCAGTTTTTCCAGCTCTGGTTTATACGTCACTACAACTACTACTACTACTTAACATTTCTAAAGTGCTACCAGGGTTACGCAGCGCTGTACAATTTAACAAAGAAGGGAGACTCTCTCTGTGATTTTCTTTTCTTTGTATTGCAATAGGTTTTCTCTGGGTGTTTTAAGGGAAGATTATTTTGAGGTTGTAGTTTGAAGGATTGAGCCAGGACTTTGAAGTATTTATCTCTGTCTCTTGAGTCAAAGTAGATACTGGTGGTATCTTGTGGCTTGGCTGTGTATAATAGATTTTGTTTTGTACCTGAAGGGTGAAAGCTGGAGTTGTGGAGGTAGTTGCATCTGTCTGTAGGTTTCCTGTGCATAGATGTTTGTATATAGCCATTGTTGATGGAGACTGTGGTGTCTAGAAAGTTGACTTTTTCTGAGTAGTCTATTTTGAATTTGATTGTAGGATGGTATGTATTGAAAGAACTGTAAAATAGTTTGAGAGTCTCTTCTGCCTCAGTCCAAATCATAAAAATGCCATCAATATACCAGTAGTATTTTAAGGGTTTAGTTTGATATTGTGAAAGACCTGTCCCTCCTCCGGGGGTTCTCAGGATCTTGCCTCTGCCTTGGAGACTCCGACTAAGGAACAGGATTCAGGCCCAGCCTCATAGCCCACTGTAATCCCCCGGGCCGGGCTTAAGGTAATCAAAAAACTCCAAAAGGAAAATCAACAAGTTTTTATTTCCTTGGTGTTCCCAGTCCAGCAATTCAAAATAAAACAGGAATCCAAAACACAACCCCACTGTTTTCCCTTCTCAGGGCATAAGCACAGCAGGGTAAAAAGCAACACAAACCCCACTGCTTCCAGAGCTCAGTTTGTTCCACCTTAAGCAGTCCTACAGCCCAGTGCTCCCCTCCCCCCTCTGGGGGGGGGGGGGGGGAGAGTGTCTGCAGACTGCTGTAAAAAAAAAAAAACACAAAAAAAGAAACCACTGCTACCTGTCTTCTCCCGGTGCACTGGCAAACAGTTCAAAAAAAAAAAAACAGCTTCCTTTTGCTGTGAGCAGTTCACACAGGGGGAAACAATAATCCCTCCCCAAAACAACACACTTTTTATTCTGAATAGTTCAGTAATCCACAGTTCAAAAAACAGCCTGAACTCTCTCTGGGGAGATGCACGGGTCCCACCCTTTCTGGGTCACACCTTCAATATCACTGACCCTCCTACCGCATGACCCTTCTTCTTTCCGCTTTCAGCCCAGCTGCCATACCAAGAGGTCACCTGCTTTCTCAGCTTTTTCCCCAATGATTGAGCCCATGCTGCTATGTCCATTGGTTCCTCCAGGCTCTCTTCTCTCCCTCTCTCCTCGGCCTCTTGCCACTCCATGGGTTCCTCGTCCCACCCACTTTTCAGCTGTTCTTCCTTCTCCTGAATGCCCCCTGGGGACAACTCCCTGGCCTTGTCAAGGTTCTCCCCTGGAGGCTGCTGGGGAGGATAGTTCCTGTACCAGGGTTTTCCCGGGGCTGCTGGGTATTGTAGTTTTTCTCCATCCTCCATTTTCCCGTGGGGAGAAACCCTTTTCTTTTCTCTCTCTGGGGAAGAAGTAAAGGCAAGGCTCTGTTCCATCTCCCTTTTCTCTTGACCCTCCTCACTTCTTCCCCTTCCACTTCCATTTTATCCACCCCCTCATCCTCCTCTTCACAATATGTATTCAAAAATGTCTCTTCAAGTTTTGCCAAGAAGAGTTTTGCATATTTTGATGCCATCCTGGTGCCTATAGCAGTGCCCATGACTTGCAGCTAGATATCTTTGAATACTATGTCAGTGTTTAACAAACTATGGGGCCCTTTAACTAAAGCTTAGCATATGCTAACAGACATTAGTGTATGCTAAATGCTGCACATCCTATTATATACCTATGGACCACGTGGCACTTAGCACACACTAATGTCCTTTAGTGCACGCAAAGCTTTAGTAAAAGGGTCCCTATATTTATTAAGCAATAGTAATTGGGGATTCTCAGGTGAGATCTGCTTTTATAGTAGAAACATGGCTCCATGATAAAGATAATCCATTATTACTGGACTTTTTCCACCAAACTAAAAAATTCTTTATCAGCCGAGATTAGGGAAAAAAGGTGGGGTTACAGCTATTATTTCTAAGGAATTCTTTAAAGTCGTGTTGCATGGTGTTTAATGTCTCCTGGATTGGAAGTTCGGGCCTGCAGTATTTCAGGAGGCTTTCTTTCTGGTTCTTTACGAGTGATCCAGATTTGTATGCCATCTGATTGTTGGTCTTTGATTCAACAAGATTTATTTGAATTCATTTCTTATCATGTAGCTTTGTTTACTGATGTTTTAGTTTGGGAAACTTAATTTACATCTTGAGGATATGTCACATCCTAATGCGAGCTTTAATACATTTTTAGACTCTTTACAGTCATATCTCTATCAAATGCAAATCATTCAAATCAAAGGTCATCACAGAGAATTTAAAGCTCTATCATCTGAAGGTCTCAGCAGCCATTTTGATGGTAGGAACAGCAGTGGCAGGAGTAACATTAGGCTACTAGAATAGACCACCAAGTTTTAAGGTAGGCCTGGAGGGAGGCTGACAGGTGTGTCCAGGAGGGGGAAAGGAGGATCTGTTTGGTGAAAGCAGCAGCAGTGGTGGGGCCAGGGTGGCGGCAGGGGGGGAGTGGGTGCTGTTTGAGGGACAGGACTTGGTCAGTTTTGGTTTTGGCTTCAGTTTTGGCCAAAACCAAGTGATGGATTTCAGCTGCAGATTCAGTTTTAGCTACACCAAAAAGCTTGGTTTCAGTCAGCCTGTAATTCGGATTTGAGCCACGTATACACCATGATGTTTAGGCCAGGCTGACATGAACCCTGAAGAAGGAAGGTAATGCACCAGTTGAAAACAGGGTAAGATTGAGGCTCATGTGTCAACAGAGAGGCCACCTCCCCAGGGAACCAGACAGACTATTACTTCACATCTCTAGCAGGGCAGAAGGAGGGACACAGAACCTGACCAGGGGGGAAAATGATTTTCACAGAGTTCTAAAGATATCCCTGTGCATATTATATGACTGCAACCTATTCTGGGAATATGGAAAGTCCACAGTGGAGGATGAGTTTTTAGATAGAGGACAAGGAACAATGTGAGTTAAGGGGCATTAGAGCAGAGATGTGTGATTACAACTTACTTGTTGTTTCTGTAGGACAAGGTATGTCCAGTTGGCTTACCCCTCCCCCACCCCACCCCCACAAGATGCCATCATCCAAGATCTGTAGAATCTGCCACTCTTTCTCAATGACTCTACCTAGCCAGGTTGGGAGCTGCCACCAGCCCTGCCCTTCAGAGTGTGCCTCATTTCCCTCCATTTTTTCTTGAGATCTTCAGCATCTCAATTATTGTGAAAGATACCATTCACTTTGTGGTAGATCCCCACTCAGATCTTTTGCTTAGTAAATGCACTGGATTTCTGGCCTCCAGGGCTAACGTGATCTTCTGTTGTTTTAAGATCCGCCTCACAATTACATCCACCTTAGCAGGTGAGAAGTTGAACTTGCTCATCAAGGTTTTCTTTTGGGAAGCCATAGTACTTTGATTAGCATAGCATAGACCTGAAGGCTTCTACAATGGAGTACTATATGTAGAAAAGACAGCTCATTGGATGCCATTCATTTGGATGCCAGAATTTACATGTTTCCTTATAAATTAATGGTGGTGGTGGTGGTGTACATGTAGCTCAGTTAATCATGGATGAGGCCCCTTTTAAAAACTACATACACGTTGATTGCCTTTATTAGGTGCCAAATAGTGAATGGCTTCAACTCATCTGTTAGCTCCAGAGAGTCTCTACTGGGGATCATGCCAGCCATGTCACCATGTCATACTCAGTTCCAGTAAAAGTGCACATCCTTAAATATTTCAGTACACTGGGTACTGAAGACAAGTAGCATAATGACTTGGTGGAGGGTTGGAAGCCTGGCCAACTATGTACCATTTATCTGCAACATAATGAACATGGGCAATTTTCTAGTTCTGTAGATGAAGCAACGAAAGAATGAATAGTGCATAATACAATGTTTCCAAATGTGAAGAGGTCAGGTCTGCAGCATATCTAGAAATGGCTTACCTGAATGATTTGTGGTTTTAAGGGCCATAAACCTGTACTTAGAAAGGAGTAGATGAGGACATCTTTGGGTCTTGTGTATATGGAAAATGTCAATGGGATTGGGTGTGGGATGCACAGGTACGTAAATATGTATATACATATATACTAAAAGTGTGGTAAAACTGCTTTTATCAGGCTCTGTATAAGGGGGGCAGCTCATACAATATTTATCTATATACTTTGTTGGGTTGGTGCTGGTCTTGTGTTCTCACATGAGGCTATGTAGAGAGATTATATATTTAAGATCCCTTTTTTATGTTAGTGCCCTAGTAAGCTGAACTCTTACAAGTATAGGGATAAAGAAAGGTATGAGAAACCATAGAGCCATATAACTAGCACAAGTTTAGAATTTCTTGTTTATTTCACACAATTAGAATTACAAAGCAGCAATTTTAATTAAGTTCTTTATATATATACTAGTAAAAAAGCCCCGTTTCTGATGCAAATTAAACGGGGGCTAGCAATGTTTTCTTCTGTGCATGTGGGAGTGTGTGTGTCCCTGCCCTCTGGCCTCTCTCCCCTCCCACCTCTGAGTCCTTCACTGTTACAGAGCCAGCGATTTGATTTCGTACTCTGCTGTTTTCCTTCACTGACTGTGTTACAGAGAGGGCGGGGCAGACACTCATAGGGAAACCGGATATCTTGCCCCCTTCACACTTCCGGCTGGAGGCTTCATAGAACGTTGGTGTTGCCTTTTATATATATATATATATATATACATATATATATATATATATATATATATATATATATATATATATATATATATATCCCCAGAACTGAATGACAAAAAAGAGATACTAGTACGACACATTGAGTAGACCAACTCTGATTAAGCTGACGAAATATGGACTGTGTCAGACACCAGTCCCATTTGCTAAGTTAAGTGTTTCACATGATTGCTATTTACCCCAAATAACTTTAAAAGTTTGATCCTAAAATTTGTATAAGTTCAGAATAAGAAATTTGAAATTGATTCACATTTTTTATAAAACATATTGGGACTGTTAACGATTCAAGATGAATGGTGAGTGATTGAATTAATGCACTCATATAAAGTATGCCTTCTCTGATGGTTCTTTAAAAAAATATTTTAAAATTTTTACTAAAAAAATAGCGAAAAAGGCTGCACAAGCACTGATGTGATTGAAGATTAGGTAGTGTACTAGGAGTATTTTCATATGTACGTTGAAGAAGTTTTGCCAAGAAGAGTTTTAATTGTGGCATGTGGAGTTTTTTGGGGGGAAGGGAGAGAGAGGATTCTGCCTCTTTGCCTTGTCTCCTTAGGTGGACATGCCAGATGACAGATTCAGTGTGGATGTTATATCCATGTGAGCAGCATCTAGAATTAGAGCTGGGAATTTAATACATCAATAACGCAATTAATGTGTTAACATTTTAACAAAGAATTTTTTAATGCAGACAAATTTTTAATGCTCCCCCACTCACACACACTGCCTATCTACCTTAACAGGCCTCATAGGGTCATCAGTAGTGGCTGAAATTCCCATGCACTGCCTATGGCTGACCCAAAAGCATTACCTCTGCAGTGTCCCGCCCCATCTCTGATGCAACTTCCTATTTCAACTGGGCAGAACACAGCAGAGGGAAGGCATCGAGCTCAGTTGCAAGCAGCATGTGGGAACTGCTGCCGGTGACCCTATGAAAGGAGACATCTGTTAAGGCAGAGTGGGGGAGAAGGAAAGAAATGCTGGGCCCGGAATTGGAAGGGAGAGAAAGTTAACTGGTGGACAATGGGAGGGAGAGAAGATGAAATGGAGGGGTAGCAATGCTGGGTATAAGGGGGGGGGGGGGGTAGGAGAGAGAACTGGTGGACAGTGGGAGGGAGGGAAGAGAAATGTTGGATCCAGGGTGCGAGAGTGACGGTGATCAATGGGAGAGAGCCAGTATGAAAGAGAGAGAATTTCTCTCAAAGAAATGCTTAGTAATCTGGCATTATGGAGTAGTTTAAACAACATTGGGCTCAGTCCAACAGCAGACGAGACCCCCATGCACACAGTATTGTTTGGACATGACCCTAAAATGTTTGAACTTTATTTTTTTTATTGCTATAAATGCATGCCACGATTAAGCACAATTAATATTGCAATTGCAATTTTTAATACTATGATTAATTTAAATGAAAAATTTTAATCGTTGCCCACCCCTACCTAGAATATAATTTTTCATATGCAGTGCAGCTGCACCCTAAAGTGTTCAATATCCAGTGACACCGTTATACTGTATTTTGGGGAGGGGGAAGAATATCATGCATTTCTGGCTGTTAGGTGCTTCAGTGCTTACCCTCATAGGTGGTATCTAGCAGCTCTTGAATTAAGTGCATGGGCACATGATTTCTGCTTTCCTTGTCAGGGTCATCTGGATAGATTCCTAGACTATCTGAGCTGCAGCATGATCTGGCCTTTGTCCATCTTATCTGCTTTCATTAGAGAGCAGCAAGCATGCCAGGATGCCACTTTCAGACTCTGAGAAGTTTATCTCTCTCCTGGATGCCATGTTGGTGCTTACTAATGAAGGTCCACTATAGAGGCTGCTGTGTAATGCAGGACTAGAAACACAACAGGGCAAGCTGCGCTATGTACATGGGGATGTCAGGAAGACGTGCAAGTGACCGGTGTCATATTACTTGGAATGTACATGGAGAACTGATGCAAAATGCCGGAACTTACACATGAATGTGACCACACGGCACCCAGTTATTTTCCAAGTAGAGGCTGTCACTATGCTGGAATCCACTTGTAACCCAATCCTCAATTGCTTATGTCCTTTTTGGGCACAGATATTATACACATGTATATGATGGCATTTCAAAATATTTACACATGGATATTCCCACTCCAAGCTTCTTTTCCATATTGTTCTCAAGGGGCAGAGATACACTTATTTTAGACTGGCCTCCATGTTTACCACTGCCCCCAATCTCCACATGCACACCTAGCCATCTCTTTATCTAAAATAGGACAGGTGTCAATTCCTGCATCCAGATGATTTAACGGATCTTATTTTATAATCTACATGGATGCTTGGGAACTCTGCCTGCGCTCCACTCAAACTCCATCCCATACACGGCTCCCATCAAAATGCACGCCATCATGTCCTCATGCATACTTTTATGCCCTTCAAACTTTATAACAGGCCATTCATATACGTGCAAAAATGATTTTATAAAATAACAGCCAAAAAGCTCACAAAAATGAAATTCTAATGGCTTTTGCTTGTTTCAACAAATAGCTGAATTATCTAAAAATGTTGTTGCTTCAACACTGCAAATTGGGTGAATAAAGAACTGACAGAACAGTAACATAGCAAGTTTTCCTGAGCAGACTTTGTAGGTCTTAGTAATTCTGTAAGGAAGGCACGTATAAAAGATAAGAAGATTGCCAGTCCAGGTCCCTGAATAATTCATTTGGAAATGTTGTAGTTATAATTAATGATAGACAAGGAAATTATATCTTCTCCTCATGTAACAACTTCATATTTTCTAATGTGTAGCATGTGTCTGCATGTGCCTAGATATTGCCCCTGCCAATTATCAATATGGAATAAAGTGCATATTAGCAGTAATCAGCTTGCTAGGGTCAGGTTACCTCGATATGATCTGGTTTCCATTCTTACAGAAATTGAAATCTCACCACCAAAACAAACATGACCTGGACACAGTCCACGGATCTATCACCTGAAAAGCTTGTTCAATAATATGCGTGTGGGAGAAAGGAAGAGATGGGAAACTTTATAAAGAAATATTCTCCGTTTGCATGAAAGCTGACTGCAAAGCATCCTCCTATGATGAGAACTGCAAGTTGTGAGAAGTTCAAGCAGTTGAGTAAATGTTTCTAGAGTACAGATCAAATGTTCGCTTTCATAGATCCACTCCCTCCCTGAGTTCTCTCTTTAGTCCCACAATAAAGTAGTGGTGCTCATTAAATTAATTATAAGGAAAGAATCATTGTTGGGTTCTAGTGAGGTGTGAATTACTGAAAGGTAAGTGTTTGCTGACGTACTTTGACAAGAATCTAGATGGAATGGTTGGGGTTGCATCTCTTGTGTTTGTGTGTAATTACAGTGGCTGGAAGTATAAATGTTTTTTTGTATTTGCCTCACTGAGGTCACAAGATCTTTGATGGTCTTTCATTCTGCTAAATAAACTGCATTTCTGCTCAATACAAAGACTTTTCTTCCAGTGATGAACAAAATATTGATCTATAGGGGCAGACACTCCTCAATGTGTCTTGGTCAAAGTCATGAAAAATTATGCAATCTGTTGCCAAACACAGTCAGAATTTCAATTTTACTTTGCTTCTTGAAGAATGTATAGGTGTATCCCATACCTTACCATTTACTTTAGGAGATTAGCAGTATGTCACGATTCAGGGAAGGTGAAATCTTGAGCCACACCCAAGTTGGTGCTACCCGGTCAACCTGAGGGTTAGGCGGGCCCCGACTGGTGGCAGGCAAGTCACCCGGACAAAACACAGGACAGACAGAGCTAGGCACCAGGCCCATCTGGAGCTGAAGATGAGACTCAGATGGACAAGAAGACTCGGCAAGAGTTGAAGCAAGGCTACACTGGAGCTAACGACCCAGCAGGAGCTAAGGCAAGGCTGGACTGGGGGCTGAAAGCTCGGCAGAAGATGAGACAAGGCTGGACTGGAACTGAAGACAGACAGGGCAGGCTGGACTGGAGAAGGGCAGGGCAAGCTGGACTGGAGAAAAGGAAGGCAAACAGTGACTAGGCAACCTGTTGTAAAGAGAGCACTGGATAAACCAGGGCTGCCTTAAACTGGCCTAAGCCCATGACATCATTTCTGAACACATCCATGGGCTCTCACTGCTGGCCAGTGGTGTAGCCAAGGGTGGGCCCGGGCCCACCCACTTTGGGCTTGGGCCCACCCAGTAGCAGCACACCAATGATGTGACTGGCAGGGATCCCCAAGACCCACCAGCCAAAAACTCCCAACAACTCTCCCTCCTATATACCTTGTAAATAGCAGATCTTCGCCTGCAGTGAGCAGCGACTGATACATAATGCTAACACCAGCCCCACAGCCTTCCCTCTGATTTCTTCCTGCCTATGCGGAAACAAGAAGTTGCATCAGAGAGAAGGTTATGGGGCCAACATAAGCAGTTTGTATTAATTGCTGCTTGCTGCCTGTGAAAATCTGCTATTTAAAAGGTATGCAGGGGAGGGGGGGATGTTTTAGAGACCATATGGCATGCAGACGAGACAGGGAGAGACCAAATCGCTTGTAGGACAAGGCGGAGGTCTTCTGCGCACCCATCTTGGGCCCAAGCCCACCCAAAATTGGATGTCTGGCTATGCCCCTGCCACTGGCCCTTTAAAATGTGGCCCATGGTACGCATGCATGCGCCTAAGAGGCAGGTAGTAATGCCGACCTGACATGCCACAGAAAGACCTGAGATCCCTCAGAGAACCTTGGAACCTGACCCTTGCACCCCCCCTACAACACGGAAGCAGGAGGTGGGTGGCTGAGGATCATGGTGGTGGCCATGACAGTACCCCCTCCTCAAGGGGCTTCCTCCCATGGTCCAGGGTTGAGTTTCTAGGAAAACAAGCGATGGAACCTATTCAGGAGCAATGGAACAAGACAGGGGCTAGCAGCCTCCCATGAACTGTCCTCAGAGCCGTCGACCTTCCTGGAATCAGTGGTATGCTGGATCATGTACCCTAGGTCTGGTTCTTCAGACTTGGTACAAGATGTAATCGGTTGAGGAGATTCCTCCAGAAGATCTCTAGCCATGTAGTTAGCCCTAGCCTGGATCTTGGATGCGGAGAGCAAGCAAGTTCGATCCTGAAGAAGTGTCTCTCCCAGTGGGAGATCCACAGCACCCTTGTTCTACTGATCAGGACGTGTCTCCGCTTGCTGTTCAAGGTACATCTTGGCCAAAACCTACTGGTCTGGGGCAAATCATCTAGAATACGAGATACGAGAAGTGGCCAGGGTAACAGCAGATATCTCAGGGTCCAAACACCATTGGAGACAGGTTACACTCTAGGTGGTAATTTCACCTTTCTCCAGTGCTTTTTTGTAGGAAAAAAGGTATCAGTATGCAGGTCACCATCTATGGCTCCACTCCTATGGAAGCCACACCCCTTATACAATGATGCGCATATAAACAGGCATCATTAAAAATACTATGCCAGTATGTGATTTTTTTTCATTATAAATAATTTCTGTAAGCTGTTACAGCTCTAGTATACTCAGCGCAAAATAAGACAGCAGATGTAAATTCTCAAATTGGACATATTCCAAACACTAAAATGAAACTAAAATGATTTTTTTCTACCTTTGATGACTTTACTTTTCTAATCATGTTGGTCCCAGTCTCTGATTCTGCTGCTCTGTTTTCGTAACTCCACTTCCAGGGCTTCCTTTCCATTTATTTCTTTGCTTTCCTCCTTTCTTCTTCATTTCTTGCTCTACATTCATAAGTAAAAGCTGGGTCCTCCGTGGAATTGACTGGAGGAGGTATAACGTGGATCCAGCTTATGCCTATTTTTTCCATCCATGTACAGTTTTTTCCTCCTTTTTTCCCTTTCCCTCATTTCCATCCATGTACATCTTCTTCTTTTTTCATTCCTCCCCTCCATCCATATCCAGCATTTCTCCTCTTACATACCTTGCGTCCATTTCCAGCATTTTTCCCCTCCCCTCCATCCATGTCCAGCATTTTTCCTCTCTCCTCCTCTCCATCCATGTCTAGCAATTCTCCTCTGCCCCATGTCCTTCCCTCCATCCATGTCCAGCAATTCTCCTCTCTCCTGCTCTCCTCTCCATTCATTTCAGCATGTCTCCTCTCTCCCCTGCCCACCCTCCCATCCATGTCCAGCGATTCTCCTCTGCCTGGTCCTCCCATGCCATCTATGTCTAGCGATTCTCCTCTCTCCCCTGCCCTCCCCTTCCCCATGTCCAATTATTCTCTCGTCCCTGCACTTCCCTTCCATCCCATCTATGTCCAGCATGTCTCCTCTCTCCCCTGCTGCCCCCTCATCCATGTCCAGCGATTCTCTCTCCCCTGCCCTCCACTCCCATCCATGTCCAGCAATTCTCTCTTCCCTGCCCTCCCCTCCCATCCATGTCCAGCGATTCTCCTCTGCCCCCTGTCCTCCCCTGTCATCCATGTCCAGCGATTCTCCTCTCTACGCTGCCATATCCTCTCATCCATGTGAAGTGATTCTCTCTCCCCTGCCCTCCTCTCCCATCCATGTCCAGCGATTCTCTCTTCCTTCTTTCCTTCCCTCCCGTCCCATGTCCAGAAATTCTCCTTTCCCCCATCCTCCCCTGCTATCCATGTTCAGCGAATATCCGTCCCCCGCCCATCCTCCTCCCGCTGCCTGCCTGCCTGCTTGAGAATCTGGACCCCCAGCATCAGCCAGTACAAGGCCTGGCACAAGCACTAATGTGCCTTCACACCAATGCCACATGCTCGGGAAGGCCCTGTTAGTTACGCCCTCTCTGACACGTCACATGTGCATCAGAGGGCAGTACCAACAGAGACTCCATGAGCGGATAGGCTCAAAGGCTGAGTGTGCTGCTGCCAGCCAGGTCTTGTACTGATTGATCAGGGACCCAGACTCTCTAGCGAGGAAACAGGAACAGTGAGAGGGGGACTCGGAAGGTCAAAAAAAAAAAACCTGCCGGTACCAGTGCGTACCGGCACAAAAAAAGCACTACCTATCTACCAGTCTAAAATCGGGTTATGTTTCTGTAGCCATGGAGCTGAATATGAGACTTGGCTGGACTAGAAGACTCAGCAAGAGTTGAGACAAGGCTGTACTGGAGCTGAGGTTTTGTATCTGGGGCTGCCACTGGAAAAAAGAGACCAGGCACCAGCAACTGGCAAAACCAGAGCAAGTCACTGAGGACAAAGAGTATGGGTGTGCTTTAGTGGAACTGTGTACTCAATCCTTCTCTCATGCCCCGATGATCAAAGGTAAATGCGGGCACTAGAGGCCATTTGCACCAGACTAGCACCCGCATTTAACTTCTCACATATGATCAAAGGGGTCTGGCATGGCAAGCAGCACCTGCAACAGGCAATAGCACAAAGCTACTACTACTTATCATTTCTATAGCACTATTAGACGTATGCAACACTGTACACTGGACATGAAGAGACAGTCCCTGCTCGACAGAGCTGACAATCTAATTAGGACAAACAGGACAAAGGGACAAACAGGACAAAGGGATAAGGGAATTACTTAAGGTGGGAATGATAAAACAGACATGAGTACTGAGCAAGTGAATAGGAATTAGGAGTTAAAAACAGCCCCCAAAAGGTGGGCTTTTAGCCTACATTTGAAATACGGCCAGAAATGGAGCTTGACATACTGGCTCAGAAAGTCTATTCCATGCATATGGTGCAGCAAGATAAAAGGAACAGAGTCTGCAGTTAGCAGTGGAGGAGAAAGGTGCAGATAAGAGAGATTGACCCAGTGAGCAAAGATCTGGGGAGCAGTGTAGGGACAGATAAGAGTGGAGAGGTACTAAGGAGCTGCAGAGTGAATGCACTTGTAAGTCAATAAGAGGAGTTTGAACTGTATGCGAAAACGGATAGGGAGCCAATGAAGTGACTTGAGGAGAAGGCTAATATGAGCATAGCAACACTGGCGGAATATAAGTCGTGCAGCAGAATTTTGAACAGATTGAAGGGGAGAGAGATGGCTTAGAGGGAGACCTGTGAGAAGCAAGCTGCAATAGTCTAAGCGAGAGGTGATAAGAATGTGGATAAGGGTTCTGGTAGTGAGCTCAGAAAGGAAAGGACAAATTTTGGTGACATTATAGAGAAAGAAATGACAGGTTTTAGCAGTCTGTTGAATATGTGCAGAGACAGAGAGAGATAAGTCGAAGATGACCCCAAGGTAACAAGCTGATGAGACATGGAGAATGAGATAGAGAATGGTGGAAGAGGAGAGGTTGGTTTAGGGGGAAAAATAAGAAGCTCAGTCTTGGTCATGTTTAGTTTCAGATAGCAATGAGACATCCAGGCAGCAATGTCAGACAGGCAGGCTGATACTTTGACCTGGATTCCTGCTGAAATTTCTGGTGTGGAGAGGTAGATCTGGGAGTCATCAGCATACATAAGTACATAGTACATAAGTAATGACATACTGGGAAAAGACCAAAGGCCCGTCAAGCCCTGCATCATGTCCCCGACAGCGGCCAGTCCAGGTCAAGGGCACCTGGCAGCTTCCCAAACGTACAAACATTCTATACATGTTATTCCCAAAATTGTGGATTTTTTCCAAGTCCATTAAGTAGCGGTCTATGGACTTGTCCTTTAAGAAACCGTCCAAACCCTTTTTACACTCTGCCAAGCTAACCGCCTTCACCACGTTCTCCGGCAACGAATTCCAGAGTTTAATTACGCGTTGGGTGAAGAAAAATTTTCTACTATTTGTTTTAAATGTACTCCACTGTAGTTTCATCGCATGCCCCCTAGTCCTACAATTTTTGGAAAGCATGAACAGACGCTTCACATCCACCTGTTCCACTCCACTCATTATTTTATATACCTCTATCATGTCTCCCCTCAGCAGTCTCTTCTCCAAGCTGAAAAGCCCTAGCCTCCTTAGTCTTTCTTCATAGGGAAGTCGTCCCATCCCCGCTATCATTTTTGTCGCCCTTCGCTGCACCTTTTCCAATTCTACTATATCTTTCTTGAGATGCGGCGACCAGAATTGGACACAATACTCAAGGTGCGGTCGCACCATGGAACGATACAACGACATTATAACATCCTCACACCTGTTTTCTATATCTTTCCTAATAATACCCAACATTCTATTCGCTTTCCTAGCCGCAGCAGCACACTGAGCAGAAGGTTTCAGTGTATTATCAACGACGACACCCAGATCCCTTTCTTGGTCTGTAACTCCTAATGTGGAACCTTGCATGATGTAGCTATAATTCGGGTTCTTTTTTCCCACATGCATCACCTTACACTTGCTCACATTAAACGTCATCTGCCATTTAGCCGCCAGTCTCCCAGTCTCGTAAGGTCCTTCTGTAATTTTTCACAATCCTGTCGCGAGTTAATGACTTTGAATAACTTTGTGTCATCAGCAAATTTAATTACCTCGCTAGTTACTCCCATCTCTAAATCATTTATAAATATATTAAAGAGCAGTGGTCCTAGCACTGACCCCTGAGGAACCCCATTAACTACCCTTCTCCATTGTGAATACTGCCCATTTAACCCCACTCTCTGTTTCCTATCCTTCAACCAGTTTTTAATCCACAATAGGACGTGGAGGGGCATAAGCGATTGGAAACGCCTATCTCCATGGGCATTTATCTCCGAGAATGGGTCTGTGGAGGGGCAGGCCGAACCGTATTTTCAAAAAAATGGACGTTTTTGAGCTGGGCATTTGTTTTTTTTAGCGATAATGGAAACTAAAACGCCCAGATCAAAAATGTCCTAATCTGAGCCATTTGGTCATGGGAGAGACCAGGATTCGTAGTACACTCGCCCCCCTGATATGCCAGGACACCAACTGGACACCCTAGGTCAGTGCGGTGGACTTCAGAAAAAGCTCCCACATGCATAGCTCCCTTACCACGGGTGCTGAGCTCCCAACCCCCCTCCCCCAAAACTCACTACCCACTAATGTACAACACTACCATAACTCTTAGGGGTGAAGGGGGCACCTACATGTGGGTACAGTGGGTTTTGGAGGCCTCCCATTTACCAGCACAAGTGTTACAGGTGGGAGGGGGATGGGCCTGGGGCCACCTGGCTGAAGTGCACTACGGTACCCACTAAAAGTGCTCCTGGGACCTGCATACATGCAGGCCTCTAGGACTGGTTGCTGCTATATAACATTGGCACACCAGTTGACACCTGAAGACTAATCTCTCCAAAAACATCCTTTATTGGAATAACCGCCTTTACTCACAGTTAACTGCAGATCAGAGGTTGTGCCCCATTGGCAAACAGTCTCCCTGGTACTGAGATGAGCAGCAGGTCAGAGCTGGCAGAATGCTGTACAATGCCCTCTTTCAGCCACATTCAAGGGAAGAACTAAGTTCTCTAACGTGGCTAACACAGGAAAGGGGACTAAAACTGGCTTACAAAAATGGCCACTAATGCATGGACTACAACAGGAAACACAACAGGGCACACTCTGACCCAGTAGGCAGGGGGAAAAGCACCATGGGAGAACAGCCTACCAAATACCAACATCGTGAGACTAACACAAGCTAATGAAATCACGGAGCCCAATACCCTACACCCACCACAATGCAATGCTGATGTAACCCTGTACTGCACCTGAGAGCCACATCTGACCCAGGGAAAGGCTGTGACAGGATCGAACACATTCTGCTGTCATGGAGGTGGGTACGGCATTTGAGGCTGGCATACAGGCTGGAAAAAAAGTTTGTAAAGTAGGGTTTTTTTGGTGGGAGGGTGTTAGTGACCACTGGGGGAGTCCAGGGAGGTCATCCCCGATTCCCTCCAGTGGTCATCTGGGCAGTTGGAGCACTTTTTTGGGACTTGTTTGTGAAAAAAAAAGGGTAAAAAAAAAATGACCCCAAATCGCGGTAAAAACGCCTTTTTTTCGATTATCAGCTAAAGACGCCCATCTCTCCTTGGCTGATAACCACGCCCCAGTTCCGCCTCCACCATGCCTCCGACATGCCCCCGTCAACTTTATTCGTTTCCGCGACGAAGTGCAGTTGGAAACGCACAAAATCGGCTTTTGATTATACCGATTTGGGCACCTTTGCGAGACAAACATCTATCTCCCGATTTAGGTCGCACTATAGGCGTTTTTCTCTTTCGAAAATAAGTTGGATTACCTCCTATCCCATGACCCTCCAATTTCCTCTGTAGCCTTTCATGAGGTACCTTGTCAAACACCTTTTAAAAATCCAGATACACAATATCAACTGGCTCCCCTTTGTCCACATGTTTGTTTACTCCTTCAAAGAATTGAAGTAAATTGGTCAGGCAAGATTTCCCCACACAAAAGCCGTGCTGACCTGGTCTCAGTAATCCTTGTCCTTGGATGTGCTCTGTAATTTTGTTTTTAATAATAGCCTCTACCATTTTCCCCGGCACCGACGTCAGACTCACCGGTCTATAATTTCCTGGATCTCCCCTGGAACCTTTTTAAAAAATCGGCGTTACATTGGCCACCCTCCAATCTTACAGTACCATGCTCGATTTTAAGGATAAATTGCATATCACTAACAGTAGCTCCGCATGTTCATTTTTCAGTTCTATCATACTCTAGGATGAATACCATCCGGTCCAGGTGATTTGCTACTCTTCAGTTTGCCAAACTGCCCCATAAAGGTGATACTGAAAACCATGGGATAAGATCAGAGTACCAAGGGAAGAAGTATAGATGGAGAAAAGAAGAGGCCCCAGGACAGATTCCTGAGGTACACCAACTGATAGTGGGATAGAAGTGGAGGAGGATCCACCACAGTATACACTAAAAGTATGATGGGAGACAGAAGAAAACCAGGAAAGAACAGAGCTCTGAAATCCAAGTCAGGACAGCATATCAAGGAGTAGGTGGTGATCAACAGTGTCAAAAGCAGCAAATACATCAAGAAAGATATGGATAGAATATATAAGAGACCATAAGAGTAGTCATACTGGGTCAGACCAATGGTTCATCTAGCCCAATATCCTGTTTTCTGAACAGTGGCCAAGCCAGGTCACAAGTACCTGGCAGAAACCCAAATCGTGGCAAAATTCCATACTACAAATCCCAAGGCAAGCAGTTGCTTTCCATGTCTGTCTCAATAACAGACTATGGCCATTTCCTCCAGGAATTTGTTCAAACCTTTTTAAAACCCAGATACACTAACTGTTGTTACCACATCCTCCGGCAAAGTGTTCCAGAGCTTAACTATTCATTGAGTGAAAAAATAAATGAGGTCTGTGCAATTCTGCCCCTATGATCAGAGAACAGTGCTCCGACTGTAAGAGCAGAATAGAGCCTTAACCCTACACAAGCTCAGAGCTGGCGTTAAGGTTAAGGTTCCCTCTGTCTCACTCCCCACCCCACACTTCCATCAGAGTGTTATGATTGTGGTCATAACCCCTCTCAAACTTACCTTTTTCTTGGTGGTCAGCTTAGCTGGCTTCTGTTTCTTTTGTCTGTCCTTTCTGAGCTGGCTCTCTCTCTCTGTGCTGGCAGCTTCCAGCAGCATGACTCTAATTGTCTCACTTTACTGCAGCTGTGGGTGTTGCCTGAGTTGCTCTGCTCCCTTTCTGGGTGTACTGGCTTCAAGTGCTTCACGGGACTGCATTGGTGTGGGTTGGGCCTCTCTGGGTCAGTGTGCTGTTGCCTGGGTCTAGGGAGTGTGACATCATCTGGGAGGGCCTTGATAAGGAAGTGGTGTTCTTTCCGTCAGGGCCTTTGCAACGTTGGTGTTTGCGTGTGCTTTAGAACGTCTGCTGAAGGTCACGGTTAGTGCTTAGTGTTGAGGAGCACTTTCTGCTTTGTTAGTTTCCCCTTTGGTGCTTAGGAAGCACCTTGTTAGTTTTGTGTCTAGCTTGCCAGGGTAGTGCTTAGGAAGCTTGTTAGTTTTGTGTTTAGTTTGTTAGTCTGGTGCTTAGGAAGCACCCATGCTGTGTAGGTGTGTAGCTTCCCTGCTTTTCCTTTGTAGCTCCCCTGCTTTCCCTTTTGTTGCTGTTAGAAGTACTTCAGGTTTTGGTGCTGTTAGGAGCACCTTTGGTAGTTTAGTGCTGTAGGAGCTTTGTGATAGCTTGGTGCTTAGGAGCACCTGTGGTAGCTTTGTATTGTACTTTCCTGCTTTTCCTTTGTGGCTTCCCTGCTTTCCCTTGTAGTGCTTGGTAGCACGTCTGCTGTGTGTTTAGTGTGTAGTAGCACTGCTGTTTGGTTCACTATTAGGAACCTCTTGTTTTGTTAGTACTGTTAAGAACACTTCTGTTGGTTTAGGGCTTGGGAGCACTTAGGTCAGTTTAGGTTTAGGAGTACTTCTGTTTCCAGTCCTGGTCCCTGTGTCATCCGTATCCGGTAAGTCCTGCCGGCCACTCGAACCCAAGGGCTCAACCCTTGGGGGGGTAGTGGCCAAGCGCAGGTGAAGCTGTACGGACCAGTCCAGTGTGCTCCAGTCCAGTGTGTTCCGGTCCGGTGTGTGTTCCAGTCCTCTGTCCACCAGTCCGGGGGATTGCAGTCCAGTGTTCCAGTCCTGTGTCCTCCAGTCCGGGAAATTCCAGTCCGTGTGTTCCAGCTCGCTGGGCGGTGCCTGCAGTCCCTGCTGGTGCCGGTGTGCTTGCCCAGCGTTGATTGGTGGGTTTTGCCTGCTGCTGTCGCTCCTCGTCAGCAGCCCAAGGGCTCACGTTTGCTCCAGAGCCCGGCCCCGCGGGCTCTGAACCTGAGAACCTGACAAAGAGTCAGGCAGCCAGGGCTGTCACTGTCAACTCAGGCCACCACCACTTGCGGTCCACTGGATCCCCCGTACGACTCCATCGATGAGGCCCTGGTGGCCTAGTGCCCCCAAATCCCCCTCCAGTCAGTGACACAGTAGGGAAGCCCTGTCCAGGGCATCCCAGGATGTGCTGGACAGGGCAGGATGTCGCCATTTTGAAGGCGGTGCTGGAAGAGGAGAGAGTGCTACTCCCTCCTCCATCACAGAGGTATGGGGGAGGGGGCTGCTAGACCACCGGGGCAGGTGGGGAGTTGGGTTTGTAGTCCGGGCCACAAGAGATTTTTGGGGGGGGGTTAGGGGGTTGGAGATACACTGTATCTCCAGCCCCCCATGCCCTTGTGTTAGGGGGGTTGAGGGCACTAGGTCACCAGGGCCTCATTGATGGGGCAGTCTGGTGGTCCAATGAACCTCTATCTCCTGTGTTTGAGTCAAACAAGTGTGGGAGGATTGTGCCTGAGCATGCACACTTGCACCTTATGATTAGAGCTAATAGTCTGTCTACATTTAAATGCTATTAGCTCTGATCATAGGGGCATTATTGCCCAGCGCTGTTTGAAACAGCACAAGGCTTCTGATCATCGGATCCTCAGTTACACAGAAACTGACGGAAACCAAGCAAAGGGAGGTTTGTCTTTAGAAACATCAGCTTTTCTACTGGGTCTGGTGCTAGCCATGAATGACGTGGACTCGCAATATCCCTAGATACTGAGAATATCCAGTTACTAGGCACACTGGTTTGTGAGTTACACAGGAAATTCTGAGTGACCTTGACCAGGTGTTGCCCAAGTGCAAACTTGTGTGCCAATGAGTTTGTGGCCATGGTCTCAGTGGGATCAGCAAGGTACCATGTCACAGAAATACATTCATGGTTCTTAGTTACAATGGGTTGATGATGATCTCTATTTTTATTTTTTATTAAAGTTTTTTAATCATAACAAATAAGCATAAGCAATTTAGTAATACATTGCACAAAGTTCACCCAAAAAGAAAAATACCCACTCCCATATTAATACATCATAATATAGTTTACATCATGGAGAGTAAGAGATAATAATACATAAATAATATCTATATATATATATCTATATAATATACCAAAAAGCAATATTAGAACTGTCTTACACCTGCCATACAAGGAAAGAACCCAAATTTACACATTCTTTCTTTCAAGAAATTTTCCAAATGCAACACATCCCCAAACTACAAATCTCATATTGTGAAAGGTTACTAAATATTTACTTGGAAATCTTTAAAAGAAAGTGGTTTCTGTAGCTACTATCTGAGGTCTCAGCTGCAGAAAAGTCTTCTTCCAAATCTGTATAACTTTAGCTTCATCTGGAAATAAATTTTCTGACCAGAAAAGTTATTTCCTATGAAAGTAAGTTTTAAGTACATTCAACATATCAGATAATCTAAGAAAAACAGCAAGAACTTTCTAGAATCCTCTTCAGAAATATTATCTGAAGAGAATTCTAGAAGGCTGAAACATCAAGAGTGTCAGAAGATGCCATAATATCCTAACCACCCTCCAGTAGATTTTCTAGAATGTTCGTATTTGGCAAATAATACAACCTAGAAATGTTAATACTGTCCACAGCAGCAAAGTTCAAAATTTCAGTCACATATTTCTTAAGTAATTCCATGGGGGATAAAAAATGTTAAGGAACTAAAGATTCCTAAATGTTCCATATTCTCTGATTGACAAATTGTATTTAATACTAGCAATCCCAGAGGCTTGCTGAGTCATCAGTTGGGATTTCAGGTAAGGCACAGCTATCACCATCTGTCCAATACTGAATTCACCAAATAAAAACTTGTTAGGATTCTGTATCTTTCTTTCTCTCTCAGCTCTGGTCCCGCCCTTGCAGAAACAGGAAAAGAGGGCGGGACCAGAGCTGAGAGAGAAGGGAAGGCTGAAGCGCCGAGCCTGCTTGCCTTTCACTGCTGCTGCCAGGACTGAGCGAGGCGAGGTAAGATGAGTTTTAAATTCTGGAAAGCAGGAAGGTGAGGACGAGGACTCTTGAGGGAGAAGAGGGCAGGCAGGTCGAGCTGGAACCGGAACTTCCGATGGTGGGGAAAATATTGGGGGTCCTTGAGCACCCACGGAGTCGGCGCCTATGAGCGGTGCAACATGTTCCTTTGCGCTAGGATAGGTGCGGCATCCCCACCTCTCTGCCACAGCGGCGTCTCCGCCTCTCTGATGTGGCTATGCTGATTGACATCCCCGCCTCTTTGCCACGGCTCCTCCAATTGCCTTACCTTCTCTCCCTGAAGGCACTTCCTGCTTTGCCATCCTGATGTCAGATGCCAGCAGCATTTAAGCCAGCCTGGTGTTTCTCTCGGTGATTCAGCTACAACTAAGGTTATTCTTGACTCTCAGTCTGTCATGGCTTTGCCTTGTCTTCTGCCTGCCTGAACCTGGACACTGCCTTCTGCCTGCCTGAACCTGGACGCTGTCTTCTGCCTGCTGACTACCTGAACCCTTGCCTGGACCTAGATGCTGTCTTCTGCCTCCCGGAACCCTTGCCTGGACCTGGACGCTGTCTTCTGCCTGCTGACTACCTGAACCCTTGCCTGGACCTGGATGCTGTCTTCTGCCTGCCTGAAACCTTGCCTGGACCTTGACGCTGTCTTCTGCCTGCCTGAACCCTAGCTTGGATCTGGATGCTGTCTTCTGCATGCTGTCTGCCTGAACTCTTGCCTGGACCCGGACACTGTCTTCTGTCTGCCTCCTGCCCGAGCCCCTGCCTGGACGTTGACACTGTCTCCTGTTTGTCTTCTGGCACTGCCAGTCCTTCCTGTTCCTGTACCTCTCCTCATCTTCCATCACCCCTAATTTCCCAAGTCCTGTCGGCCGCCTGCACCCAGGGGCTCAACCGCTGGGGAGTGGCAGTCACCACAGGGGAAGCACCAGGGTTGGCTGACTGCTGCTCCTGGAACAGTGCCCACTCTCCTATCCTGGGCGTCTCTGCTTCAGGAACGGCACAGGGAACAACCGAACCTAACACCCTTGATATTTGACTCATGGAAATGACTGCCATTAATGGTACGGTAGAATTCTCTGCAGATCCTGAATTACATAAGTAGTGCTGTATTACTTCACAGTATGCCTGGTACTAGTGGTGTAACCAAACATTACATTTTGTGTGGGCCCAGAACTAATATGGGTGGACACCATGTATATAGGTATGAGTAGTGTTTCTTGGGATTCTACAAAATAATGCCTTAGAATGCACATGATGATGGATTTTTAAGTAATCTGGTATGTGGTAGCACCTTAATAATAGGAAAAAGGTAAAAACCACAACACAATATCCATTCACTGACAGGTACTTTGTGAAGTAACACTAAAACACTAAAGGAGTTTAGGAGTGGCCTAGTGGTTAGAGCACTGGTCTTGCAATCCAGAGGTGGCCGGTTGAAATCCCACTGCTGCTCCTTGTGATCGTGGGCAAGTCACTTAACCCTCCATTGCCTTAGGTACAAACTTAGATTGTGAGCCCTCCTGGGACAGAGAAATATCCAGAGTACCTGAATGTAACTCACCTTGAGCTACTACTGAAAAAGGTGTGAGCAAAATCTAAATAAATAAATAAATCCTATAAAGAGGGTTCTTAGAGCCTACTTTGCAAACCTTAACACCAATTCCACTAACAGTACCT
This sequence comes from Microcaecilia unicolor, assembly GCF_901765095.1. Lineage (NCBI taxonomy): Eukaryota > Metazoa > Chordata > Amphibia > Gymnophiona > Siphonopidae > Microcaecilia > Microcaecilia unicolor. The sequence continues at coordinate 424,733,138 of NC_044031.1, forward strand.
TTAAGAAGGCAGCAGTGAATATATACAACAGCAATACACATCCCACTGGAAAAGCCAGACAAGTTATAGTCAGATCCCCACACAAACCACATGCCAGCATGGGAGGTCATGGCAGCCATTCTGAGATTGAATCCAGCATGGGCAGCAGGAGACACTGGGGTTTGCCCCTGCCCATTCCCATGCCGGTTCCAATCTCAAAATGGCTGCTGCAGGAGGCCCCAGCAGCAATTTTGAACGCGGAACTGGCATGGGCAGGAGTGACTGGATATCAGTCTAGACCTGATGAGGCCATTAGATTGCTTTGGCTTTTAAAGAAGGCCCCCTGGTGGTTTTTCGTCAGGAGAAGTTGTGGCAATGGTGATGGCTTTCAAATGAGGGGGGTTGGGTTACAGGGGGCCAGCTTTCTGTTGGGGGGGGGGCGGGGGGCATGCAATTCACTTTTGGTCAGGGGGGCCATGCCACCCCAGTTTTGGCTTTAGATTTAGATGAAACCGTGCAGCAAATTTCAGCCACAGATTACGTTTTGGCTAAAACTGAAAACCTCAGTTTTAGTCATCCTCTAGAGCAGGCATTAAGGGGCATAATTGAACGGGGCACCCAAGTTTTCCTGAGGGCGTCCTTGTAGGACGTCCCCACGAAGGGCGAGGAAACCTGTATTATCGAAACAAGATGGGTGGCCATCTTTCGTTTTGATAATACGGTTGGGGATGCCCAAATCTCCACATTTAGGTCGACCTTAGAAATGGTCGTCCCCGATTTTCAGCGATAATGGAACCCAAGGATGCCCATCTCAGAAATGACCAAATCCAAGTGCCCTTTGGTCTTGGGAGGAGCCAGCATTCGTAGTGCACTGGTCCTCCTGACATGCCAGGACACCAACTGGGCACTTTAGGGGGCACTGCAGTGGAGTTCAGAAAAAGCTCCCAAGTGCATAGCTCCCTTACCTTGTGTGCTGAGCCCCCAACCCCCCCCCCCAACCCCACTCTCCACAACTGTACACCACTACCATAGCCCTTAGGGATGAAGGGGGGCACCTATATGTGGGTACAGTGGGTTTCTGGTGGGTTTTGGAGGGCTCACGTTTACCACCACAAGTTTAACAGGTGGGGGAGATGGGCCTGGGTCCGCCTGCCTGAAGTGCACTGCAGTACCCACTGCTCTAGGGACCTGCATACTGCTGTCATGGAGCTGGGTATGATATTTGAGGCTGGCATAGAGGCTGGAAAAAAATATTTTAACATTTTCTTTTAGGGTGGGAGGGGGTTAGTGACCACTGGGGGAGTAGGGGTAGATCATCCCCCATTCCCTCCAGTGGTCATCTGGTCATTTAGGGCACATTTTTGTGGCCTGGTCATAAAAAAAAAGGCCAAAGTCGGCCAAGTGTTCGTCAGGGACGCCCTTCTTTTTTCCATTATCGACCAAGGACGCCCATCTCCTAAGCACGCCCCAGTCCCGCCTTCGCTATGCTTCCAACACACCCCCAGGAACTTTGGTCGTCCCCGCGACAGAAAGCAGTTGAGGGCTCCCAAAATCGGCTTTCGATTATGCTGATTTGGGCGAACCTGGGAGGACGCCCATTTCCCGATTTGTATCGAAAGATGGGCGCCTTTCTCTTTAGAAAATGAGCCCAATTGTCTTTCATATATGTGTGAATTGCACATACCTGGTAGCAGGGGTGTAGCTATTATGGGGCCATGGGGGCCTGGGCCCCGGTAGATTTGGTCCTGGACCACCCTGCCGATGACCCTCTCAACCCCCCCTCCTGCCACCAACCCGCCATCGCCGTCTGCTACCTTTGCTGGCGGGGGACTCCAACTCCCACCAGCCGAAGTCTTCTTTCTTCATTTTGTTTCTGAGTTTGACGTCCTGCAGGACTCACAGAAACAGAACAAAGCCCTGCAGATCGCAAGGCTTCGTGCTGTTTCTGTGAGTCTGACGTCCGTGCAGGACGTCAGACTCAGAAACAAAATAAAGAAAGAAGACTTCTGCTGGCGGGGGTTGGGGTCCCCCGCCAGCAAAGGTAGCAGATGGCGACGGCAGGTTGGCGGCGGGAGGGGGGGTTGAGAGGGTCGTCGGCGGGGGGGGTCAAAGTTGTTGGTGTCGGCAATGGCGGGGCGGGGTGTCGGCAGTGTCGGCGGGCTAAAATGTGCCCCCTTACCTCGGCTCTGGACCCCCCTCCCGCCGAAGTCTGGCTACGCGCCTACCTGGTAACCTTTTAGAAATGAAAAATTATAGTCGCTATAGTAGAAGAGAAAGAAGATGGTAGTAATACAGCATGTCACATAGTCCTCTGCTGCTCAAAGGCCAATTCATACTTTGAATTGTAGAAAATTCAATATTACGTTACATTTCAAAGTGCGAATCAAGCAGCCAAATGTGACATATTTTGCAGGATTTGTTAGAGCTTTATACTATGTCAACAACAGAATATGCACCTAATTTTCATGAAGTTGCTTTCCAGCAGCATAGTTTCACATCAGCTCTCCCTGCAAACAAATCAGCAATGTGATCCTACTACTACTACTACTATTAAACATTTCTATAGCGCTACTAGACTTATGCAGCGCTGTACAAATTAACATGAAAAGACAGTCCCTGCTCAACAGAGCTTACAATCTAAATTGGACAGACGAACAGACAGCTAGGGGTGGGGAAATTGCAGTGGTAGGGGTGATAAGTGAGGGTGTTGAGTAAGAGAGTCATGATTAGGAGTCGAAAGCAGTAGCAAAAAGGTGGGCTTTAAGCCTGGACTTGAAGACAGCCAGAGACTGAGCCTGACTGGCTCAGGGAGTCTATTCCAGGCATAGGGAGCAGCGAGATAGAAGGAACGGAGCCGGGAGTTAGCAGTGGGGGAGAAGGGGGATGACAGGAGACATTTACCCAGCGAACGGAGTTCACGGGGAGGAGTGTAGGGAGAGATGAGAGCGGAAAGGTACTGAGGAGCTGCGGAGTGGATGCACTTGTAGGTCAAAAGGAGAAGTTTGAACCGTTTGCGGAAGCGGATGGGGACCAGTGAAGCGACTTGAGGAGAGGGCTAACGTGAGTATAGCGACTCTGGCGGAATATAAGACGCGCAGCAGAGTTTTGGACAGATTGAAGAGGAGATAGATGGCTGAGCGGGAGACCAGCGAGAAGCAAATTGCAGTAGTCTAGGCGAGAGGTGATAAGGGTGTGGGTAAGGGTTTTGGTAGCGTCCTCGGAGAGGAAAGGGCGAATTTTGTTAATATTAAAGAGAAAGAAATGACAGGTTTTGGCAATCTGCTGAATATGAGCAGAGAAGGAGAGAGCGGAGTCAAAGATGACTCCAAGGTTGCGCGCAGACGTGACAGGGAGGATGACAGTGTTATCTACTGAAATAGAGAATGGGGGGAGAGGAGAGGCAGGTTTAGGTGGAAAGAGGAGAAGCTCGGTTTTGGCCATGTTTAGTTTCAGGTGGCGGCGAGACATCCAGGCAGCGATGTCAGACAGGCAGGCCGATACTTTGGTCTGGATTTCAGCTGAGATATCCGGTGCGGAGAGGTAGATCTGGGTATCATCAGCGTAAAGGTGGTATTGAAGCCATGGGATGAGATCAGAGCACCAAGGGAAGAGGTATAGATGGAGAAGAGGAGAGGTCCTAGGACAGATCCTTGGGGTACACCGACTGTTAGCGGGATAGATGTGGAGGAGGAACCTACTACTACTACAAATCATTTCTATAGCGCTAAGACCAGTCAGCAGGCCAGCTGCAGCATTGAGAGAAAAGAAGAGCAGATGTTATACCATCTTTCCAACCTATTGCTGTTTTTTCTGCTTCATAACCAGTGGTCCAAGTGAATGCTTCACAGACTCAGTTTTGATTCCCTGCTGGGGTTTCCTTCCAATACTCGCATTCACTATTTACTAGGTGTCAACTTTTCCAGCCTTTCCCGTCCATAATTTTCCTTCTAAAATTATATTTGGGGCACAAGGTGCTTTTGCCAGTCTCTTCTATTTTGGGCATGTGTCCTTGTAGACTCACAGACCGACACCAAAGGACAGCGTGACACATGAGGCAGTCCTGAGAGGAGGTTTTTAGAAGCAGGTTAGACCTACATTAATCCGGATTGATGCAGATACAGGGGAATTTTGTTTAAATATTCAAAGGGAGGAGTCAGGTCCTCTGCAACCCTTTCTATCAGTCCCCACCCTGTCATCACGTCCGCAGAAAGAATGAATGCATGAACTGCATATTAACAATTTTCTTCAGAAGTTTCCTAGAATCTGGAACACTCCTCCCAGGGAGGAGCATTGTTCAACGTTAAAACTGGATGCCACTCTCTCATCAAAAGAATTTCACCATACGCATGGTGAAATAAGCCCCTATTTGTTCAAATATTGGGTTAGCCACTTTTCACTTACAGCACATGTAGGTTTCTGCAATCACTGTGAAAAGAAAAAAAAAAACAGGTCAAGTTCTTGTTAGCTAGATATACAAACAGTTCTGATGGCTGTAATAGCTGTTCCTCCAGCTGGAAAAATATAGAAATTGTATTTATTTTTGTAACACTGGGGTTCTCTTTTCTTCAATAAAGGCAGCATATGCTAGGCCATTATTTTGTTATTTGTCGACAACTTGAAAGCTGCTACTGTTTAAAGTTCTCCATGGTTGTTCATCGGCTGGCTGAATGCCAATCAGTTTGATGATGGCCACGTTTTCAGAGGGCTCTCTGAGTACCAAACACTATGGCTTAGGCAGGCCCACTGGTTGGAATTTCTGCTTCATGAGATGTCAACCAGTGCTAGGATGTACACCAATAGAAGGACTGCAACACATTGCACATACACCTAACTGAACTGAAGAGACATTTTGCTTAAGTCAATATAATAAATCTAAGGAATGAAAGATGCTTAATGGACCATCAAATAAAATCCTGATTTCAGATCCAAATATTTATCTGTGTCACAGTATTTATAATTTTCTTCAGGTTTTTATCGTTAAATTTCTTTATTAATTTTCATTATATACAAAGATATACTGTACATCTTTGACAGACATTCCAATATTAGATAATTCTACAACATTATAGAAACATAAAAGGTATCATGTTTATAAAAGAAAAATATTGGATTACAATAGTCCACAAAAAGGAGAGATCCAAGGAAGTTGAAAGTTAACACAATATCGTAAATAAAGAAATATGAGTAAGTGGTTACCCTGTATCTAAAGCTATCCAGCAAATTCTATCGGTCAGTCTTTCTTGGTTTCGTGCATATCTAAAAAGGCACACAACTGTTCTGGCTCATAGAATATATATCTATTGTCTTTAAAGAAATCCAAACATTTACAGGGGAATCTCAGCTGAAAGGAAGCTTTAATCGTCAGAGTTGTCTTAATTCCAAAAATTTCTTCCTCCTTTGTTGTGTCTAACGGGAGATATCTGGAAAGATTAAAACTTTACTTCACAAAAACTCGGGTTGAATATTTTTAAAGTATAAACGGAGCAGTGATTCTTTATCCTGCAGAAACACAAATGTAATAATTACAGTTGCTCGAGTTTTAACTTCTTCTCTGGATTGTTCTAAAAATCCTGATAAATCCAATGTCTCTGAAGAAACCTTTTGTTGATCTACAACTCCTTGTGATGAAACTAATTGTGACTTATTTTTATCTCCAAGATAATATATTTTTTGCAAGGGAGGAAGAGATTGTTCAGGGTATTTAAATATTTCTTTCAAGAATTTATTAAACATCTCTCTAGCAGAAATATAGTTTGTCTGAGGAAAATTTAATATACGAAGATTTAAATTCCTCACAAGAGTTTTCCAGGTTTTCAATTTTTCTATATCAATCGGTCTCCTGCCATCTGTGATTGTTGTTCCCGTATTTTAGCCAAGTCCCCTTCCAAAGTTTTATGTTTTGAGGAAATATTTTCAAAATTATTTTTTATTTCTTTTACTTGCGTTGTATTATTCAATGAGGCAGAAATAAACACAGTACAGACCTTATGCATGGCCTCAAGCGCTGACCATATAGACTCCAGCGTTATCTCTTCAGGTTTCACCAATGGCTGTATTACCATGGTTTGCAGCGAAGTTTCCTCTCCGGAGTCAGCAGTCCGGCTCCCCTCCGCTAGCGTTTCTCCTCCCACCATGGTTGGTGAGCTATTCCCCGCCACCTCGATAGAAGCTGACGCCACTTCCTTCGACGGGGTCTGCCGCCCCTTCGAGTCATTGATTTCCGCACTCGGAACTCCGACACCGTCGAGTTGTGGCAGTGGGGGTTTGCTGGACCACGCAGGCTGAGCGAAGTCTCGCCCTCCAAGCCGGGACTCTTCCCTGTCGCGGCTAAGGATTCGCTCATCGGAGTTGACACCATATACGCAGCAATGGAAGGTTGACTCGAAGAGAGAGGTTGTAGCCTCAGGAGGGGAGGTCCCTTGGGCTTGCCTTTTCTCTTTGGCATGCTTCAACAGGAAAAAGGTAAAATTTACTAGTTCAAGGAGAGAGCGTGCCTCCCGTGCGTCCTACTCAGTCGCCATCTTGGATCTCCCTTTTCTTCAGGTTTTAAGAGGAAAGTGAGCTTCTAAGGGAGACCTGGGGAGGGCCTACGGGTTGTGGGAGGGCAGCGATTGGGAGGGGAAGCAGTGAATACAGAGTAGTTGTGCTTCTTATCAGTGGGAGGGGAGTTTAAGTTTCAGCTCCATGGCTGAATCTGGATTTTGGCGCTGTAAAGAATCTGTGCTGGAAAGCAGACAGAGTGGGGCAGGCAAAAGAATACCAGGATGCTAGGTTTGCCCGATAGGATTAATCTAGTCCTGGATTTGCTCCATTGCATGCAGTCTTACTTTTCTTATGGGCAGATGATCAAAAGCCCTGTGCCGTTCCAAACAGCGCTCTAAAAATAGTGCTGGAACAGAACAGGGTTTTACTGCATCTATGATCAGAGTTAATATACATGCAAATTTAAGCATGCAATTCTCTCTGATCATGGGGTAGAAGTGCAGGAGGATTGTGCCTGAGCATATGCTGAAGCACAATCCTCCCACACTTGTTTGACAGATCTGGGCTGCCAAACACAGGGGCTGGAGGTCCATGGGACCACCAAACCCAAACTGCCCCTACCCCGAGCCAAGCAAAACGGGGGCTGGAGGTCTGGTGGACCTCTGGTCCCTCCAACACCCCCACCCCCCGTGACACAGGTTCAGGGGGGCTGGAGATCCGGGGGGGGGGGGTATCCAGCCCCCCTAACCCCCCCCAGCATCCGTCAGATGTCCCTGGTGGCCCAGTGGGCTGCGGATCAATCCCCCCCCCCACCTGGTGGTTTAGCAGCCCTTCCCCACTGCCCTACCTTCAGTTGTCTTCCATCGGTGCCACTTGGAAAATGGTGCATTGGGCAGGGCTGGTAGCCGCCATTTTCCAGGCAGCGCTGATGGAAGAGGACGGAGGCCACCTCCCTCCTCCAACTGAAGAAAAAGGGGTGGGGAAAGGTCGCTAGACCACCAGGTGGGGGGGAAAGACCCACAGCCCACTGGGCTACCAGGGACATCTGAGAGATGCTAGGAGGTTAGGGGGCTGGAGACCCACCGGATCTCCAGCCCCCCCAAACCTGTGTCTGGGGGGGGAAGGGGGACCGGAGGTCTGCTGGACCTCCAGCCCCCTGTCACTGGGGGTGGGGTCGGGTTCCTGCTGTGGGCTGCTGCATTGGGGGGACTGGGGGCCTGCTAGAATGCAAGTGCATGCTGCACAGGGCTTACCATTCCTCCCCAATGGTCTGTAAACCCTAACGTCAGCTCCTAGCTGGCATAGGGTTTGCCATGACCAGTGTGCCAATCTTTGGCACACTGGTCACTGATCATTGGGGATGAATAGGTTTAGCATGCATTTGCATGCTACTTGTGCGAAGAGCCCTGTTTTGCGTGCATTTGCATGCTAGTTGCGTTCAGAGCCTGCGAGCACATTATTTTACACGCTCTGGGGCTCTGATCATGGGGTGGTAACAAACGTAGGTGCTAGTATGGCACTAACAGCTTTTAGCGCCTGTGTTTGCTTCTGATTATCGGCCCATCAGTGAATCAGAACTACAAGTTCCTGCATGCATGGGGCAAACCCAGGACTGGGTGACTTTGGAGCCAGCTGACTAAGTGGGAGAGGGAGTGATCTAATGGCTAGAGTCTTACTAATATTGCTTGTATAGAACCTTTGGCCAAGTCACCTTAGCCTTTACTGTTTGCAGTCTACTTGGATAGACTGTAAGCTGCTCGGGACAGAGACTTGAACTTATGTGCAATTTGTTATAGAGTAAAATATATATCAATATATAGCAGAATTAACTACTTGCATATTCCTTCAAGATCCAAAGATGACAGCTGCCATTTTTTTCATTTCTATGACAATTGTGAAAATGTAGGCTACTGCATTTTAGAAATAGGGAATGACACAATTTTGCTCTTTAGTCTTTTTCTTTCCAGCTTAAGCAAATGAGGCCTTCTTAATAGGAAGGGAGAAGGTTAAAGATTATTAAATATATAGGCAAAGGCTCAGAAATACTTGCCAGTAAATGTAAAAGCAAATGAGTAGAAACATATTACACGTATCTTAGTGCAGTCTGCATTTATCTTGCTAAAGAACATTTTAGCTTTAGTGGCATATAATTAAGACAAACAAGTGTTACACCTCAGGGGATTATACAACAAAATATTGAAATTGAAAAAAAATATGTGTAACCCTGGACTCACCACACAGTTTCAAGCACCAGCTAGTTCACTGGGTCAGGTAACCAAACCAGGGCAGCACCAAAAGTTTATTTCACTGAGCTGGGCGCTGGCTGGGGCTGGGTTTGATCCCAGTAGGTTGTAGGATTTTAAGTCACACTTTTAGTTATTTTTCTTTATCCGTCTGGGAGTAAAATAACTTCACTCACACTCCAAAGAACCTCTCTCCACTCTAGGAGGCCCTTTTACTAAGCCGCATGGAGGGGCATAATCGAAGGGTGTCCATCTCTGTGGACGGCTCTGGGAAGGGGCGGAGCCAACCGTATTATCGAACAAGATGGGCGCGCATCTTTCGTTTCGATAATACGGTCGGGGCCGGCCAAATCTCAACATTTAGGGCAAACTTAGAGATGGTCAACCTAAATGTTGAGATCGCAGGACTTAGAGATGGCCGGCCTCAGTTTTCGCCAATAATGGAAACCGAGGACGGCAATCTCAAAATCGACCAAATCCAAGCCATTTGTTTGTGGGAGGAGTCAGCATTTGTAGTGCACTGGTCCCCCTCACATGCCAGGACACCGCCCGGGCACCCTAGGGGGCACTGAAGTGGACTTCATTAATTGCTCCCAGGTACATAGCTCCCTTCCCTTGAGTGCTGAGCCCCCCAAATCCCCCCCAAAACCCACTCCCCACAACTGTACACCACTACCATAGCCCTTATGGGTGAAGGGGGGCACCTACATGTGGGTACAGTGGGTTTAGGGTGGGTTTTGTAGGGCTCCCATTTACCACCACAAGTGTAACAGGTAGGGGGGGGGGATGGGCCTGGGTCTGCCTACCTGAAGTGCACTGCACCCACTAAAACTGCTCCAGGGACCTGCATACTGCTGTCATGGAGCTGGGTATGACATTTCAGACTGGCATAGAGGCTGGCAAACAAATGTTTTTTTTAGGGTGGGAGGGGGTTGGTGACCACTGGGGGAGTACGGGAAGGTCATCCCCGATTCCCTCCGGTGGTCATATGGTCAGTTCGGACACCTTTTCGAGGCTTGGTCCAGAAAATAAATGGACCAAGTAAAGTCGGCCAAATGCTCGTCAGGGCCGCCCTTCTTTTTTCCATTATCGGCCGAGGGCGCTCTTGTGTTAACCACGCCCCCGTCCCGCCTTCCATACCCTGCGGAAATGCCCTCTTTAATTTTGGTCGGCTCTGCGATGGAAAGCAGTTGGAGCCGGCCAAAATCGGCTTTCGATTATATCAATTTGGCTGGGTTTAGGAGATGGCCAGCCATCTCCCGATTTGTGTCGGAAGATGGCCAGCGATCTCCTTCGAAAATAAGCAGGATAGCTGGCAGCCAACAGATATATTTTCCATTGAAAATAATTAACGTTGCATGAACTTAGCGGCTAATAGTGTGCTGCTTGCATTGATATCGAAACAGAAATAAATATATACAACAGAACTGGCACATTTAGACTAACTCTGGACTTCTGCATGAAGGTAGCGCTTCCTTTATTATTCAATACTTCTCTTTTAAATAGTATCAATAAAAAAATTATCAAGTGTATTTTTATAATACACTACTGCATTCCAGAAAACAAAGCAGCATGCTTCCACAAGTTCCACATACTATTTTCCTTTTTGATCTAGGCACAGGAAAATAAAAAAAGATTTTAAAAGCTCCCAGATTTCAAACAACACCTATGTTTACTACGGTGTGCTATGGGCGCGTTAGCGTTTTTAACACGCGCAAATGGTTTACGTACATTAAATGCTAATGTGCCCATAGAAATGTATAGGTGCATTAGTGTTTAACGCGCTTTAAATTTAAAGGTGCATTAGAAACACTAACGCACCTTAGTAAACATATCCCTAAGATTAAAAAAAAAAGCTTTGTAGTTAAAAATAAAAAATTGTCAATGTTAAGCAACTAAGGGGTACTTTTACTAAGGTGCGCTGAAAAATGGCTTGCGGTAGTGTAGGCGGGGGTTTTGGGTGCGTGCCAATCCATTTTGCAGCGTGCCTGTAAAAAAGGCCTTTTTAAAAAATTTTGCTAAAAATGGACGTGCGGCAAAATCAAAATTGCTGCGCGTCCATTTTGGGTCTACAACCTTATCTCTAGCCATGGACCTAGCGGTAAAGACTCACACGGTAACTGGGTGGTAATGATCTATGTGCGTCAACTGCTACTTGGCGCACGTCAGATACGCGCATCTGAAAATAAAAATTATTTTTCGGATGTGTGTATTGCCGCACGAGTGACATGGTAGCCGGGCTGTAACTCCGTTTTGGCGTGCTTAGATGGTTACGCGGCTTAGTAAAATGGCTCCTAATTCTCAGAACACGATCTCTGTTTTGGTTGCCCTTTACTAGGTTAAAAAAAAAAATCTCTGCACAAATAGAACATTTGCTAGGGTGTCCCTATAACCAGCTCCTCGAAATGACTCATTGATTACAATTTAGAATTACTACTCTAACCAATGCAAGGTTATTCCGTTGTGATACTTCCTCTGTGTACATCCTATGCTGCAGAAGCTGGCATGTTTCTAACTATATAAAAACAACAATGATAACGTGGATACAGCAACTGAGAGCTTGTTGTTTTGTTCTGACCAATATGGCCGAAGCGCAGGAGGGTCGGCTTCACCCTTTTGACGTCATGTCAGCTCCTGTCATTAAACCTTCTTGGTTTAACAATCCTACCCTGCAAGCGTCCCTGGGAGGAAGTATATTGATGTGCGATCCCAAGCACACAGATGACGTCACTCCATACTTGCGCTTTCTAGGCGGCATCCGGAAACATGGCGGATGTTATCCCGCTTCACCCGGTGCGCAAAGCCCAGAAAAGGGCGGCTTATTATACGGCTGAGAGGCACAACAGGTAAAAACCGGGGGGGCCCTGCCGGGAGGGGAGGAGTTGGGAGAGCGCGCTTTCTTCGCCATACAATTACTGTGCTGAAGCGGAGAGAGCTACCTTGGTACCTTCCTTTCTCCTTCCCTCTAAGATCAAGCTATAGCTGCTGCTCACACAGACTGACGAATTCTTGTTAGCTTCTGCTACCTGGTCTGGGGACTCGTAGGCGGGACTAGTGCTAGAATAGGGAGGAGTTTCTGTCCGGTGGTGGGTGCGGCTTGCCGCTGAGGTCCCATTGATCGAGAGTAACGTGCTGGCGGTGTGTAGCTGTTTTGGTGGTACTCTCTTTGGGCCTGCCTGACGGATTCTCTCCTACTGTTGAATAAGTGGTTTTGCCCTGGAGGACGTTTTCTTGTGAATTGGAAAGTGCACACTTGATAAACTTTACTGGGTTAGTCTGTTCCGATGAAAGCTACTTTTAAGATAGGATATGTTTTGATGTGATCAGTGGTTTGCACGGGAGGATGTTTTCTTATGACTTGGAAAGTAAATACTTCATAAACTTTACTGGGTTGGTCTCTTCCGATGAAGGCTACTTTTAAGACAGGATATGTAGTTTACTGGCCCAAGGTTTAATCTTCTTGTGAATTTCATTGGAACTCCTAGCATGCAAATTATTTGTGTTTGGAAAGTCGTTTTACACTCGGAGGTGACCGATGCATTTTGGGGTTTCTTTTAGAACTTGTTTTGTACCTTATACACACACTTCCAGGAATAACCACAGTTTCAAAAGCCAAATAAAATAGGGTGTTTTAACAGTTTTATATATAGTATGGTTGATCCAGAGTGATAAGTGTTTTGATTTGGTTACATGTCTCATCAAGAAGACACAGTGGATTTATGTTTTTAAAAATTTGAAACTATATATTATAAACACTTAATATCTATCTCAGAAAAACATTTCCTTTGACATTTCCTTTAATTTCCCTTATCCAATAACTATCTTTTGCCTGTAGCTATTGAGTCTCTACCATTGAAAGTTCTAAAGAAACAGCTACAATTAAAGTTTTCCTGGACTCTTGTCTAATTCAGTTTAGACAGATTTCCTAATGGAAATAAAACAATAAAGAAAGTTGAACAAAAACATGTTCTTTAATTGGGGATTGATATAATTGTTAGTGATGGTGGTTCAAAAAGATCAGAGATATTGAAGTCTGTGCTGCATGCCCCATAATGCATTAGGATGAGGTTGGCAGAAATCTAGAGGCCGACTGAATTTTGTTTTCAGATTCATCACTGAAACCAAACAGAAATCTGAGTTCAGGTTTCGGTTGAAAATTCTGGGACATATTTGGCTAAAACTGAAACTCTCTGCCCTGCCATCCCCCCGCCCCGTTCATCAGTAAGTCCTCCCCAGGCCTACCTTAACAAGCCCTGGTGATCTAGTGGCCTCTTCAAGGGGTGGGAACCCCCACACACACACTTTTTCCTCCCTGATGCTCTGCCTGTTACTGCTGCCATGGGAGGTCCCGGACCTCCCACGGCAGTCCCGACAGCCATTTCAAAACGTCAGGCTGGAAAAAATGGGTTTCTTTTCTGCCCCTGAAGAGGCCATTAGACCACCAGTGCTTGTTAATGTAGGCCTAGAGAAGGCCTACTGATGCTTGGGGGTGGTAGCCCTCAGGGATGGGCATGGGGGCACCAACTCTTCCGCTGGGGGCTGCAAAGGGCCAGGCAGCACGTTTTGCTTTTGGCTTTGGTTCCGGCTGGAAATGGATCCAGGGATTTCAGTCATGGATTTGGTTTTTGCTGATACCAAACCCACTGGTTTTGGTCAGCCTCTACGGAAATCTAAGACTGTCCTAAAATCTCGGAAGCTCTGAAGAAAGCATTTGAAAATCTTGTTAAACAAGGACTGTCTGGAGCCTTCTCATAATTAAATTACTCATTAATGGATCTGCATATCATTGATTTTTTTTTTGATTTGCAGACTATTATGTTGATTTGGCTTGTTATCCACAGGTAGTTTTCAGCCTTAGAGATTCACTGTTTTAGAGGAGGTCTTTTTATTTATTTATTTGCCGCATTTGTATCCCACATTTTCCCACCTCTTTGCAGGCTCAATGTGGCTTACATTATGCTGTAATGGCGATCGCCAATTCCGGAATTAAGGGTACAGAATATTATTACAATTAAAGTACAGAAAATAAAGTAAATTAGAAGAAAATAAACAGTTCATTTCAAGTATTTGAGAACAAGGGTAATATATAACGTTCAGTAATGACAATGTGATTAAAGTAACCAAATAAAAATAGTTCGATGTCTCTGAACTGAAAGACAAATTAGGAAGTGTGAAAATAATTTAGCATGAAATCATGATAGTGATGTATAATGGGCTTCCATTAGTGTGCAGAAACAGAATTTTATCTGTTTGTCACAGATAAGGTTCTTAGACCTAAGGAGTGTCCTTATTTCTAGTGTAGTACCAGGGATTTTGTTTTTCCTATTCCTCTTTTAGGATTATTGTGTGTATCTTTTTTTTTTTTTTTTTTGCATTTTTGAATTGTGGTATGGGTTTTCTTGATGTAATAAGTCTATTTTCAGGCTGTTTGCTATTGTTTGTCCTTTTTTTTTTTTTAGGGAAATCGGAGCATATTAAATTACCTTGTCTACCACTCTTCATCTTGATTAATTTTCTCCCCAAAATACTTGTTTCTTAAACAGATTAGGTCTTTGAAGAATTTTTCTTGTGTTTTCAGACTCCATTCAGTCCTAATTTTTTTCCAGTCTCAAGGAAGTATCAGCCAAGGTAGATTCTAGTGGCTTGGCCAAGATAAGAACATAAGAAGAGCTATGCTGGGTCAGACCAAAGTCCATTGAGCCAACCATGCTGTTTCCAACAGTGGCTAGTCTGGGTAACAAGTAAACTAGAAGATTCCAAAAAGTTGATATGTTTTTCATAGCTTCTTTCTAGGGACGTACGATAGCCCTCCTATCTGGCTAATAATTTATAATGGACTCCAAGAACTTTTCTGAGCCCCTTCTGAACACCACTATGTTAGACTCTTAGGGCCCTGTTTACTAAGCTGCGTTATAGGTGCATTAGTGTTTTTAATGTGCGTCAACTGTGTACGTGCCTACAATATCCCTATAGGCGCCTACACGGTTAGCATGTTCTAATTGTAGATGTGTTAAAAACGCTAATGCACCTTAGTAAACAGGTCCCTACATTTTTTAGTCGTTATTTTCATTGTAAATGGGGTTAATTCTATTTGCTCTTTTTTAGCTGCTGGGTTGAAAATTTTAACGTATTGTAATAACTCTGAGACCTTGTGAGAGGTGACTCCTAACTCAGAATTTACCAATTTGTTTGGGTTTTTTAAATATTTTGAAATTATTCAATTATAAGTGAAATCACCAAGCAACACTGCTTATACAGTATGTGAAATGATTTAAACATAATAGTAGGAAAACAAATGTAGAAGCAATTTAAATTTTATGTAATTCTCCTAAGCCCACTATCTAAAGGGGGGCATAGTATATAACAAGATATTCAAGAAATAAACTTACATAAAATTAAAGAAGACTGGACAGTAAATGACATACACAGCTTCAGTATTCCTTACTTCTGCGAGACCTCAATGGTTTCATTAAAATCAGATATTCGGGATACCACTGACCTATGAGCCGGCATAAAAGATAATTGTTGAGATTGAAAAAAAAATACTTAACTATACATTTACATGGCAATTTAAAGAAGAAAAGGGCACCTAGCTAAATAATAGCTGGTCACATTAACAGAAATTCTCTCCTGCACTTCTGCATTTTTTCGTTACATTGGGAAATATTTTGATCTTAGAGGTAAAGGTTAATCATGGTGTTGTAAGAAGAGTCAAAGTAACTAGTCTCTATCCAATTTCAATGCAAAGGAAACCATCAGTGTTGCAGGTATCCTCAGACTAAGGGCCCTGTTTACTAAGGTGCGTTAGTGTTTTTACCTTGCCTACACTTAGCGCATGTCTTAACCATGTATGCGCCTATAGGGATATTGTAGGCACGTACATGGTTAACGTGCGTTAAAAACATTAACGTGCCTATAGCGCTGCTTAGTAAACAGGACCCTAAGTCTGTCTAAAAAATATCAGAGATATTTAAGTTTGGTTTAGAAGTTTCAAGTGTCCTTTCATCAAGGCTAGAATATCCTTTGTGATAGGCAAGTAGCACACCTGTACTAATTGAGGCATTTTCTCAGAAGTCACTTTCAAAATTTCCTTTAGAGATTGACAAAAAAATCTTTTTAGGAGACCTTAAGGGAACCTTGGGAAATTCAGCAATCTTAAGTTATCTCTTAATTGGTTCTCCAGTGCCTCCACCTTAAGAGTTTAGAAGCATATTATTTTTAATCAGGGCCGTATTGGCATTCCTTGTCATCAAGCAGATGCAGCCATTACAGATGGGTTGTGTCCATCAACCAGCAGAGGGAGATAGAGAGCACACTTTTTTCAGTGCCTCATACCAGCTTGCTCCACTGCCTCTCTTCAGTATTCTCTATCTCCCCTAGCAGAGTGGCTGCAGCTTCTTCGAGCTCCATCTAAAATCTGCCTGGAGGTTGCGCCTGTGCTTTTGCCAGTTGTTAGCAGGGGTGTTGGAGGCTATAGCAGCTTTACTTTAAAGGCACATAGGTTCTCCCTTTCCCTGCCTTACCCATACCTCCGTGGATGTGGACACATTGCTTAGCTTTCCCTGTCCTTCCCCACCAACAGTGGATGCAGGCACATAGGTTCGCCCTATCCCTGCCTTTCCCACTCACCTGAGCCTCTGGAGTTCTATTTACCTCTGCTTTCCTCACAGCGTAAAAAAAAAAAGTTGCGTCGCGCTTTGGCGTTTAGACGCTGGAACAGAGGTTTTTCCTTGCCTTTTTCTGTGGGACCGGAGCTGTGATACTCGGTCCAGTGAGGTAAGAGTGTTTTCTGACTCATCCGGGGTAGGCCTGCGATCGGGGCGATTTTGGCGCGAACCACCATTTTGAATTTTACTGCCGTTTTCGGCGATGGCTGTGGAGACAGTAAAGCGCTGTTCCAAGTGTGGCAAGCGCAGATCAGCAGCGGGGCTCTGTAAATCGTGCTGTACAGACGTTAGAGCCGGCCCAAGCATGGCGAGCGACGATTCTTCGCGCTCTGAGCTGGCAGCGGGCGCCATTTTGAATTTACCACATGGCGTGACCTCCGCTGAGACGGAGAGTCCTGAGCCCGGGGGGAGGCCTCGGAGTGAGGTTGATATGGGAGCTACTAGCCCCGGCAGAGATCCGGGTGCCCAGGGTGAGTTTTTCTCCCCTGATTTTGTCTTATTAATGCATAAAGCATACATGCTTAAAAGAGCTCTCCCACAAAGCCCGGCATGGGCCTTTCTAATGCCCCCCCCCCCCCCGGTGGATTCTAGCCTGGGTATGCCCTCTGAGGCGTTATTCCCTGATAATTGGCAGAATATGAAGCGCAGAAGGGCTCATTCCCCTTCAGAGAGTGCTGCATCTCCTCCCCCCCCCCCCCCCCCCCGTGGTCGGGCTGCGAGGATTCGGAGGACTCTTGGCAGGCCTTCATGGTCTGAGGAGCCAGAGTCTGGTGCAGAAGTGACTCAGGATCTGGACGATCCCTCCGCGGTGAGGATTTTCCTCCGTGATGAGCTACCAGCGCTTATTTCTGATGCCCTGCAGGCTCTCTCTATTGAGGACCCTGCCAGTGGCTCAGCCTCCTCTGTGAATCCTAGGATGGCTAGTACCAAAAAGCCTGCTCGAGCCTTTCCTTTGCATGACTCCATCCAAGAGCTTATTTCGGCTCAATGGGCTGACCCCGAGGGACCTTTGAAAGTTTCCAGGGCTATGGGGCAATTATACCCTCTGAGTGAGGAGCATATGGCTCGCTTTGCTATGCCTAAAGTGGATGCCCTAGTCACAGCTGTGACAAAGAGAATTACCCTCCCTGTTGAAGGAGGTGTTGCCCTGAAGGATATTCAAGACCGTAGACTGGAATCAGCACTTAAACGGTCATTTGAAATTGCAGGTCTCACTATTCGGGCGTCTGCATGCAGTTGTTATGCTGCTAGTGCTGCCTGGCTTGTTTGCAACAGGCAGTGGAACAGCCCGGTGATGGAGCGGAGCCCTTTTCAGATGTGGCTCCGCGGATGGAGTCGGCCTTGTCCTTTCTTGCTGACGCCCTTTATGATATTGTCAGAGCTTCGGCTAAACACATGGCAGTAGCAGTGGCGGCTCGCCGTCTTCTTTGGCTACGGCATTGGGCGGCGGACATGGCCTGTAAGCAAAGGTTGGTGAAGTTGCCCTTTCAAGGCCTTCTCCTGTTTGGTGAGGAGTTGGAGAAAATTGTGAAGGGCCTGGGTGAGGCTAAACCCCAGCGCTTGCCCGAAGATAGGCCTCGGCCTTCCTCTAAGGGTGCGGCGGTCCACTCCTCTTACAGACCTCGCTTCCGTGAAGCTCGAAGGTACCGCCCGGGGCGTTCTGCTGGGTTCACTTCTCGTGCCCGTTTTCAGCAGAGGAACTCCTTTCGCTCAGACAAACGTTCCACAGCCACTGGCTCAAGGCCTGGAGTTCAGGGGCGACCCTCTCAATGATGGTGCGCCGGCCCTCTCCTCGAGTCCTGTCATCGGAGGACGTCTTTCCCTCTTTGCCGAGGAGTGGGCCAACATTTCCTCAGATCAGTGGGTCTTGGACCTGATCAGAGACGGTTACAGAATAGAATTCGACGCCCCTGTAAGAGACGTGTTTGTGGAGTCCCGATGCGGTTCTGCTGCCAAACGGGCGGCGGTAGAGGAGACTTTACAAGGTCTGATTCAGATAGGGGCCGTGTCCCCGGTACCTCCCGTCGAACACGGCGGCGGCTGCTACTCCATCTACTTTGTGGTGCCGCGAAAAGGAGGGTCTTTTCGCCCTATTCTGGACTTAAAAGAATTAAACAAGTCCCTGAGAGTGCAGCATTTTCACATGGAAACCCTGTGCTCCGTCATTGCGGTGGTACAGCCAGGAGAGTTTCTCACGTCTGTGGACCTGAAAGAAGCTTACTTGCACATTCCAATTTGGCCCCCGCACCAGAAGTTTCTGAGGTTTGCGGTGATGGGAAAGCATTTCCAGTTCCGGGCCTTGCCTTTTGGCCTCGACACAGCTCCCCGCACCTTTTCGAAGGTTATGATGGTAGTAGCTGCCTTTCTAAGGCGAGAGGGTATTCGGGTTCACCCATACCTGGACGACTGGCTCATTCGAGCAAACTCTGCTGAAGAGAGTCAGCATGTAACAGCCAGAGTGGTCTCAGTACTTCAATCTCTGGGCTGGGTCGTCAATTTGGCCAAAAGTCACCTGACCCCCTCGCAGTCTCTAGAATATTTGGGGGCCAGGTTCGACACAGCCTCGGGGTATGTGTACCTACCCGAGCAAAGGCGGTGCAAGCTTCAGAATCAGGTCCGTCTGCTCCTGAGGATGCCCCGCCCGCGAGCTTGGGACATTGTCCAGCTGCTGAGATCGATGACGGCCACCATGGAACTGGTGCCCTGGGCGAGAGCGCACCTGAGACCTCTACAGTATGCTCTACTCCAAAGATGGTCTCCAGTATCTCAGGATTACCAATGCAGACTCTCTTGGCTCCCTGCGGCCCGACTCAGCATGGAGTGGTGACTCTCAGACAGCATGCTGCGGCAAGGAATGCCGTTGGCGCTCCCCGATTGGTGCCTAGTGGTGACAGATGCCAGTCTGAAAGGCTGGGGCGCACATTGCAAGGGGAAGCATGCCCAGGGTCTATGGACACCCGAGGAGTCGGAGTGGTCCATCAACCGCCTAGAGTTGAAAGCGGTGTTTCAGGCGCTTCTGGCCTTTCAAGTGACCCTGGAAGGATTGGCTGTCAGAGTGATGTCGGACAACACGACAGCAGTGGCCTAATAAATCGACAAGGCGGCACTCAGTGCAGAGCTCTAGCCGCGCAGGCCGAACAAATTTGCCACTGGGCCGAGCTGCATTTACAGTTTCTGTCGGCAGCTCACATTGCAGGTCAGAGCAACGTGCAAGCCGATTATCTAAGCAGGCATCAGATCGATCCAGCGGAGTGGGAACTTGCAGACAAAGTGTTCCTGCAGATATGTGCCAAGTGGGGCAAGCCCGTGATCGATCTAATGGCGACAAGCACCAATGCCAAAGTCCCGTGCTTCTTCAGCAGACGGAGAGATCCTCGCGCGGTGGGGTTGGATGCCTTGGCTCAACCCTCCAGTTATGTCTGTTCCCTCCATGGCCCTTGATAGGGCGAGTGCCCCTGCGGATTCGGCTGCATCCAGGAGAAGTGGTTCTCGTCGCCCCGGATTGGCCCAGGAGGCCTTGGTATGCGGACCTCCGACAGATGCTCATAGAGGATCCCCTTCAGTTACCTCTGGTTCCCAACCTGTTGTCACAGGGTCCGGTGACCATGGAGGACGCCGGCCGATTTGGTCTTATGGCCTGGCGATTGAGAGGGTGCAATTGAGAGGCAGAGGCTATTCCAATAAAGTAATTACCACTCTCCTGCAAGCCCACAAGCGTTCCACTTCCGTGGTTTATGCCTGGATTTGGCACCAGTTTGAAGTCTGGTGTGCTTCCAGAGAGATCACACCCCTGCGGGCTCCTGTCTCGCTGATTCTGGAGTTTTTGCAGGATGGTGTACAAAAAGGCTTGGCCTATAATTCCCTGCGGGTGCAAGTGGCAGCGTTGGCCTCCCTGCTTGGCAAGGTGGAAGGCGTGTCTTTAGCTGCTCATCCGGATGTGGCACGGTTTCTTAGAGGGGTGCTTCGGCTCCGTCCTCCCATGCGTGCACCTTGTCCAGCTTGGAACCTGGGGCTAGTGCTGAAGGCCCTTCAGGGTGCTCCCTTTGAACCACTTCGGCGTGCTTCAGAGAAAGATTTGACACTGAAGGCCGTCTTGTTAGTGGCCATTACTTCGGCGAGACGGGTGTCAGAGCTCCAGGCGCTGTCCTGTAGAGACCCTTTTCTGCAGTTTTCAGAGTTGGTGGTCATGGTTCGGACCGTGCCTTCCTTCTTGCCTAAGGTGGTTTCAGCGTTTCACCTAAACCAACCTATTTTCTTGCCCTCCTTTGTCGAGGAGGAGTTTCCAGAATCTTTTGGACAATTGCACCTGTTGGACGTGCTCAGGACTCTGCTGCAGTATCTGCGAGTTACTAACTCTTTCAGGACCTCTGATCATCTGTTTGTTTTGCTATCAGGTCCTCACAGAGGGTCTCCAGCGTCTAAAGCCACTATTGCCCGCTGGCTTAAAGAATCTATCTTTTCAGCTTATTTGCTTGTCGGCCGGCCTCCGCCTGATGCCTTTAAGGCGCATTCCACTAGAGGAATTTCCTCTTCTTGGGCTGAAACTGGAGCACTCTCTCTTCAAGAGATTTGTAGTGCAGCAACATGGGCTTCTAAGCTCTCTTTTGCCCGACATTACAGGCTGGATGTGGCTGCCAGGAGGGCTGCACATTTTGGAGCGCAAGTGCTGGCGCGTGGTGTGGCTTGTTCCCACCATATCTAGGGATTGCTTTGATACATCCCATCTGTAATGGCTGCATCTGCTTGATGACAAGGAAGGGAAAATTAGGTTCTTTCCGTGATAATTTTCTTTCCTTTAGTCATAGCAGATGCAGCCATGATCCCTCCCTGTCTGATGCTATCTGCTCTAAATCTATTTCAGGTTCTGTTTGTGTTTCCTGGAGATTCCGTCCTTGGGAGAAAGTCGGAAAACAGTCTTCAGGATTCTTGTTCAATTAAAGGAGGATGACAATTCCCTCCAGTTTCATGTTTTGGAGGATGAGTTTATTCCCTCCAGTTATGTCTCAGTGGAGTATGAGTTTGCCCTCCGGGAGGATGTTTCATTCCCTCCATTCTGAGTTAATGCCCTTTGTTGTAGGGCCATTGTTCGCTGTGAGGAAAGCTCATGTTATTCCCATTGCGGTTTGCCATACTGCTTTGGAAGCTTCAAATACTGAAGAGAGGCAGTGGAACAAGCTGGTATGAGGCAATGAAAAAAGTGTGCACTCTATCTCCCCCTGCTGGTTGATGGACACAACCCATCTGTAATGGCTGCATCTGCTATGACTAAAGGAAAGAAAATTATCATGGTAAGAACCTAATTTTCCCTTTTTCAATGCTATTAAACTATATTCTTGGTGCTTGTCCTTATTTGAGCATACAAATAATTTAGGGCAAGCAAACTTTCTCTGCTACCTTGATAATCATAATAAATAGAGGAAAAGACTTCAGAAACTCCACGTCAGCTGGTCCTACGTATAACAGCAATGTGGAAAGTTTAAGATTAGTTTTCTAAAGATTGTTTCAGAGAACAATAACCTAATTCAGTTTTCTTTCTTAGTCCTGCTCCTGAACCTTCTGTGACAGAACTTAAGTGGTGGCCAAATAGCTTGACCAGCTTGAGGATAATTGACTAAATTGATTCTTGAGTGAATTGTTCAGGCCTTTTGAGTTGAAAAGAAATCATTCTCAAAGAACAAGCAAGCCATTCATTCTCACATGTGGCGATGTCATCCACGTCACGTGGTGTGGAGCATAAGAAAGCTAATATCGTTTTAAGAGTATGTGCCTTTCTGCCCACTGTGAGAGCATGGGACCAACAGCAGTCTTTTGTCATCCGTTAAGAGGAGAGGACGTTTTTTTCGGTGGCTCCTCACACCGTCTGGTGCGTGAGTGAGTGTTTTTTCAGAGTGAGTAGTGCTTTCCCTAGGAGATTTTTTTTCTCTTGTTTTTTTTCCTCCTTATTTTAAATCTTCTTTTATTTGTTTGTGTTTTTTTTCTTCCACTAAGTTTTTTTTTTTTGCACTCTTTAGGCCCTCATATGCCTGAGCTCCGGTCAAGACTCGTTCCTCTTCTTTTTCGGGTGCTTTGCCCTTTTTTTCTGGCACCACTGACTTTTTGATTTGGCCTCTGCTGTTTTCCCTTCCATGTCATTGAAGGTTCCCAGTAGCTTTAATCACTGTACCCAGTGCAATAATACCATCTCTGGCAAAGACTCTCATTCTTGGTGTCTTCAGTATCTGGGACTTACCCCTTCCAGCAGTGTTCTATGTCTTCATATGAAGAAAAGAACCCAGGTGTCCAGAGATGTTCAGCGAGATAAACATTTTGGATCCTGGTCTGAATCCTTGATGTCAACATCGACCTAGAGAGTTACACCAGCATCGGGTGCACTAAAGAGTTACACCAGCATCGGTTGCATTGGTCCATATGGCTGCTAGGCCTGTCTTGGACAGTGGGAGTGGGTGTGCATTGAGTGGGTCTCTGGCCAACTGCTGTGCAGGGCCCCTGGGACCGGTCAGCATTGGACCCGACCCCAGTGGTGACATGAGGATTTGACGTAGTCCTGTTCGGCACCGAGGAACGTTGACAGGCATCGGGCGTAGGGCAAGAAGCATTGACATTGATCCTCCTTGATGCATGGTGCTGGGAGCTCCAGGGCACCGAGGGAACCCTGGGAAGCATTGGCGCCGGGAGGACCGCTCCTCCATCCAAACAGGTGCTGCTGATGTGTGGGTCTCCATGCAGTCAGGACCCGGCACCCGTTTCAACCTCGGCAGTTCAGCAGCCTGTATCTGACCAGGCGCCCCGGCCTTTCCCGATGGTCTCCCTCAATGAGCACATCCGAGTCATGCTAAATGAGCACTTGGTGAGGCTTGTACAACAGAATGCATTGGCATCTGGGGTGCTTCCTCCTGCCATGCATCTTGTTGCTGCCCTGCCAGGCCCTCAGCCTGCGGTGAGGCCTCTGATGCCAGTGCTTCATGTGGCTCCGGTGTTGACAGCCACTCGTGCAGGCACCCCCTCAGCAGCGGTGGAGGAAGCTTTGCTGGAGTTCAGGGTGGAGCTGATACCTCAATGCCCATCTTGACATGGTTCCTCCCTGTCGAGGCAGACTTGATCTTGGTCTTCCCACGAGGAGTTCTTTGTCAACACTGATGAGATATGCTCATAGGAGTCTGATGAGAATCCACGATACTTCTTGGAGGAGGAGGAGTCCTATGGTATCAAACTTGACCCCCTCCCCTCCTGAGGAAAGAAGAAGAAGAAGAGAGGCTGTCAGCTGGAGATTTTCTTTCCGTGTTTTGTTAGGGAAATGGTGACTGCCATTCCAATTTAGGGCAAGCCCAGGGCTGAGATGTTTGAAGTCCTGGACTATGATTCCCCTCCTTGAGAGGCTGTGACATTCCCGCTTCACAAGATCCTATGGAATGTTCAGGTGAAGAACTGGGAGTCCCCTCTGTTAGTCCCTGTACTGCCCGAGAATGTACCTAATCCAGAGCTTCCCAGTTGCTTCATCACACCTTGGTGGTGGAATCTACGTTCAAGAGAGCCAGGAGTTCTAGGGCCTATGCTTTGGTGCCCCCTGGTAGAGAAGCTAGAACCCTAGATTCTTTTGGGTGGAAGATGTATTGGGCCTCTATGCTCATCTCCCATATTCAATCTTACCAGGTCTGCATGAGCCTATACTTGTGAAACATGGTGCGCAGTATGTCTGATTTGGTGGATTTTCTCTTGCAGCAGCAGGCCAAATCTCTTCACCAGTTGGTCAAGCAGCAGAAGGCATGTAGAAAATTTTTGGCCAGGGGTGCCTATGACACCTTTGATGTGGTGTCCAGAATCTCTGCCCAGAGTATAGCAATGCGCAGACTCTCATGGCTGCATGTCTTTGACTTGGACCCAGTGGTCCAGCAGAGGTTGGTAGATGCCATGTGCTAGGGTGATAACCTTTTTGGATACAAGGCGGAGGAGGTCGCTGGCCTCATCAAGTAACACATTGATACCACTGACACTCTGTCCCATTGGACGTCTTCTACACCTTCCTACCCGTGTAGGAGGTTTTTGGGCAAGTCGAAGAGGGGTCCCTACTACTCTGTGGTGTAGGTATGCTCCTTCTCACCAGCCTCAGCAGGCTCTGTTCCAATGTGCCCGTTCTCATCAACAGCGTGCACTTAAGGCCCAGCCAGCTCCCCAGTTGAAGCCAGGATGAACTTTTGACTGGCTCCAGCAGAGTATAGCTCATTAAAAGTGACCGTCCTGAATGACCTTCTGGTTGGGGGAAGACTGAATATTTTTCTAAGAAAGATGGCCCCTTCTAACCTCTGAACAGTGGGTTCTGCAAATAGTCTGTCTTGGTTACACCCTGCATTGGCGTTTGAGACCACCAAATTGCCCTCAAAGAGCATCTCACTTCAGCTCTCAGCACAAGCAGGTTCTTGCATAGGAACTCTTCCCCCTTCAAAAGGCTCATGTGGTTGAACTCGTTCCACCAGGGGAAGAAGGGAAGGGATTCTATTCCAGGTACTTCTTGTGCCAAAGAAAATAAGGAGGATGCGTCCCATCCTAGACCTAAGGGCTCTTAACAAATTCCTTGTCAAAGAGAAGTTCAGGATAGTTTTCCTGGGCACCCTGGTTCCCATGCTTCAGGAAAATGATTGGCTATGCTCTCTGGACTTAAAGATGCTTACATTCACATACCAATACTTCCAGATCATAGGAAGTATCTTTGATTCTGGCTGGGGACACAACACTTCCAGTACATCATGTTGCCTTTTAGCCTTGCATTGGCTCCCAGGGTTTCCACCAAGTGTCTTGCATTAGTCATATTGTCGTTACACCGACTGGGAGTCAATGTGTTCTCATGTGTGGATGATTGGATGGTGAAGAGTACTTCGAAGGACGGTGCTCAGGTGTCCATGGAGAGAACTATTTGGATGTTAGAGCTACTAGGGTTTGTTTTAATATACCCCAATTCTCATTTCCATCCCGTTCAGCAATTGGAGTTCATTAGAACTCTGCTAGACATGCAGCAGGTGCAAGCTTTTCTCCCTGTGCTGAGAACGGACACTCTTGCCGCTCAGGTCTGAGCCAGCCAGTAGCTCACAGCTCGGAAGATGTTGAAGTTGTTAGGCCACATGGCCTCCACTGTCCATGTTACACCCATGGCACGGCTTCACAAGAGAACTGCCCAGTGGACTCTTTCCCAGTGGTGTCAAGCCTTGGGGAACCTAATGGATGTCATCTGAGCAACACCAGTGTTGGTTCAGTCTCTACTTTTGTGGACAATTCAGCCCACTTCCATTCCACATTCTTCAGCCCCAGAAGGTGCTGACAATGGATGTATCCCACTTGAGCTGGGGAGCTCACTTAGACGATCTTCATTCCCAGGGTGGTTGGTCAGCCCAGGCGATGGATCTCTGGGCAATCTGGAATACTGCTAAAAGTTTTCAGAGAATGGTAGTTAAAACAAATTATGCTCATCCAAATGGACAACCAGGTTGCAATGTACTACACCAACCAGCAGGGGGGTACTGGATCACGCCCATTGTGTCAGGAGGCCATCTGGTTGTGGCACTGGGCAGCTCAGCATGAGATGCTCCTCAAGGCCACTTACCTGGTGGGCAAATCCAACAGCCTGGCCGACAGACTGAGCAGGGTCATGCAGTCACACAAGTGGTCACTCAGCATAGGCATTGCGTACGAGATTTTTTGAATGTGCGGACACCTTTGGTTAATCTCTTTGCCACTCATTTCAATCACAGAGTTCCTCGGTACTGTTCCAGACTCCAGGCCCACAACAAGCTAGCATTAGATGCCTTCCTCCTTCATTGGGGGACCGGTCTTTTGTATGCGTATCCTCCCATTCCTCATGTGGGGAAGATTTTGCTGAAACTCAAGCAAGACTGAGCAGCCATGATCCAGATTGCCCCATACTGGCCCAGGCAGATCTGGTTTCCTCTTCTTCTGGAGTTATGCTCCGAAGAACCTTGGAGATTGGAGTGTTTTCTGACCCTCATCATTCAGAATGAGGGATCTCTTCTAAACCCCAACCTCCAGTCTCTGGCTCTCACAGCTTAGGTGTTGAGAGCTTAGAATTTGTTTCCTTGCATCTTCTGAGGGTGTCTCCAAAGTCTTGCTGGCTTCCAGGAAAGAGTCTACTAAGAAGTGTTACTTTTTCAAATGGAGGAAGTTTGCTGTCTGTTGTGAGGGCAAGGCCCTAGATCCCCTTTCATGCCCTACACAGACCCTGCTTGAATATCTTGTGCACCTCTCTGAGTTTGGCCTCAAGACCAACTCTGTAAGGGTTCACCTTAGTGCGATTAGTGCTTATCATCGTTGTGTAAAGGGTAAGCCCATCTCTGGACAGCCTCTAGTTCGCTTTATGAGAGGTTTGCTTTTGACAAAGCTCCCTGTCAAGCCTCTGCCTGTGTCATGGGACCACAACATTGTCCTCACCCCTTCTGATGAAAGCTCCTTTTCAGCCACATGATTCGTGTCAGCTGAAGTACTTGACCTGGAAGGTCTTGTTTTTGGTGGCTGCTACTTCAGTTCGCAGGGTCAGTGAGCTTCAGGCCCTAGTGGCAGATCCACCTTACACTAAGTTTCATCACAATAGAGTAGTTCTCCGCATGCATCCTAAGTTCCTGCCTAAGGTGCTTTCGGATTTCCATCTGAACAAGTAAATTGTCCTTCCAACATTTTTTTTCCCAGACCTCATGCCCATCTTGGCGAAAGCGCACTGCACACCTTGGACTTCAAGTGAGCATTGGCTTTTACATGGAGCGGACTAGGCCCTATAGACAGTCTACCCAGCTTTTAGTACCTTTTGATCCCAACAGGATGGGGTCGCTGTTGGGGAAACACACCATTTCCAATTGGCTAGCTGATTAATTTCATTCACTTATGCCCATGCTGGGCTGACTCTTGAGGGTCGTGTCAAGGCTCATTTTTCATTCATTCATTCATTCATTCATTCATTCATTCATTCATTCATTCATTCATTCATTCATTATAGTATTTATATACTGCTTTGACCTAAGAGGTTTACAGTTTCATTTTACAGGTACTTTGTCTTTACCTAGTGGGCTCACAATCTAAGTAGTACATTGTACTACTGTTGTACCTTGGGCACCGGAGGGTTAAGTGAGTTGCCCAGGGTCACACGGAGCTGCAGAGGGAATTGAACTTGGTTCCTTATGATCTCAACCCACTGCCAACCATCTGACAGTAGCAGGAATCAAAGCCAGGTGTGCAACCCACTGCATTTAACCATTAGGCCGTTCCTGCATTGCAGAGTTGGGAGCCTACTTGAGGTCAGCCTCCATTGAAGAAATATGCAAGGCTGCTTGTGGTCTTGAGTCCACATATTCATGTCTCATTCCTGCCTTGAGCAGGATACCTGATGCGATAGTCAGTTTGGACAGAAAGTGCTGCAGAATTTGTTTGGGGTCTAGAATCCAACTCCATCCACTTAGGTCCATTTTGTTCTGTTCCAGGCTGCACGAACGTGGGACCAACAGTCTATTTTTTTTCGCAGTGAGGAGAGGGTGCATTTTTTTAACCTCTCTCCTCACAGCTGCCAGTTTGGTTCTTAGCAGAGTTTCTTTTGTGCCTTTTTGATTTTATTTTCTTCACTTATGTGCCCTGTTCGATTGTTTATTGTTTTCTTTAATTTTTCTCTCTTTTACCATAGATTTGTAAGCTGTATTTAGGCCTGAGTTTCGATGGGATTGTTCTCTTTTGGCACCATCGAGTCTCACCTTTTTCCGTCGTGAG
The DNA here is from genome assembly GCF_901765095.1 of Microcaecilia unicolor. Classification (NCBI taxonomy): domain Eukaryota; kingdom Metazoa; phylum Chordata; class Amphibia; order Gymnophiona; family Siphonopidae; genus Microcaecilia; species Microcaecilia unicolor. The sequence goes on from NC_044031.1 coordinate 424,761,264, forward strand.
CCACTTTGGTATGACTACATACCCCTTTCAATTGTGTTCTGTGTCTTTAAATTCAAGCCAGAACCCAGTTAGTCAGAGTGGCTTGCAGGGAATTCTCTTTGGCACAGTCCGAGGCCTTGGCATCAGCATCAGTGTCTATGGTGTCAATGTCTGCGGTTGAATCAGCACCTGCCTTTTCGTCGGTCACTATGTGAGTCCCTGGACTCAACTGATTTTGGCATCAGCTTGGATCGTAAGGCTTCACTTTGTCCTTGTTGGTGCCAAGAACTCGATGTGGATGCCGTGAGCCACCGTTGGTGCCGAGGATCGATACTGAGGACTGTAGGTACCAAGGATCGTCGGCGTTGAGGATTGATATCTGTACTCGAAGATCTTTGGCCATATGAGCATTGTGTTGATGGTGCTTGTGCCCAACACTCCTCTTGAGAGCCTTGATCCACATCAGCATCGAGGGTGCTAGCAGCTGCTGCGCCTTTTGTATTGGCCCCTTATGGTCCTCAGCCTGTGGTGTTGCATGCGACACTGGGGTCAATTGCCTCCTGCGTCGATAAACGCTACTTCATTTTTTCTTTTCCTTGCTACCCAAGATAATCTTCTTCACACTTGCTCTGTCAACGCCATGACTGTATTGTTCACTTCTATTAGGAAGCTTGGTCGGGCTGTTGTGTTCTCTTCATTCCACACATTTACTTCTCGTTCTTGCTCTGGTAGCATGCTTGCGGCAGCATTCTCATCACGGATTTGATGGAATAGTAATGCACTTTTACTTTGGATTCTAGAATTCGACTCCACCCGCCTAGACCCTTTATATTCTTTCCCAGGCTTCACTTCTGACGATTTGCTTACCGGTTTCTCTGTGTTCAGACCTCGCCATTGCGAGGTGCAAGTCATCATTGGAGGTTTTCAAGTCCAAACTTAAAGCCCACCTCTTTACCACTGCTTTTGACTCCTAACCACTACTCACTTGCCCTGTCCTTTTACCTCGCCTATTTATTCCCTTACCCTTAATTGTTCTGTCTGTTTACCTGTCTTATCTAGATTGTAAGCTCTTTGAGCAGGGACTGTCTTTTTTGTGTATGGTGTACAGCGCTGCATATGCCTTGTAGCGCTATAGAAATGTTAAATAGTGTAGTAGTAGTAGTGAGGCAGTGGGCAAAGAATAATTCTAAGAAATCATATTAAGGGTTAATTTTGTTTAAAGGTGCTCAAAATACTATTTTAAATTCTCAGCCCTGCAAATGAAGGGATGCAAGCTGGAGTTAATTATTTCAATGTCTAGCTTGCCGAGCCAAAGGTTAGAAAGGTCAGAGACAGGAATTTCTTTCACCCTTGTGATTGATGGATTGCTAAGCAAACACATATGTATTCTATTATGAGCCGGCATATTGCAGGCAGTTTGTTTAGGATTAAATTGAACACTGCTTAGAAGGAAATAGTTAGATTCTAAATAATTCTAGATATAAATGAGTTAGAATTTAGAAGTTCTTGATATGTAGAATATGTTTTATAAGGATGCTTACTTTAGAATATGCTGTATTCTGTGTAAATTAATAATTCTGTGTGGAATGTTTGTTCAACTCTCTGTCTGACTTTCTAAGCAAAGACTGCAGTGAAGAGATCAACATGTGGTTTGACTTAGCCATAGTTCTGGCTGGTTCAATGTATAAGCTGATAGGTGAAAGAGGTCAGGACTAGTCAGCTCTCTTCTCCTTGATTAATTATAGGTAAAATGTAGAAATGGTCTTGAAAGTAATAACCTGATATGTATGCTATTAAGTAAGATTGGCCCTTGACCCCTTTAATGAATACCAGAGTTTAGTTAGCAGTTAGTACTAGGAATATGAGAAATCAATCATAATAACATGTAAGAGACTGGAGCCCAAATGTCTGGTGTAAGGGGCCCCAGGTCACAGGTCAGTTTAGGATGTCTGGAACCTATGTAACTGATATTTGTATGGAGCTGATTGGTTGAGGCAAGGTAGCCAATCTATTCCTTAACCAATTGGAGAGTAAGGGGGGGGCTAGGCTAGGAGGGGGATAGAACAGTATTTAAGTGGGAGAAGAAGCAGGTTACGTCAGAAGGAGCTCAGAAGAAAGAGAAGGACAGAAGGAACAGACAGAAGAAGGAGAAGACAGCATAAGAAGAGAAGCAGCTGAGACAGAAGCCACAAAGACACAGAGAGCTGAGAGAGAGACAAAGAGAGCTGAGAGAAAGACACAGAGAGCTGAGAGAGAGACAAAGAGAGCTGAGAAAGAGAAGAAGACTTAATGCTGATGTTCTACTTTGTTTGCTGGCAAATAAAGAAGATTACTCTCTCATTCTGGTGTGTGCTGTCTGACTCCTGAAGTATCACAAATTCCTATCTCAATTCCTGCAACAGTAGGAGTTGTTACTAGTGAGCCTGGTATCTAGGGATTCCCCAATTGTGAGAATATTAGCCTGCTTGTCCTTGGAGAAAGTGAAGATACTAATCTGTAGCAGGTATTCTCCGAGGACAGCAGGCTATATATTCCCACATACCATCCCACCTCCCCTTAAAGTTGTCTTCTATGCTATAGCATTGTACTGTTGGTCCCACATTCGTGCAGTGGGTGGGAAGGCACTAGTGCATGCCCACTGGAGCGTGTCTCGCACTCCAAAAGAGCTCTGTGAAAAGCTTGATACATGCTGTGGACCGGGCAATGCAGCGTCGTGTTACGCAATTATGAGAATATATAGCCTGCTGTCCTCAGAAAATACCTGCTATAGGTAAGTACCTTTGCAGTATAAAGATGAGCTTTAAATCAATTGAAAGTGCAAGAAAAATCCTTTCATTTGATGTCAGTTTCACTTTGCTTCTCTCAGGTTTTATATTTTATGTTAATCTTATGAGCCAAAAGTCATCTTGTAGAATTATATGCACATCATGAGTAACTATAAAAATTCTACTATTGGTTGCTTAAATTAAGTGAACTTGTTTTTGTATAATGTTTAGATAAAAGTTTGATATTTAGTCATAATTTACTACTACTACTATAAATCATTTAGCTCTTTTAAAGTATAAATCAGACAATCTTTCTGCTGTAACATTCTCTCCCATATCACTTGTTACACAAAAGGTCCAAAATTAGATCTATAATATAATTAAGAAAGCTTGAAAGTTACGGAAAACTACTGGTTTCTTGGCTGATGCTGAATGCACTAAAGGTAAAGAACTGTCATCTGAAGTGTTGTCTAAAGTGTCCAGATTTTTTGAGGAGGATTTTTTATTTATTTACTAGTAAAAAAAGGCCCGTTTCGTAAACAAATGAAACGGGCGCTAGCAAGGCTATAGAGAGAGTGAGAGTGTGTATATGTATGTGTGTCTGTGTGTGTATGACACAGAGAAAGTGTGTGTGTGTCTGTGTGAAAGAGAGTGTGCACAGGTAGGGTGAAAATGAAGAGACAGCAGTGAAATTTTACATAGGACAGCTGAATCATTTGAGGCGTGTTTGTGTGTCTGTGTGAGAGAGTGTGTATATGTGTGTGGGTGCGTGTGTGTGTGAGATAGAGACAGTGTAAGTGTGTGTGTGTGTGCGTCTGTGTGAAAGAGAGTGTGAAAGGGTAGGGTCAAAATGAAGAGACAGCATTATAATTGTACATAGCACAGCACAAACATTTGAGGCAGTTATTGCCTTATCTCCCCTGCCGCCCCCTCCATATCCAACAATTCGTTCCTTGTCTTCCATCCCCTCTGTGTTCCGAGTGTGTGTGTGTGAGAGAGAGAGAGAGAGAGGTGCTAGCAGTCCCTGTGATAGTGGCAGGTCAGTTGCTCATTATAGCCAGTTAAGAGTGAGAGTGTGTGTGTATGTGCTGTTTTTTTTCCTTCCCTCGTATGCCCTCCGTGTCCATTGTTTGTGTGGAGAGCAGAGATCTATGTGGTCCTTTTAGCGTTGCTGTTGACGTTGCGTAGCAACTGTGTGCTGCTGGTTTTCATTGTTCCGCGATGTGTCTTATGTCACGTTCCGTCGCTTAGTAACGGGTTTGTGATGCGATTGGTTGAGTGTCATTGGTCCGCCCTCGACGTCATGACGTTTTACGCGGGGGCGGGGCCAACACTCATGGGCAATTTCCTGGTTTCACCACCATGCATTTAGAATGTTGGGACTTGTGGAGGCTTCAGAACGTTGGAGGTGCGTTTTATATAGAGAGAGATTTTCGTTATAACTGCATTTATATCGCATGATTTTCCAGAATGAATTGATTCAATGTGGCTAACAAATTTTAATGTAATAACATATTCGATAGCATTGTTTGTGTTATATCAGGGTGGGTGAGGGGGCTAATGATTCTTGGATTCTTGGCTATGTAGTATTGTTCTTGGGAAGAACTTTCTGAACAGAAAAGCTTTGAGATGTTTCCGAAGTTCTAGGTAGTGAGTCATGTGTTTTATTTTTTGTCTATTAGATTGTAAGCTCTTTGAGCAGGGACTGTCTTTCTTCTATGTTTGTGCAGCTCTGCGTATGCCTTGTAGCGCTATAGAAATGCTAAATAGTAGTAGTAGTAGTAGTAGTAGGTCTTTAGGAAGAGTTCTACCATTTGGTGCTGATGTATGAGAGTCCTGCTGAGTAGACTGACTTGTATACAAGGTTCCTGACAGTTTGGGTAGAGTAAAGTGAGATAATTTCTTGCCTTTACATTCATGTTTTGTGGTGGTAGCAGGATTAGGTCTTTCATATAGTCTGGGGCAGTACCGAAGAGGATTCGATAGACCATGGTGCATAGCTTGAACATTATCCATGCCTTGATGGGGAGCCAGTGTAATTATTGCATTAGTGGACTGGCACTATCGAAGCATGAGCATCTGAAGATCAGCGTGGCCGCAGTGTTTTGTACCCTCTGTAGTTTTTTAAATAATTGCTCCTTGCAACCTGCATAAACTGCATTGCAGTAGTCAATATGAGCGAGTACCATTGACTACTAGCAAGCAGAATATAGTTCTGTGATAGGCCTGAAGCAGCTGGATTCAGTGTGGAGACTGCACTCTAGCTGACCTCTCATGCATGAAGTTTGCCTGCAAAGAAAAAAGAAGCGTTATTTGCTTACTTAGCTGGTGGTTGGGGCAGTTAGAAGCTGTTTGTGAGAAAGGAAACTGTGAAACAGGGAACAGACAGGAAACCATGGGTCAAGGCACCTGACTGAAGCCATCTGTTTGTTTTTAGAAATGTGTAAGAATCAGGGAAAGGCCCTTTCCAGCTGAAGTCCTGCTGACTAGCATGAAGCAGAGATCCCAAATTACTTTCAGGCATTTCTGAAGACAGCTGGAGAGACGCTGAGATTCTTGGGCGTGGCTGGAAAGGGACTTTCTCCAGTCATCAGTGCTAGAACTGTCCCAGCAAAGCAGCTCTCCACAGTTATCTACTTCAAGTTGCACAGTGCTTTGACTTGGAAGAAGGTGATGAAATTTCATTCAAGAAGTGGGGTCACACAGGTCGCACAATAATATTCACAAGAGAAGAATCTGTTGAGAACTTCATTGACATACTCTCAACCAGATTGACGATCTCACTGTGCATCACTACATGACTGCAGCTCATGCTGCCTTTCTCAAGAGCAGTAAAGAAAATTTGAAAGCAGACACAGCCTTAATTCTGCTAGACTTTTGTGAGAACTACTCATTTGTTGTCCAGGATTCCATTCAGGGGTTTCGCTGGGAAAATAGGCAAACAACACTCCATCCTGTTGCTATTTACCATGTATCGAATGAGATCCTGGAATGCATTTGTGTGTGTCTTCAGTGATTGCATGCAGCATAATACAGTGTGTGTTTGTGCGCATTTCAGAAGTCATTCATTCAATATCTGAAAGAGGTGCTGCCTAATATTACACACATTAAGTATTGCAGTGATGGTGTTGCGTACAAGAATTACAAAAGTTTTACAAATCTGTGCATGCACCAAGAAGATTTTAACTTGTCAGCAGAATGGCAGACTGTCTAGAGTGTAAAGAGTTATTTAAAGTCCAGAACTTTGAGTTGTTCACATGCTGCTGTTTCTCTAAGTTTACTAAGAAATGGAAGATAAACCACTGGGCATAAGTTCCTTGGGGAGGGATTGTCTGTACCAGGTCCCGTTCCCCCCCCCCCCCCCCCCACCCAAAGAGAGGGATAATCAGAGAATGTTTTCATGACTGCGAGAGAGTACCTTTGGTCAGACTAGTATTAAAGTCTAAAAGTAATGGTGAAAAAAAAAAGCACAGCCCTTCAGAAACCATTCTGGGCTTTCATCTAGAGGGGAGCCAGAAGATGTCACCAATCTTTGAAAAGCTAAGAAAAAGTGGTGCAAGTTAAAATGTTAAAGCTATATGATAGTGAATTTGGACTGTGAGGTGGGGTCAAAAGGAGAGGGGAAATGTCGCTCAGGTCCTTGACTGCAGGGCCTTGTATGCTGACCATCTTAGTAAAAATTGAGCATGGCAGTCTGGAGTAAAGTTAGACTCAGTGGTCAAGGAATGTGTCTGTGAACAGAATTATTGCAATTTCAGAAGCATGGATACACTGAGTCACACATAAGACCCAGCCTATATTCCCTCTAAGTGGATTTACGTTTCTGACAGGCAAAGATCTGAACCTGTATGTCTCCAATTGTGTTCAGCTTTATGCATTATCTTTTTTAGAATCTTAAATTCATGTCTTGCAAGAGTTAAATTGTTTAGTACAGGATTTATACTGATGACTTTGAATCTTTTCCTCCTTTTGATGATACTTTTGACTGTTTATAGCATGATTGAGTTCTTGTTTTTGGAAGTGATAACAGCTTGGATAATCATTTGCGAGCTTGTTTTGAATTTAGCAAAAATTGAAGTGGTGATAATAGTCGGCATTTGGCTCATATTGTACCTTCCTCATTTACTTTTCATGGTGTCTCTCTTGCCTTGAAAGAGCAGATTGAGTGTTTTGGGTAGTTTTTGTCTCAGTTCACTATACAAGAACAGATAAAGTGCGTTATACAGTATTCTTTCTATCAGCTCAGGATTTAGAGTAAAATAATACCCGATTCCAGCTAGTGGTTTTAGAATAGTTGTCCAGAGCTTAGTTTTAACAAAGTTAGATTATCATTATTTTAATGCTCTTTGTATAGACATTTCACATAGTAAAGCTCTTTAGAGTTTCCAAAGTGCTGCTGCTAGATTGATAACTGATTTATCTAGGTTTGATCATATTACCCTATCTTTAACTAGTTTACATTGAGGCATATTTTCAAAGCACTTTGGGAGGCTAAGTTCCATAGGTTTCTATGGAACTTTGGGAGGCTAAGTGCTTTGAAAATGAGCTTGATTGGCTCCTAGTGGTTAGCGTGGTGGACTTTGGTCCTGGGAAACTGGGTTTGATTCCTACTGCAGGCACAGGCAGCTCCTTGTGACTCTGGGCAAGTCACTTAACCCTCCATTGCCCCAGGTACAAATAAGTACCTGTATATAATATGTAAGCCGCATTGAACCTGCTATGAGTGGGAAAGTGCGGGGTACAAATGTAACAAATAAATACAGGGTTATTTTTAAGATTTTGACCCTTATTTACAAAGCCTTGCAAGGGGTAATATCTCTTTTTCCCTGAGGACAAGCAGGACAGTTAGCTGTCACATGTGAGGTGGTCATTCATGAAGCCCGGTATGGATGCTACCCAGCATTCTCTTATCTTCCAGAAGCTTTTGCAGGTCCAACTATGCGTGTACGTGTGCCTTACCGCCTGCCTGACTTGCACGAGACCTGCAGTCTTCTATCATCCCTTGAGCAGAGAAAACACTTGCTTCTGATGTACTCTTTGTCGTGTGGCTTTTCTTTTTGCCTCATAGTAATTTTTTTGGCCTTTTTGCTCTTTTCTTTTGTGCACAGGTCCTTTTTTTTCCCTCTTATTTCCTCTTTTTTTTTTTTTTCCTCCACATTTTATTAGTGTTTTTGGCACTTTTCAAATTTTCTTTTCTTTATTTTTTTCCACAGCCTCCTTAAGCCTGAGCTCCCAGTTGGGACCCTTTTTCTTTAAAAAAAAAAAAAAGACTGGACATCTAAACGGCAGGTGAAATTTAATGTGGACAAGTGCAAAATGGTGCACATTGAGAGGAATAATCTGAATCATAGTTACCTGATGGTAGAGTCCATTTTAGGAGTAAGCACCCAAGAAAAAGATCTAGGCGTCATTGTAGACAGTACGCTGAAATCTTTTGCCCAGTGTGCGGCGTTAGCCGAAAAAGCAAACACGATGCTAGGAATTATTAGAAAAGGGTTGCAAAATAAGACCAAGAATAATATAATGCTTCTGTGTTGCTCCTTGGGGGCGACCTTTGCCGTCTCAAAAAAGAAATAGTGGAATTAGAAAAGGTTAAAAAAAGAACGACCCAAATGAAAAAGGGATGGAATGCTTCTTATATGAGGAAAGGCTGGAGAAGTTAGGGCTATTCAACTTGGAAAAAACACAACTGGGGGGATATGATTGAGGTTTGCAAAATCCTGAGTGGTGTAGAACGAATAAAAGGGAATTGATTTTTCACTGTTTCAAAAATTACAAAGATCAGAGGACACTCAATGAAATTACATGGAAATACTTTTAAAACAGGAGGAATTATTTCTTTCTGAAAGAATAGTTAAGCTCTGGAACTTGTTGTCGGAGGATGTGATTAACAGTGGTTATCATATCTGGGTTTAAAAATAGGTTTGGACAAGTTCCTGGAGGCTTACATATTGTATACAGGTACTTATTTGTACCTGGGGCAATGGAGGGTTAAGTGACTTGCCCAGAGTCACAAGGAGCTGCCTGTGCCTGAAGTGGGAATCGAACTCAGTTCCTCAGTTCCCTAGGACCAAAGTCCACCACCCCACTAGGCCACTCCTCCACTCTGTAGTTGTAGTTACCTATGAGCCATGTGCCATATTGTAACAAAGTAGTTCTCCAAACTCATCCTAAGTTTACATTGAAAGTGTAATGCCTTTACACAGTAAGAGGAAAGTACTTTCTGCCTGAAGCCTCATTAAGAATCTACACTCTAGACTTAATTGGCTTTTGTTAGATTCAGTTCCTTTGAAGTTTTATCTGTACATGTGCTCCCCCTTTTTCAACCCCAGTGAAATTGGCATTCCAATTACAAAAAAAACGTTAGCTAATTGGCTGGCATCTTGCATATAATTTTGTTATGAACAAGCTGATGTTCTTTTTACCTCTAAAATGAAAACTCATCAAATTGAAGCCACTGTAGCTATTTTGAAATCTGCTTTCTAGTTGTAAAACAGCTGCCTGATCTATGTTTCATGGTGTATTTGGTTGCGCTGTGCTGGCCAGTCTTGGTGTAGTACAGCAACTCGTGCAGCCTTTTGCCTGTTGTATGGGCTTTTCCAGGACAATGGGTTAGAAATAAAAAGTTGAGCAGCCTTGAGCTTGGGGGTCATCAATTGTTTTTCTGGAAAATGCTTGTCAACGAGCAGGATTGGTCAGGGGCGCACAGTCCATCCCACCTACCTGAGAGTTTAATTGATCCTTAGGGTATGGGAATAACTGACGAGCTGAGTTGGCTGCTGTATTTGGAAAGGGCTGCTCATGCTTAGAGTTCATACTGAGCTCTGAGCTAGAGAATGACATGGGGACAAAGTTTGTCCCCATTCCAGCCCCCTTCTTGTAGGTTCTGTCTTCGTCCTCATCCTGTTCCTGCAGACCATGTCTCCATCCCTGCAGGTTCTGTCCGCGCCCCGACCCGTGGGCTCTGTCCTCATCTGCAGAAGCCTCGAACAAACAATTATGATTTTATATTTGAATCATTTTATTAAAGTATAAAAAGGAACAATATGTTGTGCAACTATTCTGTATAAATTACAAATAGAAAACAATAATAACAGCGAGCAGCTATAATAACCCTTCTCACCACCACCCTCTACTCTTGCAACCCCAACAATAGCTGATTTCTACTACCCCAAGGAGTCCTAATCCACCAAGTTAGAATGTCCAGGGGTACAAAATACAACCCGTTCTGTATGCCCAGGAGGGGAGAAATATGTTATGATTTTTTAAATCTGTGGATGAATAAGACGTCATCAACAATCTTAGGATTCAGTCTAGCTGTCTTGTCTTCCACAGTTCTTCCTGCAGTAGATGTCTTCTTAGAAGATGTTCTGGTAGCAGGATGTACATGATCCCCCATGCAAATTTTGCTAGTTGAGACCAGCAAATTTGCTTGTTCTTAAAAAAAAATCAAAATATCGTTGTTTGCATCACTGAAACATAAATAACAGTCTAATTCATTAACAGGCTTCAGAGTAGAAAATGACAGAGAGACAAAGTTTGTCCTTATCCCCATCCCATTGGTTACTATGAATCTCCATCCCCATGTCATTCTCTACTCTGAGCTCTGGTACAGAAGTACTGTTCTGGTGACATGTGGAAGTGTCAATCATTTTCATGCCTGATAAATCCTGCTATGTACAGAAATAATCTGTTACAGGTGAAAAACAATACTTTCTCTTCTGGTGGTATGATTTCAAAGAATAACCACTACTGACAGCTCTTAGACTTTTGTCAAGTTCAAGAGTACGCCTCATTGGTGGTTTTAGTTGAGCATTGTCTGATGCTCTTAACAGATTATTTTTTTTGCAGGGTTTTAGTGATAATAAATTGATAAATTATAGTAATTATAGTAATTATCAGAGAACATGTACCTTGGACTTAAGGGGTGAAAAAAATGTGCCTTCTCGTAGTATTTAACTGCAGGTCTCTCTTGTATGTGCACACATAAAGTACCTGTAACTAGAAAGAAATGTTGATTTTTATATTGTTGATATGATTTAAGTAAACCTTTTTTTATGAAGCACTTGAAATAATGTTCTTTTTTGAATTCAGAACATTTAAATGAACCTCAATATGGACTGAACAATGTACTTGAAAATTACTTTGAGCAAATGAAGCATAATTTTCATAGCAGATGTTTATTTTAACTGTAATGTAAAAGTATTTATTATATCTTGTATCTTAAATATATTTAAATGAAATTCCTTACAGTAGGCTTTTTTTAGTGTTGGTTGTTAAATATTAATGTTCTTTTTTTTTTTTTTTTGTACTAGGCAGCCATGTTTTTTTAGTCAAGGCGCTTGTTTTCATATCCTGATACACTAACACTCATGCTGTGAGTTTTGATGTCTTCCATTCTGGCATTTTTATGGTGTTTTAGTTCCTCTCCTTAAAATAAGTTTTTAGCATTATACTTAATTGCTTGATACATTGATTCTTCATGAGTGACAAACCAATTAAGTGTAGAAGACACCAAGTAACAAAGACGACAAGACTTTATCCTTATCTTAGCTATGAAAAATCCATTATTCATTGTCTTATTGTTTTTAAATACAGAGGTAAAATTTTACAGCACAATAGGAAAATTGCTTTTGAAATGGAATAAATTGCTTTCTAGTTTGCTAGTTCAAATTCTGCATTTTGAAGTCAAGGTTACTAAACATGATGCTTTACATTCATTGTCTCTGCCTACTTGGTGCAGCAGTAGAATTAGAGGTGCATACCAAGGAAGAAATAATATACATGTTTTGGGAAAAAATTGTTGCTTTTGACTTGCATAAATGTCCAGGATTTTGATTTCCTTTAAAAAAATGTTGTAAAACTTACACTATCCCTTTCAGGGACTTGGATAGTTTTTTGTGCAAATTAAGAATTAGTGAAACCAGGTGCTGTCAGGAGGCACCAGTGGATATTTGGGTTTATGACTGCTCACTGTTCACTTGAGCAGAAAAGATGTAATAGTGCAACCATCATAGTGTTAGCAACTGACTAGATGATTCCATTATTGCATCATACCTAGCGAAAATTTAATATATCTGGTATCATAATCATTACCCATCTTTTTCACAGTGCCAGACACCCAACTGATTATTTCTGGAAAGGCAAAATTCATATTTTAGCATTTAAGTTTTTTGGTTTAGAAATATATTTTTGGAAGGAAATTGTAGAAAACTAGCCTGTTAGGAAATACAGAGATTTAGTTGAGCAGAAAACAAATATCATTGCTATAAGTTGACTGCTAAGAGAGCTGTTCCTTAGCCTCTGCAGGAGATGAATCCAGAAACTCGTTGGTTGTATCTGTCTACCAGCCAGTGGAGATAGAGAAACTGAACTGAAGAGAGTTATACTAGATGGCCAGCCCCTCCATCAGTTAGTATATCTCTATCTTCAGCAGGTGGTGGATGGCTTTTTACCAGCTCCTGGATTTGGTGATTTTAGGGGTCTTTCTGGGCTTAGTAGCCAGTTGAGGCAGGGGGGTGCTTGGTCACTGGTACCACCTTTGGGGGCATACTTGCTTGTCAGGTCCCTGCCTCACCCCAATAACCCCCTTCTCCCAGTGATTCACAGGCTTCTTGTGGTTGCTTTGTAATCTTCCTCACAAAAAACAGCCAGCATTGAGAGCTATGATTTAGCCTTTCTTCTGTTCAGTAATGGAGAGCCGCTGCCTGACTGAGTACTGTGTTGGAGGAGCTTACTGGATCTTTTTGGTCAGTGAGCTTGTGGCTGGGAGCCTCCGCAGCTGAGTGGCACTGTGTGGTGAGTGCATTTGCTTTGTTTCCCTCTGGTCCTCCGGTGTGCAGTTTCTATATAGATTTATGGCAGCTGAGACTGTAAAAAGATGTTCCTGCTGTGAGAAACGTAGGAATGTGGCGGAGCAATGCAGCGTAGGATGTGAGTAGACTTTAGTGGGGAGAGTGTTTCTTTCTCCCCTGGTGTGGTGGTTTCCCGCCTGGGGATCGCTGACGCGCGCACCATCTTGGATTTTTCCGGAGTGGTGGTCTCGGCGCCACTGCAGGTCGCGCCTCCCGATTCAGCCCATGCAACTTTGGATTCGGTGATGGGGGAGTCCCCTCTCTACTTCTGTGGTGAGACCAGCGATGGTAGCAGGAACAGCTGCTGCAGTTGAGTTTTCTCGCCCGATTTTATTCTCCTCTTACATCATGCCTATTTAATGAAATGGGCCCTTCCTCCTTCTCAGCTAGTTCAAGGGCTTGGGGGGGGGGGGGGGGTCCCTGTGTGATTTGGGGCAGAATTTACTGCTAGTCTCAGATGACCAGGCTCACAAGCGCAGACGCTTGGACTCCATGTCAAGGGGGGGGGGGGGGGGTCTGTGGGCCCTCTTTCGCTAACCCTTTCACTGGTAGTGGGTTCAGGGGACTCTTTGAGGCCCTCGAGGATGGAGTATTTGTAGGAGGGTGAGATTCTGCAAGAGGAGCCGGGTGATCTTACTGTGGTACGCATTTTTCACAGGGAGGAATTGCCCTTCTTTATTTCCAGTGCCTTAGAGGCGCTGAACATTGAAGATCCTGAGCTGCAGGTGACTGTAGCGATAAATGTGAGGATGGCTAGCATCAAGACAGCCAGGGTCTTTCCCATGCATGAAGCCATTCAGGAGCTGATCACAGCGCAGTGGACTGATCCTGATGCGGCCCTTAATGTGGCCAAAGCTATGTCCTGACTATACCCGTTTGGAGTGTACCATACTGAAAAGTTTGCTCTGTCTAAGGTAGATGCTCTGGTGATGGCGGTCACCGAAAAGATTACCCTCCCTGTTAAAGGGGGTGTAGCGTTAAAGGATATGCAGGATTGGCGTCTTGAAGCTTCTTTGAAGTGATCTTTTGGGGTCTCCACGCTGGTATTCCAGGCCTTTATTTGTAGTTCTTACGCAGCCTAGGCATGCCTTAGCTGGCCTCAGCAGGCAGTGGAGCAGGAGCAGGACCAGGATGCGGCTCCCTCAGTGATGGCGACAATGCCCCGGATGGAATCGGGGTTGGTGTACCTGGCGGATGCCTTGTATGATCTTGTGCGGATTTCGGCGAAGTAGATGGCCTTGGCGGTTACTTTGCATCAGTTCCTGTGGCTATGGCATTGGGCCACAGATATGGCTTCCAAACAGCATCTTACCAAGTTGCCTTTTTGGGGCAAACTTCCGTTTGGGGAGGACATGGAGAAGATCGTTAAGGATTTGGGGGATTTCAAATCCCAGCGGCTTCCAGGGGATAAGCCCAGGGCGGCTGCTCGGCCCAGTTCCTCGAGACTTCGGTTTTGAGAGATTCACCGATATCGTCCAGGGCGGGTGACTTTCCAGCATCCCTGTTTCCAAAAGTGTTTTTCCTTTTGAGGTGATAGAGTTTGGGTGTGGCAGCCTGGCAAGGGGCTGCAGGATGTTCTTCTCAATGATGGGGCATTGGTCCACTCCTCGCTGCTTTCAATAGGGGGGTCGGCTGACTCTTCTACCAAGAGTGGGCCAAAATTACCTCAAATCAGTGGGTCCTCAATGTTATCAGAGATGGATACAGGCTAGAGTTTGCTACTCCTGTCAAAGATTCTTTCTTGGAGCCCCAGTGTGCTATGGCAGCCAAATTGGGCAGTGATCGAGACCACATTTCAGGATCTAGTGACGGTGATTCCAGTTCCCCCTCTCGAGGTTCGCATGGGACGGTATTCCATCTTTTTTTGTGTTACCAAAGAAAAGGAGGCTCCTTCAGGCCTGTTCTAGACCTCAGGAAGGTCAATTAGTTCCTAAAGGTGCGACATTTCCACATAGAGAACCTTGAGGGCGGTCATAGTGGCGGTGCAGTCACAGGAGTTTCTGACGGCTCTGGATCTCAAGCAGGCTTATTTACATATCCCAATATTGCCGCCACATCAACAGTTTATTTGCTTTGCTGTGTTGGGATGACATTTTCAGTTTTGGGTGCTGCCCTTTGGGCTCGCTACGGCTCCTCGCACCTTTTCCAAAGTAATGGTGGTGGCGGCGGTAGTGGCCTTTCTATGGAAGGAAGGGAGATGGGTGCACCCCTATCTCGATGACTTGTTGATCTGGGTGGCGTCAGAGTATGAGAGTCTGCTAGTTACCATTCTACTCGAGCCCAGGCGACCTCTTGGGCAGAAACAGGTGTTCTTTCGTTGGATGTGATTTGTTGGACGGCTACTTGGACTTCATTGCATACCTTTTTCAAAGCATTACAGAATAGATGTGGCTGCGTGGGTGGACGCAAGTTTTGGAGCGGTAGTTTTGTGTCAGGGAGCGGTGGTTTCCCACCCTATTTAGGGATTGCTTTGGTACATTCCACTAGTTTCTGGATTCATTTGCTGCAGAGGCTAAGGAAGGTAAAATTATACCTTGTCTGATAATTTTCTTTCCTTTAGTCGCAGCAGACAAATCCAGGATCCCACCCTGATTTCAGCCACATATTCTTTTCATGCTTAATGGCCGATCCCTGGGAACGTTGTACACAGTCTCTTTCAGGTTTGGTGCTCCTGTACCAAAAAATAAATAAATACCGATTGAGGGTCACATGCTGTTCCATTTATTAGTGTTTCAGACTGCTGATTTGCGGTTCAGAGTTTGTAAGGAAAGTTTTCAGTGTTCATGTTTCTTTTTTTTTTTTATTGACATCTGCTTTGGGATAGTAGCATAGTAGATGATGGCAGAAAAAGACCTGCACGGTCCATCCAGTCTGCCCAACAAGATAAACTCATATGTGCTACTTTTTGTGTATACCTGACCTTGATTTGTATCTGCCATTTTCAGGGCACAGACCGTAGAAGTCTGCCCAGCACTAGCCCCGCCTCCCACCACCGGCTCTGACACCTAATCTCTGCTAGATGAGACCTATAGTAACTGATGGGCTAGCCGTCTAGTATAACTCCCTTCAGTTTCTCTATCTCTACCTGCTGGTAGACGGATACAACCCACCAGTTTCTGGTTTCATCTGCTGTGACTAAAGGAAAGAAAATTATCAGGTAAGGCATAATTTTACCTTATTGGTACCTTTTACAAACTTTTCCATTAAATTTCTTAGTAGACTTTCTTTGATTTGTTTTTGTTTTATGTGTATTTTTATTTATGAAATCTTCAGTTGTAAATCACTTAGTTTTTAGGTAGGCTATATTTATGTCAAAAATAAATAATGCAATCTTTCTCCAGGAAATTGGAAAAAAAAAATTAAAAAAGGATCAAAACTGGCTATTATAAAATTTCATGTGGGTATATACACATACAAGAACACACATTTGTTCACTGTAGTGTAATATACTCCACAGCAATCAATACCTGTATTGTTTGCATTGTTTTAAAATAAAATAAGAATGATATAGAAGTGAAATTATAATTAAAAAAAAGCCGGGGTAAAAGCCAAAGAAGGGAAATGAATTAGGCACAGGCTGACTTCTTGTAGGTCAGAATTAGGCACAGGCTGACTTCTTGTAGAGCAGTAACATAAGGGGGACCTTGGACCATCACAAATGGGACTAGATTAATTCAGTTGCTGAAGGCTGACTGAAAGTAGGTTTTAAGGCCAGTTTTAGACTTTAAAATTCTAAGGTCAGGGGTTACTGAATTTCAGTGTGTCAGGCCCACCATTCTGAAGGAAGAATGTCTAATTTCATATTATTAACATGCCAACAAGAGCAATTATACTTAGTGATCTGTGCATAGGCATTCCTGGGTTGTAGTTTGGGCAGAGCTAGGGCAGAATTGTAATGTACTCATGTTTCATAAAATGCACATTGAGAGAATATGCTATTAGGGATTGTTCTGAGAGCTTATTTTATAAATGCACATAGGTGCCTCTGTTTATTTTATTTATTTATTTATTCCAAACTTTCTATACCGCTTTAAGGGCATCTTTTACTAAACTGTGCTAGTGATTGCCAGCGCAGCAATTGAGAGAAAACCCATATGAATTGAATGGGCTTCCTTTCATTTGCTGCGCGGAAATCGCTAACACGGTTTAGTAAGAGAGGCTCTAATTGTCTAGTGGGAGCTGATGGAGGAGTATGACTTTTTGTCTGGTTTTCAGCTAAACCTGGATAAATCTTATGGTTTGCTGGCACTCCCATCAGTTTGATTGGCATGGATAGACACCTTTTTCTTTATAATGGGTGGAGGGTATCCTCAAATAGTTGGGGTGTACATCCCAGCTGATTTGATTCATTTATATTCCCTCCGTGTCGGTCCTTTTGGTAGTGGATACCAGGTATCCTCTTTCCCTGTTGGGGAGGATAAGTATGTTTAATATGTTTCTTTG
Source organism: Microcaecilia unicolor (assembly GCF_901765095.1). Lineage (NCBI taxonomy): Eukaryota > Metazoa > Chordata > Amphibia > Gymnophiona > Siphonopidae > Microcaecilia > Microcaecilia unicolor. Next base: position 424,778,305 of record NC_044031.1, read on the forward strand.
TTTGATGTTGGCTGTATGTGTTCCAAATGCTGCCTTTGTATTTGAGAGTCAAAGAAGAAAAATTGTTGTCTTCTCTGTTACAACAATACTTGTGGCAAGGGATGCTCATAGGAATCAGAGGAGGATCCCAGGTACTTTTTCTCTGATAAGTCCTATGGGATCCCTTCAGAGCCTTCTCCTCCACCAAAGAGCCTCTCCTTCGCCTCTTTTGTGCGGGAAATGGCTGAGGCCATTCCATTCCCTATAGAAGTGGAGGATGAGCCCAGGGCCAAGATGCTCGAGGTCCTGGATACACACCTCTCCACCAAAGGAGGCAATGATTGATATCCAATATTGGATCCACGGGGAACCTGGGTTGCTGAGGTCTGTTACCCACGACTCCATGGCGGTGGATGCCACTCTCAAAAAAGCCAGGAGTCCTAGGGACTATGCTTCGGCTGCCCCAAGCATAGAAACTAGAACCCTGGACTCTTTTGGGAGAAAGGTGTATCAGGCTGCTGTGCTCATCGACCTTATTCAATTTTACCAGCTCTTCACGAGTGTTTACTTGCAGAACTTGGTGAGGCAGTTGTCTGACTTGGTTGATGCGCTATCCTCGGAGCCATTTCATCAGTTGGTCAAACAGCAGAAGGAGTGTCACAAGTTCTTGGCCGGGGCACTTACAACACTTTTGTGACATGGCATCCAGAATCTCTGCCCAGGGTATAGCAACACGCAGACTCTCATAGCTGCATGTTTCTGACCTGGACCGTTCGGTCCAGCAGAAAATGGCGGATGCCCCTTGCCGGTGGGGGGTGGGGATAGTCTTTTTTGGAGAGAAGGTCGAAGAGGTCGCTGACCAGATCAAAAAGTACACTGAGGCTATGTCTTCTCTCTCCTGCTGGACATCTTCTGCAGCTACCTCCTCATCCAGGCATAGGTACACCCCTGTGGCTCGCCAGCCTGTTCATAATCAACCCCAGCTCGCTTGTTCGTGTCAACAGTGTGTGCCCAAGGCCCCTGCTGCTACACAGCAAAAGCAAGGGATGAGCTTTAGACTGGCTCCAGCAGAACTTAGTCGCTATCAAAGTGTCCGTGTTGGACGACTTGCCGGGGGGGGGGGGGGGGGGGAGGTTAACATTTTTTCAGCAAAGGTGGCCTCTCATAACTTCCGACCAGTGGGTTCTTCAAATAGTCCGTCTTGGATACACCCTCAATTTGTTTTCCAAGCCTCCAAATTGCCCACTAAGAGCTCATTCATTCAGGTCTCAGCACAGGCAGGTACTTGCAGAGGAACTCTGCCCTTCTAAAGGCCCATGTGGATTGGAGGAGTGGCCTAATGGTTAGGGTGGTGGACTTTGGTCCTGGGGAACTGAGGAACTGAGTTCAATTCCCACTTCAGGCAAAGGCAGCTCTTTGTGACTCTGGGCAAGTCACTTAACCCTCCATTGCCCCATGTAAGCCGCATTGAGCCTGCCATGAGTGGGAAAGCGCGGGGTACAAATGTAACAAAAAAAAAACCTGCTCCACCAGGGGAAGATGGGCAGGGATTCTATTCCAGGTATTTCGTTGTGCAGAAAAAGACAGGGGGGATGCTTCCCATCCTAGACCTAAGGGCCCTGAACAAATTCCTAGTTTGAGAAAAGTTCAGGATGGTTTTCCTGGGCACCGTTTGCCCATGATTCAGGAAAACAATTAGCTATGCTCTCTGGACTTAAAGGATGCATACACTCATATCCTGATACTTCCAGCTCACAGGAAGTATCTTTGATTTCGGCTGGGAAAACATCACTTTCAGTACCATGTATTGCTTTTTGGCCTCATGTCAGCTTCCAGGGTTTTTACAAAATGTCTAGCGGTAGATGCAGTGTCTCTACGCAAACTGGGAGTGCACGTGTTCCCTTACCTTGATGATTGGCTGGTGAAGAGCACCTCGGAGGAAGGTGCTTGGGAGTCAATGTGGATGATTATTCAGGTGCTGGAACTACTAGGGTTCGTGATAAACTACCCCAAGCCCCATCTCCATCCAGTTGTTTTTATTTTTATTTTTATTGCATTTGTATCCCACATTCCCCCACCTATTTGCAGGCTCAATGTGGCTTACATAGATTTGTTGAACAATTGGAGTGCATAGGAGCCCTGCTCGATACAAAGAATGTGTTTACCTCCTGGAGATGTGCGGACAACCTTCTCTCCCTTGCATCCAAGGTTCAGGAATCGCAGCAGGCCACAGCTCGGCAGATGTTGAGATTGTTGGGCCACAGTTCAGTATATGTTACACCCATGGCATGTCTTCACATGAGATCTGCTCAGTGGACCCTAGCTTCTCAGTGGTATCAAGCCATGGGGAGTCTGGAAGATGTCATCCGAGTGTCCCCGGAGCTTATAGGCTCTCTTCAGTGGTAGACGATTCGGTCCAATCAGACCTTGGGACTACCATTCCAAATTCCTCAGCTGCAAAAAGTGCTGACAACGGATGCATTCCTCCTGGGGTGGGGAGCTCACGTAAATGGGCTTCACATTCAAGGAGCTTGGTCCCTCCAGGCAACGAATCTTCAGATCAATCTCTTGGAGCCCAGAGCGATCTGGAATGCTCTAAAGGCTTTCAAAAATTGGCTGTTCCATCAAATTATTCTAATTTAAACGGATAATTAGGTTGCAATGTATTACATCAACAAGCAGGGGGGCACTGGATCTCGCCCTCTGTGTCAGGAAGCCGTCCAGATGTGGCTTTGGGTGCACCGTCACAGCATGTTCCTCCAAGCTACTTATCTGGCAGGCATAAACAACAGTCTGTCCAACAGATTGAGTAGGATAATTCAACCTCATGAGTGGTCTCTCAACATGGGCGTAGCCTGAAAGATCTTCCAAGCATGAGGCACCCCCCTCGTTTGATCTTTTTGCCACTCAATCCAATCACAAGGTTCCTCAGTTCTGTTCCAGGCTTCAGGCTCACAACAGACTAGTGTCAGATGCCTTTCTCCTTCATTAGGAGACAGGCCTTCTGTATGCCTGTCCTCCAATACCTCTAGTGGGAAAAACTTTGTTGAAACTCAAGCAAGACTGTGGAACCACGATTCTGATTGCACCCTACTGACCACAACGCATTTGGTTCTGTCTTCTGGAATTGTCCTCTGAAGAACCGTGGAGTGTTTTCCGACCCTCATCACACAGAACGAAGGGTCGCTAATACATCCCAACCTCCAGTCTCTGGCTCTCGTGGCCTGATGTCGAGAGCCTAGAATTTGCTTCCTTGGGTCTTTCGGAGGTGTCTCACGAGTCTTGCTGGCTTCCAGGAAAGATTCCACTAAAAGGTGTTATTCTTTTAAATGGAGGAGGTTTGCTGTCTTATGTGACAGCAAGGCCATAGATCCCCTTTCTTGTCCTACATAGAATCTGCTTGAATACTTTCTACACTTAACAGAGTCTGGTCTCAAGGCCAACTCAGTAAAGGTTCACTTTAGTGCAATTAGTTCTTATCAGCGTGTAGAAGGTAAGCCTATCTCTGGACAGCCTTTAGTTGTTCGCTTCATGAGAGGTTTGCTTTTGTTAAAGCCTCCTGTCAAATCTCCACCTGTCCAAAATATAAAAAAAAGCACAAAGAACCTTCAGAAATGGGACACAGTTCCTTTAATAAATATTCAAAATGGACCCAACTTGGGCTGTGTTTCAGCGCACAGTGCCTTTGTCAGAGGTCAAAAATGATCTAATATAAGATGAATATTGTGTGCAGTGACAAAAATTCTCCTTTATGAAATAAAGAGGAGTTCCATCCACTCTATAAAGTAGTTCCTTGATGCATTAGGAGCAAAAAATTCTTTTTTTTTTTCATAAAGGAGAAGTTTGGTCTCTGCACATATTCATCTTATATTAGATCATTTTTTACCCCTGACGCAGGCACTGTGCGCCGAAACAATAAAAACTGTATTTGGGATTTTTAAGGACCGTTGAATGACAGAGGAACCATATATAAAGGCAGATGAATTTATCAGTATCTGCATTTTTGGTTACTGAGGTCCTTTTCCCCACGAGCAATGGCTAATTATTGAATTTGAGCTTATGCAATTGGATTTTGATTGATTTCTTAGACCTTACTGTTTTTGGTTGTGTCTATTTCCTACCAGTAGATGGTGATAGAGATACTAAACTGTTCCAGTAACATCCCTGGTATAAGGGCTGGTGTAGGCTGGAAGCCTCCAGTATTACTCTAACTATGGGGGGAGGGGGGCTGTGGAGTAGTAGATTCCCTCCCCTCTTTTCCCCCTCTCCTTGGGCCACTGAAAAAAAATTGGGGAATTTATTTAGACTCTCTCTATTCACTTGGTGTTGGGGGAAATAAAGTTAAAAAAAAGACCCAAGGGCTAGTGGCGACTCAGTCATCTAGCAGGGGGACCTGAGATGACTCCAAGGGGGGGAGACATAGCTCCAGAGCTAAAATCTGGGGCCATGGTTCACAAGGAGGAGTGCAGTCCTGAAGCACCCAGGCTGGCAGCATGTTGCTGGCACAAAGCGCAGGATCAGTTGGTGTGGTTAGCTTAACATCATGCCAGCGTCTGTACTGTAGCTGTCACTGAGGGTGTTGTCAGCACCCACTGATGTCGGGGAAACTGTTTCTTCATATACCACTAGGTGTCTGAATAGGCTGTATCCCCTTCAGCAAGACGACTTGAGGTGGATGCTGTGGTCATAGCAGCGACCAAGAAATCCACAGTCCTTGTGGAAGGGGGAGTGGCCATCAAGGGGATTGTTGCCCAGGCCTTGTTACTCTGGGCGCAGCAACTTCCTCAGTCTCCAGAGGAAGTTTCATGATTTGATCCGTATCTCCTGGGTGATTTCCTCAGTGATGGGTTGTGAGAGCATTCTTGGGTGGAAGCTTAGATGGTATTACTGGAAAATATTTGAGGGGTGGCAACATGGCTGTCCCAGCATTAATTTGTAAAACATTACAAGATTTACGTTTGTTCCAACTAGAAGGATGCATTTGTTAGAGCGATCATTAAGGAGGTCTTGTCTACCCCCACTCCCTTAGAGTACTGCTGTTATACATCCTATTAGTATAGACTGGTCTAGCAGGATAAAAAAGGTGAAATTTTGGCAGGGGTTTTGGATATTGTCTATTTTCCCGACGTCCCTAGGGATCGCTTGAATTTTGTTTGCTTAGTGTATATGTGGTATACATTAGCTTATGGAATCTTTCCTGGGATACCTGTTTTGCTTGGGCAGTAGCATACTGAAGGTTTCCAGCCTGTACCAGCCTTTATACCGCTGATGCCAGTGGACCAGTTCAGTATCACCCTATACTGCCGTCTTGAGCATTCAGACCTTTAAATACATGAATCTGTTCAATGTAATTATTTTATGCAATACCTAAAGATTTTTTCTATCATGTTAACGTGAACATGGAAAAATCATAGTTGTCAAGGCATCTAAAATTTGGTTCCCAGAGCTGGCCAAGTTGAATCACAGCTACCCACGGAAGGGGGACAGGAGATAAGGTTGTCTTTGGTACAGGATCTGATGTATAATAGAGATTTTCCTAGGCCCAGTGCTCACAGATATCATGCTGCCATAATGCTTATAAGATAATTATCTTTTGCCAGTTCAGTGAATGGCCCCAACAGCTTCCTCCTCTTAGGGAGAGGGTTGATGTAGGGAAGAAGTGGTCTAGGTCCCTGTTGCTGCTAATGGCTGATGGTACAGGATCATTTTTACATCTGTATAGTGCAATCATTGCCTGTGTGGCTCATCCAGCAGCAAAGCCTGATGCTATTGCACCTTTTGCATGCACCTGGATAAAGAGAAGATGGAAAGAGTCTGAGGATACAGCAAAAAAACAAAACAGAAACCCAACCAGAAATTGTTTATAGGTGAAATGTTTCCCTGACTGGTTAAAATTTTGGCTCATAACGAAGATTCCAGATCATGAGAAGTCAGCCTGTTCAGTGCATTTATATGCTAATATTTTTTGTAGTTGGTTTCAGGAAAAGACACCTTTTTGAATTTTGAATATCCTTCAGTCCTTCACTGTTTTCTATCCATTACTGATAGATAACGGTACATTAAAAGAATCATTCTTGCACCCATATTTGTAAAGGAAATGGTGAGCATACTCCCCCCTTTGTTTACTAAGCCGCGTGGCAATGCCAACACAACCCATTTGAAGTGAATGGGCTGTGTCGATATTACCGCATCACCTGTCACTAGCGCAGCTTAGTAAACGGGGGGAGGGGAAGTTTGTAGTGGCTTGTTAAACTTTGTAACTTTTTAAGCTTTCATGATTTTTTTTTTTTTTTTTTTTTACTGCGAAGTTTTTAGATAGACTTAGAATTAAGCAGGGCCTTCAAGTGGACATTAAGGCCTTAACACATGCTAAATGCTAAGAAGCCCATTTTATACCAATGGACATCTTTGCATTTAGCATGCATTAAGGCCTTATCGCCTGCGCAGAGACCCTAACGCTTCTTGATGAATTCCCCCCTTAGTGATATGTAATGAGGGTATCTTTTTAATGTGTGCATTTACTTTTTTTGGCTGTGGCAGTTGTATTCAGTATATATGTTTTGTATCACCCAAATGGGAAACGCAGAATATTTTGCTCCCTTTTTAGTTGTTTCATTTAGTACCCCCTTTCTTTGCAAGTATATGTAGAAGAGAGAGAACTGATTGTCAGTAAATTCCACTGAAAGATTTTTTAAAACAATGTTGTTATTTAGGCAAAAAATTAGTCTTTTCAACAAAATATATATGAGCAGCTTTTACATACAAAATAATTAAGGATTAGCATAGTTACTATTTTCTGTCACCCACCAGATGTCACTGGAGTATAGATGTCAATTTTTCCTCTTAATCTCGCCCTGTAATTCCATAATGTAAGCATAAATATAATAGTTCTTAAAGGTTTTGTCTGTGCACAGCCACAAATTTTCCATATTTTAGCAGCAGTTGCTACAGATTTTTGTTATTAAGGTACATTATGGCCGTAATGTGTTATTTGCCTGTTCAGGTGTGTTTTGCATGCAATAATATGTTATATTCCCATAACATATTTTAATATTCCGTGCTGTGGAAAGGAATATTAATGAGGTGCAAATCCTGCAAATGCAAGGAACAAAATATCCCAATAAACACCAAGGAAATATATGTGAAATTTTAAATGAGGAGGAGAGGTCTCGGTTAATAGCAGTGGAATTGCTCATGTTCCTATGTAATTGTCAAGTAAGAGGTAAATGTCTCAGACTTTCAAAATCAATGAGGACAGAATGGTGGAGCAAATAATACTAATTTCAAACAAAACACTTAGCTGTCGCCAAGGGGGCGGTCACTTGCTAAGTGTCTGGTAAGGTTAGCTCACAAGGTGTTCAACACTGCTTGCATACTTTTTAGTAGCAGTTGCACTCAGGAGATTAGTGTGACTAAAGGTATCCGTTCTAGGATATGTTCATAGCAGGTTAGCAGATGTTTAACCTCTGTTTGGTAATGAAGATAGTAGACCTAAGAAAAATCAACTTCTCCACCCTACAGACTTTGTCATTGCTTCCTGGAAGAGAATGACTATCCCATCGTCATCAGTCTTTCTTAGACAGGAGGCAGTTGTTCTCTCAGAGAGAGCTATAAGCAGTCAGTGTAACATTTGTTCTTGTACACACAGATCATGAACCCTGTGTACACTACAAAACATAGCATGCACAAAAAAAATGTAATATAGCAACAAATTTTAATTAGGTCTCGTCAAGTGGTACAGAGTACTCAAACTATTCTTATCTGCCTGATCTTAGCAGCTGAGCGCAACTACTTAGCTTTAAATTGATGCTGTGCTCAGTTGTCTGTTCTTGTTCCATCTATAGGATCTCGCTATAATATGAATCCTAGTATGTTAAAATTTAATAATGACAATGTTGCCAGTTGTATTTAAATAATCCATGCCCTAAATCTTTTTAATAATAATAATAATAAAAAACCTTATCTTCCTTTTGTCAAGTCATGCAGGGTAGTGTATCAAAGTTAGTACCTTTAAAGTAAAAGTAGTTTTCCTAAATACTAGTTGACAAAAACATCCATTCTGAATATCACTGTTTAGAGGCCTTAATCTCAAATTAACAACAACTTCATTTAAATCCGAATGAGACAGTAAAAATGGTCACACCAAAATCTGTTTAGTTTATTCAGTTTGTTTTGCTTTACATCAACAATGAAATCTTCAAGCAAAGTACAAAATATTGCAATACAATAAATGAATACAAAATAAATCAAAGCAAATAAATAGAAATAATTCACAAATAGCCACATTTTCAATCTGTTCCTAAAAACTTTATAATCTGGCTGTAGCCTAAGACCAAATGGAAATTTATTCCAAAGATAAGAATCCTGATACATACAAGCAGAATGCCACACATATTCCTGATGGTATTAAGCAAACAGTGGTGGTAAAACCATATAGCCTTGTTGGGATGAATACAATTGATTTTATTGTCTACGTCCTTCCTAGACAAGATAAATAGGAGCAATGTTATGCACCACCTTAATGACCATACACAAGCTGATACTGAATCTGTTTTTCCAACTGGAAACCGATGTAGTGCTACCAGCAAAGGGGGTTGTATGATCTCTCATACCTGCTCTGGTCAGAATTTTCATAATTTTTCTGGCATGTCAGTTGGTGCTCTGTAAACCCACAGTAAAGGGAGTTAAAATGATCCAATTTAGACAAGAGAGGAAGCAACAAACCTCAGATCTTGGTCAGAGCAATCAAAGACCACCAAGTGCCAAACTTGCAAATCAGAGAACAGTTCCTTGTTAAACATTACACCAAAACAGTGCACAGAAATATGAAAATCTGTGGTTCCAACAGAGAGAGAGAAGAGGGAATATAGCTTCCTCCTCTTGTGAGATACCTTTAGTCAGGTTCACCTTCATCATCTTATTTCCCTATAACTATAACACCACTTTTTCTAAGCTAACCTGGAAACAAGCTGCAACCTCCTGTTGATCATCCTCCTTAATCAATGTTATCTGAATGTCATGTGAGAACATAAGAGTAGCCATACTGGGTCAGACCAATGATCCATATGAGCCATAACCAGTCTGAGTGACTACCTTCTCTTTCGCAAGGCACTAAAAACGCATCTGTTTGCAAAAACATTTTCTACAGAACCTATTTAGGACTATAACCCCTACATGCATGCAAACATGGATTCTGGTTGGACCCATTTTCTTGTAATGTTCTATGTAAAGTGTCTTTTCTTTCTTGCACATTTGCTCTTCAATTCTAATTTGTATCTGATATCACCCAGAGATCTCTCTCTCTCTCTCTCTCTCTGGTTTTGTAAGCCACATTGAGCCTGCATGTTTGTGGGGATAATGTGGGGTATAAATACATTGATAAATAAAAATAAATAAAAAATCCATCTAGCCTAGTATCCTGTTTTCCAAACAGTGGCCAAACCGGGTCACAAGTACCTGGAAGAAACCCAGTTAGCAGCAACATTCCATGCTGCTAATCCTGGAGCAAGCAGTTGCTTCCCATGTCTGTCTCAATAGCAGACTATAGACTTTTCCTTCAGGAATATGTCCAAACCCAAATACGATAACTGCTTCCTTCACATCCTCTGGCATGTCATGACCTGCATGCATTTGGAGGACAAGAGGGGACAGGGGGAAGCTGGAGATGCTGGGGGCAGTTGAAGGGAGGGATGGGGGGAACAACTACAGGTGGCCCCTACACTGTTCTCTCTATAGGTAGTGCTGTTTAGGTATTACATTTTCAATAATGAGGGACAGGTATGCTTTGCAGGACTCCAGGGAACCTGCATGTTCTTAATGATTTGAAAACACAATATTGAAACACCACTGTGCATTGGAAGCAGTGCGGTTGGAGGGAACAGTGGATCCCTACCATTTGGGTGGCCTTAAGCATTTTGCCAGGCTCGCTCAATGGTATCCACACCCCTAATCTGATGCTCGCCTGGGGTTCTGCATTTTCACATGCTGTGTTTTTCTTCTAGGAAGCTGGAGCAAATACGTATTAAAGAGCATTGGTAATAAAACCATCCCCTGAGGGCTCCCAGACTCAGCACTTTAATTGATGATGTAGTAAAATGTTCTCACAATAAAAGATCTGTCACACAAAAAAAGAATCAAATCACTTGAACTCCATCCCCAACTCCCAAGTTGAATAAACTGCAGGTACCATAGAGGACCATGTATCTATCGTACAGCCTCACTGCAAGCATAGGGAACAGCTATCTGCTTATCACAGATTCCAATATATATTTTTTTAATACAGGAAGCAATATGTTTGTTTGAGGTGCTATCCTCACATTTGAAAGAGCAGACTACACTTCATTAAATGGCCAAACAAAAGGAAGAGAGGAAAGCCCACAAAAGCAGTAAGCTCATTTCTCTTTATAAAACGCACCTCCAACGTTCTAATGAAGCCGGAAGTAGTGTGTAGTTGTGTAGATCGCTGTTTGCCCATGAGTGTCTGCCCTGCCCTCGCGTCACAACGTGATGACGTCGAGGGCGGAGCAGTAACACACACCAAATCGCATCGCTCATCCTATGCACATCACATGCAACAGCTGACCAACCACAGGTGGGAGGGCGGGTGCACAGCGGCGAATCAATGCGGCAGGGGAGACAGCAGATTCGCTGGGTGCCTGGAAGGGGGGGCATGGCCCAGGGAGAGAAGAGCATCAGTGGGGGCAAGGGAAAAAATCGCTGGATGGCTGGAGGGGGTCCACAGGAAAAACTAGAATCACTGGGTGTCTGGAGGGGGGGCAGGGGAGAGAGGACAATCGGTGGGTGGAGGGGGAGCAGGGGACAGAGGAGACTCGCTGGGTGGCGGGGTGGGGCAGGGGAGAGAAGAGCATCCCTGGGTGGATACAAGGGGGGGCAAGAAAAAAGGTTAATCGCTGTGTGGCTGCAGAGGGAGCAGGGGAGAGAGGAGAATCGCTGGGTGGCTGGGGGGGGGGGGGGGGGGGGGCAGGGGACAGAGCAAACACACTCGCATCCAGAAGTCTTTTATCACAAACACATTCACTCTCTCTTTCTCACACACAGTCACTCTCACACACACTCTCAAACATACACACTCTGACAAAAACCTTGCTAGCGCCCGTTTCATTTGTGTCAGAAACGGGCCTCATTTACTAGTAATCCATAAAACTAGCCATATTTTCTTGTTGTTTTTGAGCTCTGAGAGAGGTACTGTGTTCTGGCACTATTAAATTGCATCACCTACTTGTGTGGCTGATTTATCCTGCTGTCTACAGAGAATTTTCTGAAACTTAAAATTATTCATCTTAAGTACTGTACAGTGCATTATTTTTTCAACCATTATTAACTGTTTTATAGGTATCAGGTAGAAGATGAAGCCTCCCCTTTGGATGAAATGCCATTAATGATGTCGGAAGAAGGTTTTGAAAATGATGAAAGTGATTATCACACTCTTCCAAGAGCCAAAGTTACTCGAAGAAAAAGAGGCTTTGAATGGTTTGTTTGCGGTGGATGGAAATTCCTTTGTACCAGGTTTGTAGTAAGGTAGTGATTCACTTTCTTAAAAAGTGTATTTCTTAGCTTGATAAGTATTAATGTACATATTAGATTATTAAATTAATATAATTGTAAAAACAAATTTTTAAAGTAAAATAATACTGTTGACTCTGAAAATTGACAGATCATGTTTCTAGTGTTCTCTGTAGTACTTTTTAGTTACTTTGTAGTATTATGCTGTGCAAAAGGCTTCTGTTCTTAGGTGTTGAAAATTTGTAAACTTGTGTGTTTGTTTTCCAGTTATTTAAGGGTTCAGTGAGTACAAGAAATACACTTATTTATTTATTTATTTATTTAGTATCGAGGAGGTTTTACCTGTGTTTCTGTTAAAACTTTAAATCAAAAGCCCTAACTATGGAGTGTTAATGAGTCTATTAGAACACAATCACAAAAGTTTGACATTTGTTTGAAGAGTTTACAATATAAAGCTCTCACTTTTAGATTTTTAGAATTGATTTAGTGAAAATCACATTATTGTATTTAGTGAGCAGATAGAATTGAGATCAAATGTATTGATCTGTTGCTTTGGTAATGTAAATCTACCTCAAATACATTGCATGCTACTTTGCATTAAGTATTTTTAAATAAATATGGCCGCAATGTCTGCCTGGATTGTCATGTGTTTGTGTGTAGAGGTGCTAGCATGCACTGATGTTAAAGATAAGCAGAGCACATTTATATACAGTGACTAAGAGAAAACTTAGAGCTACAGCAGATGGGGAGTTTCCTGCCACAAAGAATGTGTAATCCTATTGAGAAAACAAGCAATAGGCAAATGGAGGTAGTTGTTGCATAGTGGTAAATCACAGCAGAGATGTAGAGATTAATAGAATACTTATGAAGAAAGTAGGCTATAAAGAGATGGAACAGTAAATTTAAAGGTGTTGGTTGGCAATCTCAAACTGGGAAGGCAAAGGTGGCTGAGAGGAGAGAGGCTTGTAGTGAATAGAGGGGTGTGGATAGCATTTGAAAAATGAAAGCTGAGACATGGAAACATCAACAGCCATGTTGTGTTTTCATCCTCTTCCTATTTAGAGGGAGAGGGGATAGGAAGGAGTGCAGAGCCTTGAAAGTGAGTTTGTATAGCACTATGTATATCTAGTAGTAGTATTAGAAATAAGTAATGGTAATTTCTGTGACTTCCCTCAGTGGTAGCAAATAATATTTTATGCTCGTGGTATTCAGTACACTGGTTTAGCTTTTGGAGGGGTGCAGCCATCAGAACTTTGCTATTCATCAGAAATGCCTGTTTGACCCCTGTAGTTTTTTTCAAGGAAGATTCCCTACAGTCAGCATAAATGGCATTGCAAGTGTCATAGTACAAACCTTAGTATTAAGGTGCCATGAAAAATTGCTCAGACATTAAGAGTGCCGTGAGCCGAAAAAGTTTGGAAACCACTGTAGTAACCTATAGAACTTTGGCCTGCCCCCAAAGCCTTCTTTGTACAGGATCCGGCCTACGCGGGAACAGGAAGTGGCTATACAAGGAAGGCTTTCGGGGCAGGCAGAAGGCAGCGCTTACACATTGGTGCTGATGTCGACAGCCTGGAAGTTTGGAGTCCTGCTCCCGCCCTGGGACCCTGGCTGCTCACTACTCAGCTGTCGGGTTGGGAGAACGGGACTGCAGGACACTGTGTTGCCTCTCTCCTATGCTCAGATCCAGTCTCTTCTTCATCCTCCTCTCCCCAGAAACAAGGTAAAAAATGGATTATAAGGGGGCATGGTTTGGGTGGGGAGAGGGAGAAATATTTGACATGATGTGGGGTGGAGGGGTGGAGATCTTTGTGGTGGGGGGGTGCCACGAAACAATTGCTCAGACATTAAGGGTGTCGTGAGCAGAAAAAGTTTGGGAACCACTGTAGTAACCTTATAGAACTTTGTGAATCTAAGTGCTTTGAAAATTAACCCCTAAATCTCGTTAGTTGGGACTCCAATGGGTAAGTTACATTATCAGTTGTGAAGTTTTGACAGTTTATGACATGGTGATGAGGGTTAGATAATAACAGAAAATTTGTTTTCTCTTTATTCACTTTTAGTTTAAAGGTGGAGGCCCAATTCTCTATCAGGTCTAGACCAGATTTGATGATAGCACTTCGATCTTTGAAAGGGATATAGATGATTATGTCATCTGCATAAATAAAATTATTGTAACCATGGGCATCCAGCACCCTTTCCTAAGGGGGGGCATCATAATATTGAATAAGATGTGTGAAAGGGGGGATCCATGTGGGACTCTGCAGTCTGGATGCATAAGTATTTCAATCCTGTTCTTGAAAGTTTTAAATGAGAGAAGTACCTCAGAACCTTAGAAAGGAATCCAACTGATATTATCTCAGATTCTTTATCAGCAGCAGATGAATCCAGAAGCATGTGGGCTGTGTCCATCTGCCAGCAGGTGGAAATAGAGAGCACTTAGCTACATCATGTGATAAAGGACGATATTCTCCTTGGTCAGCCAATATTCTTAATCTCCAGTAGACGGATGGACAGATCTCACACGCTCCTGGTCTGGTCTTTGGCTGAGCTCCTGTTCTGGTTCTCCTAGTTTGGTTGAGCCTGGGGGGCTGACGACTGTGTGCCAGTCTGTCTATTGGATACACCTGGTGGTGCAAGGTCCCTACCCTGACCCCCCCTCCCCTCTTCCCCACTAACCCGTTGCCTCTCCCCTTGTACTTTCCTCCTCTGGGCTGCAGTTCTTGTCTGCCTTCTTCACAGAATTTTAAAAACAAAATAAAAAAAGTTATTCTGTCATAGAATGAAGGGAGTTTTCCAGCATCTGAGTTTCTGCTTCAGCGGCACTATTCCCGAGGGGGCTCCTGACTTTGTGGGCAGTTCTTGTGTGAGACAGCCATGTGCAGGCAAAGAGACGGTACCCGCCTGTGGGTGGTGAGTACATTTGCAGTTCTTGGCATGGGTGATTTTTTTTTTTTTCCTGCACTTCAGCACTCTTTTTGATGGCAGTGGATTTGGTTAAGTGCCGCTCTCGTAGTTTAGTCTTCAGTTCCTGTTCAGGAGGACTTCGTGTTCAAGTTTTTTCAATTGGATTCTTCAGGAGTTGAGATGATTTTGTGTTACAGTGAGCTGCTGCATTCCTCTCCCCTCTGTTTTACGGGGCTGGATTGAGACCTAAATTCTGCCGGCGCTCCCTCCCCCAGTTGTGTGGGGATGAGCTGGGTTAATTCCCCTCCCCCGTTTCGGCGGTGGTGAGCTGGGCAGAGTGTCCCTTTGTGGGTGTAATTCTCTAAGTGCTGAGTCCTGCGGTTGGAGCTTTGATATCGACATACTGAGGAGTTTCCGGCAGCACATGATTGCTCTCTATCTCCACCTGCTGGTAGATGGACACAACCCACCAGTCTATGGATTGATCAGCTATGATTAATGGAAAGAAAATTATCAGGTATGATACATAATTTTACTTTCTTTAAGGTGATTACACCAAGCCGAAGCCTCGTAATATCTGGATCGACATTTATTGTTCGCAAAAGAGGCTCTAGATAGAGGACAAAAGCAAGTGGGACAATAGACATCCAGATTTGGTAGGGAGAGAGAGGAGCCAAGCATGCAGCCTCTGCTTCTGCTTTAGGTGTCACGTGATCTTGGTATACCTTTTTTAAATATAGGTTACTCATACACGATGTGCAAATAATGATTTTTTTCTTAGTCTGTCCAGATAGTAATAAAAGGAGCAATTTGACAAAATGATATATTTATAAAATTGTATCCATCACACAACCCATCTGTTCGATAATCTGTATTCAGAGCCATCTCATAGACTGTTGTACTTCTGGGTCATTGCATACACAGAGCACTTTGGTAATTATGAACAGAAGTGGAGAGGTTGCAGCTGAGATTAGAGCTTTGTTTTTCTGCCTCTGAAGTGTTACTTTTCACAGAGCCAAAAACATTTCAGTTCAGTAGACTTTGTATGTAATGAAACTTGGATATTTTTTCCATACTATTTGCCTGGTTGCCCTAATGACTGATGTTCTGGAAGAAGCATTTCCTTAAGAATTCTGAAACTGCCTGATGCAAAAAAAAAATATATATATATATATTTTTTAGTGTCCTGTGTCTTGGCCAATTGAAGTCAAACACAGTAAAGTAATTTTTATCTAAGCTGGTTGGGACCAAGGATATTTCAGTTAATGGATGTTTCTGGGTAACAGATGTTTTGGAATTGACATTCCCATAGCCTGACTGAACCAACTCTTCTTTTACTTGCATTTTTGCTGCTGGTGTCTCACCTCTCTGTGTGTTCAGTCTAAACTATGAACTGTGCAGGAAAGAGAAAATGGGATCCCTGGTGAAAAGTGACCAATAGATTTGTTCATATGACATATAAACACTTAGCAAATTTATTTGGGATATTAAAAAAAATGTTCTTTTCTACCTAGAATATTATGGTTTCTACTGGTTTAAATAGCACAGATGCTTACCTGAAATAGATGCTTTCTGTAGACAGCAGTATTAATTAGGCATACAGGTGGGGTTACATTATTGCATGGCACTGAGATGGAACAGCTTTCCTAAAGCTTATATTTAGCATAAATTTCTGGAGGAGTAGCCTTATGGATAGTGCAGCGGGCTTTGAGCCTGGCAACCTGGGTTCGATTCCCACTGCAGCTCCTTGTGACCTTGGACAAGTCACTTAACCCTCCATTGCCCCAGGTACAAAAAACAGATCGTGAGTCCTCTAGGGACAGAGAAAGTATCTGCATATAATGTGTGCAGCGCTACGTATGTCTAGTAGTGCTATAGAAATGATTAGTGGTGGTGGTACTGCATGCGGGGTACTGGGAAAGGCCATGTATAGTCTCCTCGGTTAGTTAGTTTCATTGCAGAAGAAGTAATTCAGCTTTCAAGGTGGGAGAGATTGTGTGCTGCTTGTGCACAACTGCTGCTGCTTTCTGGGATAAGCAGCATAAAATGTTTTGTACTTTTTTAGGATTTTGCCAGGTATTTGTGATCCGGATTGGCCACTTTTGGAAAAAGGATGTGGGGCTTGATGGACCTTTGGTATTTATGTACTTATGTACAGGTAAACGACTTTGCTTTTTCCATTGACAAGGATTGAGGATGTTGGATTAAGGATGTAATCGAGCATAAAAAAAAGTGACCAGTAAGCTTAGAGGTGCTCAGCTTTATAGGTATCTTGTCCCTTCTTGAGGATTGGTCTGATCAGATGTTAATGTGAGGGTTTCTAGATCACAAAGACTTATTTACGTATTTAGAAGTGTGTGCCGCAAATCCATAAATTCCTAAACAGTTTACAGTAATACGTAGAAACCATTATAGAAGTTAAGACAAAAGATGTAAAATCAGCATTACAAATCTTACTACAAAACAGACACAAAAATATATAAGTAAAATAACTTTTGTCAATCCCGCATGATTGAATAAATTGTCTCCAGAGCACTGGTCCAAGCAGTAGTGTGGTGAGTGGACCAAGTAACTGCTTTTGCATAACAACAGTGGATGATTTAATGAGGTTTGCTTCAGTAGTTTGAATGGCATCAGTCAACAGAAATGAATACCAAGGGCTGACCAGTTAGCTAGAGTCTGCTTTGCTAAAAAAAAATATGTGGAGCCCATTTTTCATAGAATGTAGATTGGACTTCAGACGACCAGGTCAGGCTATGCTCAGATTTGGTGCTATTTTATAACAAGATCTGCCAGTGCAGAGTTTTTCTAAAATACTTACAAGAGTGCACGTGTATTTGTTGTCATATGCAGCAGGAACACCTGTTTTAAAAATATACATATTGAAAAATGAATAGCATAGACCCGTAGCTTCCACATGTACAATTGGAAATTTTTACAGTTTCCTTGTGTAAGTGGCACCAGTTCCATATGTGCAACCACATTTTACAAAACTGCACATGTAGGTGCTGTCAATTTTAACTTAGTTGACTGCCACCTCCAAACTAAAACAATGTTGGATTAAGGAAAATGACTCCCTTAATCCCTAGAGTGAAGCCCTGGCTTAAACTAGTTTTGTAAAATTTGTGTCTTTGGGCTGGTGTAAAATCCAACATGGATGTTTTTTTTCCCCATATGCATTAATTCCCTTTATAAAATTGGAAGTACATGTGCAGATTTTAGTCCCGCCCAAACCATGCCCCCTTGAAATCTCTGCATGGTGTAGGTTTCCACCCATGGCTTTCTGAAATCAGTACATACACATGTATGCAAAATACATATGTAAATGCCTTTGCTTATACATGGATATGTTTCTAAAATAATTGCCCAAGTCTGTTCAAGTTTAAACGTATATTTGATAAACTGCTCAAAGAAGCCTTTCAGAATGGTTTACATATACAGATAATAGGAATATCTTGAAAAGTAACAGAAGTACATAATTGATAGGATAGCAAAAGGGTGATAGTTCTACAAATGTGATCTGAGCACTGCACCTTGGAGACTATCCGCACAGGTGGCGGAGGCAGGAGTATCAAGACTCTTAGTTTAAAGCATGTTGGAACAGAGTCTTCAAGCTTACTTTGAACTTATCAAAGGACCTCTAAGCGAAGGTGGGAAGGGAGGACATTCTAAGGAGAAGGACCAGTTACACTGAAGATCCTAGACCTAAGATAATAGACACAGAGGTATCTAAATGATAATACTATGGGGTTGGTTAAGTTGTGAAGATTGTAGGGCACGTTCTGAGGAACAGGGTTTTATTAGATGGGAAAGGTCCAAAAGGACTCCTGCATAGTGAGTTTTCTGAACTGAGAGGATTTAAAGAAAATCTTATCTGAGATGAGTAACCAGTATTCTTCACAAAGAAGTGGGGTGATGTGATCAAATGTTTCTGGATCCTGTTACTAACTTCACTGCTGCGTTTTGAAGTAATCTGTGAGTGTAGGCTTAGTAAAAAAAAAAAAAAAAAAAAGCTTCATGTAGAGTATATGATCCTTGGTTTAAAGAAGCAGCCCTTGATTAAATGAGATATGGGTTTGAAAACTCATTCCAAATTTTCAAGTTTATTGTTGTTTACTATCCCGCCATACAGATATACAGTCTAGTTGGTTTACAATATTTAATCTAGAAAATAAAGTGAGTGTAAACACCAGATTGAGAGTGAAGGAAAGAGGATAGAACTCCATTTTTTGTATAAAAAAAATAGGAAGGGGACAAACATCAGGTGAGTTCGCATGTCATCTGTGGGGTGTGCCCCGGGTGGCCTTCAGGAGTACAAAAAAGGATAAACAAAAGGTATCAATGAACAGAAAAATCTTGAGGTCTATTTTAAATTGAGATAAAGATGTTTGTAATTTTAGGTGTAAAGGTAGTGAGTTCCAGAGGTGTAGTCTTTGTACAGAGAAAATTGACGTTCTAGTGTGTTTGTGAACTAATTCTTTATAGCTAGGTAGTGAGAGCTGTTTTTGATTAAGGGATCTAAGATTTTTTGTGGGTAGTACTCTATGAGGTGACGAGAAAGATATGTGGGTTCACCCAAAGCTAAAGTTTTGAATATTATAAAGAGTAGTTTATAGGTGATCCCGTGGGTTACAGGAAACCAGTGGGCTGTTTTTAAGAGAGATGCGATATGATCGAATTTGCCTGCTTTGTTGATAATACGGAGGGCTGTATTCTGGACCAATTAAAGTCTTCGCAGTTCTTTAATCCTAATACCCTTATATAGTGAGTTACAGTAGTCTAGTTGGGAGATTACAAGCAAATGAATAAGGATATTTAGTGCTGAGGACTGTAATAGGGGTTGAATCAATCTCATGAGACGAATCCTATAAAATGTATGGTGAACCACCTGTCCTATCTGTGGTCGATATGTAAGATCTGTATCCAATAAGACACCTAGAATACAGGTGGAAGTTAGTTATGGTACTGGACGATTACACAAATAAATGGGTTGGCTGAAATGTTTGTGATTTAGTGAAGAGGAACACCTTAGATTTATCAGGATTAAGACAAGATGACCATATTTTAACTAATTTGTTTACTAATTGGAGTTTGGTATTGATTGCAGAAAGCTCATAGGTATTAAGGTGTTCTAAAGCACAAAGGAGCTGGATGAAATCTGCAAAGACTAATAAGATAAAGCCAATGGATTGTGCTAAGTTGAGTAATGAAGAAAGGAAGATATTAAATAGAGTGGGAGATAGGGTAGAGCCTTGTGGTATTGCTGATTGGCCAAACTTCATTCCTAGGAGTCTTACTGAAAACTCAAATGAGACTTGAACAGTTTCCATAATTACAGGTCTGAGAAGGAAGAGAGGACCTACCTTTGTGGCCTATCAGAAGTCCTTGAGATTTCTTATGTTTTAACTCTTCTGTTCCTCTGAAGTCATCTTCTGGGGCCTGTTAAAATTTAAACTTCTGAGTATCTGGATATCATCAGAAAATAGTATGCTGTGAGTTCCAGTGATTGTGCGGGAACTAGTAGTGCAGACATGAAAATGGTGAAAAGAATTGGGACAAGTATGGAACCCTAGGGGACACTGCAAGTTAAGGTATATGGATCTGATTGTGTGTTCCAATGAACTTTGTTCGTTCTATTCCTGAGGTAAGAGTGGGAACAGTTTGCTTTTTAAAACTTTGATATACCGCTTGGCCTGACTCACAAATCACAGCGGTTTAGATTACAAAAGTTTGACAATATATAATAAAAGAATAGGAACTCCAATTAAAATAGGTCGGAAATACTCAAACTACAAAAATGGCTCTTAACTATACCAACATTCTGCAATCTGGTGACAAGGAGAGCATGTTAACATCAAGGGCTGTAGAGAGGTTTAAATAAAGAAATATCACAGATCAGTCTTGATATAAAATTTGCCAGGAAGAGCCGTTTCTGTGAAGTTTCCTGAAGCCTATCTGATTTGGTTATAGAGTGTTGGTTTATTGATAAAGTCTACAAGCTTACCATGGATGACATGTTCTGCATGAGTCAAATGGAAGCTGAGCTGTTGGATGATGATGTATATTGGTGTCTTGAGTTTTGGTTAAATAGAAGCGTTTTTCCATGAAGAGAGAACAGAACCTGTTTCCATGCTTGAACTAAGCATTGAGTGGAGAAATAAGGTTAAGATAGAATTGAAACATGTAACATGATATCGAAGGAGATGAACAGCTACATAAACTTTGATAAATTCTGTTTTTTTTATTTTAAATTGTTTTTACAGTCTATTAAAAGTAGTATAAAATACAATCAGGTCAAAGCAAGTTTTTTCTTACATACCTTAACCATCCAGATAAAAGAACAGAAGAAAATGCAACTTATAAATTAACCACCACCCTTTTCATGAAACCACACCACCCCAACCATCTCTTATTATCCAATCGTTACATAAACATGTAAACCACGGGATCAGTCATAATTGCATACAGAGTCAAGTTAAGACAAGCCAAAACCAAAAATTGCTTATTAAGTAAAGTACTTCATGTTCTAGAAGATAAAGTGGACCAATATAGTTCCCAAAGTTTTTGAAAAAGTGTCCATTTAGCTTCTTTGCATCTGTTCCATTGCCAGTAAAGAAGTCATGTGTACACGCCATTGCATGACAGAAGGTACCTCCATTTCCAATTCAACAACAGACACTTATGAGAAATGTTTTCTGTAAAGTCTTGGTATTTTTGCTTTAGTTTGAAGTACTGATACAACTTCAAATAATAAATCGGGTTGATGAGTAAAAGTAATTTTCTTTCAAAATGTTTCCACAGTGTTTGCAAAGTTTTGTCCGATATTGTTGTACTACTACTACTATTATTTAGCATTTCTATAGCGCTACAAGGCGTGCGCAGCACAAACATAGAAGAAAGACAGTCCCTGCTCAAAGAGCTTACAATCTAATAGACAAAAAATAAAGTAATCAAATCAATTAATGTGTACAGGAAGGAGGCGAGGAGGGTAGGTTGTATCAATAGAAAGAACCAAAATATATGAAGTGTTGCACAATCTTGTTTGCATTTAGCGTATTCGTCTTTATTCAGGATATGCGCTTGGTAAACAGATATATGTGAGCTCGTATACAAATCTTATACTAGAAAATTCTATTCTTGTTTGCATTCAGCATGTGGTGGGTCTTCCAGCATGGATGTTTGTGTGTTTTAGGGGAAAACATGAGTAGTCTCTTTTAATTTTTTTTTTCATTTACATGGTAGGCATTTAGAATGACTGTTACATTGTTATGATAGAATTGAATGTCATATTTATATTTTTCTAAACCTTGTAATTAATTAATTCTTCTACCTCAGTCGCTAATGTTAGAAAAAATACTTTCCAGGTTAAATACTTGAGAGGTGAAGACTCCATCTGTTCAAAAAACAGTTTCTTGAGAAATGTAAGAACACTATTGAAATCCTATGATATGGGAGGCATTTGTATTGGTGATTTGATTTGAAGAAGCCCTGTCATGAATTTGGAAATGATTGGACACAGTGAAGCTGTTGTCCTCTGTATGAGAGCATGATAGTCTGATAGCGTGCTGGGATGTGCTTTAAAAAGAGGAGTTTCCTTTGATTTAGATTGTAAGCTCTTTTGAGCAGGGACTGTCTTTTCTTCATGTTCAATTGTGAAGCGCTGCGTACGACTGGTAGCGCTATAGAAATGATTTATAGTAGTAGTAGTAGTTGTCCTTAATAGAACAGAGAGTGGGATTAAATGGGCAGTATTCACAATGGAGAAGGGTAGTTAGTGGGGTTCCTCAGGGTTCTGTGCTAGGACCGCTGCTTTTTAATATATTTATAAATGATTTAGAGATGGGAGTAACTAGCGAGGTAATTAAATTTGCTGATGACACAAAGTTATTCAAAGTCGTTAACTCGCGACAGGATTGTGAAAAATTACAGAAGGACCTTACGAGACTGGGAGACTGGGCGGCTAAATGGCAGATGACGTTTAATGTGAGCAAGTGCAAGGTGATGCATGTGAGGAAAAAAAGAACTCGAATTATAGCTACGTCATGCAAGGTTCCACGTTAGGAGTTACGGACCAAGAAAGGGATCTGGGTGTCGCCGAGACCGTCAGGCAGCATACAGGAGGACGGAGGAGGATGGAGAGCAGCGCGCTGGGCAGGAAAGAGGGGGCTCTTTCCTGCCCCGACGTCACTAGACCACCAGGGAACATTGCTGACGTGAGTAGAGGAGGGCGATCCCGAACTCGGACAAGACGCACCGGAGCACCTAGGTTTTAGAGGAGGGAAAAAGGAAAAATTTTTTTTTCCTATTTCCCTCCTCTAAAACCTAGGTGCGTCTTATGGTCCGGTGTGTCTTATAGTCCGAAAAATACGGTAATTAAACTCTGGAATTCGTTGCCGGAGAATGTGGTGAAGGCGGTTAGCTTAGCAGAGTTTAAAAAGGGGTTAGACGGTTTCCTTAAAGGACAAGTCCATAAACCACTACTAACTGGACTTGGGAAAAATCCACAATTCCAGGAATAACATGTATAGAATGTTTGTACGTTTTGGGAAGCTTGCCAGGTGCCCTTGGCCTGGATTGGCCGCTTTCGTGGACAGGATCCTGGGCTCGATGGACCCTTGGTTTTTTCCCAGTGTGGCATTTCTTATGTACTTATGTAGTTGTGCCCACCCACCAATGAATGAAGAAAGAAACAAAGTAGTTCTGTGTGATTCAGCCTGTTAGAGCCTTGTGCAACTGTAGAATGTTCAATATAATTCTGTATCTGGTGGATGGTACACACAGCTCCCATCTGGTGCTTCTCAATCAGCTCCTGACCTAGGGGAATTCCTAAGTGTTGGTTGAGCAGAAACTCCTGCCACAGGAAGAGGCTCCATATGCTGGGCATTCTTGGAGCTGGGGTTGGGGCCCTGCCCTGCCTGCCTGCCTTCCTTTGGTCTTATTCAGAATTATGGAGATATGTATGTACTGCAACCTGGGTGATATTTTAGTGCGGCATTTTTTCTGTCTTTTTTTTTTTTTTTTTAAAGGAGGTAAGTGTCCCCCCTCCCTTTGTCGCCTGGGTCACTGGTTCCGGTTCTCCTTCCTTTCTTCCTTTTCTTGGTTCCATGCACACCTACCCTAGTGTTTGCATGGTTAGCTAGATGGAGAGATGTTGGTTTCTCCTGAGACACTACTTCATTTTCTTCTTGCCGCCATTTCATGTCTCTGATTTTGGTGCCATGTTTGCTTTCTCAACAGTGCTGAGGTAACTAAAGGGACCAATGATTTCCTGTCTTACTCTTAGGTTCGCAGTGTATATGGAGATTTATTTTTCTGCTAGTGGGCTCCTTTCAGTGTTTTCCACGCTTGAATCCCTGCAGTTTCTTAGTTTAACAGCTGCCGTTTTATTGGCAGCACTTCAGTCTGTGTATTGTTTGGGTGATTCAGCTTCCGGTCCCCATGCTGCAGTCTCTCTTTGCCAATTGCTTTTGCCTCTGGTTTAAAAAAAAAAAAAAAGCGCATGAACAGCTCAGTATGTCTCCTGTATAGCACTGCTCTACAGGCCCCAGAGCCCTAGCACTAATCTTGTTTCTTCGATTGGGCTCCAGTCAGTGTGATTCTTTTTTCCTATGAGTGTTATGGGAATAGAAATTTTTTTCAGTTCCCCGAGTGCAGTTGCAGACTCTCAGACCTTAATTATATGGCACTTTTGGATTGTTGGGCCTTCTGGTAGTTCAAGTTGCAGGAGCCTGCTCGCTTTCGATTTTGGTGCACTCTCTCTCAGGGCTGCAAGCTTTGGCTATATCAGGAACCTTTCAAAGTTCCCTCATGGAAAGGAGCAAAAGTTGTGAAACGTTTCAGCAGTCTCTGAGGGGCAGACTCCTGATAATTTCAGTGTCCTAGCAGACTTGTTGAATCTCAGACTTCTATGTTTCAGAGTTCTGGAGTTCTCATCTCCTTTCGAGTTGCAGCATTCTCCTGTAATTTGGAGCTGCAGCAGTCTCATTTTTTCAGCCTTGGTGACATCTCCAGTTTTATGGAGCTACAGAAGTCTCCTCTTTTTGAGTTGCTGACTTCTATATTTTAGACCTTTTGCATTTCAGAGCTGCAGCAGTCTCCTCTTTTTCAGAGTTGCAGGCATCTCCTGTATTCGGTACTACCGCAATCTCCTCTAGGTCAGTGCTACAGCCAGTTCCTTTCCTTTGGAGTTTGCAGGTGTCTGCCTCTGGCGTGGCACCTACAGCTCTGCATCCAGGCGCCACCTGCCACCGAATATCATAAGCAGGCACAAAAGAGAGGGAAAACAGTATACAAGTACAACAAGGTAAACAAAAAAAGAAGCAAACACTGGGCCTTCAGGATTGAGAAAAAATGGAGTCCTTTAATATCACAGATACCCGACACGGGCCGTGTTTCGGCGTACAGCCGCCTGCATCAGGGGTCAATAAACTCCTATCGGTCAATTTGCAAACTGCAGCGCAAGAGGTAAGTGAAACAATCGGGGTAAAACTCCCGTTGTTTTAACAGCTCGTCTCTGTTCAGAAAAACGCCTTTTGGCGGTTGTTAGTATTAAAGGACTCCATTTTTTCTCAATCCTGAAGGCCCAGTGTTTGCTTCTTTTTTTTGTTTACCGAATATCATAACCCAGATGTCTTTTCTTGCAACTGTGGTCCTCCACATAGACTATGATTGTTTCCTCTATACACAGCTACATATGCTATTTTTCTAGGCTATATGGGATTCCTCTGTTTTGCAGTTGTTTATGCTCTCTGTTTCAGAGCTTTGGAGGGCTGCTCTGTTCCACACTTGAAGCCATACATTGTATTTCGGACCTAAGGCACCTGAACCCTTTTGGGCCTACAGGAGCCTATTCTATTTCAATCCTTCAGATATTTCTTCTGTAATCTGTTTTCAGTGATCTTTCCTCAGGCCAGCCTACTTTGGGTCAGTAGAGGTCTGCTCTACTTCACCTCTGTCTCTGTCCAGATCAAGTCAGCTGGCTAGTGTATATTCCTCCCTATACTAGGCTTGTAAGATGGCCCTGCTAGCCCTCGGATTTCCTAGTTTGCTGTCTTCAGCATAATTTTAGTTTCTCCCTGCAACTGCATGTAAGCAGAGTGCAAACTGAGGAGGAACTGAGGCTATGCGGCCCATATATGGCAGATACACATGGATATAACCTTGATGGTGATGAGAGGACACCAGGTGTTTAATACTAGTTTGCTACATGGTTTTGGCACGCTGGGAGCACACGTTACTGATAAGGCATTAGCCAGTGGCCACAAAGTGTGCATGTGAACACAAGTAGGAGAGGATGGTAGAATACAGGAAATTGCCATGTTTGTATATTACTATATTGTGTGATGGAAGTTTAGTAGAAATCACATGATTTAGGAGAAATGAAACTTACAACAGTATATATGTGATGGCTAAGAAAGTTTTTGCTGAGCAGTTTTGTTATTCAGTCTTTGCGTCTGGCTACTGGGTGACAACCTGCTCCAGAGAGAACAATTATTTTGTATTGGCTTAGTGAGATACCAATAAAGATTTTTACTGGTTGCGCCTATATCTAAGTCTGATTGTCTCTCTTATTCCAGCCTCTAGGGCTGAAGTGTTTTCCCCTCCCCAGGGGCAAGGGACAGGATTACACACTAGGTTCTGTCTATTTCAATATACATAGTCGTGCTTTCACCTGAGCTTAGCACATCTCTGATGTACTCGTCATGTCTGTTTCTGATCCACATAAATACAACTCTTGGTTCTTGGCTTTGGCCATGTTAAAATTTGTTCCCAGCTCATGAATTTAGCGATTTTCTAGCGGCATTCTCTTCAGCTGTCTGGAAGAGTTTTGGGTTTTCACGGGAGCGGACTTTCTCTCTTGTACTCATGTAGCCATTGACTGTGTTTCCATGGATTCTTCTCTCCCAGCTCTAACCAGTTTTCTTTGTTTCAGGCTGCTGATTGCAGCTCCTTCTTTTCTGATTATCTCCTGTGTTGCTATTCTGAGCTACTCAGTTGGGTTTTGATCTGCAAGCTCTACCTTTGGTGAGCAACAGCTCTATTTCTTTGTCTTTCACGGCTTTTTAAAAAAAATGGACACTCGTTTCTTTGCAGCATTTCAACTCTTTGCTTGGCTGGGAGCGTTTCATATATGGCCTAGCTGTCTAGTTAGCCCTCTCTTCAGGATTCTATGTTTGCTATATAGGGCACCTCCAGCGCTTTAATGTGGGACAAGTTGCAATTGGTATGTGTCTATACTAATGACAGGTGTTTATTGCATAGGTGTCGAAGATAGATATGGTACTCCATTTACCGCCGCTCATGGAACATAACTGCAAGCATAGTTCTATGGTTAGGCTACCTCATTGGACTTTCACTTTCAATTCTCTCCCATCTCTATTCCAGTCGGCCCCCTCTGGTGGTTTCTCTCAGCTGTTGGACCAAGCTGGGTTGCAGGTTCCCAGACAAAGAAATTATTTGGGACTCTGCTTCCCACAGTGATGGCAGCAGTCTAGTGTCTCTCTGGTTTCCGACATACTTATTTCTGAGTTTTCTAACCTGGAAGCATAGACGGATGCTTCTCTTTTTGAACTGTTTGCCTACCATCCTTTCAGTCTTTCTGGGGACGTTTCCTGTCCTTCTTATTCTTTGTTATTAGCCTGCCTTTCAGCAAATGCATGGAGTAAAAAGCATTTTGGAACATTTTTTTTTCCTTTGATGATTTGCTCCCATTTCAGATTCTCCAGTGTTTTATATCGTTACAGGGGTGCTGAGGAAAGCTTCATCCTTTACTTGGGATTTCCCCGGTACTCTGCTCCTTGGCTGTAAGTGATGATCTGAGAGGCCTAGTCGGTCCACCTGCATAGGATCCCTGCCCTCAGCTGATACGAAGGGCTTAGAAGAGAAAGAGAAGACTTGTGCCGGAAGCTAGGGACCAAAAGAAATACTCATGACCAGCCTGTCACTCCTGCGCTTGCTCACAGAAGTGAACATCCACTCGGGTGCAAAGCAGAATGAGGTCATTTAGGGTCGTTGGGAGATCTTGCCCTGCTAATTCATCCTTGACCTGGGAGGCCAGTGCCTGCCAGAATACGGCAACCAAACTCTCATTGTTCCACTCCAGTTTGGAGGCCAAAGTCTGAAACCGGATGGCACAGTCACCCGGTGTTTGTGACCCTTGCTGCAAGTTAAGTAACTCTGAGGCTACGGAGGAGGCTTCCTTGAAGATTCTTCAGAACTGAGCAGGAACTCATTCAAATTATTCAATATGGGGTCATTCCACTCCCAGATAGGCAAGGCCCAAGCGAGAGCAGGACCAGCAAGGAGCAGAATTCTGGCTCCGTCAGAAACAAAGTCTCTTGCTTGTAGCTCAAAGACTGACACTGGTTCAGAAATCAATAGCAGGACTTCAGGTTCCCATGGAATCTAGGAAGAGGGGTAACACGGATTTCTGTGGCTCTAGGAGCAGTGGGAGTATCAGGAGCTATGGTTGGTGGAGGGGCTGTGAAGCGTCTTTCTTTTGACACACAGTGATGTTCATTTGACATATTGACGTCACTAGCTTCGCTATTATTTCTGTTAATTTTCTTCTAGTGATTTGTTTTTTTAAAAATCACGTTTTATATCGATATCTGTGAAATTAAGGCTAATGTATAATCTATTTTTTGATACTGAGTTTTCCAGTATTGTGGTGCCAGTTCGTCAGTGACCTTTAACCCCAGTGTAAGTTTGAGTTGCTGGTTTGCTATTCCTTTTTCCAACTTATTGATGCTTGTCTGTGAGCGTGCTGCCATCTTTTGGAGAGTGGTTGCTAAACCTTGTTTAACGTTTTGTGTTTTAATGATTTGTCACATAATGGATGAGCTGCCATCTTCTGGAGAGCAGCAGTTAGAGCGGTCATTTTAATGTGATGACTGTTTCTTTTGTATGATTTGTTTTTGGCTTTCAGTTTTTGCTGATTTTTCTTATGCTATGGTGCCTTTTTCAAGAGGTATCTTTTGGTGAGTTTTTAGTTAGCTTTGATGTGTATTTGGTGGAGAGAAGTTTTGTGCACACCATATAGCTATTTGTCCTATTTCTACTAATATGGTTCTTAGATACTTTTCACATTTTGGCATATATGTTATACATATTAAGGACTCTTGTTTACAAAGGTGCGCTAGCGATTTTAGGTCGTGCAAACTGTGTAGATGCCCTTAGGGATTTTATGGGCATCCATACGGTTAGCGCACACTAATGCTTAGCGCGCACTAAAACATGCTAACAAGCCTCTAGCGCATTAGTAAACAGGGTCCTAAGGGACTTACAGCCAATATGTTAATTCCTTTACATGCATCATTGCGTATTGTAATGTGTCCCTTGGCTGTACTGCTTGTAGGAAGTCTGCTTGGAGTCTGTTCTTGACTTTGAGGAGGAGGCTGCTGAAAAGCCAGCCTCAAACACAAAACAAATTATCAAACAAAAAAAACCCTACTGCAGTCCCAATCCCCAAATCTGGTCTGGGATTTTAGTGTTGCTGTAGAAATGATTTGTAGTAGTAGTAGCTCCCAGTAACTTCTTAGTAGAAATAGACCTACAGTAGTGCACAGTACACGTATGTGTGTTTACTCAACACAAAAGGAAGGCACACTTCACCATTCTTCCTCTCAGTAATGCCCTGTGATAATCAGTTTGTTTAAGCATTGTCCTTTAGCAGGACTTGAAAACCATGGGCATAGTTTGACAGTTTCATTTGGGGGGGGGGGGGGGGCAAAGGGTGGGGCATGACACATTAACATATTCATTTGCATACATACATCTCATACATATTTGTTATAGTTATTCAAAACACAAACACACACAAGCCTACAGCATGGCTTTATTGTCGTACCGTCCCCTGTTATCCAATCTCAGTGGACCAAATAAGCTCATGCCATGTCCCCTCATTTAACCTCAAGGGGACAGAGATAAGAGTTTTCAGTTTACACACAGTATAAGGGAAAGGGAAATGGGAGTTGATATACCGCCTTTCTGAGGTTTTTGCAACTACATTCAAAGCGGTTTACATATATTCAGGTACTTATTTTGTACCAGGGGCAATGGAGGGTTAAGTGACTTGCCCAGAGTCACAAGGAGCTGCAGTGGGAATCAAAGTCAGTTCCCCAGGATCAAAGTCCACTACTGCACTAACCACTAGGCTACTCCTCCACTCCACATCACAAGAATAAAATATAAGAAAACCAATGGACTGCATTAGAGGCTTATAACCCATTTAGTTATGTTTAAACAAAAGAGATCTGCATGAAACAAAATATTTATTTTTATTTTGACTTATAAAACCACTTGCTGCTATGTGGCGGCCCAGCAGCAGGAGAGGTAGGCAGTGTAGGACAGATTAAAATACGTAAGTGGGCCATTTTGTTGGGGGGGGGGGGGGGCATTATGTGGGCTGGTCATTTTATCAAAGAATATTATGTTGGGGGCTTTTTTGTTTTTTTTTCGGGGCTATTTTGTCTCGGGGCTTTTTGACCTGGTACCACTTATTATATAATATCTACTGAAGTTTGTACTGTGTAATTTTCTTGCCACTTTATTCTTTGGCATTTGATGCATATTTTATTTCTGAATGTTTTAAAAGGCATTATTTGCATATACTTTGCTGACCCTTCTTTCTGCATGTTGTCAGACAGT
This sequence comes from Microcaecilia unicolor, assembly GCF_901765095.1. Lineage (NCBI taxonomy): Eukaryota > Metazoa > Chordata > Amphibia > Gymnophiona > Siphonopidae > Microcaecilia > Microcaecilia unicolor. The sequence goes on from NC_044031.1 coordinate 424,808,362, forward strand.
TATGGAGTAAGGCCTGGCCCTGGCAAAGTCCCACTCACTTTAGCCTCCCCAAACAGCTGAGCCACCAACCACCTATGAAGGGTCTGTCTGTGTTTTGGGTATGACCATGAGACAGTATTCTCTTTACATGTATTTTCTGTATAGAATATAGCAGTCTCACTTGGGCATTGGTATAAGCTAGACCCCTCTTCTCTGCAGTTTACCCAGGCATCCTCTGTATCCCCCAGTGGATTTACAGTGGAAACCATAGAAACTGGAGGATCTGGCTTCATTTTGTTCTCCATGCTCCCTGATAGGAGCCAGATCTTCCATTTTCCCTGGTTCTAGTGCTGGATTAACTGTTAAACAAAATTAGCACATACTTAGGGCACCAAGGACATCACAGAGTTTTTTTTCCTCTCGCTATCATCTATTGATCCACGTATGCTGAAATGCTATTATGTATCTTCAAGGTTAGAAAGCAACAGAATAAAATATGTTTTGTACAAATAATGATATTCTTTTAATTTGTGGTCACTTAAATTTGAGGCTGTCTGTGTGACTGAGGTCAAACTGTCTGAGTAGGGATCTTTAGCGATCCAGCATGTTCAGTTATCCCACTTGATATATGTTCTTAAGGCTCACTGCAATATTCTTTGTTCTGCCTTTTCCTAGGTACTTTCCTGTGTGCGTTTTTGAAGTTGATGCTGTTACACAATTGTAGATTTGTTCTTTAATTTTTGAATGACTTTGGTACGGTTTTGTAGTACTTCACAAGATGCCTGGTACTGGAGAGAGTTCATGTCAGTGTTATTGAGATGACACTAGAATCAATCATTCCTTTTGTATAGTGAGTTCAGTGGGGAAATGTCTGGTTCTGCTTTCTACCTACTGTTGTGTCAAGAAGGCCCTTATGGACGCAGAATGTGTTTACATTTAATACCTTGACATTCTGGTGTACAGGGTCAGGGATCTGTATTTTACAGGCTACGCAATTTAACTGTGAATTTTTGCTTAGTATATCTAACGTTTTCAAAGTTTCCTGGCAAAGAAAGCAGCATAAAGACAAGAAGCTGCTGATGGCTCTACCAGTCCTGCTTATGAGGACGCTGTGCCTTTATAGCACTTTTTTTTTGCTGGGTATTAGCTTGGCTGATAGGGTGGGAAGGAAACTACACAGCTGGATTTGGAGGGGGGGGGGGGGAGGGGGCCCCATCCAAAGAGGTTTTGCCCAGGGCCCCATAGCTGGTTAAAGCAGCCCTGCCTTTTCACCTAAGAATGTAGATTGTTGTAAGAGAGTTGTAGCCTACTTATTATGCTGGCAATGTTGTTTTCCATATTTACCGGAGTTGTGAAGTTTCTCAAAGCATCGTTTCAAAGTCCGACCTAGTTTAGAAATTGTTTGGTACACTAATATGTGCTATTCTTGAACTGCCCTTTTTTTTTTTTTTTTTTTGTAGTACACCCTACAATTTGTATGACATATATTCATGGCTCTTGTCTACATCAGAACAAATGTTTGGTCTGTTTTCTCTCTGCTGAGAGGATGATGTATTATTCTTGGGAAAGTTCCTTAGCAGTTTTATTGAATCTTTAGATGTTTCCCTTCCCTGATTTTGGTTAAAGCTTTTTTGCCCCTCCTTAAAACCTTAGTGCATCAGCAAAAAATGTTATTTTTTTTGCTCACATAAATTATGTGATAATGCAAACAATTTTTATTACATACTACTTAACATACATACATAATAAATGCATATACATGCATTCTATTTCATATGTAATTACTTTCTATAACTTGATATTCCTCTTCAAGCAGTATTATAATGTATATAGGTCAGTACACTGGCATTCGTTGGAATGGGTTCATTTCTTTCTCACGAGATTTACTTTTCACTTGTTATCAAACCCACTTTGTCTGTATGAAAATAGTACCTTTGAATGGCATTTCCATGTCAAGTGAAGTGGATATCAAATGCTTGGATTAGTCTGAGCTCTGAGATGGCCTTTACGCTTTCAATTAATCTGCAAGATTTGGTATGCAGAAGCATGGGAAAATGCTGCTCTTTTAAAATTGACATTGCTACTTTGTTACGTTGGCTTGATTTACTAAAGCTACCTGTAGAGTACCATAGTTACAATATATTTTCACAGAAGATGTTTGTTCTTTAAAACTTAGTAAAGTAGTGATTAACTCTTTAGTTCAAAAAGCTCTTTTTTTTTTTTTTTTTTTTTCCTGTTTTGATGAAAATGCTGTTTTGAGATAGCAGGTGACAGTGGACCTTGTGATATAAAAGTAACGAAAAGAAAAACCTTTCATAGTGTTTTAGAAAACTTGTGGTGTTTGACTTTTGACTGAGGAGGGGTGTTTAATTTGTTTACATTTGTTGTAAATCACGTGCATTATGGTAAGACTGTCTAAGTGAGATAAATTAAACATACATAACATTAGGGAAAATATAGCTGTATCTTAGTCTTGAGTGATGGTGGCAGTGTTTGACACAAAACGGAGAGACTGTTTCAGTGCTTTCTGTAAAGGTGTTGCTATAAAAGAACAGCTTATGAATAGGGAAAGGTCAGGGCCACAGCCCTGAGGGGACCCACCATTCATTTATAACTGCTGGAACTTTTGGAGGGTCTAACTAATGTGGTTTCCCAGAATTTTTGAACAGTAACATAGTAAATGACGGCAGATAAAGACCTAAAAACCTGTTTTTTCCAAGGACAAACAGAGCACACAAATCCTCACTCACAGGTGAAGTCATTGACAGCACCAGGCGCAGGAGGCACGTAGCCAACAATTTTCTCCAGAAACTTTTGAGTAGGCAACCTGTGCATGTGCACCTGTTCCATCTGCCACTACCATACAGGATCTTCTTAGTCTTCTCTATCCCATGGATACATATAGGAAAGAGAAACCCAAACTATATCTACGTGATGCAAGGCTCCACATTAGGAGTCACTGCCGGGAAAAGGATTTAGGTGTCATCAGTGTGCAGCATCAGCTAAGAAAGCAAATAGAATGTTCGGAATTATTAGGAAAGGAATGGAGAACAAAACTGAGAATATTATAAATCCTTTGTATTGCTCCATGGTACGACCACACCTTGAATATTGAGTGCAGTTTATAAGAACATGAGAGTGGCCATACTGGGCCAGACCAATGGTCTATCTAGCCCAGTATCCTGTTTCCAAACAGTGGCCAAACCAGATCACAAATACCTGGCAGAAACTCAAATCGTGGCAACATTCCATGCTACAAATTCCAGGGCAGTGAAAGTTTGCCAAAGCAGAGGAACACTGAAATCCGATGAGGACAGACAGACAAACAAGGATAGTAGGAAGTAGACCAGGTTGCCCAGAAACAACGCAATGACTTCTAATGCTGATAAAACATTTACTTCGGAGACTCGACACAGACCTGTGTTTCGGTGGTAAGCAGGAGTTTAAATTAAAAACAATGAAACAATCAAATTTACAGTTGCTTCCCCTTGTCTGTCTCAATAGCAGACTATGGACCTTTCCTCTAGGACTTGTCCAAACCTTTTTTTAAAACCCAGATATTCTAACTGCTGTTACCACATTCTCCAGCTAAGAGTTTGCTACTCTTCAGTTTGTCAAATTGTGCAATTATTTCTTCCAGGTTTATAGAGATTTAATTTAGTTTCTCTGACTCTTAAGCTTTGAATACCATTTCTGACACACTCAAGCTTTGAATACCATTTCTGACACCAGTATCTCTCCTAAATCTTCCTTGATGAAGACTGTGGCAAAGAATTAATTTAATCTCTCCACTATGGCTTTGTCTTCCCTGAGTGCCCCCTTTACCCCTTGTTCATCTAGCGGTCCAACTGATTCTTTTGCCAGCTTCTTACTTTTAATATACTTAAAAAGTTTTTACTATGTGTTTTTGACTCCAATGCAATCTCTTTTTCAAAGTCCCTCTTTGCCTTCCTCTCATTTGCCGCACCGAGATTCGGCAGTGTGGCTTTGTAAAAGTGGTTCATAGACATTTCAAACTGTTTGTTGTTCCTATTTACATCTTGCTCAGCAGTTGACAGTGATGATTTGCAATCTTTTGCCTCTTTTTTTATTTAAAGACACCCAATCTACTATGCTGTCTATTGCAACCTTGCTATCAGGTTACCCTTTGTTCCCTGTTTTGGTGATATCTTTAAGAGATACCTTGTTTTGAACCATGCGGTTTTGAATGACTGTCGGCCTTCCCTCAGTTTCTAGTTTAAAAGCTGCTCTATCTCCTTTTAAAATGCCGATGCCAGGGATATAGACAGTATGTCTCTCATAGCAAAAGCATAATGGTAGTGGGAAAAATAACAAGAGAACATCTTAATATACTTAGCAGTAATAAAGGGAAAGAAGAGGCCAGATTATTGTGTAATCTAAAAATTGGTGGAAGGTTATAATCACAAAATTTCTCAGTCTTGACAAATACCTGATCTGGAAGCCATTTTGGTGGCAATGGACATTGTGGGCATTACGGAGGCATGGTTCAATGAGTCTCCTAAATGGGATATATCTATACCTAGCTATAATCTATTTAGTAGGGACAGAGATGATGAAAATGTGGAAGGAATAGCTCTCTCTGTCAAGAACAACATTAAAATGGCTGAAATGCAGTGGGTGTGGAGAAAGGAGGAAGCCATATGTTGGAAAGAGGAAATGACATATTCATCCACACTGGTGTAGTCTGCAAATCTGTCTCAAATGGAAAAACTGGATGGAGGTCTGATGCAGAATGGAACAAACTTGCTTTTGTAATTGGAAATTGGGCCCTCCTAGGCTGTGAACTGGGCCTTTTAGAGATCTCTTCCAAGGTATAGCAGGTGTTACCTTTGGCCTCGCGTCTGTTTTTCTTATCTGACATGCCCATGTTTACTTCTTTGTCTCTGAATCCCCCTGCCATAGCCAGAAACTTTCACCACCCCCCCCCCCCCCAAATATCAGTTAGTAATTGAGGGAGGGAAACATTCGTTTTTCTGGGCATATTACCTTGGGCAGGCTCTTTGTACTTGTACATATTTGATTGGTTGCCCTGTCCAGGCTCTGCCCTGTTTTGGGCTGGGTAAAGCTAGAGTATAACTGCACTATGTACTGGTATTTTTTTTAATTTTTAGAAAATTTAGAGACTTTTTTTTTTTCTTTTCTTCTAGTTTTTTGCTCCGATATTCCATCTCTGTGTACTGTGGTGATATAGCTGCAAGTCTCTGCAGTCTAGTCGTTCATGCCCTCTCCCTATGCAAGGGAGAGATTGCCATGAGTACAGCTGTGTTGCTGTTCACTCTGGGCATCGTATTAAAGATATCTATTGTATTTATTTCCTGGGGGGGGGGGGGGGTGTGTGCATATTTGTCATTGGAAAATATGAAAGAAATTACAAGGTACCATCATGAGTCACTGTTCTAGATTATGGTCTGGTCAGTGGTATTGCAAAGGTGGGACTAAAAGGAGAAGTGATGATACTGGCTGACTTTATTCTATTGGTTATGGATTGGGGTACTACATCTGCAAATCTGGAAAAAGTAAAAAGATAGTGGATGCCTTACAAGGGGCTTTGCTCGGACAATTAGTGATGGAACCAACTAGGGAGGATCAATGCCTGATTTAATACTTACGAATGGAGAGAGTGCCTCTCTTGTCTGGGTGAGTGCTCACCTGATTTGCTGTGATCAGTACACAGTGTGTTTGATGTAAAGCTAAGGTGGCGACTAGTCACACCAAATTCAAAGCTCTGTGATTTCAAACATGTTGTCTTAGGTAAAACGGTGAAGTCCCTAAAGGAGGAACTGCCAGCATGGAAGGAAATAAGGGATATGGAAAGATAGTTGGCTAAACTGAAAGGGACTACTAGTCTTTATGTAAGGAAAGTTATAAAAGCAATCTGAGGAAAAGGAAACTTAGTGTTTACAGTTGAAATGACTGCAAAAATCAAAACAAAAAAGACAGCATTCAAAAAATACAGAATATAACCATTTGGCTTATTTATTGCGTATGAGTGCTCACTGGCTTTTCTTGGATACTCTGGAGAGTGTGCATGTATGGCTTTAACTGGAGGAGTCAATTTTTCACCCATTTCCTTGATGGCTTGCTCCTGGTATTACTAGCTTTAAGTTTGTTCACCATCTGGTTGTTCATTCAACCTTTGGGGCTTTTATTCTTTTGCAAGGAAAATTAAATCAAGGATTGACTGTTTCTCTTAAGTTCCCTTTATGGCACAATGCTAATATTTTTATTGATAACTGTTTTGTCATAGAAACCCTGGTAGGAGCATTGAATCTGGATGGTAAAACATATTATATTGGATGGACATTTTAAATACTTTGACAGACTGAAGGAGGCATTAAATTTGTTACCTAAAGATTACTTTCTATATTTACATCATATGCATTTTCTTTTGGAGTATTTGGGGGATTTAACTGTATTGTCGAATGATTGGTTGTCAGAGCATTGTTGTAAAAAGTTATTGATTTCAAGGTCATTTAGCTTCACTATTTTATAGGCTGTTGGCTAATAATAAAGGTGCTTGGGGACAGAAAGATGCTGGAAGGGTGATTTGGGATTGTGATTGACCACTGAGCCAATGGGGTGATCTCTTGCTTTCTATGATTCAAACTGTTTGTTCAGCTTCTGTTAATGCAGTCCGTGGTTTTTTTTTCAATTTTGGAGTCCTGTTAAGGGTTTCAGAGCTAATAATTTGATTAGTTCTAATTGGTGGTCTTATAATACTGAAACGGGTACATTTGCTCATATGTGATATTACTGTAATGCTTTAACCTCATATTGGGAAGGAGGTTGGCAATGTATCCATAATATCTTTAATTTCGCTATTCCTGTAGCGTATGATATAGTTATTTGGCATTCTGTGGGGATGCCTGGTGTTTGGAATAAGTATCTATCTAAATTGTTGAGTGTCTTACTTATATTAGCTCTCAAGTTGATTGTAAATAAATTGGAAAATGTTATTGTATTATCTGTGCATTTATGGTGGGGCTATGTTTGTCAAATATGTAAGTATGAAAGAGTACTTGCTGAGAGGGAAGGTTTGCTAAATAAATTTGATCATATATGGTGTCTTGTTGATATTTTTGTCAGTCAGCAGTTTATCTAATTCTTTGTAGTCTGATGTATCTGTTTTGGTTTTGTTCCTTATATATGAAAGTTTGTGAACCGACCCCTCCCCCCCATTACAGAATACATGAGAATACTGCATAATGCTGAGTCAAAGAAAGAAATCAAGGTGGCAAAAGCACGGACATAAATATATAGGCTAAAGATAAAAAGTGAGGTGATAATTTCTGGGTATGTTGGGGAAAGGATAAAAGCCAGAGGTGGAATTACAAGACTCAAAGGCACTGAAGGCCGACGTTTGGAAAGTGATGAGTACTAAATGAGTACTTCTGCTGGGTGTTTATAGAAGAGAAACTTGAAGATGCTGTGCAGATGATTGACAGATACATATTGGGATGGTGTAGATACCAAATGCTCATTGAAGACAGTATTTATGAACAGCTTGCAAAATTGAAAGTAGATGAAAGATCAACATGTGTAACTGTATAATCTTTGAACTTCTAGTACTGTCTTATAATGTCTTTGCTTTAACACCATCATGTAATTCACCACCATGTAACACAAACCCTTTGTAAACCTAATGTATATTCACTTCTATTTCCAGTACCCATGATGTATTGTAAGCCACATTGAGCCTGCAAAGAGGTGGGATAATGTGGGATACAAATGCAATAAATAAAATAAAAATAAATGGACATAATGAGATACATCCCAGGATAATGAGGCCAGAGACGTAAGGGCCTCTAAAGGATGTCTTTAATAGATCCTTAGAAACACGGTATATTCTGTGGGATTGGAGAAAGGTTGATATTACTCTTCATAAAAGTGGGAACAAAGAAGAGTTGGGAATTACAGGCTGGTAAGTCTAACCTCGGTGACAGGAAAGATAATGGATATGCTCCTAAAAGAAAGGATAGTGAACTTGGGATGCAAGGTAAGGCAACATGGCTTCCAGTAGATCTTGCAAAATGAATCAGATTTTCTTGGACTGGGTGACAAAAAAAAACTGGATCAAGGACATATGCTGGATATGATCTACTTAGATTTCTACAAAGCCTTTGATACTGTTCATCATACGAGGCTTATGAGTAATTGAGCCGCTTGAGGATTGGATCCAAAGTGATTAACTCGGTCAGAATTGGTTGACTTTAGATGGTGGTTGTAAATGGAATTTTCTCAGAAGAAAGAAAGGTGAGTAATGAAGTGCCTTAAGGATCTGTCCTGGGGCCAGTTCTGTTCATTATTTTTGTGAGTAATATTGCCCTAGGGTTAGAAAGAAAAGTTTGCTTTTTTGTGGCTAGCACAAAGATTGGAAACAAAGTGGACACCTCAGGGGGGAGTGAAAAGAATGAGAAGTGCTCTACAAAAATTAGAAGCATGGGTGAATGCTTGGCAGTTAAGCTTTAATGTGAAAAAATGTATTGTGATGCATTTGAGGTGCAGAAACCCAAAGTAATTATGTGATAGGAAGTGAGAGGCTGATGTGTATGACCAGGAAAAGGACCTCAGGAGGATAATGTCTTGAGGATCTCAAGGTGGTGAAACAATGTAATAAGACGGATGTAATAATGCCCCTGTACATGTTGTCGGTGAGACAGCACTTGTAATACTATGTTCAGTTTTAGAGATTGTAGCTTGCCAAAGACTCACAGACTCGAAGACATAGAGGAAAATGACCACACAGACTTGAAAACATTCGAAGGAAAGTGACTAGAATGGAATGGGGTCTCCACCATAACACGTTTGACAAGAGATTTGAAGCCTTGGATACGTATACCATGGGAGAGAGGGGATACAGACATTTAAATACGTGAGAAATATAAATGAACAAACCTTTTTCAAAAATGTATAAGTACATAAGTAATGCCATACTGGGAAAAGACCAAAGGCCCATCGAGCCCAGCATCCTGTCCCCGACAGCGGCCAATCCAGGTCAAGGGCACCTGGCAAGCTTCCCAAACGCACAAACATTCTATACATGTTATTCCCAAAATTGTGGATTTTTCCCAAGTCCAGTTAGTAGCGGTCTATGGACTTGTCCTTTAGGAAACTGTCCAAACCCTTTTTAAACTCTGCCAAGCTAACCGCCTTCACCACGCTCTCCGGCAACGAATTCCAGAGTTTAATTATGCGTTGGGTGAAGAAACATTTTCTCCAAATTGTTTTAAATTTACTACACTGTAGTTTCATCGCATGCCCCCTAGTCCTACTATTTTTGGAGAGCGTGAACAGACGCTTCACATCCACCTGTTCCACTCCACTCATTATTTTATATACTTAGAGGACATGAAGTGAAGCTGCAAGGGTGTGGGTGGGTGTGTGTTGGGGGGGGGGGGGGGGGCGGGACTGAAAGGCAACATCAGGAAGTTCTTTTTCAAGGAGAGGGTGGTGGATGTCTGGAATGCTCTTCCATGGGAGGTGGATTGAAAACAGTGACAAATTTGAACCTGCACAAAACAGCATCTACAACTTTGGGAGCAACAAATGGTACCAGTATGTATTAAGTATATAAGTTCAGGGTTCTGTACACATCTGTTATGTCCCTTAGGCTCTTTATATGCTAACTATAAGGACTACACCTGTAAGTTCCTATGAATATGACTGTTTATTTGTAGCATTGCATCATAAACAACAAAGCTTGAAGTAAGTTCTGCTGGTCATTCTGTTACAAATCGTATTGCTGATAATTGTCTTAGATCAGTGGTTCTCAACCCAGTCCTTGGGGTTAGGGTTACCATATGTCTGGTTTTACCTGGACATGTCCTCTTTTTGAGGACACTGCAGGGCATTCGGGCAGGTTTTGCCAGCCTGCCCGTTTGTCCAGGTTTGCGGACAAATGGGCAGGCTGTCGGGTGGACAGGCAGGCGGGCCTCAATGTGTCCTATTCTCCCCTCCCCTCCTTGATCTTATTGTAGTACACTAGTGGTCTGGTAGCTTCTTCGAGGCAGGGAAGAGCCTTACGACCTTTGATTCCAGGAATGACCAACTTTAAATCTTGTCTCAGGAATGGTTCTTCCAGCTCAAGCTCACTCCTGGAGGCAAGTAGAGACAAAGGGTAAATAATTAGGAAAATACTTTTCAGTGAAGGATTGCAGTCATCAGAGTGCTACCAAGGGTGGCAGCAGAGAATTCACATGCCATTTAATGTCTGGGCAAATGTCTATAGGACCAAGCCAGAATGCTTAATGGCAGATTGTGTTTTCTCTCTCTCTCTTCAGAGTGATTAGTAGACTTTAGCCATCCATTCTGTCTGTACACACTCAAATAGTCTTTGATTGGTTGCATCATACTTCATCGATGCTGACAGGACTAAGCTGGGCAGGCACCCCACTTGAGTGCTAGATGCTGTAGAAGAATGCCATGTTTTGTCTTTAATGGCTAGTCCATATAGATGAAGGCTGTTTTCAGGGGAGAAGCCTCAGGCCAGCTAAAACAGGTCAGTGATAGTAGTTTACTTCCCTGTATACCTTTCACACACTGCTTTGTGACAAGTACTTTGTAATTGATGCCATTAGTTTGGTTCAGGCCTCATAAGCCCACAAAATAAGGTTGGTTAAGTGGTGCCCTAGACAATCCTAACAGCAAAGGGGGAGTATAACACTCACATTGCGGAACGTTCAACACTGGTCACCTTGGGTAGACTGGATGGATTATGCTGGTCTTCGCCATCATTTACTATCTGTTCAAGATTCAGCCGAGAGCAGTCTTCGGGCACCGGCATTGAATATCTGAGTACGACCAAATATGTACTAGTTGCTGGCATTTATGTGGGTCCTGGTTAATATTCAACGGGGACCCACATAATGGGATCTCTTAAATTCCCAACCCCTCCTTCCCCAGGTTCCGGTTGGAGATTTTGGAAGCGAGGTGGGGGGGATAAGGATGGGGGTTTCAAATCATTTGGGAATCGAAACCAGGAGGGGGATTGGAGCAGGGATGGTGGTGATAGCAGTAGAAACCTTGTAAGTTTCATGCAGGTGCCAACAGATATTCAGTACTGGCAGCCATGTAGCTAAGTGACCAAAGATAGGACCACACACAAGTCTGTCCTATCTGATTGCTTAGCTGTGCACATGCTGGCATTGAATACTGCCTGTACCCACAAAAGTACCGGCTCATCCCCGATTCCACCTGTGAACTGGTCACTTTTAGATTGAGTAGTTAGAGCCAATATTCAGCAGCCCTGCCTGAGTAAGTGCCTTTTAATATTAGTGGTCGTCCCGCTCAGCGTGGTTTGTCTTTCTGCCCACTAAACCGACTGCATGTCGACCCCTCTGTTACTATGTTACAGTGCTTGTTTGGTACTACACATGCATTATTGGTCTATCGTGAGGGGGAGGGAGAGATGGATGGGTGGTTTGGGAACTCTGTGATTGAGGGCTCCCAGTGTTGGGGTCCAGACAAAGGGTGCTGTGAGACCCTGGGGACTGAAGACTTCTAACGGAGATCCTGTACTGTTTTCTTTTTCTTTTTAAATGTCCTATTCACTTTTGTCTAAGCACTATCATTAAAATAAAAACTGTTATATCTTAGCTCAGTTGCTTCATTGGAACTAATGCCATATGCAGCTCATTAGTAACATGTTAACTTCAGGAAGATTAGCAAAGTGGTTTACTTATTTCCTCTGTGATCCTTGCTACATCAGAAGTAATCACTGTGCCCAAGATTCAGGTCAAAGTCAGAAGTAAACACTGTGCTGGGATTAGTGCGATTTATTACATTGGGCCTGTGGGACTCTGAAAATGATACATTTAACAAAGTATGCTTTTTCTAAACCAAGTAGTAGAAAACTTTTTTTTCCAATAATTGTTCAAATGTGTCCACATTGAGTTTACAGAGCTAACACTTACTGCATTTATTAGTACAAATCTTTAATTTTATAGGTGGCCAAATAGTTTTGCGCATTATAAAAGACTAGTAAATAAGGCCCGTTTCCTTGTCATCAAGCAGTTGAAGCCATTACGTACGGGTTATGTCCATCAACCAGCAGGGGAGATAGAGAGCACTCAAACTTTCACTGCCCTCTTGGCCAGCTAGCTCCACTGCCTCTTCAGTATTCTCTATCTCCCTTAGCAGGGTGGCTGCAGCTTGTTCGAGCTCCAGAAAAATCTGCCGGGAGGTGGTTCCTGGCTTGCCAGTTGTTAACCGGGGTGTTGGAGGCTATAGCAGCTTCACTTTAAAGGCACATAGGTTAGCCCTTTCCCTGCCTTACCCTTACCTCTGTGGATGTGGACATATTGCCTTGCTTTCCCTGTCCTTACCCACCAACAGTGGATGCAGGCATATAGGTTCGCCCTTTCCCTGCCTTTCCCACTCATCTGAGCCTCCGGAGTCTTCAATACCTCTGCTTTCCTCACAGCTTAAAAAAAAAAAAAAAGTCGCGTCGCGTTTTTAAACGCAGAGACGCTGGAACAGAGGTTTTTTGACCTGATTTTCAGCAGGATCGTAGTTGTACACTAGATCCTTTGAGGTAAGAGTGTTTTCCAACTCCTCCGGGGTGGGCCCGTGATCGGGGCGATTTTGGCGCGCACCGCCATTTTGGATTTTACCGCCGTTTTTCGGCGATGGCTGCGGACAATGTAAAGCGCTGTTCCACTTGTGGCAAGCGCAAATCAGCAGCAGGGCTCTGTAAAGCGTGCTGTATTGGTGTAGGAGCCAGCCCGAGCATGGCAAGCGATGTTTCTTCCCGCTCTGAGCTGGCAGTTGGCGCCATTTTGCTTACACCGCATGGCGCGGCCTCCGTGGACACGGAGAGACCTGAGCCGGGTGGGGCACCTCGAGATGAGGTTATTTCAGGAGTGGCTAGCACCGGACAGGATTTGGGTGCCCAGGGTGAGATTTTCTCCCCGGATTTTGTGCTTTTGCTGCATAAAGCATACATGATGAAAAGAGCCCTTCCTCAAGGGTCGCCTGAGGCTCCTCTGATTGCCCCCCTGATGGATTCTGGCCTGGGACTGCCCAGTGAGGCTTTTTTCCCGGATGCTTGGCCTAAAGATAAGCGCAGAAGGGATAATTCCCCTTCAGATTGTGGTGCACCTTTTTCCCCCCCGTGGTCGGGGTGTGAGGATTCGGAGAACTCTGACAGACGTTCTTGGTCTGAGGAACCAAAGTCAGGTGCGGATTTACCACAGGATCTGGATGATCCCTCCGCGGTGAGGATTTTCCACCGTGATGAGCTGCCAGCGCTTATTTCATATATCCTGCAGGCCCTCTCGATTGAAGATCCTGACAGTGGCATGGCCTCCTCGGGTAATCCCAGGATGGCTAGTACCAAGAAAGCTGCTCGGGCCTTCCCTTTGCATGACTCCATCCTAGAGCTTGTTTCGGCTCAGTGGGCTGACCCCGAGGGACCTTTGAGAGTTTCCAGGGCTATGGGGCAGTTATACCCTCTGCGTGAGGGACATATGGCTCATTTTCAAATGCCTACAGTGGATGCCCTAGTCACTGCGGTGACAAAGAGAACTACCCTCCCTGTTGAAGGAGGTGTTGCCCTGAAGGACGTTCAAGACCGTAGGCTGGAAACAGCGTTGAAACGGTCCTTTGAAATTGCAGGTCTCAATGTTCGGGTGTCTGCATGCAGCTGTTATGCTGTGAGAGCCTGCCTAGCTTGGCTGCAACAGGCAGTGGCTCAGCCCAGAGATGGAGCGGAGCCCTTCTTGGATGTGGCTTCGCGGATGGAGGTGGCCTTGTCCTTTCTGGCTGATGCCCTTTATGACCTTGTCAGAGCTTCGGCTAAACAAATGGCAGTAGCAGTGGCGGCTCGCCGTCGTCTGTGGCTACGACACTGGGCAGCGGACATGGCCTCTAAGCAAAGGTTGGTGAAGTTGCCTTTTCAAGGACTTCTCCTATTTGGTGAGGAGTTAGAGAAAATTGTGAAAGGCCTGGGTGATCCAAAACCCCAGCGCTTGCCCGAAGATAGGCAGAGGCCTTCCTCTAAGGGCCAGGCGGTCCACTCCTCGTACAGACCTCGCTTCCGTGAAGCTAGAAGGTACCGCCTGGGGCGTTCTGCTGGGTTCACTTCACGTGCCCGTGGTCAGCAGAGGAACTCCTTTCGCTCGGACAAGCGTTCCGCAGCTGGTGGCTCAAGACCAGGAGTTCAGGGGCGACCCTCTCAATGATGGTGCGCCGGCTTTCTCCTCGATGCCTGTCATCGGAGGACGGCTTTCCCTCTTTGTCGAGGAGTGGGCCAAGATTTCCTCAGATCAGTGGGTTCTGGACCTGATCAGAGATGGATACAGAATAGAATTCAATGCCCCAGTAAGAGACGTGTTTGTGGAGTCCCGATGCGGTTCTGCCGTCAAACGGGCGGCGGTGGAGGAGACTTTACAAGGTCTGATTCAGTTAGGGGCAGTGACCCCGGTGCCTCCCGCCGAGCAAGGCTGCGGCCGATACTCCATCTACTTTGTGGTGCCGCGAAAAGGTGGGTCCTTTCGCCCTATTCTGGACTTAAAAGAAGTGAACAAGTCCCTGAGAGTGCGGCATTTCCACATGGAATCCCTGCGCTCCGTCATTGTGGCGGTTCAGCCAGGAGAGTTTCTCACGTCTCTAGACCTGAAAGAAGCTTACTTGCACATACCGATTTGGCCCCCGCACCAGAAGTTTCTGAGGTTTGCGGTGTTGGGAAAACATTTCCAGTTCAGGGCCTTGCCTTTTGGCCTCGCCACAGCTCCCCGAACCTTTTCGAAGGTAATGGTGGTAGTAGCTGCTTTTCTCAGGCGAGAAGGTATCAGGGTTCACCCGTACCTAGACAACTGGCTCATCAGAGCAGACTCTGCAACAGAGAGCTTACAAGCTACAGCCAGAGTGGTCTCAGTACTGCAATCTCTAGGCTGGGTCGTCAATATGGCCAAAAGTCACCTGTCCCCTTCACAATCTCTAGAGTTTTTGGGGGCCAGGTTCGACACAGTCTCGGGCTATGTGTTCCTACCCGAGCTAAGGCGGTGCAAGCTTTAGAATCAGGTCCGTCTGCTCCTGAGGATGCCCCGCCCGCGAGCTTGGGACATTGTCCAGCTGCTGGGATCGATGACAGCCACGATGGAAGTGGTTCCCTGGGCGAGAGCGCACCTGAGACCTCTACAGTATTCCCTACTCCGGAGATGATCTCCTATTTCTCAGGATTACCAATGCAGGCTTACTTGGCTCCCTGCGGCCCGTCTCAGCATGGAGTGGTGGCTCTCGGACAGCATGCTGCGGCGAGGAATGCCGCTGACGCTCCCCGTTTGGTGCCTAGTGGTAACAGATGCCAGCCTGAAGGGCTGGGGCGCACACTGCAAGGGGAAGCATGCCCAGGGTCTATGGACATCCAAGGAGTCGGAGTGGCCCATCAACCGCCTAGAGTTGAAAGCGGTGTTTCAGGCGCTTCTGGACTTTCAAGTGACCCTGGAAGGATTGGCTGTCAGAGTGATGTCGGACAACACGACAACGGTGGCCTATATAAATCGACAAGGCGGAACAAGGTGCAGAGCACTAGCCGCACAGGCTGAACTGATTTGCCACTGGGCCGAGCTGCATCTTCAGTGTCTGTCGGCAGCTCATATTGCAGGTCAGAGCAATGTGCAGGCCGATTATCTAAGCAGGCATCAGATCGATCCAGCAGAATGGAATCTGGCAGACGAAGTATTCCTGCAGATCTGTGCCAAATGGGGCAAGCCCGTGATGGATCTAATGGCGACAAGTGCCAATACCAAAGTCCCGTGCTTCTTCAGCAGACGGAGAGATCCTCGCTCGGCGGGGTTGGATGCCTTGGCTCAACCCTGGCCTCCGGGTCTACTTTATGTGTTTCCCCCATGGCCCTTGATAGGGCGCCTGCTCTTGCGGATTCGGCTGCACCCAGGAGAAGTGGTCCTCATCGCCCTGGATTGGCCAAGGAGACCTTGGTATGCAGACCTCCGACAGATGCTCCTGGAGGCTCCTCTGCCGTTACCTCTGGTACCGAACCTGTTGACTCAGGGACCGGTAGCCATGGAGGATGCCGGCCGCTTTGGTCTTACGGCATGGCTATTGAGAGGGCGCAATTGAGGGATAAAGGTTATTCCAATAAAGTTATTTCCACTCTCCTGCAAGCCCGCAAGCGGTCCACTTCCGTGGCTTATGCCAGGATTTGGTGCCTGTTTGAGTCTTGGTGTGCTTCCAGAGCCATTGTTCCAATGTGGGCTCCTGTTTCGCCGATTCTGGACTTTTTGCAGGAAGGTGTACAAAAAGGCTTGGCTTATAATTCCCTGCGGGTGCAGGTGGCAGCGCTGGCCTCCCTTTGTGGTAAGGTGGAAGGCGTGTCTTTGGCTGCTCACCCAGATGTGGCACGGTTTCTTAGAGGGGTGCTTCGGCTCCGACCTCCAGTGCGAGCACCCTGTCCAGCTTGGAACCTGGGGCTAGTTTTGAAAACCTTGCAGGCATCTCCTTTTGAGCCGCTTCGGCGAGCATCGGAGAAAGACTTGACACTGAAGGCCGTTTTTCTGGTGGCCATTACCTCGGCGAGACGGGTGTCAGAGCTCCAGGCGCTGTCCTGTAGAGACCCATTTCTGCAATTTTCAGAGTCCGGAGTCACGGTTCGGACCGTGCCTTCCTTTATGCCTAAGGTGGTTTCAGCCTATTTTCTTGCCCTCTTTTTCAGAGGAAGAGTTTCCAGAATCTTTTGGGCAGCTGCACCTTTTGGATGTGCGCAGGACTCTGCTGCAGTATCTGCGAGTTACTAACTCTTTCAGGACTTCTGATCTTCTGTTTGTTTTGCTATCCGGTTCTCGCAGAGGGTCTCCAGCGTCTAAAGCCACTATTGCCCGCTGGCTCAAAGAAACTATCTTTTCAGCTTATCTGCTGGCCGGCAGGGTTCCGCCTGTAGCCTTTAAGGCACATTCTACTAGAGCGATTTCTTCCTCTTGGGCTGAAACTGGAGCACTCTCTCTTCAAGAGTTATGCAGTGCAGCAACATGGGCTTCTAAGCTCTACTTTGCCCGACATTACAGGCTGGATGTGGCTGCCAGGAGGGATGCGCGTTTTGGTGCACAAGTGCTAGCGCGTGGTGTGGCTTGTTCCCACCCTATCTAGGGATTGCTTTGTTACATCCCATACGTAATGGCTTCATCTGCTTGATGACAAGGAAGGGAAAATTAGGTTCTTACTTTGGTAATTTTCTTTCCTTTAGTCATAGCAGATGAAGCCATGAGCCCTCCCTGTATGATTGTGTGTATGCTGTGAATCTGTTTTTCAGGTTCTGTTCTAATTTCCTGAAGTTCCTTCCTTGGGAGAAAGTTGGAAAACAATCTTCAGGATTCATGTTCAGTTTAAATTTAGGAGGATGTGTTCATTCCCTCCAGCATGTTTTTTTTTTGGAGGATGTGTTGATTCTCTCCAGGAGGCACGTGTGTTCCCCTCCACTTATACAATAAGGAGGATGAGTTTATTCCCTCCAGTGTGTTGGGAGGATGTGTGATTCCCTCCAGGAGGCACGTGTGTTCCCCTCCACTTATTCCCTCCACTTATTCCCTCCAGGAGGATGTGCATTCCCTCCTTTATGAGTTCATGCCCTTGTGATGGGCCATCGTTCGCTGTGAGGAAAGCTCTTGTGATTCCCATTGCGGTTTGCCATACTGCTTTGGAAGCTTCAAATACTGAAGAGGCAGTGGAGCTAGCTGGCCAAGAGGGCACTGTGAAAGTTTGAGTGCTCTCTATCTCCCCTGCTGGTTGATGGACATAACCCATACGTAATGGCTTCATCTGCTATGACTAAAGGAAAGAAAATTACCAAGGTAAGAACCTAATTTTCCCTTCTGTCACACATGAAACGGGCGCTAGCAAGGTTTTCCTCTGAGTGTATATGTTTGAGAGAGAGTGTGTGTGAGAGTGCCTGTGTGAGATAGAGAGAGTGAATGTGCGAGTGTGTGTGTGTGACAGAGAGAGAGAGTGTGTCTGTGAGAGAATGAGAATGTGTGCGAGTGCATATGTGAGACACAGTGACTGTGAGAGAGAGAGAGTGTGTTTCACACAGATACACTGTGTGTGTGTGAGTGTGTGTGTGAGAGAGAGTGTATGTGAGACAGAGTGTGAGAGAGTATGTGTGCGATAAACAGACTCTCTGTGAGACTGAGAGAGTATATGAGACCATGTGTGTGAGACCGAGAGTGTGTGAGAGTGACTGTGTGACACATAGAGAGTGAATGTGATACAGTGTGAGACATAGTGTGAGAGACTGTGTGAGAATGAGAGAGAGAAAGACACGGACTGTGAGAGAGAGTGTGTGTGTGTGACAGAGATACCTGCCCCCTCTGTGGTCTCAGGACCCCCTCCCCTCCCCCTCTGGTCTCACGATCCCCTCCCCTCTGGTCTCAGGATTCCCTCCCCCTCTCAGGTCTGAGGACGCCCTCCCCCTCTCTGCGTGGTTGGCAGCACCGTGCGAGTGTGTGTGTGTGACAGAGTGAGTGAGACTGTGTGCGAGTGTGTCTATGAGAGAGAGAGTGTGTGTGATTGTCCTCTCTCCCCTGCCCCCCTCCAGCCACCCAGCGATTCTCCTCTCTCCCCTGGCCCCCCCTCCAGCCACCCAGCTATTCTTGTCTCCCCTGCCCCCCTCCAGCCACCCAGCGATTCTCCTCTATCCCCTGCCCCCCCTCCAGCCACCCAGCGATTATGCTCTCTCCCCTGCCCCCCTCCAGCCACCCAGCGATTGTCCTGTGTCCCCTGATTAGCTTCTTCGAAGCGGCAGCGTTATTGAAAGCCCTGGCCGTCTCTAGCCTGTTCGTCTCCAGCCTTCGAGTTCATTCCCTCAGTCCTGCCTTCTGATTACCCGCCCTCGACGTCATCACGTTTTTACGCGAGGGCGGGGCAGAGAGAGATGTGACAGACTTACGAACGTTACGAACCTTTCACTGAAGCCATGGAGTCAGCTTCAGAACGTTGGAGGTGAGTTCGTTCCCTCAGTCCTGCCTTCTGATTACCCGCCCTCGACATCATCACGTTTTGACGCGAGGGCGGGGCAGAGAGAGATGTGACACACGAACCTTACGAACCCTTCACTGAAGCCACGGAGTCAGCTTCAGAAAGTTGATTGAAGGTGAAAGTGGTTAAGAGCAGTTGAAGAATGACTTAGTATGAATGGTGAAATAGCTGAAGAGAGTAGGAAAACAGGAGGAAATTATACTATAAGAAATATGAACCACCTCTTCATTTCCGAATAAATGCAGGGTAATAGATTTTTAGCAGATTAAGCAATTGGTAGATGAAACAATATTCTATGACAAGAGTTAACAATTTATGATGAAGAAGCATCTGCAGATGCTGAAAACAGAAGTGCACATGAGAGTGTTACTGATTGACTTCTAGATGTCAATATTCAGCAACTCATTAGTGCAATTCTGCACATATTGCATATCTTTCTGAAGAAAGAACATATCCAGAGATAATTGGAATCTGTTGAACCTTGTCCATCTTATGTTGCATCAAGGCTTGCCAATAATCTGTCTGCTTTCTAAAGTATAGTCTTAAACCAGCAGTTAAAACCTAGCCAAACCTCACTAGTGCTGTATGCAAAAACAAAAAAAGTATGAGGAATAAACCAATTACTAGAGTAACAAAAAAAATATTTATATATACAAAGCTAGGAAAGATAGTATTAACCACACAGTTTTCATCCAATTTTTTAACAAAATATATATAAGGAAAAAAGTTTTAAAAACAATTATTTTTTTAGATGGAGGCACACTTGGACTGAACAGGAATAATATAGGGCAAATGCCATCCTGCCCCACAGACCTAATCACCGTGTGCTAAAAAAATCTGTCCCCCTCCACAAAACATTTTTACATATGTAAAATCCACAGTAAGTGATTCTGATATTAATTTCAAATGATTCTTAACTAAACATAAAGCAAAGGAGTATTGTGTTCAGTTTTGGAGGCCGTATCTTGCGAAGGATGTTAAAAAAATGGAAGCGGTGCAAAGAAAAGCTACGAGGATGGTATGGGATTTACATTCCAAGACGTATGAAGAGAGGCTTGCTGACCTGAACATGTACACCCTGGAGGAAAGGAGGAACAGGGGTGATATGATACAGACGTTCAAATATTTGAAAGGTATTAATCCGCAAATGAATCTTTTCCGGAGATGGGAAGGCGGTAGAACGAGAGGACATGAAATGAGATTGAAGGGGGGCAGACTCAGGAAAGATGTCAGGAAGTATTTCTTCACAGAGAGGGTGGTGGACGCTTGGAATGCCCTCCCGCGGGAGGTGGTGGAGATGAAAACGGTAACGGAGTTCAAAAATGCGTGGGATATGCATAGAGGAATCTTGTGCAGAAGGAATGGATCCTCAGAAGCTTAGCTGAAATTGGGTGGCGGAGCAGTTGGGGGGAAGAGGGGGGTGGTGGTTGGGAGGCGAGGATAGGGGAGGGCAGACTTATACGGTCTGTACCAGAGCCGGTGATGGGAGGTGGGACTGGTGGTTGGGAGGCGGGAAATACTGCTGGGCAGACTTATATGGTCTGTGCCCTGAAAAGGACAGGTACAAATTCAAGGTAACGTATACACATATGAGTTTGTCATGGGCAGACTGGATGGACCATGCAGGTCTTTTTCTGCCGTCATCTACTATGTTACTATGTAAGTCTCCATTGACAAATGAACATTCCAAATTAACTTAGTCACTATGACACTGTACAGTTGAAGTATAGATCAGCTGCTCAACATAACTCCAAAAAGTCTCCAACGTGACTTATTTTTTTTTTTTGCCCAATAGGGTCTGCCTCAGTGAAAAATGAGACTCAATATAGCTCTTATTTCTATGCTTTAAAGACTTAAAAAAAAAAAAACCCAAACAAAAATATTGGAAAACTTCAGAATAAATTCAGAAAGATATCCTATATAATAATTCTCACCTCCAACATGATGTGCCTGGGACCGTGCCTGCCGGAAGTGGTCTGCTAGGCAGGCACGCACTGACAGACAATTTGGCAAAGCAAAACAATCTGAGTGCTGGCCATTAGGACACAGGGTTGATAGGAGAGTTTTAAAAGACTGAAGGAACTGAAAGTGTTAAATGGGGGGGGAGGGGGGAGTTCTGAACGACTGAAAGACATGAACATTTGGGAAAGGAAAACAATCTGAATGCTGGCCATTAGGACACAGGGTAGATAGGAGAGTTTTAAAAGACTGAAGGAAACGAAAGTGTTAAACTGGAGAAGGGGGGGGGGGGGGGGGAGTTGTGAACGACTGAAAGACATGCAAATTTGGGACAGGAAAACAATCTCAATGCTGGCCATTAGCACCCAGGGTACATAGCAGAGTTTTAAAAGACTGAAGAAACCGAAAGTGTTGGTGGGGGGGGGGGGGGGGGAGCAAGTTCTGAATGAATGAATGAAAGAAATGAAAATTTACGAGAGGAACACAATCTGAATGCCGGGCATTTGGACACAGGGTAGATAGGACACTTAAAAAAAAAAATGAAGGACGTGAAAGTGTCACATCTTGGGGGAGGGGTGAGGAGGAAAGCAGTGGGGTATCCGGATACTGGGCGTTAGGGCCACGGGGGTACATAGACTTTTGAAAGCCTTAAGGAACCCAAAGTGTGGGAAGGAGGAGGAAAAGGAGGGGAGGGAACGGGGTGAGGGGCATTAGGAACAGGGGAGGGGGCCCTGCCACACACTCTCATTCTCACACACACACTGTCACACAGACAGTCTCACTCTGTCACACACCCGCACATTCACTCTGGCTCTCTCTCTCAAACATACACACTCCCAGGAAAACCTTGCTAGCACCCGTTTCATTCGTTCCAGAAATGGGCCTTTTTACTAGTTTAAATGTATTTAAAAAATAGAAGAAATGATAACAATGCATCTCCATTCCAATAATCCCACCTGCTGTCAGGATATGTCCTTCCTGACAGCCTTGCAGACCTAGACCTTTGTTAGCAAGTACACTTTCCAACTCATTTCAGAGGATCACTCTAGATTTGGTCCTTTCCCATTTCTCTGATGCTTTTGCCCTCTCTGCTTTTCCTCTCTTTCAATTCCATGGACTGATCACTTTTAAATATCCTTCTCTCTCTTTACCCTGAACCTTATCCTTCTTTCTCCAATTCCCACATACCCGTACCACCTTTTTCATTCACCATCTCCTCAACTCAACTGATCTGTACACCCAAGACAGCCCTAGTATCAAGGAGATTTTCATTGTCTTCACACAAATCAGGAACCACTGCAGAGCTACAACATTTGACACTTCATCATTCTTATCGATCTTTACTTAAAAAACAAAGACGTCTCTACTGATCCAAGCTTATCAACAATTCTTCTAACCCTCTTTTCCACTTTGTGCAACCTCACAACCACTTCTGGAAATAGTCCTGTACTGACCTCCTCTGAGTTGGTTGCTCATTTTTGTTCCAAAGTTACTGCACTTAGAGCTCCATTCCTGCTCTTGTTTGCTAACACTAGCATCTCACCTGTTATGCCATCCTCACCTCCTTTCTCTATTTTTCCAACCTTTTTTTGATTTTCCCCACTGAGCTGGCTGCTATTCATCCTGTCTGGAATGTATTTAATTGTCCTTCCCTCATTTCTTTCATAAGAACTTTTTTGGCTAGCAAAAAGACTAATTGCTGTCTGTATTCCATGCCCTCCTCTTGCTCATGGCTTGTTCCCATTTCTGTCTGTTGTCAACTCTAGTCTTCCCTTAGGTATCATTCCTCCCAAATTAAACTGCCATTGTCAGACGAATCTTGAAGAATTCTAAACTTGACCATTTGTCACCAGCAAATTACAGACCAGTATCAAACCTTCCAATTCATTGCCAAAGTCTTAGAAAAGGTTTAAACATGTTGCAGCAATAGACTGGTATGGATGCAGGATGTTGGAAGATTTCAATCAGGCTTTAGGCCGGGCCATAGCATGGATACCCTTGTCACATATCTTAGTAATGAGTTTCATGCTTTCTTTGAGAGAGGGAGAGCAGCACTTGTTGTATCATTGGATCTCACAGCTGCATTTGACCTCATAGATCATAAGGTTCTAATATTCAGGCTTCAGTATGGGGACTGCCCTTAAATGATTCACCTCATTTCTTGTGGATTGCTTTTTTTTCTGTTCAGTCATCCTCATCTGTTTCTCCCATGAGAGAAACCCAATTAGTAGCAACAATTAGTAGCAACATTCCATGTTACCAGTCCCAGGGCAAGCAGTGGCTTCCCACAATGCCCATCTCAATAACAGACTATGAACTTTTCCTCCAGGAACCTTTTAAAAACCCAGATACGTTAACTGCTGTTACCACATTCTCCGGCAGTGAGTTTCAGAGCTTCACTCTTCTTTGAGTGAAAAAATATTTCCTCCTCTTTGTTTTAAAAGTATTTCCATGTAATTTTATTGAGTGTCCCCTGGTCTTTGTACTTTTTGAAACAGTGAAAAATTGATTCACTTCCACCCATTCTACACCACTCAGGAGTGGAGGAGTGGCCTAGTGGTTAGGGTGGTGGACTCTGGTCCTGGCGAAATGGGGACCTGAGTTCGATTCCCACTTCAGGCACAGGCAGCTCCTTGTGACTCTGGGCAAATCACTTAACCCTCCATTGCCCCAGGTACAAATAAATACCTGTATATGTAAGCCGCATTGAGCCTGCCATAAGTAGGAAAGCGCGGGTACAAATGTAACAAAAATAAAAATAAAAAAAATATACCTTAATCAGCCGTCTCTTTTCCAGACTGAAGAGCCCCAACCTCTTTAGCCTTTCCTCATACAGGAGGAGTTCCATTTCCTTTATCATTTTGGTTTCCCTTCTTTGAACCTTTTCTAATTCCACTATATATTTTTTGAATTACGACGACCAGAATTGAATGCAATACTGAAGGTGAAGTCGCACCATGGAGCGATACAGAGCCATAATAATAATATTGGTGTTATTTTGCATCCTTTTCCTAATAATTCCTGGCATCCTTTGTTCTTTTTTGGCTGCTGCCACACACTGGTCAGAAGATTTCAGAGTATTGTCCACAATGACACCTAGATCTTTTTCTTGAGTGCTAACTTCTAAGGTACACCCTAGCATCAGGTAACTATATAATTTGGATTAGTCTTCCCAATGTGCATCACTGTGCATTTGACAACATTACATTTCATCTGCCATTTGGATGCCCAGTCTTCCAGTTTCCTTAAGTCTTCACAATCCACATGTGATTTTACAACTTTTAATAGTTTTGTGTCATCTGCAAATTTAATCACCTCACTCGTCTTTCCATTCTCCGAGGACAAGCAGGCTGCTTGTTCTCACTATTAGGGTGACGTCCACGGCAGCCCCTTCCATCGGAGATCTTCTCTAGCAAAGACGTTTGCTAGTCCTCGCATGCGCACGCACACCGCGCATGCGCGACTGTCTTCCCGCCCGAACATGCTCGTTTTCGTCAGTCTTCTTTTTTCCGCGGCTCGGGACGGCTGTGTTTTTTCGTCGTTCTGTGCTCTGAGGAGACCCTTGCGCTTTTTGCCGTTTTCTTCCGTTCGGAAGTCTTCTTTTCTACTTAAAAGTTAATCGCTTTGGTTAAAAAAAAAAGAACCTTATTTTCCAGCTTTTTTCCCGTCAAGTTTCCTTTCGCTTTCGAAAATGGCCCTTTTGGCCACCCATACGGGTTTTTCCCTATTTTTTGGTGCCATTGCCATCATCGCGGATTTTGACTTTGCCTGCGTGATTTTTCCCCCCGTGTTATCGAAGCCTCCCAGCGGCTTCAAAAACTGCACTCAGTGCAACCGGGTTATCTCGCTCACTGATAGGCACGCTTCGTGCCTTCAGTATCTGGGGGCTGGGCACCGTCCTCAGGCCTGTAATCTCTATTTTCTGTTGAAGAAGAGAACTCAGGTGGCAAGATTGGCCCAGTGGAACGTCTTGTTCAGGGCCTCGCCTGGTGTTTCGACGGTCACAGTATCGAGGTCATTGGCCGGTGCATCGACGTCTGCGGTACCGAGGTCATCGACCGGTGCTTCAGCGTCTACGGTACCGGGATCATCGTTGGTACTGATGTCGTTGGAGGGTGCCTCTTCGTCAGGAGTGCAGGTGAGGGCTGTCCATTCCTCTGCTGGTGGCGGTGAGCCCTCGAGTAGGTCTCCGCCTGCCTCGAGAGCTCCTGTGGTACAGCCCCCCCGGGATCGACCTTCTTCGGACCCGGCCCCGAGGAAGAGACGTTTGGATTCGATGACGTCCTCGTCGGTACTGGGAGGTTCCGGTGACATGCTTCGTGCGAAGGCAAAGAAGCATTGGCACTGGTCACTTTCTCGACATGGTACTGGGAGCTTTGGGTCGCCGAGGGATTCGGCACCCACTAGGCATCGACGCCGGGAGGACCACTCACCCTCCATTCAGGAGGTGTCGATGCGCTCTACCTTGGACAGCCCAGTACCGCCTCCGCGCCCCAGACAGATTCCGAGTTCGTCGCCTGTACTGGATTCCCTGCCTTCCTCGACAGCCGCTCTAAGCGAGAGCCTCCGGGCCATCCTTCCAGGGATCCTGGAGGAGCTGTTGCGCCCTTCTCCGGTACCGGGGGTGCTTGCGCTGCCGGTGCCGTCGAGTGAGGCGACGGCTGGCCCCTTGCCTGTCGTGAGGTCTCCGATACTGGTACCGCTTGCGGTGCCTGCGTCAGCTGCCTCCCAGGCAGACTCCCCAACGACATCGATGGAGGGAACTTCATCGCCACCGATTTGGGAGTCTTCTTCTCGATGTACCCACCGTGGCCATGTGTCTACGGAGTCAAGGCGGGCATGGCTTCGGACTGAAGTTCATGAACTAGTGTCCGACACCGATGGTGAGGCCTCGTGGGAGGCAGAGGAAGACATCAGATATTTCTCAGATGAGGAGTCTGACGGTCTTCCTTCTGATCCCACTCCCTCCCCTGAAAGACAGCTTTCTCCTCTCGAGAGTCTGTCTTTCGCTGCCTTTGTCCAGGAAATGTCTACGGCCATTCCCTTCCCTGTGGTTACGGAGGATGAGCCAAGGGCTGAGATGTTTGAGCTTTTGGACAATCCTTCGCCACCTAAGGAATCGTCCACAGTACCCATGCATCATGTCTTCAAAAAGACATTACTGGCGAACTGGGCGAAGCCGCTAACTAATCCCCACATTCCCAAGAAGATTGAATCCCAGTATCGGATCCATGGGGACTCGGAGTTGATGCGGACTCGGTTGCCTCACGACTCTGGTGTGGTGGATCTGGCCCTTAAGAAGGTCAAGAGTTCTAGGGAGTATGCTTCGGCGCCCCCAGGCAAAGACTCTAGAACCTTGGATTCTTTTGGAAGGAAGGCCTACCATTCTTCAATGCTCATTGCCAAAATCCAATCTTACCAGCTCTACACGAGCATTCATATGCGGAACAATGTGCGGCAGTTGGCGGACTTGATGGACAAACTCCCTTCTGAGCAAGCCAAGCCTTTTCAGCAGGTGGTCAGGCAGCTGAAGGCGTGTCGTAAATTCCTGGCCAGGGGTGTTTACAATACTTTTGATGTCACGTCCAGGGCCGCTGCTCAAGGTGTGGTGATGCGCAGACTCTCATGGCTGCATGCCTCTAACCTGGAGAATAGGCTCCAGCAGCGGATAGCGGATGCTCCTTGCCGGGGGGGATAACATTTTTGGAGAAAAGGTCGAACAGGTGGTAGAGCAGCTCCACCAGCGGGACACCGCTTTCGACAAATTCTCCCGCTGGATGCCTTCAGCATGACTGTACACTTGTCCTTTAGATTGTAAGCTCTTTGAGCAGGGACTGTCCTTCTATGTTAAATTGTACAGCGTAACCCTAGTTGCGCTTTAGAAATGTCAAGTAGTAGTACTAGTAGTAGTACCTCCACTGGTAGACGTTTTTATGGGGGAAGGAGGACTGTTACCTATTCTTCTAATAAGCATAGGTACAATCCTCCCTCTCGCCAGCCTGCTGCCCAGGCCAAACCCCAGCGCGCTCGTTCTTGTCAACAGCGTGCGCCTCCACAGGCCCCTGCAGCTCCCCAGCAAAAGCGAGGGACGGGCTATTGACTGGCTCCAGCAGAGCATAGCCACAATCACAGTGTTCATGCCGGATGATCTACTGGCCGAGGGGGAGGTTAAAATCTTTTCACCAAAGGTGGCCTCTCATAGCCTCCAACCAGTGGGTTCTCCAAATAGTCCGGCTAGGATACTCCCTCAATTTGGTCACAAAGCCTCCAAATTGCCCACCGGGAGCTCAGTCCTTTAGCTTCCAGCACAAGCAGGTACTTGCAGAGGAACTCTCCGCCCTTCTCAGCGCCAATGCGGTCGAGCCCGTGCCACCGGGGCAAGAAGGGCTGGGATTCTATTCCAGGTACTTCCTTGTGGAAAAGAAAACAGGGGGGATGCGTCCCATCCTAGACCTAAGGACCCTGAACAAATATCTGGTCCGAGAAACGTTCAGGATGCTTTTCCTGGGCACCCTTCTTCCCATGATTCAGGAAAATGATTGGCTATGCTCTCTGGACTTAAAGGATGCTTACACGCATATTCCGATACTGCCAGCTCACAGACAGTATCTTCGATTCCGGCTGGGAACACGGCACTTTCAGTATTGTGTGGTACCCTTTGGTCTCGCCTCCGCGCCCAGGGTGTTCACAAAATGCCTGGTGGTAGTGGTGACGTCTCTACGCAGATTGGGAGTGCACGTGTTCCCCTATCTCGACGATTGGCTGGTGGAGAACACCTCCGAGGCAGGAGCTCTGCAGTCCATGCAGATGACTATTTGACTCCTGGAGCTGCTAGGGTTTGTGATAAATTATCCAAAGTCCCACCTTCTTCCAGTTCAAAAACTCGAATTCATTGGAGCTCTGCTGGATTCTCAGACAGCTCGTGCCTACCTCCTGGAAGCGAGGGCCGACAATCTTCTGTCCCTTGTTTCCTGGGTACGAGCGTCTCAGCAGATCACAGCTCGGCAGATGTTGAGATTGCTCAGCCACATGGCCTTCACAGTTCATGTGACTCCCATGGCCCGTCTTCACATGAGATCAGCTCAATGGACCCTAGCTTCCCAGTGGTACCAAGCTACTGGGGATCTAGAGGATGTAGTCCAGCTGTCCACCAGTTTTCTTCAATCCCTGCAGTGGTGGACAATTCGGTCCAATTTGACTTTGGGAAGTCCCTTCCAAATTCCTCAGTCGCAAAAAGTGCTGACGACAGATGCGTCTCCTGGGATGGGGAGCTCATGTCGATGGGCTCCACACCCAAGGCAGTTGGTCCTTCCAGGAACAAGGTCTACAGATCAATCTCCTGGAGTTAAGAGTGGTCTGGAACGCTCTAAGGGCTTTCAGGGATCGGCTGTCCCATCAAATTATTCAAATTCAGACAGACAACCAGGTTGCCATGTATTACATCTACAAGCAGGGGGGCACCGGATCTCGCCCTCTGTGTCAGGAAACCGTCCAGATGTGGCTTTGGGCTCGCAGTCATGGCATGTTTCTCCAAGCCACGTATCTGGCGGGTGTAAACAACAGTCTGGCTGACAGGTTGAGCAGGATAATGCAAACTCACAAGTGGTCGCTCAATTCCAAGGTGGTGCACGAGATCTTCCAAACGTGGGGCACCCCCTTGGTGGATCTCTTTGCTACCCGAGCCAACCACAAGGTCCCTCAGTTCTGTTCCAGACTTCAGGCCCACGGCAGGCTAGCGTCGGATGCCTTTCTCCTGGATTGGGGGGAAGGCCTCCTGTATGCTCATCCTCCCATACCTTTGGTGGGGAAGACTTTACTGAAACTCAGGCAAGACCGGGGCACGATGATTCTGATTGCTCCTTTCTGGCCGCGTCAGATCTGGTTTCCTCTCCTTCTGGAGTTGTCCTCCGAAGAACCGTGGAGATTGGAGTGTTTTCCGACCCTCATTACTCAGAACGAGGGGGTGCTTCTGCATCCCAACCTCCGGTCCCTGGCTCTCACGGCCTGGATGTTGAGAGCGTAGATTTTGCCTCCTTGGGGCTCTCTGAGGGTGTCTCCCGGGTCTTGCTTGCTTCCAGGAAAGATTCCACTAAAAAGAGTTACTTCTTTCTATGGTGGAGGTTTGCCGTCTGGTGTGACAGCAAGGCCCTAGATCCTCGCTCTTGTCCTACACAGACCCTGCTTGAGTACCTTCTGCACTTGTCTGAGTCTGGCCTTAAAACCAACTCTGTAAGAGTTCATCTTAGTGCGATTAGTGCATACCATTACCGTGTGGAAGGCAAGCCGATCTCGGGACAGCCTTTAGTTGTTCGCTTCATGAGAGGTTTGCTTTTGTCAAAGCCCCCCATCAAACCTCCTACAGTGTCATGGGATCTCAATGTCGTTCTCACCCAGCTGATGAAACCTCCTTTCGAGCCACTGAATTCCTGCCATTTGAAGTACTTGACCTGGAAGGTCATTTTCTTGGTGGCAGTTTCTTCAGCTCGCAGAGTCAGTGAGCTTCAAGCCTTGGTAGCTCATCCTCCTTATACTAAGTTTCATCATAACAGAGTAGTCCTTCGCACTCACCCTAAGTTCTTGCCGAAGGTGGTGTCGGAGTTCCATCTGAACCAGTCATTCGTCTTGCCAACATTCTTTCCTCGTCCTCATACCCGCCCTGCTGAACGCCAGCTGCACACATTGGACTGCAAGAGAGCATTGGCCTTCTATCTGGAGCGGACACAGCCCCACAGACAGTCCGCCCAATTGTTTGTTTCTTTTGATCCCAACAGAAGGGGAGTGGCTGTCGGGAAACGCACCATATCCAATTGGCTAGCAGATTGCAGTTCCTTCACTTACGCCCAGGCTGGGCTGACTCTTGAGGGTCATGTCACGGCTCATAGTGTTAGAGCCATGGCGGCGTCAGTGGCCCACTTGAAGTCGGCCACTATTGAAGAGATTTGCAAGGCTGCGACGTGGTCTTCAGTCCACACATTCACATCTCATTACTGCCAACAGCAGGATACCCGACGCGACAGTCGGTTCGGGCAGTCGGTGCTGCAGAATCTGTTCGGGGTTTAGAATCCAACTCCACCCCCCTAGGGCCCATTTTATTCTGTTCCAGGCTGCACTCTTGGTTAGTTGGATAAGTTTAGGTCAATCTCAGTTATGTCCTCGCCATTGCGAGGCCCAATTGACCATGTTTGTTGTTTTGAGTGAGCCTGGGGGCTAGGGATACCCCAGTAGTGAGAACAAGCAGCCTGCTTGTCCTCGGAGAAAGCGAAAGCTACATACCTGTAGAAGGTATTCTCCGAGGACAGCAGGCTGATTGTTCTCACTAACCCGCCCGCCTCCCCTTTGGAGTTGTGTCTTCCCTTGTCTTTGTCTTGCTATTTACTGGACTGACGAACATGAGCGCGTTCGGGCAGGAAGATGGTTGCGCATGCATGGTGTGCGTGCACACGCGAGGACTAGCAAACGTCTTTGCTAGAGAAGATCTCTGATGGAAGGGGCTGCCGCGGACGTCACCCCAGTAGTGAGAACAATCAGCCTGCTGTCCTTGGAGAATACCTTCTACAGGTATGTACCTTTCGCTTTTTCCAGACACAGGCAAACTTTGAAAGAGGAGATTTGATGATTAAGAAACAGATTTCCCAGAAATTTAAGGTGGAAATTCTATAAATTGGCACCGTAAAGTAGGCACCACAAAAAAGCCGCACTTAGTGCCAGTTCTATAATGGCACTTAGGTGCACCTAAACCATTATAGAAGACAGGCCTAAGGTGGCATTGGTGCACCAAAATTTAGGCATGGCCACTTATGTCAGCTCATGGTAGGCATAAACGGGAATACCTTAATCTGCCATGCCACATGTGCAACTCATGTTATTCTGTAAGTTGCTTTCATTGGTAGGTGAAATGCCCATGGCGCACTCATGCTCCACCCATGTTAACGCCCTCATGCAGATGCACACTCAGACATTTAAGTGCACTTTTTATAGAATAGTGCCTAACATGTGTAACTACCAATTATTGGTGTGTAAGTGCTTCTATTATATAAATATGTACACATTATTGCTGCCTGAATTTAGGTGCATCTTATAGACTTGCCCTTTTAGTACAGCACTGGTTAGTCTGTATGGGCATAAAAAAGTTGTAGATCATATGCATATAGCCTATAGCTAACATTTTAACAGTTTAGTAGTTTACAGTTGGTAAACATATACAGTATATGTTAAAATTGAAGATAAGGCAGAACCCTGTGGAATTTCTAATGATATATCTATCTAGGTAGAGCAATCTGAATCTTGCTATACTCTAAATTCTCTATATGGTAAAAAGATCTAAACCAACCAAGGATGCTACCTGTAATGTCAAAATGTCAATCTTTCCAGTAAAATGTCATGATTAATTGTATTAAAATTTACAGTTAAAATCTAATGTAATCATAAGGCACTCAGTTCCATGATAAAATTCTGCCCTGATGATATCGGTCTTTGATACAAACAGCGTCTCGGTGTGTCCTGGGCAAACATTGAATTGTTTTCGAGAAGATGGTATATACAGTGCACTCCATTTAAGTGCACGTCGGATAAGCGCATGCTCTGTTTAACAGCATGCCGTACTTGGTCCCATTTTTGATGCCATCAATTTCTATGGCGACAAACTTCGGTTTAGCGCACCACTGATAAGTGCAAGATTCGCTTATATGCATGGTTTAAGACTGCTCCTCTGCAGGAAAGACTCCGCATAAGCGTGCGCACAGAACATGGAAGCCGATTGGCACGTGACAACCAACGAGATTTCAAATTTACCGCCCCTTTAACTGCCACAGGCAGAATAAGTGAAAGAATGTTGTTAGAGTGTACACTGGGGTTGTCGTTGTCGCACAACTGTAAGGCTTTAACACTGGCTGAAAGAATAGAAGTTCTTAAAAAATTAGAAAACAAGCAAAGTCAAGCATCTATTGTTTTATTTGGTTCACTTGTATCCCACATTTTCCCAGCTTATGTTAAATAATATGGTGTCAATCCTATTCAAATTTCACGTATCTTGAAGCAGAAAGACCAGCTTTTGGAAGACTGGCAAAACAATACAAATCCACACCGGAAACGAAAATGGGCGGGAAAAGCTGAGGAGGTAGAAGATGCTCTTCTTCTGTGGTTTTCTCAAGTCAGGCGCAGACAGTTTCCTGTCAGTGGTCCACTGCTTATGGAGAAAGTTAATCAGCTAGCTTGAAAGTCTTGGACTAATTGAATTCAGAGCTGCTGTTGGATGGTTGGAAAGATGGAGGGAGAGGAACAACATAAAATTCAAGAAACAGCATGGTGAAAAACAAGACGCTGATGACTTTGGTGCTGAAAATTGGGTTGTTTCAGTTCTTCCTACCATCTTGAACGAGTTTTGCACCTCGTGACATTTTCAGTGCTGACGAAAACGGTCTCTACTGGCGAGCGATTCCTGATGGAACACTTGCTTTCAAACAAGCCGAAACTACAGGAAGTAAAACGTCGAAGGATCGACTGACGATCCTCTTTTGCTGCAATATGGATGGGAGTGAGAAGTTGCTTCAAGAATGTTAAGTGACTTCCTGTGTCATATGAGGCTAACGCAAATTCATGGATGACTGGGGAAATTTGGAAGCAGTGGCTAAAGAAGTTAGACACTAGAATGCTGGCACAAAAGCGTCAGATTTTGTTGCTTTGTGATAATTGTGCTGCGCACAGTGATGATGTCAGGCTGTCTAACGTCAAGGTGGTCTTCCTGCCACCAAACACTACCTCTCTGATCCAACCTATGGATCAGGGCATAATAGCCAATTTCAAACAACATTATCGTGCTCTTGTGCTATGTCGTCTGATGAGCATTATGGATGACCAGACTGGCAAGGATAAACGTGCTGTTGAACTGGCTCGTAATCTATCACTGTTGGATTCCCTACATGTGCAGAAAGAAGCCTGGAATTATGTTACACAGGCAACCATTGTGAACTGCTACAAGCGGGCAAGCTTTGTTAGGGATGTGGAGAGGGATGAAACAGATGCAGCTGTTGCAAAATGCGTCAGATGAACAGGCTATTGACATCCCAGCCTGTGTTACTGAAGAGGAGTTTTCGTCACTTTGTAGCTGTTGATTATGATCTACAAACAGCTGACGACAGCACTGATGTCGAGATATGTGCCTACACGTAGGCAACGGCTGATGATGAAACAGATGATGAAATGAGCAGCGAGGCACATGCTGACAAAATTCAACAACCTCCTATCACTTTTGCAAGAGCGCTGGAGAGTCTCAACACTGTGCGGGCCTATCTGGAGGCCACTGGATGTCAGTGCTATGACAGTTTTTACCATCTGGCAGATGTCTATGGAACTTACAGACACAAGAGTGTACAGAGGACTATGACTGATTACTTCAAGTAAGCCTAACGTTAGTTAATGGAGGCTGTATACTGTACGTATAATAAACATGTACTGTACATATGTTTATCAGATGTCAAGCTTCTTTGTGTCACAACGGTTAATTGCATGCTCCGGTTAACTGCATGTATTTCTTTGGTCCCAGACCCTTGCACTTAAGCAGACTGCACTGTATTTTATAAATAAATAAGGAAACATACAGTTTAAGCAGGGCTTCTTAAATGTTTAGTCTCAACTGTACATATATAATAAATGCACTTTATTTGTAATCTCCCTAGGTGTGTATCTAGAGATCTAATTTTAAATTACATTTCTATTTTTCTTCACAGTTGCTGTGATTGGCTTGTAAATCTTTGCCGAAGAAAGAAAGAGCTTAAAGCACGCACAGTGTGGTTGGGATATCCAGAGAAGTGTGAAGAAACATATCCACGGAATGCTATAAAGAATCAAAAATACAATGTCTTCACATTTATTCCTGGTGTAAGCAGTTTTTATGTATGGTAATTTATTTTGTTTCACTTTTTATGGAAAAAGAGAATACTTGTCAAAAAGTGCTTTTATTCTAGATAGTTTGCATCTTTCGCTAGTACACAAGACTTTAAAAAGTTTTGTAGTTAAAAAAAGTTATTTTACAAACTGTTTCAAAATTTTTTGTTATAAGATTACATTGTTCTGTACACCTTGAAGAGTTATGCAATTATGCACCTTCAGAATTTTACACATTTAATGAACCATCAAATAATTTTCCAAAGCCAGCAGAAGGGAGAGCCTGGACAGCTGTCCACTGATTGAACAGGAGCTATCTTCCTGCACCATGGGTCCCTTAAATCATGAACTAAGCAGTGCCCACTCTGAAAAAGCCATGTGATGCAGAAAGATGACTGTGCTGGGAGTGAGTATGCTGGCATGGGTAAATGGGAGGGACAGGAGAACTGTAGAAGAGGAGCAGGGGGATAGTTTGGCAGGAGAGATTGTGGGAGGGAGAAACAGGTGGGGAAAGGGTTTATTGGAGGAGGCCGAGGTAAAGAGACCATGCCAGGTGAGGAGGGTGAACTGAGGGGCAGAGTGTTGGGGGAGGGCTGAACTGGGAGAGGGAGAGAAATAATGTTGATAGAGGATGAGAGGAGAAGAGCATACACAGGGGATAGGCAACAAGGTTTTAAAATACACATGCAAATGTTATACAAAAAAATCACTATCCAGCTAGACCAGTCCGTACTTATGGGTTGTGCCTTGCTGAGAAAAGCAAACTTTCACAGTGCTCATGTACTGTAAAGAAGAGTGGTGCGGCTGGATGTCTTTTAGTATTTTCGATCTCCAGTTGATGATGAAACGTGATGGGTTCTTGTGGCTCAATCAGGTTTTGAGAGTTAGACTGTATTTTTGCTTGGTTGGTGGAGGGTAGTGTGAGGATTCAGCATGGGGCAGGAGCCTGGTGAAGACCTTTATTTCTCCTCAGGCTTTTACCTTCTGTGGTGGGCTGGTTGGGTACTTGGCCATGAAGGTGGAGTCCTTCAGCATCATTTGTACATCTCTTCTCAGGAGGGAAAATCTCATGGACCAGGTAGGATGCATTTTTGCTGTCTCATTGGTGGGAGTTGATTTTGTTAAAAAAAAGAACAAAAACAAAACAACAGCAACAACAAAAAAACAAACAAATGCACAAACATACTGACTAATTTGCTGCTCAGCTGCTGGTGAGACGTTGCTGTGAGAGTTGAGGCAGCACTAGAGGAAGGGCAAGCCCTGAGCAAGAGGGAGACCAGGAGTCACAGTGGATACTGGGTCTGTAGTCAGAGTTCCTCATTCAGCTCATTTTGTCCATTGTTTGATAGGGACTGCGCCGATTTTTCATTTTTGGGATGGAAACTGAAAGCTTATTCTGCAATTGTGATTGATTGGATTGGATTTCCCACTGGTTGCTGAAATTGTCAGAACATCGGCCATCTTGAAGCAGCCATGTGAAAAAGTGTGTGTGTGTGGGGGGGTTGCCAGTTTCAGTAGGGGGTATTCCAGCAGTCGAGAGTCCTCCTTCCTTGGTGGTGGAGGGGGAGCTGTGGAACCTTTAGGGCATGTTAGCCTGAGGGAACTTGAAGGCTTAGGAACTATTTTCTCACTGGACTTTGTCAAGGTTCTGTTTCTGGCCTTCTCTAAAGGGGCCTGGTTCTGTTTCCTCTACAGCCTTAGTAATCCCTACTCATGGAGTGTCTGTTTGACATCTGCCCAGGGGTTAGTGTTTCTAACCAAGGAGAGGCCTGAGAAGATGTGGTGTTTGTCCAAATTAATTCTAGTGAAATTGCAACCAATGACTTGTATTACATCCAGGTTTTGAGGCAGATGGCAATAGATTTAGTCCCTTGGGCCAGAGCTCACATGCATCCATTGCAGACCTTGCCGTTGACTCAGTTGTCTCTCCCATTTCAGGATTATGCACAGTGACTCCTGCTCCCATTGTGGGCCTGCAGGTGTCTGCAGTGGTGACTGAGATGAGGAATAGACTTGGTACTCCCCATCTGGATTATGGTTATGGATGCTAGCCTGCTCTGCTGGGGGGGGGGGTGAGGGGGCACTCATCTGGGACAAGTGGTCTAGGGTTGATGAAACAGCATCACTCGGAAGAAGGAAAGGTGAGTAGTGGAGTGCCTCAAGGATTGGTGCTGGGGTTAATTCTGTTCAATATATTTGTGAGTAACACTGCCAAAGGGTTAAAAGGTAAAGTTTGCCTTTTTGTTGATGATGCCAAGATTTGTAATAGAGTGGACACCTCGGAGGGATTGGAAAACATGAAAAAGGATCTATAAAAGTTGAATGGTTAAAGAACTGCAGTGTGATGTGTTTGGGGAGTAGAAATCCAATGGAGCCTTATGTCCTAGGAGGTGAGAGGCTGATATGCACAGACAGGAAGAGGGACTTTGGGCTGATGATGTCCAAGGATCTTAAAGTAACAAACCAGCATGTCAAGGTGATGGCTGTAGCCAGA
This sequence comes from Microcaecilia unicolor, assembly GCF_901765095.1. NCBI lineage: Eukaryota > Metazoa > Chordata > Amphibia > Gymnophiona > Siphonopidae > Microcaecilia > Microcaecilia unicolor. Next base: position 424,844,684 of record NC_044031.1, read on the forward strand.
AGGATGCTAGGCTGCATGGAGAGAGGCATAACCAGCAGAAGAAAGTAGGTGTTGATGCCCTTGTACATGTTGTTGATGAGGGCTCACCTGGAGTATGCCATACTTTGTATTATTTGAATATTTTTACTGCTCTGATTGTGTTTTGCTTATGTTTGATTTATTCTTACCGTACACTGCCTTCAGTGAATTCCTTCAAAAAGGTGGTAAGTAAATCAATAAATCATGACCCCAGTTACTAGTCAGGCATGGAACCGTAAGTTCAGCTGTCTATTTAGGACCAAGTCAGCAGAGTGTGGGTGTGAGCAGTGCTGGGTTGGATCCTTTAGGTGGGTGCTAGGCGTTTCGTGACACAAGTGTTCTTGCATGGCACCGCAGTTCAGAATTAGTGTAAATTTCTGAGTAGACATGACCCTTCCAGCATGCAACTGTCTCCTCAATCCCTTGAGAATGGATGCAAAAAAAAGCTCTCCCATTTTTTTTGTTGAGAGCTTACTCTTTAGTGTTTTTTTTTTACCTTATTTTTTGTGAAGCATGGCAGAGACCGAGTAGGTGTTTTGGCCATGGCATCAATGTGGCCGGACTTTGCCACATAGGAGAGGCGAATCATCTGTTTAGGCTCAGATCATGACAAATATGAAGACATGCACTGCAAAAGAATATCTCCATGAATCTGAAACATCACTTTGGTTGCTTATGTGGCCCTTATAAGGCAGAAAGAGTGGCTTCTGCTTGCACAGAAAGAAGCAAACAGTTTCTGCCCAGAGAATAGCCTCTATGCATTCAAGTAGTTCCTCCCTTGTTTAGTGCCTTTAAAAGTTCGGCTTTGAGGAGTCTTGTTTGAGATGTCTTGATCTAAAGTCTTTTACCCAGTCCCATAAGTCTGATCATATGGAAATTACCAAGTCACACTGTACAGCAGTGGACAAACATTTGTGAAAAAGCATTCAACTAAAGTCATTCTTTGATAAATCATTTCCCTTTCTTTCAGTGAAACTTTAGAATTCTTTGCCATATTTGGTGCGCTTAAATGCTGATTACTTGTTCTTTCAGAAAGTCTTAACATTTTAATTTTTTTTACTGAATCTTTTAACTGGTGATTATTTTAACTGTAATTCTTGAAGTTATGTTTTAGCTCTTGCTTTGTTACCCATATTTAACTTAGAGATTAGGTGGGATATAAGTGCACATATAACATAGCATAACATAACAAACAGTGTTATATCAGTGCAGATTACAACTGGAGCACTACATCTAAGTGCAAGCAGACACAAAACAGAACAATGAATGGGTAATAGCAGCATGAAACTACCTCCCCCCCCCCCCACCACCAATAACAAACAAATTAAATAACATATTCCACAAGCTTTAGGGAACATTGTTCCACCCCGTGATATATTTCTGGTGTAACATCACAGCCTACATTATTCGTTAGATGAGTAAGCACAGCCCAGTATAGGAGACTATATTCATTCGGGGATAGCTAGCTCTTTTCTTATATGACAATAGGCTCAGCATTAGTATTACATTAGGCTTCACCAAAGAGAGAGAGATGATAACCAAAACAGGCTACCCTGCTCAACCCCATCAGTCTTCCTTTTTTTTTAAACTGACCTCTCTGCACACTACCAGTTCATTTTCAAGCCTGCACCTTGCCCTACATTTTGGAAGTTAAACATGTTTTTTTTATTTTTTTTTGGGGGGGGTGGGGGGAAGGGAAGGGGATTGACAAAGCATAACAGGGGGTGCCTGGGTTCTCAGCGTTGTCAAGTTTGGATGTCACCTCAGGTTCTTGGTCATTTTTTACCTAAAAGATAACTTTCTTGGTTTCACTTATCTCAGACCCCTATCCTCTGCAAATACTAAACATTCTCGTGGTACCAGTGTTACAGGCTCCTGTTCCTCCTGTAGTGCTTGTGGCTGTGGTGGTGGGTGCTGCAGCTCTGGCTCCCAGTTTTTTCAGCAGATAGGGCCTGGGAATCCCTGCCAACTATGGTATAGTTTCATAACAGTGCAGTTTGGTTGTGGGGCTTGAACCAAAAGTGGAAGAGTCCAGGCCCTTAAGGGATTGAAATGGATGTTTCATGTCTGCTTCATTGGTTCATACCAGACTGAAATAAACATGATCTTAGGAGACTAGGGTGAGGGGGTTTACACTAGAGACATTAAATAGAATTTTATATACAAGAGCAAACATTTTGGTGGTAAATATGTTCAAGAATAGGGGGTCTTGATATTAGCCTGGGGTGAGGACAGAGTTGACCATTATGTAAGGAGATATTCCTTCATAAAAATTAGTGATGGATACGTACCATCTAGCCAAAATGGAATCTGAATTAAAAAAAATATATATTGCCATGAGACTGGCGCAAGGTTCTTCCCAGAAAAAACTGAAGTTAGAGTTGAAGATCAAGCATTGTCTGTTCTATTGATTTCCTAACCGTTTTCTCATAGATTCAGAACAGAATAAAAGCCTTAGTAAATTAGGTCATTAAGACTTCCCTCACTTTATACGTATCTGTCTCTTTTTCTTTATTTAAAAGTAAAGTAAAATTCTTAATTTCAAGCTCTTAGATGCAGTCTGATTTGATTGGGAGATTTGGAGTTTTGTTTGTTCTGTCTTTTCACAACTACAAAAATAAAACTTTTTTTTTGTAGCTTAACTGGTCGTCCTTCTTGGGCTTTTAACTTCATTAGAATAGCCCTCTAGGGGGGCATGGTGCCATGAGCCCTTTATTTGTAATTACCTGGAGGCTTAATCCTCTATTTTTATAACCGCTTTTACACAGTGACAGTCCTTATCAGGGACCAAGAGACTGTGGTTCCCTTCAGAACCCAGTATGTGTTCACCTTGAATCTGTTCAGTAGGTATCACCATTGAACAATGACTGGAATACCTTCCTCCACAAGGGTCTGTTGATGTTCCCTCCCAACAGCTTCCCAAGTTCCAAATAGTCCAGGGAATTGAACCCATGTCTATGAGGCAGCATGAAGCATTACTGTTGAGCACAAGTAAATATTCTTTATGCAAACATATGCTTAAAATGCCTTTTAGTGCTAGAGACTTTATTGCAGTGAAATGTTGTGCTTGCTTCGATGCTGTAATGTTTATGTCCTTTAAATTTTAATTTAAATAATCATGCTGACTTTATATTGAGCATTGATTCCCCCCACCTCATTTGTCCAATAGTTGGCAAAAGCTGGACATCTAATATGCCTCTTTATTAAAACACACACAAACTAATGGCACCATAATTAAAAGACTGATCTTTTGTCAGGGCAATAAAATGTCAACTGTCTTTCAGGCAGATAAATATTCTCATCTTTATTGAACGAAGCTACTGTTTTCTCCCTTAGTTTAAATTATTAAATACACACAGATTGGTTAAGCAGCATACATTTTCCTAAAGGTCACAAAGTTCATTAAGTATACAGTAAGAAATTGATTGTTTTGATTAAAAATGTGTAGTACAGTTTACTAAGATTAGTGTAAATTCATGGCATCTGCACACACTAGCCATCTTTTCTAAATATTTGAATGCCTATATCTTGCTGCCAGGTTCATGGTTAAAAAAAATGCTTCCATATAGTATTTATTTGGATTTCTTTATTGCCTTTTTGAAGAAATTCACCCAAGGTGGCACACAGCAAGAGTAAGCCGAACATAGGCAATAGACAATTACGGCAGTACACATATTCAAATACACTTTATGGGATAATATGCTACTTACAAAGTCAACAAAATACACATTAAAACATCTTAATAGTATACGGTATAAGTGGAGCTGGATCATATAGACAGATAAAATAGTGTAACAGGAGTTAGACAAAATAAGGTGCTGCCAAATCATTTCTTAGTAAGATGTCTGAAAAATAGGGATGTAATATAGAGAATGTGACTGACTCTGCATTGTATAACACTCCAAGTTCATATACTGAGTAGTTGCATTCACCTTGTTCAATTAATTTCACTTTTATGTTTTTGATCTACAATGAATATGTTGCCCAAATAGTAATTGTAGTTTGTGTATACCGATGGTTGGACTTGATGTAACTTGATTCATTATGTAAATTGCTCTGGATCCCTGGAGAAGATCAGTATAGAAATATTCCTCAGGACAAATATGAGCCACTCAGATTTTCAGGATGTCCACAGTGAATATTGATGCGATTAGATATTCATACAATATAGATCATTGATTAATGTGGTATATAAGAAATGTGTTTCAAGCACTTTACATTAGATTAAGCAAACTTGAAATGGCTACTCAAAAATATAAAAGTACAGGCAGCAATCTATCAACAAGATTTCAAGTGTTTTATATCAGTTGGTGAGAGGTTGTACATATGCACGATACAGAGATCTCCTAGCTCAATGTGTTTAATCTGTGGAGGCTAGAGTGGCAGACAGAGAAGAATATGGAGGAGACATTCAGGGACATAGAACAGTCTCACTTCCAACAGCCCCAGGACACCTGGAAGTAGAGCAGCACTTCAGTTGGGCAGGGAGAGATCTTGTAGTTAGGACCTGCCCTTCAGACTATGAAATATTTTCTGGCACAGAGGATGTGTCTTAGGGGGCAGATTTTCATTGTAGTTGGTGATTTGATTATTAGGAAGGAATTAATTTATTTAACATTTAGCTCATGCCTTTTTCCAAGGCGAGTTATATTAGCAGGCTCACAATCTAAGTTTTTACCTGAGGTAATGGAAGGTTAAATGACTTGTCCAAGGTCACAAGGAGCCACAGTGAGATTTAAACCAGGCTCCCCTGGTTCTCAGCCCCACTAAGGAGGAGAGCTATATATGGTGCCTAAAAACAATTGGCGCTGAAATCAGTGCTGATTAAGTGTATTCTATAATTGGCACTTAGATTTAGGCACCAATTATAGAATATGCTTAGTTGATATATCAGCACGCATCTATTTACGCCATTGACAACCTGGTGTAAATCTCAGCGCTTAGATTGAGGCACACTGGGCCATATTCTATAACTAGGCACCTAAATTTTGGAATACCCATGAAACGCCCATTTCCCCGCCCATACCCCATTTTGCCTCTGCGCGTTAGAAATTTAATGCACATCATTACAGAATATGCTTAGCGAGTTGTATGCCTAAATTCTAATCAGTGCCAATTAGTGCTCATTATTAAGTGCTGTTATCAGCTCATTAGCTTGTTATGCCAATTAATTTATAAATGGTGTTATAGAATCCATGCCAATTTTGGCGCCTAAATGTAAGTGAACAATATAGAATCTGGGGGTAAGTAGCTACTCCACTTCATGTAGATAGGTGGCAGGTAGACAGGAGAGTCACTTAGTAATGTGCCTGCTTGGTGCAAAGGTGATTTCACTTATATATTCAATTTAGCAGATGTTATTATAAAATATAGTTAGTAACTTAGAATCATGACATCAAAATTCATACAGTATTTTAATATAATTTTAAAAATAATATATAATACCTAAATAGATGTCTAGATAGCGCTGGAGATGATCCAATTGTTTTGCTACACATGGGTACACATTACATAGAAAGGTACAGGAAGAAGGTCCTGGAAGCCAAATTTAAGCTTCTAGGTAGAAAGCTGAAATCCAGAACCTTCAGTGTAGCCTTCTCAAGAATGTTTTCTATTCTATGTACAGAATCCCAGAGGCAGACAGAGTTCTGAAGTCTTGGTGCATGGATGAGACAGTGATGCAGGAAGGAGAGCTTTAGATATGTTGGGAATTGGACAAAAAATTTTAGGCTTATTCCAAAAGAATGTCTTCCATTTAACCAGGACAGAAAGAGATTGTTGGTACTAACATTAAAAAACAAAGGCAACAACTTCTAAAATAAATCTTAGAGGAGAGCTAACAGTTGCACAGGAGAGCATTATTTGGAGTGAAGTATCTTCCAAAGATACAGGTAGAAAACTAAGGATAGAATATCCCAACAGAGAGGTTGTACTAAAGGCTGAAGTGGCTGAGGTACAAGTAAAAGTTTAAACAATTTTTATTGAACAAGAAGTGCAGAATATTCCAAACAGCAAGCTGCAAACAGTTCAACAATAACTTATATAATTCCTCTTCCTTCATCCCCAACAGAAAACCTATATTTTCTCTCCTCAAAAAAATCTCTCTCAATTCAACCCCAACTGCCCCCCTATCTCCCCCTCTTATAGTTGAATAATTTTTAGTGATGACAAAGCATAAAATCACAGCTTTGACAAATGCTGCATAACGAGTAAAGTGAACCTTCAGACTTCTACCTCACTTCCCAATAAAGTGCAGCAGTAAACTGGAGTGAACCTGTACTCTTATGGTTCCCTTCAATATGCAGGATCAAAATGAAGTCCCTCCTCCTCTCCTCTATCAAATCCCCACCCCACCCCTCTCCCACCCCAGCTTAAGCTTAGATGCATTTAAATAAAGAACAAAGAGAAATGATTCAAAATAAACCCTTTGTAGTCAAATAGAAAACATTCTTTAAAATGTAGTCGAATGTCCAAAGTCTAAAATAAATAAAAAATTGGAGAATTAAAATGAATGTAGACATAATAGGGAACACAGAGACCTGATGGAAGGAGGATGGTCAGTAGGACATGGTAATCCTAAGATACCAATTATATCATATTCACTAAGATTTCTTTCAGTTCCTTCGCACCATCACTCTTGAAAACCATTTCCAGTACATGCAGATCTCTTACATCTTCTGTAAAGACAAGCAAAGAATTCATTCAGTTTCTCCGCTTTGGCCTTGTTCTCCCTGAGCAACATCTTGAAAAAGAACATTTTCAAAACAAAAAGATAAACACTTCATTTTCTAAAATTGTTATATTCTCCACTTGAATTTTAGACATTTTGAGCAAAATGTCCAAAGTCTGATTTAAACATCATATTGAAAATACCCCTCTTAGTGTATTCATCTCACAGATGATATAGAAAATGCATGAAAGCCTGAGGGAAAACCTCAACACAACCAAATGTCTTCACAAATAGGTGTGCTTTTAGTTATTTTCTAAACTGAATAATAGAAGCAATTTTACGTTGCTTAGTTGGTAGTGTGTTCCATAACATAGCACCCTCAACATAAAAAATAGAGAAACGATATTCGTTTTATGTGATGGAAAAGAGGGTACATCAAAATTTATCTGCAGTTCGTAAGGCATGTTCAGGGTGATAAATCTTTAATGAATTCACAATGGTCAGTGGTGTCTCATCATTCAGTGCTTTATGAATCAAGGTTAATTCTTTAAATTTTACTCTCCACTGGATTGGCGGCCAGTGCAACCATTTTAATATTGGAGAGACGGGTGAATTGAGGTGCATTGGCTAAGAGATGTGTGGAAGCATTCTGCTTGATCTTAAGTGTATGTAATCTACATGCAAGTAGTCCTAGGTACAATGCAAGATAATAGTCTAATAGAGGGGAGGTCAAACATTAAAATACTGATCTGAAATTTGATTGTGAGAGCAAATCTTTAAGTCTTCTAATCAACTTGAAATTGAAAGATACTTTCTGAATAGTATTTCTAAGTTGAAAGTGATAAGGATGAATCATGCAGAATACTCAGGTACTTTATGCTAGAAACAATTGGGATCCAAATTGTCAGCAAGTAAGGTCTCAGGAACAATTGAAGCAGATACTTTCCCCAGAGAGGAATAAAATCTGTGACTTAGATACATTTAACTTGAATCAATTTGTAGTCATCCAGGCTTTTATTGCTTGAAAACATATCATCTGAAATTGTATAGCTTTGTCTATTTATCCAGTAATTGGAAAATAAATTGTAAATCGTCTGCATAAAGACTAAACTATACATCTAAACAAGAAAGAATTTGACAAACAGGACTCATGTAGATATTGAATAAAATGGTGGACAAGGCAGACCCTTGTGGTACTTTAATAATTTTTTCCTATCTGAACTTGAAAACTTCTATGTGACAAAGACATAAACCAGGCAAGGAATTAGCTTAATTCCAGTGCTTTTAAACTTGCAATTTGTATCTCATGGTGGACAGGATCAAAAGCTGCACAAATATCCAATGCAACCATGAAATACTCCTTGCCTCTATCAAATCCTGCTTGGGTTGATAGCCAAACTGAAACATATTTAACAAATTATTTGCATAAAGTCCTGTAGTTAAAACCGTTTTTTTCAATAATTTTTAGAAAGAAACATTAATGAAGAACTAGGATGATAATTTCCCTAATAGTTTACATCCAAGTTGTCATTCTATGCAGCAAGTCTGATCAAGAATGAGCTAAGTAGCTTAACATTTGTTTTGCACGCTGTTGTGATTTTGGTGAACAGAATGTTCATAAGAACAAGAATTTTGCAGAAAGAAAATGCTTAAAAAAGTATATCTGTGGAGGTTTTTTTGGACAGATGATGATTGATGAACCTGGTGAGTGCTATGAAGATGGGAAGCAGCATAGTCTGCCCGAGCACCAGGGGAAATTGAGTTTTTTTCCCTCCATTTTATATTGAAGGTAGTTTCCTCAGCACCATCACTTCTTGTTTAGCCTGTCTGATAACCAAGGAATGCTATTGGAGCTCTTGTCATTAAGTAACATTTTAGGAGCCAGGGTGTCTAAGCTTCTAGACAAAGATTCAGTCCAAAATTCGGTGACTTTATAGAGAGATCATCAAGTTCACTTAAGAGTGGACACCACAGGTATTTCACCTGGACAGAATCAATTTTACCACAAGTTTCCCAAACATGTGGAAGAAATTGCCAAAGATATTAAATAGTGATCTGACCATGGAATGGCCTCACATAAGTATTGCCATACTGGGACAGACCAAAGGTCCATCAAGCCCAGCATCCTGTTTACAACAGTGGCCAGTGCAGGTCACAAATATCTGGCAAGATCCCAAAAACGTACAAAACATTTTATTCTGCTTGTCCCAGAAATAAGCAGTGGAGTTTCCCCAAGTCCACTTTAATAATGGTCTATGGACTTTTCCTTTAGGAAGCCGTCCAAACCTTTTTAAAACCCTGCTAAGCTAACTGTCTTTACCACATTATCTGGCAATGAATTCCAGAGTTTAATTATACATTGAGTAAAGAAAAATTTTCTCAGATTAATTTTAAATTTACTACTTTGTAGCTTCATCGAATGTCTCCTAGTCCTAGTATTTTTGGAAAGAGTAAACAGGCACTTCACGTCTACCCTTTCCACTCCACTCATTATTTTATAGACCTCTATTATATCTCCCCTCACCCGTCTTTTCTGTAAGCTGAAGAGCCCTAGCCGCTTTAGCCTTTCTCTGCACCTTTTCTAATTCCACTATATCTTTTTTGAGATGCGGTGACCAGAATTGAACACAATGTCCGAGGTGTGGTCGCACTATGGAGCGATACAAAGGCATTATAACATCCTCATTTTTGTTTTCCATTCCGTTCTGAATAATATCTAACATTCTATTTGCTTTCTTAGCCACCGCAGCACACTGAGCAGAAGGTTTCAATGTATCATCAATGACGACACCTAGATCCCTTTCTTGGTTGGTGGCTCCTAACGTGGAACCTTGTATTATGTAGCTATAATTCGGGTTCCTCTTTCCCACATGCATCACTTTGCACTTGCTCACATTAAACGTCATCTGCCATTTAGACAGCCAGTCTCCCAGTCTTGTAAGGTCCTCTTGTAATTTTTCACAATTCTCTCTCGCGATTAACAACTTTGAATAACTTTGTATTGTCAGCAAATTTAATTACCTCACTAGTTACTCCCATCTTTAGATAATTTTATAAATATGTTAAATAAACAGCGGTCCCATTAGAGACCCCTGAGGAACCCCACTAACTACCCTTCTCCATTGAGAATACTGACCTTGTAACCCTAGTCTCTGTTTTCTATCTTTTAATCAGTTTTTAATCCACAATAGGACACTACCTCCTATACCATGACTCTCCAATTTCCTCTGGAGTCTTTCATGAGATATTTTGTCAAACGCCTTTTGAAATCCACATACACAATATCAACCGGTTCACCTTTATTCACATGTTTGTTCACCCTTTCAAAGAACTATAATAGATTGGTGAGGCACGATTTCCCTTCACTAAATCCATGTTGGGTTTGTTTCATTAATTCATGCTTTTGAATATGCTCTGTAATTTTGTTCTTTATAATAGTCTCTACCATTTTGCCCAGCACTGACTTCAGACTCACCAGTCTATAATTTCCCGGATCTCCTCTGGAATCTTTTTTAAAAATTGGCATTACAGTGGCCACCCTCCAGTCTTCTGGTACCATGCTCGATTTTAAAGATAAATTACATATTACTAACAATAGTTCCGCCCATTCATTTTTCAATTCTGTCAGTACTCTGTGATGGATACCATCCAGTCCAGGAGATTTGCTACTCTTCAATTTGTCAAATTGCCCCATTACATCCTCCAGGTTTATAGAGATTTCATTCAGTTTTTCCGCCTCGTCAGCTTAAATACCATTTCTGGCACCAGTATCTCTCCTAAATCTTCCTTGGTGAAGACTGAAGCAAAGAATTCATTTAATTCCTCTGCTATGGCTTTGTCTTCCCTGATGGCCCCTTTACTCCTCAGTCATCTAGCGGTCCAAACAATTCTTTTGCTGGCTTCTTGCTTTAATATACCTAAAAAATTTTACTTTGTGTTTTTTTTTGCCTCAAACGCAATCTTTTTTTTCAAAGTCCCTCTTTGCTTTCCTTATCAGTGCTTGAAACTTGACTATGTTGTCTTCCTGCAAAACAGAGATCAAATATATTGCCTGCAGAGTGGGTAGGACCTATAATAACCTGATGCCAATCTAAACAATTTAATGCATAAGAACAATTTGCAGCAATAGTTACTATCTATCACAGTGAAGATTAAAGTTGCTTAACAAGATAGTTTTAGAGGCAAGGATTTGACTAATTAAAGTTTTAGTATCGGGCAAAATCTGATTAGACACACCCTGGTGGTCTATAGATTTAGCAAGAAATTCAGATTCTTACAGGTAAGAAAAAGTTTCAATTGCATTCAAAACAAAATTTAACTTTTTTTTAAATAATCACCAATAGACCACCAATTTTTTTACCTGTTCTCACCTGGGATAAAGAGAGATAGTCAGAAGGACAAAGTTGATTGATAACCGAGACTGTAACATATAAAGGGCTAGATTCTGTATATCACATATAAAAAAAAAATCGGCACTGAAAAAAATTACGCCAATCATATTCTGTAAGGTATGACTGAATTTAGATTTACTTTATAGAATATGCCTACATTTCTGTGTAGTTTATAGAATACACTGAGGGGCCCTTTTACTAAGCCGCAGCAAAAAGTGGCCTGCGGGAGTATAGGCACATGTTTTGAGTACGTTATGGGCCAGTTTTAACTGGGTCTGCAAAAAGGGGCTTTTTATCGGGACGGGAAAAAGGCATGCGGTAAAACTGAAACTAGCGTGCAGCAAAAACTGGCCTGAGCCCTTAATGTCACTCATTGATCTAGCGGTAAGGGCTCACGCGCTACACGCGCGTTGACTGGTTGGCGCATGGGCACACTCCAAATCTGAAATTACTGCCAGAGGGACGCGGTAGCCTGGCGGTAGTCAAATGTTGGCTCACACTGCATACGCGTAGAGTTTAATACGCCTTTGTAAAAGGGCCCCTGAGTGCCCATCCGCGCGACTAAATTTAGTTGCAGGCAGTTACTCTAATTAAAACTTGGGGTAAATGCTGATGCCTAAATTAGGCGTGGATCGGATGTATTCTATAACATGCATAAACTTTAGAAATGCCCCTGATCCGCCCTTGGCCATGCCCCCTTTTTAACTATAGGACTTGGAATTTATGCACATCACATTACAGAATGCACTTAGCTGTGCATGTAGATTCTAATTAATGCCTTTTAGTGCCAGTTGCTTGTTAATTGGCAATTATTGGCGCTGATTGGCTTGTTAAGAAATTAAGTGGTGCATGCAATTCCAGAATATGACCAGATTTGTGTGCGCAACTTAAGTCATGCTACATAGAATCTGAGAGATTGCATTTTATAAGAACTTACTAAATCAAAACTATCAGTTTTATTTTTAACAGAATGAGCATTAACCATATAAATCCTCAGAGCTGACGAATAAGTATACAGCAGAAAGGGTGCGTGTAATTGGTACAAGGATGCTACGAGGCATAGGTAACTGGCCATATCTCCCTTGCCCTGTCACGATAGATATTTGTGCCATAATACCTAGGCAAATAATTAAAATAGAATAAAATGAAAACTAAAATACTCATATCAAAAACTAGAGTAACTTACAGTAGGTTGGTAATGGTTGAGTTCTCTCTGTAAAGGCCACAGGGATTAAGGGGTCGGAGGCTATGCAGCAGCCATGCTAAAATTGTTGACTTTAGATAATTAGAATGCTTGTGGATGAACATAGGAAGTCAGGGGCACTTCCTAAATAGGGGATCTTGTATGCTGGTCTACTAAAGATGGCTAAGAAGGAAGACAACCAAAACTTTCTAGGATAAGGAGTGATACAAATATTCATACTCAATGGCTTGTTGCTGAGTATACAGCAATAATTGAGCAGACTGAGTTTGTTGGCCTTTTTCTGGTACATCTGCTGTGTTAACTGTGTTTTTGTCTTCAACGCAATATGGTTTAAACTTTCCTCTGTCGTAGCATTTCATAGACTTTCTTTAATGTTGGATGTGTGATCAGTTTAAAAGTTCTGTTTATAAAGAAAGTTGTCAGTCATTGTGACATATCTGAAGTATAACATTTTACCACATCCCTGCTAAATCTGATGTAGGGTCCATAGATACACTTCTGTCAAGGTTTGAAAATGGAAGTAAAAGGTAGTATGTTTCTGAGAGTCCAAAGTCTACAGTAATTTTAAAATTGGAATTCATGACTAGCCTGAGTATCAAAAAATATCAAGTAAACATATAAAGAGTCTTTCACTAAGGATTAGCGCATGTTATCTGCAAGCAGGGCCATAGGGATAAAATGGGTCCTGTGACAGATATGTGCTAATCTTTAGTAAAAGACTCCTATGGCTTACAAGTTATAGTGCCTAGGCAGGGGAATGCATTATGAAATCCTTACCTCAGTTCTATGTAACTAGCTTAGAGAAAAACTTAATAATTAACATTAACCAGAACTCTGGGACTATGAGGGATACTCGGAGTAAAAGTGTTTAATCGTTAAGATTTTTTTTAATATCCATTTCTGTCTGTGGTAAACTCATCCATGGAGAGCATCCCAAAATAAATTTGTCTTTTAAGTTTAAAATGTATTTTAAAATAGTTGTTGTTTTTTTTAAAAGAGTAATTGTTATCTTATTTCATTTTAGGTTTTGTATCAACAGTTCAAATTTTTCTTGAACCTCTATTTTCTAGTAGTGGCCTGTTCACAGTTTGTATCAGCACTGAAAATTGGCTACCTCTACACCTACTGGGCTCCTCTGGTAAACAAACAAATGTGCATTTTAAATGTGATATTTATGCTTGTATTTAAATTCATGATGGGTTGTTGTCAGTTTGTCTTTGGGAGAATGCTTTACAGCTGTGGTTCTCAACCCAGTCCTCAGAACACACTCATCAGATTTTCAGGATATCCATAATGGAATGTGCATAAAACAGATCTGCATGCACCTCCCCCATGTATGCAAATCTATCTCATGCTTATTTGTTATGAAGATTTTGAAAACCGAACTGGCTGGGTGTGTCCCCTGAAGACTCGATTGAGAACCTCAGGTCTATAGTAAGGTACCAGATAATGCCTGTAAATTTTTGTACTTGAATGGAAATTAATTTGTTCTCGATGAGATTATAATCGTTATTATTTTTTTACCATATTTGTTACTGATTTATCCATTTAGTGCAGTCTTGCCGATGTTCAGTTCTTGTGGGCTATAAGCATATCAGGTTTTTAGGCTACCCCTAATGAATATGCATATCTTAATTCTAATGCTAGTCAGAAAATCACAAATTTCATTAAACTTTATAATATTTTCCTCTTTACTGAAATATTTTATGCAATAAACACTTTCTTGTGGAAATATTCCTATTTTTACTGCATAGACACAAATCAACCTACATATGTATGTTATAACATCGTACTTACTAAACACCAAGCATACCACCATACATACTTCAATGGAGCTAATTGCCACCACTCTCTTTTTTACTCAAAATACAAATATAAACATTTGTTTATGCTTAGAATGGTTTTTTGTATTGCATTAGCTCCATTGAAGTATGTATGGTGGTATGCTTGGTGTTTAGTAAGTATAATGTTATAACATACATATGTAGGTTGATTTGTGTCTATGCAGTAAAAACAGGAAATATTTCCACAAGAAAGTGTTTATTGCATAAAATATTTCAGTAAAGAGGAAAATATTATAAACGTTTAATGAAATTTGTGAATTTCTGACTGGCATTAGAAGTAAGATATAAATTGTATGCACAGTTTGGGTGTGAAAACTCATTTAGTATCATATTAATGAATATGCATGAGAGAAATCTTCATATATGAATGTAGTGGGCATGCAAATATGCTTTCTATTGCATATTATTACCAATACTACAAGTAACTATCAATAGTACTCAGTATTTATTCCACAACTCTTTATAATTACAATTTAAAGATCAATATCCAAAAGTATTTTTAAAACAGTGCTTTTATCCCTCACTCTCTCACTCCTCATTCATACCATACACACTCAAACTAATCCATAAACAACACCCAATAATTTAAAAACATTTATCCCTCATTACAAACCTCCCATTATTGTTACAAGTATTTGTTCAGTCTAAACATCTAAGGATTATCATTTAACATATTACTAATTATTTTACTTCGCACACTTCAAAACCATTTCCCCAAATACTAAGACATAATCCAAACTCTTCTCTGAACTGGTGCTTCACCTTATAATAGGCAACTCCAAACCATTCAGTCTGTGTCAATAGATTTCTTCTTACCATTACTGACACCACAACTATAACCAAGGCTGCTTATATGAGGAGCTAAGTCCTATAAATGTTTAGTCTCCTTTACGACCTTCTCAAACCTTAGTCATTCCTCAGTTGTGCAAGTAATTGAAGCGCCAGGTACTTTAACCTCCACTAGCGCCAAAACTTTAACAAAATCTTCTTCTATAGTGGATTATATCCTTTCCAATGTTTAATATCTAATTTCTTCAACTAGCTTGTGAAAGCCTAACACAATTGTATTTCGCACCATGCATCTTCAGGTGCATTGACTGCAACAAAGCAAATAGTGAAGGGAGCAAATTAAACATCTCACTACCACAGCACTCCTCTCTCTTAAAAGTATATATAACCAATGTCAAATACCTCATAAACAGCATTATATATTTCATCATATTACTTCGGTTCAGCCAGGTTAGAAAAATTGCCGGCCCTTCAGAAAGTGGTGTCAACCCCAATGTGGGACGCCACACATGCGTATCAGTCTCCTCTCTAGAACCTATGGTGGAGCTTACCCTCTTTATAGACCTGCCCATTCCACTGCTTTATTCAGGCCTGTAGGGGTCACTGTTTTCCATTGGAATATTAAACGTTGTTCAGCACGTAGCATGGTCTGCAGTAAATTGCCTCCTTGTTCATATCCACCTGAACCAAAACTAAAAACTTCACATCTTTCATTTTATGACCCACTGCAATCCAATGTTCCACAAGTGGGGTATCACTTTTTACCAATTTTAAATTGCTCAAATGTTGAGCAATTCTATGCTTAACTTTTTTCACGGGCATACTATAACATATATGACAAAATCGGATTTGCAGTTGGTAAATGATTTTATAAATAATTTTTTTGTTTTATTTTGGTTAGGGATCAGTATCCATTGGGTTACTAATGCATGAGAGCAATACCTGCACCCGCTACATCTGAAATGTCCAGTTGTAGACAACAGTTTGTTTCAAAGTGTTACTCTTCAGTTTCTCTCCCAAATTTAAACCCCTACGGTATGTAAAACGGGGTAAACACTGAAATATTTTATGGACTCCCAACAGTGGCCAATGTTTCTGAATGATCTGTTTGACTCTATCTATATTGGGGGCATAAGGACGTATACAAGTATTTTATATAGGACAGACAACCCTCCTGCCTCCCCTTGGAGTTTTCTTCTTAGCTTTAGTACTGTACTGCTGGTCCTATGGTAGGGGCAGTGGATCAAAGTTTTAAAGTGACATTCTACTTGGCAGTGCCGACACCAGGCACCATTGTTTATGTCACCCACATGTGAGAATATATGCCTGCTGTCCTCGGAGAACACCTGCCACATGTTAGTATCTTAGCTATTTTGCACCTGGGGCAATAGAGGGTTAAATGACTTACCCAGAGTCACAAGGAGTGGCAGTGGGTATTGAATCCAGATCCTTAGATTCTGAGGCCACTGCACTAACCATTAGGCTACTCCTCCACTCCATATCATCCCCGGATATTGAAGAACCTTAGAGACGTTTTTGCGGGTCCTCTAAAGTATGTGTTTAAAGACTCTTGAATGCTAGGGAAGTACCATGGGATTGGAGGAAGTCTGATGTGGCCCCTCTTCAGTAAGATGGGAAACTACAGACTGGCGAGTCTTACTTCATTGGTGGGAAAGTTAATGCAGCTGCTGCTGAAGGAAATGTAACCCTATGGGTTAAATGTTAAAAGATTACCTGGCTCATTCTGGATCTGGTGTGGAGACAGTGAGCAGTGCAGTGAAACTGAGTGGTCTGTGTGCATGCGCTGAGTGTTCCGCATGCTGATGGAACTCTCAGGAGAGTGACAAACAGCTCAGGCTGGCAGTTGGGAGGGAGCTGTATTGGTGAGAACATGTTACTAGGAAAAGACTGGAAGAAAGTTGATGCTGGAGATCATCACCTGAAAGAAAAGGCGCCCACCGTTTAAGAGAGCCAGAGAGAAAACAAAGAGAGCAGCTAAGTGACTGAAACTATTTTAAAAAGTGCACATAAGAGAAAATAGTAAAGGAAACCTGAACAATAAGTGAGAGATAACTAAAAGAAGAAAAAAAGAGTAGAGGAAAACTTACATGTTGGGATCCTTGGGGGTCTCCAGGGGTCTGAGGGACAGGAGAGGGGAGAGAGCAGAGATCTGGATCGAGGGCATATGTTGGATATGGTTAATTTAGATTTCAGCAAAGTCTTTGATACTCTTCCTCATAGAAGGCTCATTATTAAACTGTGTGACTTGGGGATGGGGCTGAAGATGGTAACTGGACGAGAAGTTGGTTGACTAATAGGTAGCAGAGGGATGTTGTTAATTTGGTGGAAACTGGAAAGAAAAGTGAGTAGTTGAGTGTCTCAGGGATCTGTATTGGGGCCGAATGTGTTCAGTATATTTGTATGACATCGCCTAGCAGTTGTAAGTAAACGTTTGTCTTTTTGTAGATGACATATATTGTAACAGAGGAGACACTCCAGATGAAGTAGAAAACATGAAATGAATTTATAAAAACTAGAATATAGTCTTAATGTATGGCAGTTAAAGTTTAATATGATGAAGTGCAGAGTGATGCCCATGGGGTGTAGAAATCCATTGGAGCTGTATGTAATATGGGGAGAGAGGCTAATATGTATGGATTGGGAAAGGGGCCTTGGGGTGATGGTGACTGAGGATCTCAAGGTGGCAAAACAGTGTGATAAGTAGATGACTAGGGCCAGAAGGATGCTAGGTAGCATAGTAAGAGGCATAAGGAGGTGTTAATGCTCCTGTACATGTCGTTAGGTCCCACTTGGAGTACTGTTTGCAATTTTGGAGGACGTATATCACTTAAGATATAAAAAGACTAGAAGCGGTTTAAAGGAAAGTGACAAAATTGGTATGGGGTTGACATGAAAAGAAGATGAGACTTAAAGACCTGAATACGTGTAACCTAGAGCAGGGGTTCTCAGCCCAATCCTCGGGACACAACAAGCCAATCTGGATTTCAGAATATCCATAATGAATATGCATGAGATAAATTTGAACTCACTGGCTCCATTGTATACAAATCTATCTCATGTATAATCATTGTGGGTATCTCTAAAACCTGACTGGCTTTGAGTGTCCTGAGGACTGGGTTGAGAACCCCCTGCCCTAGAGGAAAGAAAGGACAGGGGAGTTATGATGCAGATGTTTAAATACTTGAAAGGTATTAAAATACAAACAAATCTTGAGATGAGGTAGCAGTAGAACTAGAGGATGTGAATTGAGGTTGCATGGTGATAGACCAAGAGTAGTATAGGAAAAACATTTTCACAGAGAAGGTGGTGGGTTCCTGGAAATTCCCTCCCTTTGGAGGTGGTGGTGGTGACAAAAACAGTGACAGAATCGAAAAATGCATGGGTAAAAACAGGTGTGGTGGTAGGAATGGAGAGAGATGCTGGATGCTTTTGGGGTCAAGGAGGATAGCAGGGAAGAAGAGAGGCTGAACACAAGAGGTGGAGAGAGGTGGTGATAGTGGAGAGATGCTGGATACCACAGAGGGGAGGTAGGGAAGTAGAACGATGCTGCGTACCATGTTGGGGGGAAGGGGAGGAGGAGATATCAGATATGAGGGTGTTGGCAGGGAAGGCCTGTAGCTGCCCTGTAATTCCGGGGGCTTGTATTCCTGAAGGTTTGGTGAGGGTGTCAGATGCCATTGAGGTGATCTTGGATCAGCGGCCCAACACTGTAACGAAAAAAAGTGATTATCTCACCAGGTTGTCTGCCTGATTCGATCCTACTTCTTGATGGAAAAGAATTTCTACAATTTCACCTTGCACACAGTCATAAAATTACACTGTAAATGGTCCACATAGAAGATAAGTGTAGTTATCTTGCTGGTAGTGTGGTATTCGGGCCCGTCCCCCCAAAGCCATTTTCTGGTTGGAACAATTGTCCCCTTTTTCCACATTTTACATATGTCAAGTATGTGATTGCATGGCTTTCTTATAAAAGCTCTCTGATTCACATATAACCAGGAATAGATAAAAAGAAGCTTTCAAAAACTTCAAAATATGTGTCTACTCAGGAAAAAAGTAAATGTGAAAATTGAAAAGTTTCTCATTTTTTCTTTTCTGGTTCCTTAAAATGTATTGGTAGTTCCGGTGCTGTAAAATCCAGTATTCTGCATCAGCATCAGTTGTGCCTTCATGTAGATTTATTTAGTACAGAAACAGTAACATGCATTAATAGTGTTTTAATCTGACTAAATAAATACTGTCATAAAGTTTCAGATAATGATAGCTTTGAACGAGATCACTATAATAAGCGATTTGAAGTTGTGCTTCAAATATGATTAATGCTCTTGCACATTCTAAAGTTTATTTTCATACATGAAGAGTTCTCAAGCATACTATTAATCTATACCTCAGCATGAGGTCTTTCTTCTTGAAGTTGTTTGATTGTTAATCTACTAAATAATGCTTATCTTCTAAAATGAATTCCATATAGGAAAAAAAAGGCTTCCTGCTACGAGCCTTGTTTGATAAAAATGTTTCCTATGGTAGGGAATGCAGAAAAGCCTATCTTTTGAATAGTGGTGTATAGATATTTTCCAAATTAGGTCTCCCCTACATAATTTTATAACATAATACAAACAAATATAGTATAAAACATTAGTATAGTTATTTTTCTCATAACATATATGGTCTCACTTTGTCCTTAGGCTATCAAACTAGGAATTTTAAGGACATGTTTAGACCTTTACATTCACTCCATACAAAGGAAACAGTTTGATTTTTCATTTGGGAGTGTTTAGATCAGCTCAGCTACTGTGACTGGCCACAGGTGGATTCTGTAGCTTATTATGGAGCCTTATTAAGATGATTTTTGGAAACACAACTAGTTTTGTGTTTTTTTTTGAGCGGGGGTTGCTTACAAAGAGTAAGAAAGTCATAATCGAGATTTCTGGTTTCTTCATGGCTTTTTGATTATGTTCATAATTGTTTTTTTCATGTTGAACATGTAGAGTATGCTGAATAGAGCCATGAAACTTCCTCCTCAAATGTATTTTGAATTTTATACTTTAGAGAGTAGAATATGTAAAATTGATAAGGGTGAGAAGACTTTTACAGAACGCTGCATTTTAAAAATATAATTAAAATTAATCTTTTGAAATTAGTTAATACACTTGATTATTCACATCAATAAACTTGAAAGCTTAGCCTCAGGATCTTAGCCGAGATTGGATGGCAGAGCCGGTGGTGGGAGGCGGGGCTGGTGGTTGGGAGGCGGGGCTAGTGCTGGGCAGACTTCTACAGTCTGTGCCCTGAAAAAGACAGATACAAATCAAGGTAAGGTATACACAAAAAGTAGCACATATGAGTTATATTGTTGGGCAGACTGGATGGACCGTGCAGGTCTTTTTCTGCCGTCATCTACTATATTACTATGTTACTATGAAAGTGAGGCACAATAAAAAGAATCTTAAATTAACATGCACTTGTGCTCTTTAAACTATTCTCCACATTATATACAAGAGATTCTGCTTTATATTGAAAATATATAAAAACTAAATGCTAAGGGGCCCTTTAAGCTGCACTAAAAAGTGTATTAAGGCCATTTTTACCGCAGACTTAAATTGGCTGATTTTCTGTTTTTTTTAATTTTTTTTTTATTAATAGCAGTGTGCTAATATCGCCATGAGTATGTGGTCATTTAAAAAAAAAAAAAAAACCTACTGTGGGAGCACTTACCACCACCCATTTTGTAGGTGGTAAGGGCTCATGCAGTATTTCAGCACTAACCAGTTAGGATGCGCTAATGTAGATG
The DNA here is from genome assembly GCF_901765095.1 of Microcaecilia unicolor. NCBI lineage: Eukaryota > Metazoa > Chordata > Amphibia > Gymnophiona > Siphonopidae > Microcaecilia > Microcaecilia unicolor. The sequence continues at coordinate 424,865,412 of NC_044031.1, forward strand.
CACTGATTAGCACATGAAATAAAATAAAAGTGGGAGGACGACCAAGGATTCCAAAGACTGAAAGGATATATAATAATAAAGATGTTTATTGAGGTATAAAGACTCGACACAATCCTCAACAAAGGGAGGTCTTTAGAAAGACTGTTGTGAAGGTGAGCGTGCTTCGTTGTCTCCTCTGACACAGCGCTTGTATAGAATGCTGCAATAAGCTTATTGCAGCATTCTATACAAGCGTTGTGTCAGAGGAGACAATGAAGCACGCTCACCTTCACAACAGTCTTTCTAAAGACCTCCCTTTGTTGAGGATTTGCCTTCATCAAATAGTTCTCAAAAGCATTCGGCATTAAGACTCCTGATGCAGGCCTAACGGCCGAAACACGACGTTGTGTCGAGTCTTTACACCTCAATAAACATCTTTATTATTATATATCCTTTCAGTCTTTGGAATCCTTGGTCGTCCTCCCACTTTTATTTTATTTCTTGTTGTTGTCCGTGGGGCGTCTAGAGTTCTCCGCCTTCTGGCGGATATGTTTTCCATGATTAGCACATGAACACCCACTTTTCACCCCTGATATGCCCCCTCCAAAAATATATTTTTAGAGCACAGTTAACATGTTCAGATTGGCAGTTATTGCAAGATGGCCAATTGCGTCCTGCGGTATGCCATTTTAAGCTGCATTGAACATGCTTTAACAGCTTACTAAAGGGGCCCCTAACTAATTATTTTGAAGCACTCACAGACAGTTACCTCACATGCAAATCTGATTGGATTCATCTGTCACAGGTACAGTGTGGCCCTGAGTAACATTCACAATTTTTTTTTCTGTGTATATCAACCCCACAGAAAGAATCTTCTGATCTTTTCTATTAACATTATTGCAGAAAATGCTGTTTAGAAACTTAATGCAGGTCCTTTTAGTATGGTATCTGTTCTTTGCATGTGTTCCTCTCAATATACAATATCAAAGTTTTGCTTCTAAAGCTGTTTACATATAAGTGAATATTAGATGAATCTATATGTGTGTGATTTTTTCCAGGGATTTGTTCTAGCTGTCACAATGGTGCGGGAAGCAGTTGATGAGTTTCGCCGTTACCAGAGAGACAAAGAAATGAATTCACAGCTATATAGCAAGCTTACAGTACGAGGTTGGAGAATTTCACATTTATATATATTTTTATATAGGCAACACTGTAAATATGAATCCTATTAGAATTAATGTTATAATTGAGCACACTTGTCGGTCACAGTGGTTCTGCACATGTTCTTATGACATCTATGCATTTCTGGTTTCCAAGTTGTTGATGGTGAATATTCATGAGAACCCCCCCCCAGACCATCATCCTTCTCCTCAAAAAGATGAGTTGATCTTGGCTAATTTATGTATTTTGAGTACCTTGACATCTGGACCCATTTTATCATTTCTACTTTTTTTGACTTGGCCATTTCCTCCTACCCGTACTTACTGCTCACTCAGAATCAGGGCCAAGATCTAGTGCAATGAGCCTTCCATTGAGCTACATGGGAGAATTTCCCCCCATTTTTTTATATTCCCTGCTCCACAACACACCTAGTCTAGTTATTGCAGTGGCAGCCCTTGACTGAGGGCTATGCACCATATCTCCTTTCAGAACCCTGAAATCATACATTGAAATACATTAATGTGATTGTAGTTGTATTATATTGTAAGCCACATTGAGTCTGCAAATAGGTGGGAAAATGTGGGATATAAATGCAGCAAAATAAAAATAAAATAATAGGCCCTGAATATAGCCACTAGGTGTCACCCTTAAGTAATGACTACAGTTTGTCTCTTTACTGGGTCTGTGAGTGGAAGACCCAATATAGGGATCAAACTGGGCACAGCACTTTTGGCAGGCCCACCCAACTGTACATATTAGACAATCTTCAGGACCGGTATTGGTGTCCCTGGTCTACAGATTAAGGCACTGGGAGGCAGAAATTTAGCTTGGTTTTAAAAATTTGTTTCTGATGTGCATGTGTGTGTGTTCTTTATTTTTCTATTAAAAGAAAGATTGGCCCATGTGGAAGATATTGGAGTGTTATTTCTCCCAACTCTAGATTGTATTTCAGGATCGTTGTTGTCCTGTTGTCAGATTTATTTATTCTTTTGGGAAGGACTGTGTGCAAGACCATGGCCCTTTAACATCATAGAATAATGTTTTACGGGATGCTCACTAATTAAACCCAAAAATGTAGAACTGAAATTAGCAGCTCAAAAAGATCTCTGTTGGTTCTTTGTTTGCTTAGTCTTTTATGATAAGAATATGATAAGGAGTGGAGTAGGGAAGGCATACTCTGGAAAACCATCCTATGAAGGACTGTTGTACCATTTTTCTGTAAGATGGCACCAACAGAGAGCCTGTTTCCATAACCTAGAAAAACTTACATGATTGTTGATGACATTCTTGGAAACAGTATAAATGAAACCACTCCTAAGGAGGAACTCTAATATATTACAAATAATGCTGAACTGCAACTTCTTTTGTGAGTATCCACTGAAACATGAAACCAAGCATGAAGCTAGAACTTGGGGGAAGGCAGGATGGGACAGAAAAACACCCACCCACTATGTTTAGATCATATGGATCAAGAACAAAGTGCGCCACTTGGAGACTGGGGGGGGGGGGGGGGGGGGGGGGTTGATGCAGAGAGCTACTGCAGGCAGAAGCCTGAGGTTAACAAGCAATCAATGTGCCACATTACCAATGGCTTCAGTGCCAAAGTTAATCTGTGCATTAGACATCTGTACAAAGCATGCTGAGGAGGTTATTAGTTAAAATGCTGCAATGCAGAGTTTTTGAGGGCACACAATGTGAGAATTTTAACACCAGGCCTGAAGCAGTAAAAAAGGGGTAGGTTGTGAGTCCTCATACATAAAAACAAATCCCTGGAACTCTAGCAGCCTCCCCCTAATGGGAACCCCTGCCTCCAACTTTAATAAAATTCCTGGTAGTCTAGCATACCCTTTCCCTTCCACAAACCTCCCCAGACCCTCGTCCTCTACCTCAAAAAGTTGAAAGGCAGGAGCGATGCCCAATCATCCCTCCTGCCTCCAGCAGTGCCCTACCCCTAGATGTGCTCTGTGACGCACTGCTAGGGGCATTTTACCAACTAAGACGATGCTTATTGTCTTATTTGGTAGACTGACTCCTAATGGAGTACTTCAGTTCACTACTGGGGGTCAGGAAACCTCATTTTGAATGACACTGGTGCCAGAGGCAAGAGAGAGTGTCCATTACTTCTGCCTTTCAACTTTTTGAGGTGAGTGACGAGGGTCTGTAGAGTTTGGGGAGGGGGTACACTAGACTACCAAGGATTTCTTTTTAAGTTGGAGAGGGGGGTCATATGAGGGGGGGGGGTCACTAGACCAGGGATTCTGTTTTTGTATCGGGGCAGGGGGATTGGGGCACGGGGGGGGGGGGGGCACTAGACTACCAGGGATTCTGTTTTGTATCGGGGCAGGGGGGGCACTAGACTACCAGGGCTTTTCTTGTGGTAATTTTGAGGGGGGAGGAGATACAAACCCTGTGGCATTTTTTTTTTTTAATGTCCTCGTTCAATCCATGTGTGAGCCATGGACAGGCATGGGGACATTTTTGCACTGAGCTGCTGATTACTGCTGTAGTTTGCACTGTGTTTTTTGACAGTGCACACTTTTTATTAATGACAGTGATTTGTATACTCATGGATTACTGCATCACCACAGTATATGTTTGCGTTTATTTTGCTATAATACTCAGCTATTAGCACACTGCTGTACCATGTGGGTTTCTGCATTGGTTACTGGAAGAATACTCAGTTTAGCTGCCTTTTGATTATACATACTGAGGTTGTTTGCTTGTGAGTCACTTTTTGCTGCAGGAACCACATTTATATTAAATTTTTTTTTAAATCTTAAATCAGTATCATATTCTGTGAATCTTGTCATTATTTTCTATAGCTTGTCATGGTTAAATTGTTTAATTTCTACTTATCCTGTGAACAGTTGTCTTGGGCAGGTAAAGTTGGAGGATGTCATTATTAAGAATTCAGTGTGTGTTTATACTAGGCAGAAGCCTGGGAATGTGATTGGAAATGTAAGAATATATTAAGAAAACGGAATAATATTTTTGTCACATATTTATATTATATGAAGTATAACTGGACCTATTGTTACCAGTAGAAGCATATTGGTTTTTGAAGAGTTGGAGTTTTAATGCCAGATCCTAGGATGTACTTATTCTTTTGAAAGCTGTTTTTATCATAGAAGAGAAAGTTTGTTGTGATCATATTCCCTATTTTGAAAAATGTTCTGCCTGCTTCTTTAGTCCTTTTTTTTTTTTTTATACTTACGCATAATTTTGATGCACCAATGTGAACAGGTTTGCCGTCTGGTGTGAGAACAAGGTGCTAGATCTTTTCTTATCCTACACAAAAACTTCTTGAGTTCCTTCTATACTACTCTGTCTAGTCTAAAAAACAACTCTCTAAGGGTTCATCTCAGTGCAATTAGTATGTACTTATCACTGTGTAGGAAGTAAGCCAATCTCTGTATAGCTTCTAGTTGTTTGATTCATGGGAGGTTTGTTGTTGATAAAGTCCCCTATCAAATCTCCTACTGTATCAAGGGACGTCAATGTCATCATCACCCAGCTGATGAAAGCTCCTTTTGAGCAAATAGAGGACAGAGGACATTTCCTGCAGTTCTTCCTTTTTGGAATCTGACATTCCATTGATTATATAAAATTTTAAATCATTTTTATGAAACTGTCAAAATTAAGTTTTTGAAATCTGAAAAGGTATGGTTATTTGACTGTCAAAAGCATTCTTGGTATCTAAAGAGAGTATGAGAAGTATTTTTTATCTGAGAGTTCATGTATCACTTTAGAGCTCTTCTTAAATTGTTCATAGTTTTTTTGTCCTTTTAAACTCTGGTCTGGTTCTTATAATTAATATACTTTTTTTTAGCCTCATTATGATTTATATTTGCTAAAATTTTAGCCTCTGTATTTATTAATGAGCTTTGTATGTTATAGAGCACTTTTGCCCCCCCACCCTATTGCTGGTGAAATCCCTTAGGAACCAGGTGGTAAGGGAATTGCAGGAGTAAGTACTAGCCAAGCTGAGAACTGCATTTCTGAACAAGATCAGTGAATAACTTCTTACTTTTTTTATTGCAGTAAAATATTTGTTTATAATTTTAGTAAACTTTACTGTGGCACACGTTTCTGTTGTTCTAGGTATCCTTAGTCAACATTTTAAAATAATCATTCTCCGAGGACAAGCAGGCTGCTTGTTCTCACTGATGGGTGACGTCCACGGCAGCCCCTCCAGTCGGAACACTCTACTAGCAAAGGCCTTTGCCAGTCCTCGCGCGCTCATACGCACCGCGCATGCGCGGCCGTCCTCCCGCCCGAACCGGCTCGTGTTCGTCAGTCTTCTTTTGTCCGCGCTCGGTACGGTCGTGTTTTCGCCGTGTCGTGCCCCGCAAAGTCGACCTCGCGCGTTCTTCGTGTTGTTTTCAAAAAAAAAAAAAAACATTCTGTGTGTGGGAAGAGACTCTTCAGTCTTTTTTCCCCCCGCTATTTCCAGCTTTTTCGCCCCGGTAAGTTTTCTTTCGTTGTCGGGGTAGGCCGCTTTTAGGCCTCGGGTCGAAGTTTTCTTCCCCTTGTTTTTCGGGTGCTTTTTCCGCCATTTCGACTTTTGATCTTGCCGGCGTGATTTTTCCGCCCATGATATCGAAGTCTCCCAGCGGCTTCAAGAAGTGCACCCAGTGCGCCCGGGTCATCTCGCTCACTGACAGGCACGCGTCGTGTCTTCAGTGCTTGGGGGCTGGGCACCGCCCGCAGGCCTGTAGTCTGTGTTCCCTTTTGCAAAAGCGGACTCAGGTAGCGAGATTGGCCCAGTGGAACGTTTTGTTCTCGGGCTCTTCGTCGGCATCGGCACCGGGGGTATCGAGTGCATCGACGTCTTCAGCGTCCGGACCTTCAACCTCGGCCGCCAGTGCATCGAGTGCATCGAGGCATCGGCCCTCTGCATCGGCGCTGAGACATCGGACAGCTGCATCGACGTCGGTGGTACCGGGACCTCGTCGGCTGATGTCGTCGGACGGTGGTGCTTCGTCTGGAGTGCAGGTGAGGGCTGTCCATTCCCCTGCTGGTGGCGGTGAGCCTTCGGGTGGGTCTCCCCCTACCCTGAGGGCTCCTGCGGTACAGCCCCCCCCCCCCCCCCGAGACTGACCTCCTTCGGCCTCGGCCCCGAGGAAGCGACGGTTGGATTCTACGTCCTCGTCGGTGCCGGGAAGCTCCGGTGACATGCTTCGTTCCAAGAAGTCGAAGAAGCATCGTCATCGGTCTCCTTCCCGTGTCGGCACCGAGAGCTCTGGGTCACCGAGGGAGTCGGCACCCAGTAGGCATCGACACCGAGAGGACCGCTCACCCTCTGTCCAGGAGGTGTCGATGCGCTCCGCTCTGGACAGCCCGGAACAGCCTCCACGCCCGGAACAGGTTCTGACGTCGACGCCTGCATCGACATCCATGCCTTTCTCTGCAGCCGCTCTGAACGAGAGCCTCCGGGCCGTTCTCCCAGAGATTCTGGGAGAGCTGTTGCGCCCTTCCCCTCCGGTACCGGCGGTGCTTGCGCCACCGGTACCGTCGAGCGTGGCGCCGGCTGGTCCATCGCCCGAGGTGAGGTCTCCGGCGTCGGTGCCGCGTGCGGTACCGGCTGCCGTCGCCTCCCAGGAAGGCTCCCCGACTACGTCGGCGGAGGGAGCTTCGCCGATGCGGGCGAGGGAGTCTACCTCTCGACGCCCCCATCGTGGACGTGGCTCCACGGAGTCGAGTCGGGCAAGGTTGCAGACACAGGTCCGTGAACTTGTGTCTGACACCAAGGGTGAGGCCTCGTGGGAAGAGGAAGAAGACCCCAGATATTTCTCTGACAAGGAGTCTGAAGGTCTTCCTTCCGATCCCACTCCCTCTCCTGAGAGACAGCTTTCTCCTCCCGAGAGTCTGTCTTTTGCTTCCTTTGTCCGGGAGATGTCTACGGCCATCCCCTTGTGGAGGACGAGCCCAGGGCTGAAATGTTTGAGCTCCTGGACTATCCTTCTCCACCTAAGGAAGCGTCCACTGTACCCATGCACCATGTCCTAAAAAAGACATTGCTGGCGAACTGGACCAAGCCTCTAACTAATCCCCACATTCCCAAGAAGATTGAGTCCCAGTACCGGATCCATGGGGACCCAGAGCTGATGCGCACTCAGTTGCCTCATGACTCTGGAGTTGTGGATTTGGCCCTAAAGAAGGCTAAGAGTTCTAGGGAGCATGCTTCGGCGCCCCCGGGCAAGGACTCTAGAACCTTAGACTCCTTTGGGAGGAAGGCCTACCATTCTTCTATGCTCATGGCCAAAATTCAGTCCTACCAGCTCTACACGAGCATACACATGCGGAACAATGTGCGGCAGTTGGCGGGCTTGGTGGATGCGCTCCCCCCTGAGCAAGCCAAGCCTTTTCAGGAGGTGGTCAGGCAGCTGAAGGCGTGCAGAAAATTCCTGGCCAGAGGGGTGTATGACACCTTTGATGTTGCGTCCAGGGCCGCTGCTCAAGTTGTGGTGATGCGCAGACTCTCATGGCTGCGTGCCTCCGACCTGGAGAATAGAATCCAGCAGCGGATTGCGGACCTCGCCTTGCCGTGCGGATAATATTTTGGAGAGAAAGTCGAACAGGTGGTAGAGCAGCTCCACCAGCGGGACACCGCATTCGACAACTTCTCCCGCCGGCAGCCTTCAGCATCTACTTCTACAGGTAGAAGATTTTTCGGGGGAAGGAAGACTGTTCCCTACTCTTCTGGCAAGCGTAGGTACAATCCTCCTTCTCGACAGCCTGCGGCCCAGGCTAAGCCCCAGCGCGCTCGCTCTCGTCAGCAGCGTGCGCCTCAGCAAGGCCCCTCAGCTCCCCAGCAAAAGCAAGGGACGAGCTTTTGACTGGCTCCAGCAGAGCATAGCCGACATCCAAGTGTCAGTGCCGGGCGACCTGCCAGTCGGAGGGAGGTTGAAAGCTTTTCACCAAAGGTGGCCTCTCATAACCTCCGATCAGTGGGTTCTCCAAATAGTCCGGCAAGGATACACCCTCAATTTGGCCTCAAAACCTCCAAATTGTCCACCGGGAGCTCAGTCTTACAGCTTCCAGCACAAGCAGGTACTTGCAGAGGAACTCTCCGCCCTTCTCAGCGCCAATGCGGTCGAGCCCATGCCATCCGGGCAAGAAGGGCTGGGATTCTATTCCAGGTACTTCCTTGTGGAAAAGAAAACAGGGGGGATGCGTCCCATCCTAGACCTAAGGGCCCTGAACAAATATCTGGTCAAAGAAAAGTTCAGGATGCTTTCCCTGGGCACCCTTCTTCCCATGATTCAGGAAAACGATTGGCTATGCTCTCTGGACTTAAAGGATGCCTACACACACATCCCGATACTGCCAGCTCACAGGCAGTATCTGCGATTTCAGCTGGGCACACGTCACTTCCAGTACTGTGTGCTACCCTTTGGGCTCGCCTCTGCGCCCAGGGTGTTCACAAAGTGCTTGGCTGTAGTAGCAGCGGCACTTCGCAGGCTGGGGGTGCACCTGTTCCCATATCTCGACGATTGGCTGGTGAAGAACACATCCGAGGCAGGAGCCCTGCAGTCCATGCAGATGACTTTTCGCCTCCTGGAGCTACTGGGGTTTGTGATAAATTATCCAAAGTCCCATCTTCTCCCAGTGCAGAAACTCGAATTCATAGGAGCTCTGCTGGATTCTCGGACGGCTCGCGCCTATCTCCCAGAGGCGAGAGCCAACAACTTGTCCCTCGTCTCGTGGGTGCGAGCGTCACAGCAGATCACAGCTCGGTAGATGTTGAGATTGCTGGGCCACATGGCCTCCACAGTCCATGTGACTCCCATGGCCCGCCTTCACATGAGATCTGCTCAATGGACCCTAGCTTCCCAGTGGTTTCAGGCTGCTGGGGATCTAGAAGACGTGATCCACCTGTCCACGAGTTTTCTCAAATCCCTGTATTGGTGGACGATTTGGTCCAATTTGACTCTGGGACGTCCTTTCCAAATTCCTCAGCCACAAAAAGTGCTGACCACGGATGCGTCTCTCCTGGGATGGGGAGCTCATGTCGATGGGCTTCACACTCAAGGAAGCTGGTCCCTCCAGGAACGCGATCTGCAGATCAATCTTCTGGAGTTGCGAGCGATCTGGAACGCTCTGAAGGCTTTCAGAGATCGGCTGTCCCACCAAATTATCCAAATTCAGACAGACAACCAGGTTGCCATGTACTACGTCAACAAGCAGGGGGGCACCGGATCTCGCCCCCTGTGTCAGGAAGCCGTCAGCATGTGGCTCTGGGCTCGCCGTCACGGCATGGTGCTCCAAGCCACATATCTGGCAGGCGTAAACAACAGTCTGGCCGACAGGTTGAGCAGGATTATGCAACCTCACGAGTGGTCGCTCAATTCCCGTGTAGTGCGACAGATCTTCCAGGTGTGGGGCACCCCTTTGGTAGACCTCTTCGCATCTCGAGCCAACCACAAAGTCCCTCAGTTCTGTTCCAGGCTTCAGGCCCACGGCAGACTGGCATCGGATGCCTTCCTCCTGGACTGGGGGGAGGGTCTGCTGTATGCTTATCCTCCCATACCTCTGGTGGGGAAGACTTTGTTGAAACTCAAGCAAGACCGAGGCACCATGATTCTGATTGCTCCTTTTTGGCCGCGTCAGATCTGGTTCCCTCTTCTTCTGGAGTTGTCCTCCGAAGAACCGTGGAGATTGGAGTGTTTTCCGACCCTCATCACGCAGGACGAAGGGGCGCTTCTGCATCCCAACCTCCAGTCTCTGGCTCTCACGGCCTGGATGTTGAGAGCGTAGACTTTGCCTCTTTGGGTCTGTCAGAGGGTGTCTTCCGCATCTTGCTTGCTTCCAGGAAAGATTCCACTAAGAGGAGTTACTTCTTTTTATGGAGGAGGTTTGCCGTCTGGTGTGACAGCAAGGCCCTAGATCCTCGCTCTTGTCCTACACAGACCCTGCTTGAATACCTTCTGCATTTGTCTGAGTCTGGTCTCAAGACCAACTCTGTAAGGGTTCACCTTAGTGCAATCAGTGCATACCATTACCGTGTGGAAGGTAAGCTGATCTCAGGACAGCCTTTAGTTGTTCGCTTCATGAGAGGTTTGCTTTTGTCAAAGCCCCCTGTCAAGCCTCCTACAGTGTCATGGGATCTCAATGTTGTTCTCACCCAGCTGATGAAACCTCCTTTTGAGCCACTGAATTCCTGCCATCTGAAGTACTTGACCTGGAAGGTCATTTTCTTGGTGGCAGTTACTTCAGCTCGTAGAGTCAGTGAGCTTCAGGCCCTGGTAGCTCAGGCCCCTTACACCAAATTTCATCATAACAGAGTAGTCCTCCGCACTCACCCTAAGTTCTTGCCAAAGGTTGTGTCGGAGTTCCATCTGAACCAGTCAATTGTCTTGCCAACATTCTTTCCACGTCCTCATTCCTGCCCTGCTGAACGTCAGCTGCACACATTGGACTGCAAGAGAGCATTGGCCTTCTACCTGGAGCGGACACAGCCCAACAGACAGTCCGCCCAATTGTTTGTTTCTTTTGATCCCAATAGGAGGGGAGTGGCTGTGGGGAAACGCACCATATCCAATTGGCTAGCAGATTGCATTTCCTTCACTTATGCCCAGGCTGGGCTGGCTCTTGAGGGTCATGTCACGGCTCATAATGTTAGAGCCATGGCAGCGTCGGTAGCCCACTTGAAGTCAGCCTCTATTGAAGAAATTTGCAAAGCTGTGACGTGGTCATCTGTCCACACATTCACATCTCATTACTGCCTGCAGCAGGATACCCGACGCGACAGTCGGTTCGGGCAGTCAGTTCTTCAGAACCTGTTTGGGCTTTAGGATCCAACTCCACCCCCCGAGGGCTCTGTTTGTTCTGTTCCAGGCTGCACTCTCAGTTAGTTGGTAAATTTTTTTAGGTCAATCTCAGTTATGTCCTCGCCGTTGCGAGGCCCAATTGACCATGGTTGTTGTTTTGAGTGAGCCTGGGGGCTAGGGATACCCCATCAGTGAGAACAAGCAGCCTGCTTGTCCTCGGAGAAAGCGAATGCTACATACCTGTAGAAGGTATTCTCCGAGGACAGCAGGCTGATTGTTCTCACAAACCCGCCCGCCTCCCCTTTGGAGTTGTGTCTTCCCTTGCTTTGTTTTGCTACTTATGGGACTGACGAACACGAGCCGGTTCGGGCGGGAGGACGGCCGCGCATGCGCGGTGCACATGAGCGCGCGAGGACTGGCAAAGGCCTTTGCTAGTAGAGTGTTCCGATTGGAGGGGCTGCCGTGGACGTCACCCATCAGTGAGAACAATCAGCCTGCTGTCCTCGGAGAATACCTTCTACAGGTATGTAGCATTCGCTCTACATCCCAGTATCAAATTAATGGTGTTCCTGAGTGGTCCTAAAATGTCTGCCTTGGAAGAACAGGAAAAATATTGACAATTCTCTTCAGTTTCATGTGCTTGTTTTATATATAGTAACATAGTAGATGACGGCAGAAAAAGACCTGCACGGTACATCCAGTCTGCCCTACAAGATAAACTCATATGTGCTACTTTTTGTGTATACCTTACCTTGATTTGTACCTGTCCTTTTCAGGGCACAGTCCGTATAAGTCTGCCCAGCACTATCCCTGCCTCTCAACCACCAGCCCCGCCTCCCACCACCGGTTCTGGCACAGACCGTATAAATCTGCCCAGCACCATCCCCACCTCCCAACCACCAGTCCCGCCTCCCACCACTGGCTCTGGCACAGACCGTATAAGTCTGCCCAGCACCATCTCCGCTTCCCGCCACCAGCTCTGCCACCCAATCTCGGCTAAGCTCCTTAGGATCCATTCCTTCTGAACAGGATTCCTTTATGTTTATCCCACGCATGTTTGAATTCCGTTACCGTTTTCATTTCCACCACCTCCCGCGGGAGGGCATTCCAAGCATCCACTACTCTCTCTGTGAAAAAATACTTCCTGACATTTTTCTTGAGTCTGCCCCCCTTCAATCTCATTTCATGTCCTCTCGTTCTACCGCCTTCGCATCTCTGGAAAAGGTTCGTTTGCGGATTAATACCTTTCAAATATTTGAACATCTGTATCATATCTGGCCTAGTGGTTAGGGTGGTGGACTTTGGTCCTGGGGAACTGAGGAACTGAGTTCGATTCCCACTTCAGGCACAGGCAGCTCCTTGTGACTCTGGGCAAGTCACTTAACCCTCCATTGCCCCATGTAAGCCGCATCGAGCCTGCCATAAGTGGGAAAGCGCGGGGTACAAATGTAACAAAAAAATAAATAAATAAATATCACCCCTGTTTCTTCTTTCCTCCAGAGTATACATGTTCAGGTCAGCAAGTCTCTCCTCATACGTCTTGTAACGCAAATCCCGTACCATTCTAATCTATTATAAAATATTCTTAGATCAAGTAAAAAAAAATATTTCTTTTGCAACTGTTGAAACTTCCTGAATACTCTTTATTTAATGAATATAATGAAATACCGTAGATACTTATTTCAGTGTTCTGTTGTTGCATATTGCTTTAGGCAAAAGTCTTGCACCTTGGTAGACAATAAAGTCTAGATATGCAGCCACTACTGACAGCTTTGGACTTTTATTGGTAATTACACAGATGGTGAGGGGTTTTTAAAGAAAAACTAGTTTGCAAAAATAATTTGTTCAAGAGGTATTTAATCTTTCTTCTCGTAATCTGAGTTCAGTAAAATCTAATATTGAATGATTTTAATCAAGCACAAAGTTTCCAGGCACAGCTTACCACTAGTTGATAGAAACAACACTGGCAGATTGAAAAGAGAAATGCTTAGCTGCAGTGAGACTGCTACTAACAATTGGCCATGGCAGGAAGCGGAAGTTGTGATGCTGCTGAAAAGTACTTCCTGTCTCCTCCTTGCAGTTAACTAGAAGAGAGACTGAAGAAATGAAAGTAGTGCGGAGGGGGGGGGGGGGGGGGGGAGAGGAGGTGTGGGGAGGGTTACTGACAGTGAGGAAAAGGAGAAAGTTAAGGGTGAAGGACAGGCACAACAGAGTAGTACTTCTACTATGTATCATTTCTGTAGTGCTACCAGATGTACGCAGTGCTGTACATATTCAAATGAGGGTTCTTTTTCTCTAGAGCTCACAATCTATTCAAGACAAACAGGACAAATAGAAGAATTAGGAAGTTTCATTTATTATAGGAATGTTTAAACAAAACATAGGTAGGAAGGAGAATAGAGAGTTAAGATTTAATAGCAGCCTTCAAAAATGAGCTTTTATGTTGAATTTGAATAGGTACTTGTTGGCAGCTGTAGTGATGTCTTTCCCATTGGTGATTTGTTTTCTTGGCTGTCTCTGTACAGTGGCATGAGCTGTGTGGTTGCTTGGTTCTTTTGTCTTTAAGCAAGGGTTGCATGCTTGCGGTACCCCCCCCCCCCCCCCCCGATCTTACAGTACTAGCAACCAATGTATGGGGCACGTGCCAGCTGTGATGCGTCTGTGTGCATGCTTGCATGGAGTTCTGTATAGAAGCAGCCACCAATGATGAGGAATTGGGTCTGGCTCACAACATAATGTTGTGGTGCTCTGCAGGACCCTCTTCAGCCAGTGTGGCTGAGCCTGGTCTCCCTTCCCCTGAAATGAGATGGCTTTAAGGCCTTGGCTTGGGACTCAGCAGCATCTGCCTCCAATTCCTATGGCGGCATTCTCAAGCCACCCTCCAGTTCACCCCCTTTTAGTGTGCTTTCTCACCTTCTATTCCAAATATTCTGTTATAGGGCAGCCTCTTGCTTACTGAAAGCGATGTGTGCTACTGCCTCTTTTGGATTCATGGCTCCTGTGCATTAGTTTTGCAGATCTTGACCTTGGCTTAGAGGCATAGGAATACAATGAGATGTTGTTTTCCATGTGCACAGTTCTGTTTTTCTCTTTTATTCCTAGGTCTGTTCCCATGTTCTTATATGTTTTGTCAATGCCTACCTGAACAGCTTGGCGAGTTTGACACTTTTGTATTAGTTTTAATTAAGAAATAGTAGTATTCTTCTACGTTTGCTGTTAATACTCATTCTTCGATTGCCCTTGTGGAAGCAGCAAGCATGTGTTCATCTACATTTAGCTATAGTATGTTAAGATCAGAGGTGTTTAATCTTGCCCTGTTTGATGATTTACATTTGTCGTTTACTTCTACTTACCGACACTTGAGATTTGTGTGTTTTGTTTCACACTACCTGGGCCCTTCTAATGCTATGCCTACATATTCTGTCCATATCGGCAGCAATGCTTATGTTAATCAAAGAACTTTAAGCAATGGTAGAGTTTCAAAGCTTCTCAATGAAGTTCTTTTATCCCTTTTTTATCTGTACAGTTAGTGTCTCAGGTTTCACAAGCAAAGGAGAATGAAAGTGTGGCGGCCAGATGCTCTTAGTGCGGTGGCAGTGGCTCTGAGTTGAGTGTATAAGAGAAAAACAATCTGCTTAACTGACAATGCTTTGAGAGAGATCCTGTTCAAGACTTCTGTTTCTAATATTTCACGTGCTTGCATTAAAAACATTGCAAAACTCTCCACGCACTTATGTGGTTGAAGGATAATTTCCTTTTCACTGTCAATTTTCCTGTAATATCTTGCCACATTGATTATGTTTAAAACTCGACAAGATATGTTTATACATTTGTTCACTTTCTTGCTGTAAAATCAGCTTTAAAACCTTCTCCAATTCTGCTTCAGGAACACACAGTTACTTCTCCAAAGTCACCTCCAATACATTTGCAAGCTTACTTTCTTTACCACCACAGCTGATATTTTGCTTAGCTATGTCTGAACAGTGGCAGGTGGATGCACCTGCCCAGCTCTGTCAGGTTTGAATAAGGGTAAGTGGCCAGTGCCAGCTGAGGCCATGCACTAGCTGTGTCATTGTGCATACATGCATTGAACTTACTGTAGATAGGACACTGGGGGATAGTGTGGGAACAAATGATAACGTCTATTGTGAGATTGCAAGTTTCACTTACTCTATGCACCTTAATGGCTCACCTTTGGGGAAAATGATCTTATAACCATGCGAGATTAAAATTTTTGTTTGACCCATGGACTTTAATAATTCCTTTTTGGGAAAAATGACCAACCATGCTCAGTTTTGCACTGGTGCAAAATGCAGAGGGAGTTTGTAGTGATTATATGCCTATTTCTGACTTCGTACCTGGTATGGTCCTGCATTTTGAATGTGAAAAGGAGAATAATTGTGTCACTTCTGTGGAAAGTTCTTTAAAATAAAACCCCAAAACAAAACAAACACTATGTAGAATTATTTGTGGGATACTAGTTTTTGTTTTCTCACACACACTACTCTCACTGTCTTGTTTGGTGCTGTTCAGCTCTGACGCCTTACTTTTGTCCAACATGGTTTGATATATTAGCACTACTTTATAGGACTTTTTCAAAGTCTTGCTTTTGAGGGATGGCTGCAGCTTGACCTAGTGGTTAGGGGCCCCGTGGCAAATGAAGTGTCACTGCTGTGGCCTATGGTAGAAGGCCAGCCCCCATGTAAAACACAAGTATGATGAGTACCGAGGTAAAAGTAACCATGGTTAACACCTTACTTTGATGGAATGGGGCTTTAAAGAAAGGCTTGCAAAGATACAGGTGGGGCAAGGGTGCATTTATGGCAGCCTTAAAATTGAACGAACCTCTGGGAATTACTGGGCTTTTACAGTTTATACACAGGGATTATTAATTAAGTATGTTATGTGAGTGTTTATATACTCATGATCTGATTCTAAATGTTGAGAAATCCTTTCCTAAAAATTGTCTACTGCTGATAAAACCAGAAATACAGGGAAGATGCTTCATTTACTAGAGGACATCAAAACTTTGGGGTTTCTCTGTGGTAGTTCTTTACAGTTGACTTCACAGATTGGAGCTGTGGTGCAGTCTTGCTTTTTTCAACTGAGAGAGATCTGTCAGTTAAAGCCACTTCTTAGCAAGTCTAACCTGATTAAAGTGGTCCATGCATTAATCATCAGTAGACTTGATTATTGCAGTTCACTTCATCAAGTCCTTACTAAGACTAGCTTGAGAAGGCTGCAGTTGAATCAAAACACTGCCACCAACTGGTAAAATGTGATCATACAACATCTATTTTGGTAGATTTGCACTGTCTAGCAGCTGAAGCATGCATTTCTTTCAAATTATGTCTTGTTTATAAGGCTTTTTACCTGGAAACTCTGAAATATCTTTCTGAGGAGTCGTAAAAATGCTTTCTTTCTTATACATCACGCTCTTCTCAAAAATGTTTGCTTCAATATTTTGCATAAGGTTTATTTATTGGTTCTTATATCAAAAACTATTTCAGTTCAGTGTGGCTTACATGCATTACAAAAGTTGAATTACAGTGAGTGAGATTGAAGATTACAAAGCAAGAGAACCATGTTATGATTAGTGCAGTTTTATCGTCAAAAACTTGGCTTCATGAGAAAAGCTTTGGGTTACGTTCTACTGAAATTTTTTGGTGTATATAATGCTGCTGAGTTCTATCCAGTCATAGGTTTTTTTTTTTTGGTTTGATGTATGATTTTTTGGCTATTGTATTAGAATATCATTTTCCTTTTTTATTGTAAACCCCTTTAAATTAATAAATAAAATAGGTTGTAGTGTATTCCAAACTTGATATGCCGCTGTTGCAACAGGGTTGGTCACAGTGGTGTACAATAAAAAGGCAATAAAATATCAACATAAAAGAAAAGAAAAAGAACGCCATCAGTGAATAGGACAGGAAACAAGCACATTTGAGGGAAGGGATTGTTGAGGAGTCTGAGTCCATGAACGCAGGATGGTGATTTCAAAATTAAGTGCTATTGAGGTAAAATCCAAAAGCTAAATAATAAAAATGAGTTTTTAGGAGGGATTTAAATTTAGCAAAAGAAGGTTCAGATTTGATGATGAGGGGAAGGTCATTCTAGGTGGAGGATTGGGTGGACTCGTAATGAGCCAAACGGGGTGAAGACAAGACGGCATCTTAAGGGTACAATTAGTGGTATAGGGAACAGTCAGGAAGCACAGTTGTGGAGGGCTTTATGGGTCGAGTAGAGAATTTTGAAATGGGGCTGATAGAGAATAGGGAGCCAATGCAGTGAAGCCATGAGTGGATAAACATGATGGAATTTACATGCTTTTAAGTGTTCAAATTAAAAGCTTGAAATAAAAGGCTTCATGAAAAGGGCTAGTGGATGTGTGTCCTATGAGTCTCTAATGCTGGCCACTCCACTGCAAGGGAGGTTTATAGAGAAATGGGTTAGAGGTTGCATTTGTGTGTTGTGTATTTTATTTCATTACTATTGTTAAGTTTTACAATGCTGTGTCCATAATAAAACCACTCTCTATTCGTTAAATTATAAAGCCTCACTGACTTAATTGATTTGCCTGGGGAAAGGGGATAACGATTGGGGGGGGGGGGGGGGGGAGGGAGAAGGTTAGAGGGTGCCCAGTGCCCCCTGCCCTGTTTGCGTTTTTGTGAACACCAATAATTTGTTTTGTTGTAGTCTGAACAGCAACAGTTTTGTCTGGTCCCTTTGAAAACTGACTTATCTTTTTGTTTCTTCCTGAACCAAGAAACTTGTCATTTCTGTGAGAAAGTGTATCATTTCCAGTAAGTGAGAGATGATGGCTTGACCTGGGAAAGGAATGACGCAGCTCATGCCATTCTAATGATAACTTCATTGGTAACCAGATTTGATTTAACCTACCTTGACATGTTACAAAGCTGTAAAATAGAGTTCACACCATATATTCACAAATCATTATCTTGGTACTGTTTTGAAACTTGTCTTGTTTCAAAGTGTAACCTATTATGGAACAAAACCTACCTTCCACCCTCCTAGGATCTGTTTCTTTGGCTTTTAAGGTTACTGTCACAGTTATGTGTTGCATAGAATTGGCATCCTGACATAGCGGCATATTTTCAAAGCACTTAGCCTCCCAAAGTTCCATAGAAACCTATGGAACTTAGCCTCCCAAAGTGCTTTGAAAATAAGCCTGAAAATGACCCACAGCCAAAGAGCCCTGATAAAACAGCACAATAATAATTTATTGGCGCTAGTGTTTAACGTTCTACCTCGACACCAGAACCCCAGGTTCTGTCAGGGCAAAATGCAGGCATATGCGAAAAGGAGCCAAGTTCAATAGCAGTGATATGGTTTATCACCAGTGGGCTGAGTTGCAGGTATCAACAACATAAAGGTTCAGGAAACAGCTAAAAGGGAGGGCTTGAGTGGCGCCATGAATAGGGTTGACTTAGTGGGGACCTTCTGAAGGAAGCTGATGCCTCTCAGCTAGTAATATGTGCCAGGCCTTGGGGTTGTAGCCCTAGTTAATGCCATGGTTCTGAGAGGCCTCTGCTGCTCCTATTGGTTTCAGTGTGCTGGGTGTAGCTGGAAGTGAGACAAGGTACTGTGTACTGAAACAGAGGTAACTGAATTGGCCCAGTTGGGGGGGCTGTGGCCCTCCCTTATGTGTGCTGCAAAGTGGAGTTTTATGAGTGAAGAGGCTAGCTGGAATCAGAGTCAAGGGCAGCATGGGAGACAGAACAGGTCCTTGGCACTGGCAGAGTTGGGCACTAGAGACCATGCTGAATGTCGGCACCTACAGAATTGGGTGCTGGATGCCATGATGAACTTTTGCACCAGCACAGTCAGGTGCTGGAGGCTATTATCTGTGTCAGAGGAGAGAGTGCAGCATTGCAACTTCTGGTACAGTGCACATCATATGCACCAGTGTACCTGAGGCATCATACAAGGGACAAATCAGACTATCTTCTTTTGCTGCCATTACTAAGATACTGCAACTTGGTCTAGGATAGAGCCAGGACACGGGCACTAAGATGGGCACTACTGCAAGGAGCCCAGTGGTCTGTGGCAGTGTACCGGCACAACAGGCACTGAGGCAGCCAAGTGGACAGTAATCCAAGTTGGAGATATCTTGGTCTATTTTCAGAAGTAAAGTAGTTCACGCCCCCATCGCTGTTGCCAGACCAGCTGAATGAAAACGGGAGAACCCAGAATGTTGGGCATGGTGGGGCACAATTTCCCTCTCTAGGATTCCTCTGTGGCTTTTATACTTCATCACTTGAAAGTTGAAATTCAGGTGGGATCTGAGAGACCGAGATCTCTTTAGGAGTCCAGAAAGAATTTAGTGAAGAAAATAAAATAAAATGATATAAAAATAAAATAATAAATGGAGAGCAGGGAGACCCATTCTCTTGGGCCTTTTTGTTGGGACCATTTTGTCAGGGCTCATTTGTTGTGGGCCATTTTAACGGGTCAACTTTGAAAATTGCATATACACATACAGATATGAAGACAAGAACAAAACCATTTGTTTCTGTTTAAATTTATGGAGTTTTAAAGTTACAGCATACATCACACAAACTACAAAAGTACAGTTTCCTATAATAAAGGTATTAACAAGATTCATTGTCCACTTGTAATCATCTGGTGCCCATTGTTCCTTCCCTACTCTTTTACTCACTGGCCCTTTGTCAGTGTTAAAACTAGAAGAAAAATGTTGGGAGTAAACGAAAAGGAAAAGAAAAAGAGCATCAGTGATACTTTGGGATACAGCTGAGGGACACAGAAAAAGAGAAACATTGAAAAGGAAGATTTGAAGGCTGAATAAGATCTAGGAAAGCACAGCAGGAGGTGGAGAAGCACTTTAATCAGGCTTATATGTGTAGATTCTACACGGGGAGAAGGTAGTAGACACAAGAAAGGTATACACATGTAAGAAAGAGAGAAGTACCATGGGAGAGCACAGGTGTGAGGGAGGGAGAATGTTTTGTGTGTAAAGCAGTGGGTATTGAGT
Organism: Microcaecilia unicolor; assembly: GCF_901765095.1. NCBI lineage: Eukaryota > Metazoa > Chordata > Amphibia > Gymnophiona > Siphonopidae > Microcaecilia > Microcaecilia unicolor. Next base: position 424,885,338 of record NC_044031.1, read on the forward strand.
GATACATATGGGAGAAGTAAAGAAAGCTGGGGAAATTTACAGAAAAGACTAGTGGTCAAAACATAGATGATTAGGAATATCAATCTAAACAAGAGGAACAGGAGCAAGCTTAAAAAAAAGCAAAACAGGAAAAGATTGTTGGCAGTAACAAGTGAAAAGAGAGGAAGCTATTCCTAGGGAAGTATGGGCCTAGCATATTTAAGGACATGTTGACAGATGGGGAGAGGTGTTTTCATATATAATTCTGTTCACATAATTCTCATTTATGTCTTTACAACGCAAAGGGGTATCAACTATAGTTCTTGAAGTATGAGTTTTGCTACACTTGTTACAAGGCCAAGAATTAAATATTTGTTTTGAAATTTTTTTCTTTAAATGGTTATGAGGAAACAGTTTAGCAATAGACACACAATGAGAAAAATGCTGCATGAAACTAGAATTCTGTATTTTTGAAAACTCGCAAAGGATGTGATTACTCAAAAGGTTAGCTAAATTATTTTATGGGCCTGCTTGGTAGCTCATTAGTAAGTTCTGGTATGTGTTGGATGTGGTTTCTGTACATTGGGATGACCTGGTATGCTATGGTAGCAACATTTATAGATCACTGGGGAAAAGGATTCTCAGCTATCCCTTATCTAGCGGCTAGGCTATAAGGGATTATGATAGCAGGTTTCGGAAAGCGTAATCTGGTGTACAACCTCCAGTTGAGGGCTATCAAGGCAATGACAGATCTAAGCAAATTGGAAGGAGGATATGAAATAGGGAAAATCCTCTGGGTGGTGTCAGTGAAGGCTCATGGCACAGTAGCTCAATAGAATCTGGTTCTGATTGAACTAGAAGCCTATAGGTAACAAGAAAATTGCTTAAAGTTCATAAGTAACAATGATTTACAGTAAAATTCTTTTATGATGGTATGTTTCTTTGCATGTATAACATCAATTAAGAATGTTCCAGGGAGTGCCATAGTCATTTCTCTGTGGAAAATCCCCAGTTACTGCAGATATATGCAAAGAATTAACATAATTAAAATTTTCATAACATTCCCAAAAGTTCTCTCTTTTCTATAGTACCTAGTTATGTTTGTTTGAGTTGCTTTTCACATTAGGCTGATTTCTTCTTGTCATTGTGATAGCACAAATCTGTAAGCAGGTAATAGGATCAAAAAGAAACATAAATTAGTATTTACGAGATGCTTATAGGCTCCTTATTGCAGTGTATGTTTTCAAAGTAAGGGCCTGGTTTCATTATGCTTTTTTCCTCTCACAGAAACAGGAAGGAGAAAAGCTTCAGTAAATCAGGCCTGATATCTTTAAATACTAATGGTCTCTGTTAATAATTTTTTTTTTCTTTTTAAAGGTAAAGTGCAACTTAAGAGTTCAGACATACAAGTTGGGGACCTCATCATAGTGGAAAAGGTTGATGTTTTTTAAATATATTTTAGATACTAAATATTAGCTTTTGTTCAAATTCATTAGCCATGTTACATAGCCCTTGCAAGCTTAGGTCCTCTTTTACTAAACCATGCTAGCGAGTCCCAGCACGGTAAATGTGCCACAGCCCATTCAATTTGAATGGGCTGCATCACATTTGCTGCGTGGGAATCGCTAGCGTGGTTAAGAGGCCCTTGACCTGTGGAAGTTATACATTTTTAAAGATATTTTCTTTGTTGTAAGTCTTTATTAGATGAAATGTGATTTAGTTTGAATGCACTTGATGCTTATTACTGTATGTAATTTACTTGATAATTTCTTTTGGTACTGCTTGCTAAGATGAGCTGCCTTTCTTTTGGAATTTGATCAATAAACTGCTCAGTTATTTTAGTCTTGGATTTTATAGTGGAGGATTTATATAAGCTCCAAGACTGAACATTTTTGTTACCTTGATTTTATTCTTTATTTGGATTTCCAGTATTTCTGTGCATCTTAGTTATGTGTTTATAAAAGAAAACAAATCTATGCATAGTAGGACTATATAGCACGTTCCAATTGTAGTTTAATTTTAGATTCTTAAATAGTGAGACATGACTTTGAAAGGACAGGTGTAACCCTTCTCAGTATCCCATTATGATTAAGCTCTCTGTGGGTTAGCAATTATTCTTACTTCTGCTTGAAGACATCTATTGTCCATATGTTTGAGGAATGACAAGTTGAAAAAGTAAAAACATTGGGGTTAATAATTTTAACATAATCTGTATATTCAATGCCACTATCTGAATTGGTAAAGGCGCTGAATATATGGATGATGCAGTGACTGTGCTGGTCTTATTCATTTAGTTTAGACCTGCCTTAGCAGGCCTAAACTAAATATATAAACTATTCAGTGGCTAAATAGATAATTTTCCAGTCTCCTTTTCTCCTTTCCCATTCTGGTCCACAAATATATGGATAATATCTGTCCATTTAGTATTTTAAATAGACCAATATCATCTCTCTAATTTTTGAAAACACAGGACAATTATGGATACACTGGCCACCAATTTCACAATTGCCTTTGAATGTTTGCCCCCAGTTGTACGTAGAATGACTTTTAAATTTAGAGAAACCCTTCTGTTTTTGTCAATAGTAACAATGTAATGGTTTATGTGAAGACAAGCAAAGAAATGAGGAGTGAGGTGCAAATGACAAACCCAAGTGGGTAAAACAGTAACACACTTTATAAACGTCACTCCTTGTTTCCTTGCAGTGCTACCCCTGTGAGGTCCTGTTTGCTTCTCCTTTGCTGTTCCTTATGTGAAGATAAATAATTTCCCCATATTTGCCATGTCACACACACAGTTTATGAATTCAAACACATCATCTAAAGAATGAGCAAAATCAATTACTTTGTTTTTAGAACTTTAAACATGGCTGTAAAATTGAAATGCAGTGATGATTAGATGATGCAGAAATCAGTTGGCACACAGTAATTGTCATCAGATTATTGACTTGGAGAAAGCACTTGCAAGAAAAACAAGAATATCTGTATTAGAACTTTGTCATCTATTATAGAAGCAATTAAATGAAATGAAAATAAAAAGATTATATATAATATGTATTATTGTTAAGGCCAAATTACTGTGCTGTAGCACTCAGTGAATTATTCTTCCACCATGGGTAGGGTAATAGAGGAAATAGGAGTTCCACAAACACTGTTACTCATACACACTAGCATAAGTAAATAAACCTTTCTTTATTTCACAGGTCTAATAATGATAATACCCAATTCTGTGTCACATGTGAGCTAATGTATGTCTTGCAAAATGGCAAATTTATTTCACAGCAAACATAATATCAGTATGTCTCACATTTTAACACATAATGGAAATACCTTCTATTTTCCCAATAAATATGTCTCTTTCCCTCCTCTCTCTGCATGGAAGCCTTTTACCATGGCCCAGAGTAAGATAATCTCTGCTGTGTCTCTTAGCTGGGGTCTTTCACTCATGGTACATCCTTCTGGTCCCTCTAGTGGAAGCTGAGATTTCCTCCTTCAGTTGGTGTCCAGGATAGTCCTTATTCTCCGAGGACAAGCAGGCTGCTTGTTCTCACTGATGGGTTGACGTCCTCGGCAGCCCCCTCCATCGGAAAGTTTACTAGCAAAGGCCTTTGCTAGTCCTCGCGCGCCCATGTGCACCGCGCATGCGCGGCCGTCTTCCCGCCCGAAACCGGCTCGAGCCGGCCAGTCTTCTTTCGTCCGCGCTCGGTACGGTCGTGTTACGCCGTTCGTGCCCCAGAGAGTCGACCTCGCGCGTCCTTTTCGACGTGTTTTTTTGCTGTTTTTTCCTTGAAAAAGTTCGGGAAGCGCTCCGGTAGTGTTCCGGAAGACCCTTTCGGGTTTTCTGCCCTTCCCGTATTTCTCAGTTTTTGCCCCGTAAGTTTTCTTTCGTTGTCGGGGTAGGCCTCTTTTGGCCTCGGTCGAGATTTTTCTCCCTCTAAATTTTGGTGCTTCAATTTTCGCCATTTCGGCTTTTGATTTCGCCGGCGTGATTTTTCCGCCCATGACATCGAAGCCTTCCAGCGGCTTCAAGAAGTGCACCCAGTGCGCCCGGGTAATCTCGCTCACTGATAGGCACTCTGCGTGTCTTCAGTGTCTAGGGGCCCAGCACCGCCCTCAGAACTGCAGTCTGTGTTCCCTGTTACAAAGGCGGACTCAGGTAGCGAGATTAGCCCAGTGGAACGTTTTGTTCTCGGGCTCTTCGTCGGCATCGGCACCGGAGGCATCGAGTGCATCGACGTCGTCAGCGTCCGGACCATCTTCCTTGGCTGCCGCTCCATCGACTGCATCGAGGCATCGGACCTCTGCATCGGCGCCGAGGCATCGGGCGACTGCATCGACGTCGGTGGTACCGAGACTTCGTCTGCTGATGTCGTCGGACGGAGGTGCATCGTCAGGAGTGCAGGTGAGGGCTGTCCATTCCCCTGCTGGTGGCGGTGAGCCTTCGGGTGGGTCTCCTCCTACCCTGAGGGCTCCTGCGGTACAGCCCCCCCGGGATCGACCCTCTTCGGTCTCGGCCCCGAGGAAGCGACGGATGGATTCTACGTCCTCCTCGTCGGTGCCGGGGAGCTCCGGTGACATGCTTCGGAAGAAGTCGAAGAAGCATCGACACCGGTCTCCTCCCCATGTCGGCACCGAGAGCTCTGGGTCGCCGAGGGATTCGGCACCCAGCAGGCATCGGCACCGAGAGGACCGCTCACCCTCTGTTCAGGAGGTGTCGATGCGCTCCACTCTGGACAGCCCGGAACAGCCTCCTCGCCCGGAACAGGTTCTGACGTCGACGCCTGCATCGACCTCTCAGCCTTTCTCTGCAGCCGCTCTAAACGAGAGCCTCCGGGCCGTTCTCCCAGAGATTCTGGGAGAGCTGTTGCGCCCTACCCCTCCGGTACCGGCGGTGCTTGCGCCTCCGGTACCGTCGAGCGTGGCGCCGGCTGGCCCATCGCCCAGGTTGAGGTCCCCGACGTCGGTACCGCGTGCGGTGCCGACAGCGGCCACCTCCCAGGAAGGCTCCCCGACTACGTCGGCGGAGGGAGCTTCGCCGATGCGGGCGAGGGAGTCTACCTCTCGACGCCCCCACCGTGGACGGGGTTCCACCGAGTCGAGTAGGGCGAGGTTGCAGACGCAGGTTCGTGAACTTGTGTCTGACACCGAGGGTGAGGTCTCGTGGGAGGAAGAGGAGGACCCCAGATATTTCTCTGACGAGGAGTCTGAGGGTCTTCCTTCTGATCCCACTCCCTCTCCTGAGAGACAGCTTTCTCCTCCCGAGAGCCTGTCTTTTGCTTCCTTTGTCCGGGAGATGTCTACGGCCATCCCCTTCCCGGTGGTTGTGGAGGACGAGCCCAGGGCTGAAATGTTTGAGCTCCTGGACTATCCTTCTCCACCTAAGGAAGCGTCCACTGTTCCCTTGCACCATGTCCTGAAAAAGACATTGCTTGCGAACTGGACCAAGCCACTAAGTAATCCCCACATTCCCAAGAAGATTGAGTCCCAGTACCGGATCCATGGGGACCCAGAGCTGATGCGCACTCAGTTGCCTCATGACTCTGGAGTTGTGGATCTGGCCCTAAAGAAGGCTAAGAGTTCTAGGGAGCATGCTTCGGCGCCCCCGGGCAAAGACCCTAGAACCTTAGACTCCTTTGGGAGGAAGGCCTACCATTCTTCTATGCTCGTGGCCAAGATCCAGTCTTACCAGCTCTACACGAGCATACACATGCGGAACAATGTGCGGCAGTTGGCGGGCTTGGTTGATGCTCTTCCCCCTGAGCAAGCCAAGCCTTTTCAGGAGGTGGTCAGGCAGCTGAAGGCGTGCAGAAAATTCCTGGCCAGAGGAGTTTGACACTTTTGATGTTGCGTCCAGGGCCGCTGCTCAAGGTGTGGTGATGCGCAGGCTCTCATGGCTGCGTGCCGCCGACCTGGAGAATAGACTCCAGCAGCGGATTGCGGACTCGCCTTGCCGTGCGGACAACATTTTTGGAGAAAAAGTCGAGCAGGTGGTAGAGTCTCTCCACCAGCGGGACACCGCATTCGACAAGTTCTCCCGCCGGCAGCCTTCAGCCTCTACCTCTACAGGTAGACGATTTTTCGGGGGAAGGAAGAGTGGTCCCTATGCTTCTGGTAAGCGTAGGTACAATCCTCCTTCCCGACAGCCTGCGGCCCAGGCTAAGCCCCAGCGCGCTCGCTCTCGTCAGCAGCGTGTGCCTCAGCAAGGCCCCGCGGCTCCCCAGCAAAAGCAAGGGGCGAGCTTTTGACTGGCTCCAGCAGAGCATAGCCGACATCCAAGTGTCAGTGCCGGGCGACCTGCCGGTCGGGGGGAGGTTGAAAGCTTTTCACCAAAGGTGGCCTCTCATAACCTCCGATCAGTGGGTTCTCCAAATAGTCCGGCAGGGATACACCCTCAATTTGGCCTCAAAACCTCCAAATTGTCCACCGGGAGCTCAGTCTTACAGCTTCCAGCACAAGCAGGTACTTGCAGAGGAACTCTCCGCCCTTCTCAGCGCCAATGCGGTCGAGCCCGTGCCATCTGGGCAAGAAGGGCTGGGATTCTATTCCAGGTACTTCCTTGTGGAAAAGAAAACAGGGGGGATGCGTCCCATCCTAGACCTAAGGGCCCTGAACAAATATCTTGTAAAAGAAAAGTTCAGGATGCATTCCCTGGGCACCCTTCTCCCCATGATTCAGCAAAACGATTGGCTATGCTCTCTGGACTTGAAGGATGCCTACACACACATCCCGATACTGCCAGCTCACAGACAGTATCTGCGATTTCAGTTGGGCACACGCCACTTCCAGTACTGTGTGCTACCCTTTGGGCTCGCCTCTGCACCCAGGGTGTTCACAAAGTGCCTAGCTGTGGTAGCAGCGGCACTTCGCAGGCTGGGGGTGCACGTGTTCCCATATCTCGACGATTGGCTGGTGAAGAACACATCCGAGGCAGGAGCCCTGCAGTCCATGCAGATGACTATTCGCCTCCTGGAGCTACTGGGGTTTGTGATAAATTATCCAAAGTCCCATCTTCTCCCAGTGCAGAAACTCGAATTCATAGGAGCCCTGCTGGATTCTCGGACAGCTCGCGCCTATCTTCCAGAGGCGAGAGCCAACAACTTGTTGTCCCTCGTCTCGCGGGTGCGTGCGTCCCAGCAGATCACAGCTCGGCAGATGTTGAGATTGCTGGGCCACATGGCCTCCACAGTTCATGTGACTCCCATGGCCCGCCTCCACATGAGATCTGCTCAATGGACCCTAGCCTCCCAGTGGTATCAGGCCGCTGGGGGTCTAGAGGACGTGATCCACCTGTCCACGAGTTTTCTCAAATCCCTTTATTGGTGGACGATTTGCTCCAATTTGACTCTGGGACGTCCCTTCCAAATTCCTCAGCCACAAAAAGTGCTGACCACGGATGCGTCTCTCCTGGGATGGGGAGCTCATGTCGATGGGCTTCACACCCAAGGAAGTTGGTCCCTCCAAGAATGCGATCTACAGATCAATCTTCTGGAGTTGCGAGCGATCTGGAACGCTCTGAAGGCTTTCAGAGATCGGCTGTCCCACCAAATTATCCAAATTCAGACAGACAACCAGGTTGCTATGTACTATGTCAACAAGCAGGGGGGCACCGGATCTCGCCCCCTGTGTCAGGAAGCCGTCAGCATGTGGCTCTGGGCCCGCCGTCTCGGCATGGTGCTCCAAGCCACATATCTGGCAGGCGTAAACAACAGTCTGGCCGACAGACTGAGCCGGATTATGCAACCTCACGAGTGGTCGCTCAACTCCAGAGTGGTGCGCCAGATCTTCCAAGCGTGGGGCACCCCCTTGGTGGATCTCTTCGCATCTCGAGTGAACCACAAAGTCCCTCAGTTCTGTTCCAGGCTTCAGGCCCCCGGCAGACTAGCATCGGATGCCTTCCTCCTGGATTGGGGGGAGGGCCTGCTGTATGCTTATCCTCCCATCCCTCTGGTGGGGAGGACTTTGTTGAAACTCAAGCAAGACCGAGGCACCATGATTCTGATTGCTCCTTTTTGGCCGCCTCAGATCTGGTTCCCCCTTCTTCTGGAGTTATCCTCCGAAGAACCGTGGAGATTGGAGTGTTTTCCGACCCTCATCACACAGGACGAGGGGGCGCTTCTGCATCCCAACCTCCAGTCTCTGGCTCTCACGGCCTGGATGTTGAGGGCGTAGACTTTGCCTCTTTGGGTCTGTCAGAGGGTGTCTCCCGCATCTTGCTTGCTTCCAGGAAAGACTCCACTAAGAGGAGTTACTTCTTTTTATGGAGGAGGTTTGCCGTCTGGTGTGACAGCAAGGCCCTAGATCCTCGCTCTTGTCCTACACAGACCCTGCTTGAATACCTTCTGCACTTGTCTGAGTCTGGTCTCAAGACCAACTCTGTAAGGGTTCACCTTAGTGCAATCAGTGCATACCATTACCGTGTGGAAGGTAAGCCGATCTCAGGACAGCCTTTAGTTGTTCGCTTCATGAGAGGTTTGCTTTTGTCAAAGCCCCCTGTCAAGCCTCCTACAGTGTCATGGGATCTCAATGTCGTTCTCACCCAGCTGATGAAACCTCCTTTTGAGCCACTGAATTCCTGCCATCTGAAGTACTTGACCTGGAAGGTCATTTTCTTGGTGGCAGTTACTTCAGCTCATAGAGTCAGTGAGCTTCAGGCCCTGGTAGCCCAGGCCCCGTACACCAAATTTCATCATAACAGAGTAGTCCTCCGCACTCACCCTAAGTTCCTGCCAAAGGTTGTGTCGGAGTTCCATCTGAACCAGTCAATTGTCTTGCCAACATTTTTTCCCCGTCCTCATTCCTGCCCTGCTGAACGTCAGCTGCACACATTGGACTGCAAGAGAGCATTGGCCTTCTACCTGGAGCGGACACAGCCCACCAGACAGTCCGCCCAATTGTTTGTTTCTTTTGACCCCAATAGGAGGGGAGTGGCTGTAGGGAAACGCACCATATCCAATTGGCTAGCAGATTGCATTTCCTTCACTTACGCCCAGGCGGGGCTGGCTCTTGAGGGTCATGTCACGGCTCATAATGTTAGAGCCATGGCTGCGTCGGTAGCCCACTTGAAGTCAGCCTCCATTGAAGAAATTTGCAAAGCTGCGACGTGGTCATCTGTCCACACATTCACATCTCATTACTGCCTGCAGCAGGACACCCGACGCGACAGTCGGTTCGGGCAGTCAGTTCTTCAGAACCTGTTTGGGCTTTAGGATCCAACTCCACCCCCCGAGGGCCCTGTTGTTCTGTTCCAGGCTGCACTCTCAGTTAGTTGGTAAATTTTTTAGGTCAATCTCTTTAATGTCCTCGCCGTTGCGAGGCCCAATTGACCATGGTTGTTGTTTTGAGTGAGCCTGGGGGCTAGGGATACCCCATCAGTGAGAACAAGCAGCCTGCTTGTCCTCGGAGAAAGCGAATGCTACATACCTGTAGAAGGTATTCTCCGAGGACAGCAGGCTGATTGTTCTCACAAACCCGCCCGCCTCCCCTTTGGAGTTGAGTCTTCCCTTGAAGTGTATTGTCTTGCTACATACTGGACTGGCCGGCTCGAGCCGGTTTCGGGCGGGAAGACGGCCGCGCATGCGCGGTGCGCATGGGCGCGCGAGGACTAGCAAAGGCCTTTGCTAGTAAACTTTCCGATGGAGGGGGCTGCCGAGGACGTGAACCCATCAGTGAGAACAATCAGCCTGCTGTCCTCGGAGAATACCTTCTACAGGTATGTAGCATTCGCTTTACATAGGGTTTATGTCCATAGGTAGTAATGTCTTTTTCCTTGTCATCAGCAGCAGATGAATCCATTAACTGATGGGTTGTATCCACCTACCAGCAGGTGGAGATAGAGAACACTGAAAAACCACAGTGACCCTTGGACGGCTAGCCCCAACTGCCTTCAGTATTTCTCTATCTCCCAGCAGGTGTGGACATAGCTTGATGAGCTTCTGGATTTCAGACTGCCTGGGGTGGCTCCTGTGCTTTGCCAGTTGAGCAGGGGTGTTGTGGCTGGTGGTGCCCACTTTAAAGGCATACAGGTTCACCCGTTCCCTGCCTTACCCATTCCCCCCGCCTCCCGGAGTCCCTCTGTTGCTGCCTGCCTCCAACTTTCCTCACAGCGTTAAAAAAAAAAAAAAAAAGAGCGCGCTTTTACTGCGTGGCTTTTCTGAAGCTTTTTCCAGAGATTCTGGTTCTGTGCAGCTTGACCGGAGCTCGTTGACTCGGCCTTCTGAGGTGAGAATGGTGCCCAGCTCCTCCGGGGAGGTCCCACGGACGCCGTTCCGAACGGGGTAAGTTTTGGTGCGAAGCCGCCATTTTATTGCCATATTTCCGTCCAGTCGGGCGATGGCTGCTGAGGGAGTTAAGCGTTGCTCCCGTTGTGGTAAACGCAGATCAGCAGCGGGGCTGTGTAAAACGTGCACCTTACACGCTCACGCTAGTATGAGCGTGGCGAGCAATGTTTCTGTCTGCTCGATGGAGCTGGCAGCGGGCGCCATTTTGGAAGTGCCGCATGTCTCGACCCTCGCGGTTGCAGAGGAGTTTGAGTGCTACCAGAGGAGCTTCTACATCCGTTTCTCCTAATTCGGAGGCAGAGGGTCAGGGTGAATTTTTCTCCCCCAAGTTTGTGCTTTTAATGCATAAGGCTTTCATGCTGAAAAGAGCTCTGCCGTAGATGTCTAACACTGCGTTGCATCCTGGGTTCCTTCCAGGGGTTGAGGCCCCGGGGATGGCTTTAGATGGTATTTCCTCCCCCGAGCGTTGGAAACATGCTAAACATAGATGGCGCATATCCTTCCCCCCCCCGGGGTCAGGCTGTGGGAGTGGGATGGATGATTCAGAGGAGGGTGCCTGTTTGCCACTGGATTTGGATGGTCCCAATGCGGTCCGGATTTTCCACCGTGACGAGCTGCCAGCTCTCATTTCTGATGCCTTGCAGGCCCTCTCGATTGATGATCCTTCTGAAGGCGAGGCCTCCTCTGTTAATCTTAGGATGGCGAGTACTAAGAAGCCTACTCGGGCCTTTCTTGTGCATGACTCCATCCAAGAGCTTATTTCTGCTCAATGGTCTGACCCCGATGGGCCTTTGAAAGTGGTCAGGGCTATGGGTCGGCTTTACCCTCTGAGTAAGGAGCACTTGGCCCCTTTGGGGATGCCTAAAGTGGATGCGTTGGTCATGGCGGTGACAAAAAAGACCACTCTCCCAGTAGAGGGAGGGGTCGCTTTGAAAGACATGCAGGACCGGCGGCTGGAGTCTGCGCTGAAGCGGTCTTTTGAAATTGCGGGCCTTGCCTTGAGGGCGTCTATTTGCAGTTTCTATGCAGCCCGGGCATGTCTTTCCTGGCTACAGCAGGCGGTGGAATAGCCCGCCGATGGTGCGGGCCCCTTTCTGAAGTTGCCCCGCGGATGGAGTCGGCCCCGTCATTTTTGGCTGACGCCCTTTATGATTTGGTCAGAGCTTCAGCTAAACAGATGTCTGTGGCGGTGTCTGCCCGCCGCCTTCTTTGGCTGCGGCATTGGGCGATTGACATGGCTTCTAAGCAAAGGCTGGTAAGGTTACCCTTTTGGGGCCTCCTGTTATTTGGAGAGGAATTGGAGAAGATTATGAAAGACCTGGGGAACTCTAAACCCCAGCGGTTACCTGAGGATAGGCCGAGGCCTTCTTCCAAGGGTTCTGTGTTTCCCTCCTCTTCCAGACCTCGCTTCCGTGAAGCTCGCAGGTATCGCCCGGGGCACTCTGCTGGGTTTTCTCAACGTGCCCGTTTTCAGCAAAGGAACTCCTTTCGCTCGGACAAACGTTCCGCAGGGGCCGATTCAAGGCCAGAAGTTCAGGGGTGTTCTCCACAATGATGGGACGCCGGTCCACTCCTCCATGCCTGCAATAGGAGGACGTCTTTCCCTCTTTCTAGAGGAGTGGACCAAGATTACCTCAGATCAGTGGGTCCTGGACCTGATCAGAGAAGGTTACCGACTGGAATTCGGTGCCCCATTGAGAGACGTGTTTGTGGAGTCCCGATGTGGCACTGCCGTCAAACGGGCGGCGGTAGAGGAGACCTTACAAGTCTGGCTGCACCTCGGAGCTGTGATCCCGGTGCCTCCCGCCAAACGTGGCTGCGGCCGCTATTCCATTAATTTTGTTGTGCCTCGAAAAGGTGGGTCTTTCAGACTGATCCTCGACTTACGAAGAGTCAACGAGGCCCTCAGAGTACGAGATTTTCGCATGGAAACCCTGCACTCCCTCATTGCAGCGGTACAGCCAGGAGAGTTTCTCATGTCTCTGGACCTAAAAGAAACATATTTGCACATTCATATCTGGCCTCCACACCAGCGGTTCCTCCGCTTTGTGGTGTTGGGAAAACATTTCCAGTTTCGGGCCTAGCCACAGCTCCCCGTACCTTTTCCAAGGTAATGGTGGTCGTAGCTGCCTGTCTCAGGTGAGAGGGTATCAGAGTTCACCCTTATCTTGACGACTGGCTCATCAGAGCGGATTTGGCAACCGAATATTTATATACAATACTTTTAGTCAAATGTTTTCAGTTAATCCCATATATTCACTTACATGGCTTTGATCGGATTTCCTCCAATAATTTTTAACAAGCCAAAAAGGGTAGCTGCCTCTAAACTATTGCCCTTTGGGCACTCCTTAAAATAACTATTTTTACTCAATTTTGTCCTTTTCTCACTGTACCTAACATTGTCTTTAGTCAACAAAAGGATTATTCTTGCACACAACATCTAACCGAGTAGACATATTAACACAAAATATATTTCTTACCAAAACAATTAACAACTATAAAATAGAAATATGTACAATACTTACAATTTGACGTCTTCAGGACAACCTGTGACACACTCAAACGCAAATAATGGTCTCCTCTGGACTTTTCAACTGAATTTCCTCAGTCGTTTCTTGTCTGGCTTTCTTCTATCATTCCTTGACCTGCAAGGAGCTTAACCTTTGAAATGGGTCTGGGATCCCCTCCCAAATCACATCAGGGTTACAAATTGTTTAGCCCCCCCCCCCTTCCCAAATCCCTGGGAAGGATAACCAGTGGAAGGCTATACGGGCTAAACCTTCAGGGGGTGCTTCTCCCTGGATTCATTCTTTTATCATGTTACTTTGAAAAGAAGGTCACAGACATAAGTTTAATAATAGAAGGAAAACTTGTTGACTAAACAATCTACACAGATTTTTATCAAGTGGGGAAAGTGATGAGAGAAGAAAATGGAAATTACAGCAGACAAATTCTGGACTGAATTTCTTCCAGACTCATAAGAAGAATTCAAAAGGGCAAAACAATGGATAACAGATTCCTTAAAAGACAACACCTTTCCTAAACAACTAGGCAAGATCATTCACACGCGCAAGCCAAAAACCAGACAGATGATGTAGGAGGTGTTACCAATTACAGACCAGTGACCTCTATACCCCTACATCTTAAGATCCTAGACAGTACAGTTGCCTCACAACTTACTAAATATTTAGAGCAGTTCAACCTATTTCATCAAAATTAGTCAGGCTTTAGGAAAAGCTACAGTATAGAGACACTGCTTGGCGCACTGTTTACGAACTAATAAAATTTATGAGTTATGGACAACAAATGATTATGCAGTTTGATCTCTTCAACGCATTTGACTTAGTGAATCAAGTACTGTTAGAAACCCTAGATTCTTTTGGTATAGGAGGCCAGGTCCTCGAGTAGATAGGACGATTTCTTTGTCATAGATCTTTCAGTGTGAAGATGAATGGAGGGTGCACACTGGAGTACAACTGGGATCCCCTCCCTCTCCATGATATTATTTAACATTCTTATGGCTTTTTCATGGAAAAAGAAGTGGTTTACTGCTTCTCTTATGCTTATGACTTTACATTGCACCCTCCTTTTCAAAAAGATAAGGTTGATGTTTGTTTTGATAGCATGTGGTCTCACCTTGGTGAAAAAATGGGAAATGAACTTACACCTGAAATGAAATTGTGACAAACTCAATACCTGATAGTTATGGCACCCAACATAGATATATCAGGTATAGAACCTCCATGACGTCCCCTTAAAAATATGCAAAACATTGAGAATTTTGGGACTCACGATAGACACACCTGACCCTGGAAAATCACTGTCAAAAGGTAGTCAAAAAGGCATTTAATGCACTTAGAAAGTTGACAAATACATCACCACTTTAGTCCAAAAATATCAGACTACTGATACAATCCCTCATTTTGTCACAAATTCACTATTGCAATATATTATATGTTGGCTGCACCAAATTAATAAGAAAAAGACCGAAATCGGTGCCAAATGTAGCAGCAAAGTGATATTCTCAGAGACCAAATTTGACAGATACCCCATTATATATCTCTTTATGTTGGCTACCGGTATAGGCAAGATGGATTTTCAAACTTTGTACAATGATTTCTCCGAGGACAAGCAGGCTGCTTGTTCTCACGATTGGGTTCATGTCCACGGCAGCCCCCACCAACCGGAAGAAAACTTCGCGGGCGGTCCCGTACGCAGGGCACGCCCACCGCACATGCGCGGCCGTCTTCCCGCTCGTGCGCGACCGTTCCCGCTCAGTTTTTTTCTATTCCGCGCTGGAGAGAGACGTGTTATCTCTTTGTCAGCCCCGGAAACTGGATTGCGGCTTTTTCTTGTTTCGCGTTCGTGTATTTTTTCTTAGAAATCCCCCCCAAAAAGAGTGTCCTCGTCGTTTTTTTGGCCGCGCGGTCGTTTCTTTTCGGGTGTGCTTTTCAATGCCACCATCGACGACTTTGACTTCGCCGACGCGATTTTTCCGTCGATGTCCTAGTTCTGACACATCTAGGTTACCATACATTACATCAACAAGCAGGGAGGAATGGGATCTTCTGTGTTGGGAAATAGGCAGGATGTGAAACTGGGCCATCTCTCACTTTCAGTGAAGGGCATTGTCTTAGCAGACTGAGCTGAGTACTCCAACTGCATGAGTGGTCTTTGGATTGGGAAGTGAGTTGATTAATCTATTTTTTTTTTTCAAGTGGTGCATACCTGCTTGGATCTCTTCACATCTCGGAACAGAAAAGTACCTCTGCTTGTTCTAGAATAGGGTCACTGAGCAAACTAGCCTTGGATGTTTCCCTCCTAGAATTAGGGTGAGGGTATACATACTTTCCAAAGATTCTTCTGAAGCTCATACAGGTTGAGAGAGTCCATTTCTCAAAGCCACTTATTAGTCAAATGCAAGTGTGACTCCCTCTTCTGGACCTTTCCTTAAAACCCATCAAACTATGCTGATCATATAAGGTCAGGGAATATTGTTGGGTCCAAACATCGGGTATCCCCTCTCTTAACAGCCTGGAGTTCATGGGGGTAACTTTAGTGCTCTGACCCTGCTTGATACTCTCTCAGGCATCTTTTTGACGACCTAGGGAGGCTTCATGTGGCGAGAGTTCATGGTTTCAAAAGGAAGAAATTTGCTTTCTGATATGAATGAAATTCCTTAGGTTTCTTTTCCCACAAAAAAACTAATTGAGTAACTTCTACATCTTTCTGAGTTGAATTGGTAAATACATGTCTTCCCATCAGAGTTTCCACTGGATCTTGGAATCTCATGTTATTCTGTCTCAACTTGATGAAAGCTTCTTCTGAGCCACTGGAAGGAATGGCCTGTTTCAACACATAAAGTTAGTGAGATTCATGTTCTCATGATCTACACTATACAACATTTTTCAACAGTAGGGTAGGGTAGCTCTACACACTGATTCAAAGTTCCTTCCTAAGTTAGATTTCCACCTTAATCAGTCACGCATTCTTTCAATATGTTTCTCTCAGCTATATACCTACAAATATACCTTGCGTACCTTGGATTGCAAATGAGCTTTCGCCTTCTACTTGGAGCAGACTAAGGGCCCAATGCACAAAGCTAACTATGCTTACATTGTTTGCTTTAGACCGGTTGGAGCCAGTTTAAAGCAAATGTTGTTTAGTATCTAATGTACAAAGGGGTTCTGTGTGGCTTTAACCGTTTGCTGCAGCTGCTAGTGATAATCCAATGCAAATTTATTACATTGAGCTCATTAGTATTAAAATGAGCGTTTTGTGAGATGCACAGAAAAGAGCATGTACCTTTTTTCCAGCAGGTCTGGAGCTGTCGTGTGAGGGTGATTTCTGGGAGAAGTACTCTGATTCCATTTTTCAATAGCAAGACTTGTTCTAGAGCACAGAAGACTTAGAGGAGCGGAAAAACAAGCAGACAGCCTATTGGCTGGGGAAAGCCCCTATGATGTCAGCTGAGGGGGCTTTCAGCAAGGAGGATATTTTTTTTTTCAATAGCAAATCAGTGTGGGAGAGCAGTGAGCAGCTTAGGGACCAGAAACAAGCAGGTAACCAATCGGCTGGGGAAAGCCCCTGTGATGTCAGCTTGGGGTGTGTGTTGTGAAGCAAGCAAGCAGACAGCCAATTGGCTGGGGGAAATCTCCTATAATGTCAGCTGCAGGGGAGGGCTTTCAGTAAGGAGGAGATACCCAAGCAAAATCAACGGGAACAGCCTGAGGGAAGGCAAGTACGCTGCAGGAGGAAGGTGGAGCCAACATCAGAACACTGCAGAGGAAAGGAGACAAGGGTACAGTGGAGCCAGCAACCACTGTAGGGGAAAAGAGAGAATACAGCAGTGGGACTCCTGGGCATGCGCAAAACATGGACACTTACTGAGAGACTGTTCTGCGCATATGCTAGGTGTTTTTCCTAACGAGCTGCTTGCTGAATTTACGTGAATCTCATTTGCATGCAGTTTTCTTTGAGCATCACTTGCTATTTCAAAATTGGTAACTTCTACCATGGATCTAAACACAGTTTTTAATGGGGATTTTAAGCATCGGCCCCTAAAGCCCTTAGAAAGTTCACCCAGCTTTTTGTTTCTTTTTTCAAATAAACCTGAGACTGCTGTTACTAAGCACGCTTTACCCAGTTGAGTACTGTACTGCATCTCCTATACTGGCCTGACACATGAGGATCATGGCAAGTCATGCTTCAGTAGCCCAGTGTAGATTGGGCTCAGTGGAGATTTTCAGGGCTGAGATACGGACTTGAGTATTCCTGAAATGTTAGTAGATTTGGCTAGTTGATACTCAGAATTTCTTTTGGAATTAGAATCCAACAGGAGTCAATAAAATTTAAAAAAAAAAAAATTTTCCCATTAAAACATTTTTGAGGTGTGCTTGTTGGAGCATGCTTTATGTTGTTTGTTTCCCCTTTTTTATTGAAGGCACCCTGTAGCTAGGGGAGATCATTCTGTGAAGATTTGCTATCTTGCTTGATTTCAGAGAAAAGTAAGTCACTTTCCTATATCAGGTGTTCTCTGTGGACACAAAAATACAAGTCACATATGCACCCACCTTTCCTTGGAGTTGTCTGTTTTTTCTAAAGACAGGGGAGTTCCTGAGTAACAGTGATGGACGGGAAAGTATGCACGTATGCATTGGTACTTGTTTAAAACTTCTGAGTAACCTAATGGTTAGTGCAGTGGTCTGAGAGCCAGGGGAACTGGGTTGGATTCCCACTATTGCTCCTTGTGACCCTCTATTGTTCCAGGTACAAGACTGATTGTGAAGCCCACTATGGGCAGAGAAAATACCTGCATATAATATTTGTAAACTGCTTTGAGTATACCTCAGAAAGGCAGTATAGCAATTAAAATCAATGACCGTTTATCTTTACCCTTACCCTTTAGAATTACCTAAGCAAAAGAGGCTTAGATAATGCCTCCTAAATATGAATACTTATATCCTGCTGTCCATAGCGGACACCTGGTAGAGGTAAGTAACTTGGGGCCTTGTTTGCTAAGCCGCATATCGTTTTTAGCATGCACTAATGCCAGAAAAGCCCTTAGGAATAAATGGGCATCTCTAGCGTTGAGCGTGCACTAAAAACGTTAGCACACCTTAGTAAACAGGGCCCTTGGTTTTCTCTGATCCCTAGAAAAATTTGCTTAGGCTTGTCTGTAAATATTTGCCCCCCCCCAAATAAATTTTATTGAAAGTTTATGTTATGTATTTAGACTTAATGTTAGTGTATCAAATTTCTATTGCAAGTGCTAAATAGTAAACCATCAAACATATAAACGGCAAGTGACCGTACTCACGCAAATGTGCAGTACAGACTTCCTTCTCTGTCCCGCCCTTGCGTCAAGATGTCATTACGTCAGAGGGCGGAACAGAGAGGGAAACGGAGTTGAATTGTCAGACGCTGCCGCTTGGAAAGGAACATCGCGCGAAACAACCTTCACCCTCCCCCCCCCCCCCCCATCCCCGCCGCCGCTCCCTCCCGCCTCCGTTTCGGGCCCCCTGCACTGACCTGACAGCGCCTCTCACCTCCGTGTGGAAGCGCTTTCACACGGAGGTGAGAGGCGCTGTCAGGTCAGTGCAGGGGGCCCGGCACGGAGGGGGGAGGGAGCGGTGGCGATGAGGGTAGCTGGAAATGGGGGGAGTGCAGGGGGGAGAGGCCATGGTTGCTGGACTTGGGGTGAGAGTAGGGCACAGAGGAGGGTTGCTGGGGAGGGGGGAGGCCAAGGGAAAGAGGAGGGTCACTGGATATGGGGGGGGGGATCGGTGGACGGGGTGAGGCCAGGGGAGAGAGGAGGGCTGCAATACTCGCCCATTTTTACGGGCTTAACGGCTAGTTTATATATATAAAGTTAAAAGAACAAATTTCCAAGTGTAGAATACCTAGCATTACATAGTTGTGTGAATATTTATTTATTTCATTTGTATTCCACCTTTACCCAAAGCGGGTAACCAAAAAAAAACATACATAATATCAATAATAACATAAAACATAAGAAACAGCAAAAATCAACAGCAATCAATACATCAAACCAATTAGCTGTAAAACAATTATTTGAATACAGTTCATTCTTCTAGAAAGGCTTTTAAAAAAACAGTGAGTCTTCAAGAATCATTTAAAATGCTGAACATTATCACACAATCTTAAATGCCCAGGCAAACCATTCCATAATAAAGGACCAGCAATCGAAAATGCTTGCATCTTTGTATCCACATAGTGATACATCACTGGAGAAGGCATACAAAGCTGTTTAGAGGTTTCAGATTGTAATGATTGTCCTGGCTTGTATATTTTTAAAACTTTACAAAAATAATCAGAAACAACCCCATATACACACCAATATATAAACACCAGAACCTTAAACATAGCTCTAAACATGACAGGCAGCCAGTGTAATTTTTTTAATACTAGAGTAATTTGTTCTGATGTAGATACTCCAGTAATCAAACATGTTGCTGCATTCTGGACGACGACCTAGCCTGGAACCTAAAAGAAGACATACCCAAACATAAAGAATTACAATAATCAATTTTTATTAGCACTAGGCTCTGCATGGTCTTTCAGAAATCATAAGGCGGCACCATCCCCCTCAATTTACTCAATACTAAAAAGGTGAAAGATATAGAAATAACATGATCTACTTGTTTTTGCATAGTTAAATTACTATCCCAAAAAAACTCTACAGAAAAATGGTTTCATGGTAATCTTTTCTCTCTGATATTCAAAAATCATCGACAGAGTTGAATCAAGAGTTCTACCCACATACATTATATCTGTTTTAGCGACATTCAGTTGTATGTAATTGTCTATTGCTTATGTTTGATTTATTCTTACTGTATACCGCTGTGAGTGAATTCCTTCAAAAAGGCGGTAAATAAATCCTAATAAAAAAATAAATGCATTCAATGACAATTTGTGCTATCACATCCAATTCGCAATCTCATCCAAAAAATAACTTCAGTCTTGGATCACAACAATGTTAAGTGGAAAAAAGAACTGCACATCATATGCATAAATTCTATAAAAAAATGTGTAAATCCTGAAACACTTAAATAAAACTGTTGAAAGAGTAGATCCCCGTGGTACACTTTCCTGCTTATTTTTGAAAGGAGAAAAACGCCCATGTTGGGGAGATGGGCGTCCGTTTCCCGTGGGCGGCCAAATCGGTATAACCGAAAGCCGATTTTGGTCGTCTTCAACTGCACTCCGTCGTGGGAACGAATAAAGTTGACGGGGCGTGCTGAAGGCGGGACTGGGGCGTGGTTATCGGCTGAGCAGAGATGGGCGCGCTCGGCTGATAATGGAAAAAAGAAAGGCGTTTTTAGCGAGAATTTAGGACACTTTTTTGGACCCTTTTTTCTCATGAATAGGTCCCAAAAAGTGCCCTAAATGACCAGATGACCACCGGAGGGAATCGGGAATCACCTCCCCTGACTCCCCCAGTGGTCACTAACCCCCTCCCACCAAAAAAACCCCACTTGCAAAAACCTTATTTCCCAGCCTCTATGCCACCCTCAAATTCCGTACCCACTTCCATGACAGCAGAATGTGTTTGATCCTCTCACAGCCTTTCCCTGGGTCAGATGTGGCTCTCAGGTGCACTGCAGGGTCACATCAGCATTGCATTGTGGTGGGTGTAGGGTATTGGGCTCCGTGATTTCACTAGCTTGTGTTACAGTCTCACGATGTTGGTAGGCTCTTCTCCCATGGTGCTTTTCCCTCTGCTTACTGGGTCAGAGTGTGCCCTGTTTTGTTTCTGGTAGTCCACGAGGTAGTGGCCATTTTTGTAAGTCCGTTTTAGAACCCTTTCGTGTGTTAGCCACGTTACAGAACTTAGTTCTTACCTTGAATGTTGCTGAAAGAGGGCATTGTACACCATTCTGCCAGCTCTGAGCTACTGCTAATCTTAGTACCAGGGAGACTCGTTGCCAGTGAGGCAGAACATCTGATCTGCAGTTAACTGTGAGTAAATGCGGTTATTGAAATAAAGGACATTTTCAGCGAGATTAGTCTTATGGTGTGAACTGCTGTGCCAAGATTATACAGCAGCAACAAGTCCTGTCCCTGGAGCAGTTTTAGTGGGTAATGCAGTGCACTTCAGGCAGGTGGACCCAGGCCCATCCCCCCCACCTGTACCACTTGTGGTAAATGGGAGCCCGCTAACCCCGCCCCCAAACCCACTGTACCCACATGTAGGTGCCCCCCTTCACCATTAAGTGCTATGGTAATGGTGTTGAGTTGTGGGGAGTGGGTTTTGGGGGGGGGATTTGGGGGTCTCAGCACCCAGGGTAAAGGAGCTATGCACCTGGGAGGTAATTTAATGTTTTTTCCTATTTTTTAAAAGTGCCCCCTAGGGTGCCCGGTTGGTGTCCTGGCATGTGAATCCTGGCCCCTCCTACGACCCAAAGCCTTGGATTTGGTCGTTTTTGAGCTGGGATGCTTCGGTTTCGATTATCGCTGAAAAACGAAAACGCCCAGCTCAAACAAACGCCCTAGAGTACTGATAGAACTGAAAAACGAGCTTGCGGAGCTACTGCTAGTGATATGCAACTTATCCTTAAAATCGAGCGTGGTACCGGAAGATTGGAGGGTGGCCAATGTAACGCCCATTTTTAAAAAAGGCTCCAGGGGAGATCCGGGAAATTATAGACCGGTGAGTCTGACGTCGGTGCCTGGGAAAATGGTAGAGGCTATTATTAAAAACAAAATTACAGAGCACATCCGAGAACATGGATTACTGAGACCAAGTCAGCATGGCTTTTGTGTGGGGAAATCTTGCCTGACCAATTTACTTCAATTCTTTGAAGGAGTGAACAAACATGTGGACAAAGGGGAGTCGGTTGATATTGTGTATCTGGATTTTCAAAAGGCGTTTGACAAGGTACCTCATGAAAGGCTACAGAGGAAATTGGAGGGTCATGGGATTGGAGGAAATGTTCTATTGTGGATTAAAAACTGGTTGAAGGATAGGAAACAGAGAGTGGGGTTAAATGGGCAGTATTCACAATGGAGAAGGGTAGTTAGTGGGGTTCCTCAGGGGTCCGTGCTAGGACCGCTGCTTTTTAATATATTTATAAATGATCTAGAGATGGGAGTAACTAGCGAGGTAATTAAATTTGCTGATGACACAAAGTTATTCAAAGTCGTTAAATCACGACAGGATTGTGAAAAATTACAAGAGGACCTTACGAGACTGGGACACTGGGCGGCTAAATGGCAGATGATGTTTAATGTGAGCAAGTGCAAGGTGATGCATGTGGGAAAAAAGAACCCGAATTATAGCTACGTCATGCAAGGTTCCACGTTAGGAGTTACGGACCAAGAAAGGGATCTGGGTGTCGTCGTCGATAACACACTGAAACCTTCTGCTCAGTGTGCTGCTGCGGCTAAGAAAGCGAATAGAATGTTGGGTATTATTAGGAAAGGTATGGAAAACAGGTGTGAGGATGTTATAATGCCGTTGTATCGCTCCATGGTGCGACCGCACCTTGAGTATTGTGTTCAATTCTGGTCGCCGCATCTCAAGAAAGATATAGTAGAATTGGAAAAGGTGCAGCGAAGGGCGACTAAAATGATAGCGGGGATGGGACGACTTCCCTATGAAGAAAGACTAAGGAGGCTAGGGCTATACAGCTTGGAGAAGAGACGGCTGAGGGGAGACATGATAGAGGTATATAAAATAATGAGTGGAGTGGAACAGGTGGATGTGAAGCGTCTGTTCATGCTTTCCAAAAATACTAGGACTAGGGGGCATGCGATGAAACTACAGTGTAGTAAATTTAAAACAAATCGGAGAAAATTTTTCTTCACCCAACGTGTAATTAAACTCTGGAATTCGTTGCCGGAGAAAGTGGTGAAGGCGGTTAGCTTAGCAGAGTTTAAAAAGGGGTTGGACGGTTTCCTAAAGGACAAGTCCATAAACCGCTACTAAACGGACTTGGAAAAATCCAAAATTCCAGGAATAACATGTATAGAATGTTTGTACATTTGGGAAGCTTGCCAGGTGCCCTTGGCCTGGATTGGCCGCTGTCGTGGACAGGATGCTGGGCTCGATGGACCCTTGGTCTTTTCCCAGTATGGCATTACTTATGTACTTATGTACATCCAATGCATTTGCCTGGCACAAACCGTATGTTCGAAACTAAAGATAAACGTCCATCTTTTTTCGAAAATACGATTCGGCCCACCCCTTCACGGACCCGTTTATGGAGATGGACGTTTTTACACATGGGCATTTGCGTTCGATTATGCCTCTCTTTGTGTAATAGAAAACTTTTCAGAAACTGTTTCTTGTACTTTAACATAAAATTATCTACCCTCAAATAAGAATTAAATAAACCATGAAAACACATGTCCACAAATACCAAAAGTAGATAATGTATGACGTACAAGATAATGTATGAATATTATTATATACTAGTAAAAATGGCCCGTTTCTGGCGCCGATGAAACGGGCACTAGCGGGCACGGGACTCCCTTCCCCTCCCCTTACGGTACCTGTTCGGTCGGGGCAGGAAAGAAAGAACCCCCTCTTTCCTGCCCGTAGCGGTGGTGGTAGCTTGCATCGTGTGAGAGTCCGGCTCTCGGCGTTTCAAAATGGCCGCCGAGAGTTGAAGTCTCGGCGGCCATTTTCAAACGCCGAGAGCTGGACTCCCACACGATGCAGCAAGGAAGCCACCGCTACGGGAGGAAAGAGGGGGCTCTTTCTTTCCTGGCCCGACCGAACAGGTACCTCTAGACCACCAGGGAGACACGCGTAAGGGGAGGGGAGGTGACAGGGGGGGAGGGAGGTTGGTGAGGTTAAGCGTGTGGTACTGTGGGCGGGGCGGTAAGTTGTAAGGGGCGGGGCTATGTGGCGAAAGGGGCCGGGTTCATCTGCACGTTGGCGGCGGCTGGGATTTGTTGGAAGGGGAAGAGTACCTACTTTTCCCCATGCGTTAATTTGTTTTGTTGTTCCGCCCTTGACGTCATCACGTGTGACGCGAGGGTGGGGCATGAAGATGTTGTGTGGCTTCACCACCATGAAACCACGAACCGGTGTGTGAGTGACTTCAGTGACGTCAGTGTCCTCAGAACGTTGAGGCTGCGTTTTATTATAGTAGATCTACTGGTTTAGCTTAGGATGAGCAGTATAAAAATGTTATGCTTTATTTGTGATACCATTTGCATTTTCAGTTTTGTTATTTATAATCTTATTAATTTAGGTTTTAATCAGTTATAGATACTAGGAAGTTTGTGCTTAAAAACAATTAGGGGTCCTTTTGCTAAGCTGCGCTAAAAAGTGGCAAGCGCTGCTGTCAGCCTGTGGGTTTCTCGTGTGCTGTGGCCACTTTTAGCGCGGCACTAAAACAGCCACATTTGTATTGTGGTAATGTGCCCACGCTACCTGATTAGTACAGTCACACCTACTATCCAGTGTACCTGAATTTATTTTATTTATTTTGTTACATTTGTACCCTGCGCTTTCCCACTCATGGCAGGCTCAATGCAGCTTACATGGGGCAATGGAGGGTTAAGTGACTTGCCCAGAGTCACAAGGAGCTGCCTGTGCCTGAAGTGGGAATTGAACTCAGTTCCTCAGTTCCCCAGGACCAAAGTCCACCACCCTAACCACTAGGCCACTCCTCCACTCATGTAACTCATCTTGAGCTACTACTGAAAAAGGTGTGAGCAAAATCTAAATAAATAAATAAGCAGAACACTACTGCAGGATGCCTCAGTGCATCCCTTGGTAGTGCTCTTTTAGTACACAGTAGGCCTACTACACCTTAGTAAAAGGGCCCCTCTTAATGAACTACATATTTTACTTGTATTTATAAAAAGACATATGTATTGTAAACATTATTAGAAACAAGTTTTACAAAAGGGTAATTTTGTAAAGACAATAACAGCTGAGGGATTTTGAACTGTCTTAAAATTAAACTCAAAGCACACACCACTTGAAAGGATGTGCACAGAATCTCTAAGCTACTTCTATTCATATGTAATAATGTGCCTTTTAAATCTGAGCTGTAAATGTTCCAGCATCTTATTACAATTCATAAGGCTTGTACGTGATCCACTTATGGGAAGAATCTGAAAGGCTTAAGTGTTTATTGTATCATTTTTTAAAATATTGATTTCTGAATTGCAAATGTTGAATGCAAACTAAACTGATAAATCCTATTTTAATTGCATTTCAGTCCCAAGTGTAACCTTCTGTTCTTTATTCTACTGGACATGTGATAATAGCAATTTTATCTTCTGTATATTTATTTACTTATTTTTCTTTACAGAACCAACGAATCCCAGCTGACATGGTGTTTCTCAGAACATCAGAGAAAACTGGTATAGCTTTTCTTTTTGTACTTCATTTGGCTTTTGACATATATTAAATTCTTCCCCCCCCCCCCTCCCCCTTGCTTTGTGTTTTAGAATTACTTATCTAAAATGTTCACAAACTGATCTATATTGACAAATCTGTGTCTCTGTTTACTCTTCAATAGCCTGTAATCTGCAAGAAGTAGGGGCTTACTTTTAATTTTGCTGGACAGTGCTGGGTATACCTGGTAGTTTTATTCAAATGATTAGTAATGATAATTGGATGCTTTAAAAGCATGATTTTAGTGCACTTCAGTTACCTGCTTATTCACAGAACGGCAGTAATTGAGTGCTGCAGTTTAATGAATTTCTAGGTACTTCCTACAAACTTAAATTTATAGATGTTATGAGCGATAACGTTCGTGCATTTCTTGTGCACCTGTCCACGTCTGTGAAATGGGTTAAGGGATCTCAAGCCCCAAATTAGAACCCCCTTACTCTACCACCAAAACTCCTTTGCCAAAAAGGCATTCTGCTCTCTTGCCTTAGAATGTAAATTAGTAAGCCCTGCTGCCTGGTGAAAGCCCCCTCTCCTTCTGCTATCCTTCCCCTTGAATTTTGTGCCTCTGTATTAGGAGTCCGTAGGTCTGAAATGGATCAGGAACGATTCCTACTCGCTGCTGGCAGCGTTGCCATCCAATTTGGCACTGGTTGACCTAAGGCTTCTCTTTAGCCTGCACAGGGTAGTGTTATCACAGAAAATGAGGGGTTTTAAGTGCAGGGAGGGGAAGAAAGTTTGGTGCCAGAGGAGCTGAGTTATAACTTAGGGGCTTCAGAACCCTTTACTCATTTATAGGGATAGAAGAAGGACCAAGAGCATCTGGCAGGCACATTAGTCTGCTAATGTTCTTTGACACTAATTAGTTACACCTCTACTTAGCCTCAAAGGATGATTTAAGTTAATATATGTATTTTTTTTTAATTGAATTTCTGCAATTTTACATTACAAAATAGAAAAAAGACAAATCAAGAAATTCACAATCAAATAAGAAATAACCATAGCAGGGGAAAAAACCCCTCAAAGTCCACATTACGGAAAGAAAAAGGAAAAAAAACAATTTAACACCCTCTCTCTTACCCCCACACACATGCATTGAAGAACATTTATCCTGAATTAGTTGTTTTCCCAGTCGGTAGAGTCTCTAAGTGTAATGGGTCCAAATCTATCTATCTGTCTGTCTGTCTGTCTATATGTGCATTTTAGTTTTTAACTTTATCTTCATTTAAATCCTTTCTATGTGAACTGAGCTATTTTTAAGAATGCTTGTAATTTTATGACTGTTAATGACTGACATTTATATTAAGGATGTGCTTTTGATAGCTTGCATTTGATTTGTTAGTGTGTCTTTAATATACAAGTTAACGAGTGAACAGTAGATTAGTGCACATTAACAAGGTCTTGTGGGTAAAAGTCGTTCTAACAGGAATGTGTGAGCAACTGAAAAAATGTTTGAGGGTCAGGGAAACTAGGCTAAACAAACCAAAAGATATCTTTTCTATGTACATCCCTAATATATAGATAGAGGGATATATACATATTTTTGGTTTGTTTTAATGTTTGATGGGTACATGAATTAGGTACCTTCCTGCTCTGTTAACCTAGATGCCCAGTTATGAAATTACCCTCATTGGGGCCAAGTTTGTAACATTGAGGCACCAATAGTGTACCCAAATGCAGCAGTTGTATGTGCAAAACTAGGAATGCATCAAGCGGTATTATAAAAAGCCTAATGTGCACATGTGCAGTTTGTTGTGAACATTTTATGCTTCCCCAAAAGGGACATATTTTGGGTGGAGAATGGGAATATGCTGGGCATGTACACTGTCCAGATGTGCTAGACATACTCTATAAACATTGGGTGCACTGATGTCAAAATGATGCACCTAAAGGCACACTGTATGTGGTGACTAAAGGGAAAAGTTTATCATCGTGGGCTACTGTAAAGTCAGATTATTTTAGCACAGGTCCCATTTTATCCATGAGATCCTGTGCTAAAATAATGCAACCTAACAGTAGCGCATGCTGATAACTTTCCCTCTAAATGACAGAGAAAAGGTTGATTGGTGCATTATGCTGCTGATTGGCATTTTACTGCATTCTTAGAGTGCACTCATCCCCCTCATTCACCTCTCTGCCTTCAGTTAACTATCACCAAACACAACAGCAGCATAAACCTGATGTTTAGAATGCATAGAATCAATAGCGTTTTTTATAGCTTTAATGTTAAATTGATGCGATTCAGGTGGTATTAGTCCTCTCACTTGTTTTATCAATTCTTTTAAGTAATTTGTTTTTTAAATGGATGTTATCTTCAAAGATAGTTCAATTTGTTTTTGTAGTCAGTAGCCTTTTTTTTGCCAAAATCACCATATTGTTTTAAGCTTGATCATTAGATATTACTTTTTTAATTAATAATGAGTGGTTTTGATTAAATAATCATGATTTTTATTAATTTGATCATGTGATTTATGAGATGCATATGAGTGTGTTAGCAACCAAGTTTGGTTTTGCATTACATTACATGCTGTTTACAGACACAGAATTTCATTTATCTAGCTGTTTCTCTTTTAGGATTACCATTTTTCTAGGTTTTTTTTTTTTTAAACCTTTGATTCCGGTCATTTTGATTGCTCTATTCAAAGGTTAGGTGTATCGTCTGCCATCAGTGTTTGAACTAATTGTTATTGTTATGTGTACATGTATGTATTTTAATAATTTTTAAATTTTACTTCATATTTATAATTTGTCTTACATTTGTAACATTTATATATTGATTGGTCACCAAGGTGCCATGTTGGGTTTATAATGTATTTATATGTGTTATAAACAATATAATAAAGTTTGCATTTTATTTTGTATAATTGATCTGCTGTTGTGTTTGGTGTCTTGACTTGTGCAGATCTTTACCTCTTTTTGAGTAGCCTAGTGGTTAGTGCAGTGGACTTCGATACTGGGGAACTGAGTTCGATTCCCACTGCAGTTCCTTGTGACTCTGGGCAAGTCACTTAACCCTCCATTGCCCCTGGTACAAAAGAAGTACCTGAATATATGTAAACCGCTTTGAATGTAGTTGCAAAAACCTCAGAAAGACGGTATATCAAGTCCCATTTCCCTTTCCTCACGTAATCGTCTACATCTAGTTAACATCTACTTACCTCCATTTTGCCCCTGTCCCATCAACACCCCTCTATTCCAGGGATGGGCAGCCTCGGTCTTCAAGGGCTGCAACTCATTCGCGTTCAGGATCTCCCCAATGAATATATAGCTATACACTACCTTCTGAGCTAATAAAATCCTCACTTGTCACCAAATATACCTATATTTTTCACATTAATTTGATGATTCTCAAAATAATGTAGAAAACAATGAATATATATGAGATCTATTTGCATACGATGAAAGCAATGCATTCAGATAGATCTCATGCATATTCAGTGGGGAAATCCTGAAAACCTAACTGGGTTGTGGCTCTCGGGGTCTGAGGTTGCTCACCTCTGTTCTATACACTCTCCTCCCATTTCCCCCTTCTAGTTCTCTGTCAATCCACCCCATCCCTCTATACAATATTCTCCCAAGTCGCCTCAATCCAGTCCTTGAGGCACACGAAGTCCCATCGGATTTTCTGGATATCGACAATAAATATGCATGTGATAGATTTGCATTCCAAGAAGGAAGTGCATGCCAATCTGTCTGATGCATATTCATGGTGGATATCCTGAAAACCTGATGGGACTTGCTGTGCCCCGAAGACTGAGTTGAGACGCCCTGCAAGAGCTTGTGTGTGTGTTTCCATCTACTGCTACGTGCTAGTGTGTTGAGACCAGTGTGTGCGTGTATGTAGGTTCATGGTCCTATACCATTACTGGTGGTGGGTAGAAGCATGAGTGGAAGTGAGATGTTGCTTATATGGGTACTGACTCACAAAAGACAGAGGTACCAGAGGAGAAGGGGAGGGTGCACAGACCCAGAACACAGTTGATTGACATGAGTGAAAAGCTGTGACTGTTCAGGTTCAGATTTGATAAGAAACACAGTAGTACACCTATGCAATTAGCTGCAGGAAGACCTAGAGCCCACAGTGTGGAGGGACAAGCCCTGCTGTCCATGTGAAGGTCACCACTGTTCTTGCATTCTTTGCAACTAGATCATTCCAGATACCCCTTGGGGCCACATCTGGTATCAGTCAGTCAGCTGTAACATGCTGCATTGGCCAGTTTCTAGAGACCTTTCTCCAAAGAGACATGCAATATATTTGCTTCCCTAACTAAGAGCCAGAGCAACAATAAGCCATAATTGACGTCTACCTGCTGGCACACATCCCCTCTGTTGGGGGTGGGGGGTGAGGGTGGGTGGCTATAGAGCACGTATTATGTAGCTATAAGGTCACCTGCAGGGAAGGAAACTGTCTATAGGAACAGAAAGTCCTACCATGCATCAAACATGCAGGTTGTCTATGATGCTTCAAATATCATCACTATCTGCATTCTGAACTGACGCCGGTCGCGGTGCCTACATCCTGTTCCAATTCAGAATACATAACTGTTTTCAGAGTGGCCAGATCACAGGGGAATGGCTGCTAGGTAAGCTCACCATACCCACTCATACCCTTACAAACACTTAACCGCTTTCCTCTCACCACAGATTGGTCCCTCTAAGTGCTACAACCAGCCCTGCAAGTTTTGGGGACCACCATTTCCGGAAGATACCAACCTGCATGACAGAAGGTAACTCTAACATCCATGTTTTTTCTTTTACTGCAGGAGATAGAGGCTATTTCCTATGATCCTGGTTGATGATCCCTATTGTCACCCCCAGGCAGCACCTGAGAAGAGGTGCAACAAGGCACACAGAAAAACAAGAGCAGTCACAGAAAGGCCCTTTGGCATCTTGAAGTCACAATTCAGGTGTCTGGACCAGTTAGGGAGAGAGAAGTGCTTGACAACCCAGTAGAAGTGTATGTCATCTTCATAACCTGTTGTATTTTCCAAGTCTGGCCCTCACTTGCAGGGAGCCAGACCCAGAGGGACCAATGCTGCAAATCAGTGACAGCAACGGAAAGGGGGAAGCTGTACAAGCATTAGAAGCTAACATCCCCCACAGGCTTACTAGCATGTATGACTGCAAGAAATGAACTCATCCAGGCACATTTCTTGTGTGTAAGGAGCATTTTTATTATATGAGAACACATATACATATATTCTATCTGCATCCAAAAATCGTATTACCCACTATCATATGTGCGAGTAAGTGCTCCATTGGTGAAAATTCCCCCGTGATATCTTGCCTCCCTGTGCCCTGGGTTAAGATGTGGCATCCTTCCCAAGGTCTATTTTCTCCCCATCTCATGGCCTCACCTTGGAGAAGGTGCCTGGAGGCATGTGGTGGTGGGGTTTCTCCTCATAGGCTGCTCCACCTTAACTCACCCCTGAGACACATTTCCCCACTCTCCCCCCCCCCCCCCCCCAATGGAAGTTAGGGAAAATCAGGCATTAGTGACTTAGCTGAGTTGGCACAAGCTCAAGCTGTGGTAGGGTGGATGGAAGATGGTTGGGAGTAGCACCTGCCCTGAGGATGATGATGGAGTCCTGGTTGTTAATGGTTACCAGCTGGGGGAGCAGGAAGGCAGGGATCTGGTTCAAGTCTGGAGCTCCTTGGCAGTGACACCTAGATTAGTATTGAGGGTACTCATGCTGTCCCCTGCAGAAGCCCTCAAACTCTAAATATTGCAGGGCAGTCCACAGACCTCTACTCTGAGCAGGGAGTGTTACTGCTCAGTGTTGCATGCTATCAATTCTATGATGTCTTTTTCCTGCTCAATGCCAATGTTGACTCCTGACTCCGTGTCCTCTGCTTCAGCCGCCTCCAGATTTTGAATGGCCTCTACTATCTCCTCAGCATGGTCTTCCTCAACCTTCTAAGATCAATGTCCTCCATTTCCTCCATTGCAACGTCTTTGACATCTGCAGGGATGTCAGATGCTGCTCCCTCAAAGCTCGGGTCTCGGATGTTGCCAGGCGATGATGGTGGCTGCTGCTTGCTGGACTTTCTGCATGGGAGAGAGAGAGCTCCTCATCCCTGCTGCTATCCTCCTCAACATGATGCACTCCTGCAGCCTCTACTGGAACAAATACATTGGGATATTTGCAAGAGCATAGCTGTAACTAAGTAATGATCATCTGTGCAAGGAATGTCCTTCAGTGGAATCTCTACAGCATATCACAGATATTGGCTACAGTGATGTCAAGTATGGTATTACTGATGGACCTTGGAGCACAATACCTCTCAGAACCTTATTGCATCACTGCTAGGTCTGTAAGCATTCCAACAGCAAAAGATTAACCCTATATTGTCCTTCAGTACAAACACATTTTGTACCCTTGCCAAGGCATTCGAGTATGGCTTTACATTGAACATACAGAATGACTGTAATCATGTTGTACTGATATCTTACCATCATAGCATGTTAGCAAGGATGAGGTAGAGGGAGGTAAGCGTGGTATGATGGGGTGTGGGGAGCAACATGACCTCAAGTGCTCACAATATTTCTCTGTAAATAGGGGAAGGGCAGTGAGGATACCCTAGTGACTTTTATATGGTACATGAGGTTACCCATTACCAGAAGGTTGTGTGAGGACATGGATGGGAGGCATGGGTGGTGGTTAAAGGAAGACATAAGAGTTGAGCACGAGCATGTAGTACATGTGCACTGTGGAATGTACTAAAGGCAAAATCTTACCTGCTTTCTTGCATGTTTCATCAGGCTTACTGACTCTTACCTGCTTTCTTGCATGTTTCATCAGGCTTACTGACTCTTACCTGCTTTCTTGCATGTTTTATCAGACTTACTGACTACTGCAACAGTGGCCTGGTTGCTGGTGCTCAGTATGTCCCTCTCAATGGGGATGAGGGCTGTGCTTTTGCCAGGGCCATTGCAATGTCATGTGGACACCTTTATGCAGGTTCTTCAATATAGATCCTGGCATTTTTTTTCTTGAGGTCTTTAACATTGCAATTTTGATGCTGTAGAGTATTTAAGCATTGGCTTATTTATTTATTAGGATTTATGTACCACCTTTTTGAAAGAATTCACTCAAGGCGGTGTACAGTAAGAATGAAACAAACAAACAAACAAACAAACATAAGCAATAGACATTTACAGCAGTAAAAATATCCAAATAATACAAAGTATGGCATAGTATACTACTTACAATGTCAACACAATATGTAATAGAACATTTTAATAGACAGTGTAGGGTATAAGCAAAGATAGATCATATAGATAGGTAAGAGAGTAACAGGAGTTAGGAAATTAGGTGACTAATTTAAAGAAAGTTGCACATTTTATTTTATTTATTTATTACATTTGTATCCCATATTATCCCACCTCTTTGCAGGCTCAATGTGGCTTGCATGAGGTCAGAAAAATGATTAAATATCATCTCAGCTAGGGTAGGAGTGAATAAACATGTCCTGCTGCAGTATGTGCAGCCTGTGTCACTTCACGGTGCGATTTTATGATTTGTACTAACTCTTGCCCTGGCAACCTGATAAAGCACATTGTAGTACTTCCTCAGCTCCGTTATCAGCCTAACCAAAATTAGGTTCTCTGAGGTCAACTCCTCGCCTCTGAGCTATGTTGTCAATAGTTGACTGAGAATAGCACCCAAAGATGCATAATAGGCCACCAGTTAGTCACACTTGTGTCCAAGCAAGATGTGCTCAATATTTAGGTACATTAATGTGGGAGTCACGTGATGCTATGCTGAGGGAAGGACGCCGCATGTTAGAGCTCCGAGGCCCCTTGGATAGCATCTAACCCCCAGCACCATCAAATCTAGAAAGAAAACCCACAAAGTTTCAGAAAAAGTGTCAGGAATACCTCAGTAGCGGGCAATTGGTTCGTGCGCTTGGAAAAGGGGTCAGAATGGCTTCAAAAACAAATTGGAAGGATGGAGCGTGGAGCCGCATGGGCAATAGCAAGATGGCGGAGGCCGGTTCCTCGGGAGAGTCGGTGAGCTCAGCCTGGGCGGCAGAAATAGCGGCTGAGGTCTCGACCTTGTTGGAAGCATCAGTGGACAAAAAGCTGCAGAAAATCTCAGACCAAATTGAACAGATGGATGGAAAGCTAGAAGGACTGCGAACAGACCTGTTGGGATTTCAGCAACGGATGTCCGATGTCGAGGATCAGTGTCTGCAATATGAAACCCAACAAAAAGAAATGCAGAAAAAACTGGATCTGTTAGAATCGAAGGTTGAAGATCTAGAAAACTGATCGCGACGGAATAACCTCAGGCTTATCGGGCTGCCGGAGACCTTGCGCGATGTGGAGTTAAGGGAATTTCTAGAAACGTGGCTGCCTAAAGTGCTAAACTTGCAACGGCTGGAGAACTCGCTGAAAACTGAACGTGCACATCGGCTAGGTCGGGCTGGACAGGGCACGGAGAGACCGAGAGTTGTTATATGTAAAGTGCTTAATTATACTCACAAGCAGGAACTTTTGCGGGAATGGCGGCTAAGAGGAAAGGTGCAATATGAAACCCACAGTATTCTCTGCTTTCAGGACTTTTCGGCCGCAGTGGCGGCCCAACGCAGGCAATTTGCAGAAGTCTGTAAACACCTATATGCAAAGAAGGCAAGTTTTGCCTTGATGTTTCCGGCCAAATTGAGAATTCAACATGAGGGCAAGCCGTACTTCTTCAGTTCCCATGTGGAGGCACTACAATTTGTCAATCGAATGGAAAAGCGAGTGGAAGAGGATAGCAGACCGGTAGGATCTGGCAGTCAGCGGAGTCCATGAAATGGGAAGATTAGCAGGAAGAGCTAGATGGACTACAGACGGAGGTGGTTTCAAGAAGAGTGAAACACCTTGCGATATTGGGATATTGGACAAATTTTACAAGCAAGAGGTTCTAGTACTCTAGGGTGAAGTGAGTCAATTGAGGGATTAAGGTGGGAGTGGCCCTGGGATTAATGCTTGGTTCATTAGATGGAGGCATACGAATTACTTATTGATTGAATTACTTCTTTATATCCATATGTTTGCGTAAAGAAGGGGGTCAGCACTTCTATGTGGGTCTATGTTCCATAATATGTGTGATGGTGCTGGAGGGGGGTGGCGGCGTGACCCGTTCTCTAACAAGAACTTAATTCTGGTGTTTTGGGGGCAGTACAAGGGATATGGGGGGAGGGGGAGGAGGGACGGAGGAGGGGGGAGGGTAGTGGGGTGTTCTTTTTTTTTTTATGGATGCACGGTTGGGGGAGAGATATTGCAGGGGGCAATGGGAGGTACTGTTGATGGGGGGGGGGAGACACCCAGGGGCTGGGGGGTGTGTCTTTACACTTTAGACTACACGCATCTTATAGTATGTCTGAGCTAAGAGAGCGGGCTGGGAACACTTAAACTAATATCGTACTACTACTACTTATCATTTATAAAGCGCAACTAGACGTACGCAGCGCTGGAATGTGGGGGGGGGATTTCATCACTCATTAAACATACAAAAGTTCTTCAGGCAATGCAGAGACATAAAGCAGATGTCGTATTTCTCCAAGAGACGCATTTGACGGCCGCTGAGCATAGTAAATTTCAGAAAAGCTGGGTGGAGGTGGCGGTGGGGTCCCCGGCAATGGGGAAAAAAGGGGGAGTGCTGATGCTTTTTCGTAAAGGTCTGCAGCTGCGAATTAAGTCAGTTAAACGGAGCACTGAGGGTAGATATGTGTTGGCAGAGGTGGAGAGGGGATATACTACATACATTTTCTGTAACGTTTATGCACCTAAAGTCTTTGACCATAAATTTGACAAAACTTTAATAGAACTGCTGGGTCTCTATCAAGAGGGAAATATTATTCTTGGGGGAGATTTTAATTTGGTATATGACCCTGAGGTAGATAAAAGTAGCTCACAAGAATCAAAGTCAAGTTATTTTTCGAGAGGCCTGCCCTTCCTCTGCTTGACATTGGACTTAATTGATGTATGGAGAGTGTTACACCCGAAGCATAGGGACTATACGCAAGTGTCTAGAGCACATTTGACGCAATTGTGCACTGATTATTTTCTTGTATCCCGGGACCTTTTTTCTAGAATACCAACAGCGGAGATACGACCCTGTGAGATCTCGGATCACTCGATCATATGGGTGCAGTTGCAAGTATCTGGGGCTAGGGGAGGGAGGAGAAGTTGGTGTTTCCCATTTGAGCTTTTTCAGGATCCGCATTTTAAGGCGTTTATGGGAGAAAAATGGCAGGAATTTGAGAAGCATAATTATGGTCATCAACAACAAGCTAGCTTGTATTGGGAAACAGCTAAGGCGGTAATGCGGGGGGAGATTACAGCTTACAGAGCTAGAGCTAGGAAAATGAGGGATAAGGAAATCCTTCGCTTAGAAAAAGAAGTTCGAGTACGGAGGGTGCGATTTGGGGAGGTTGTGACAGAGGAAAAGAAACGGGCCCTCTTAGCTTCTCAGAGACAGTTGAATGAACTACTTCATCAGAGGGCGCTGAAGTCACATATATATATATATATATTTATTTATTTATTTATTGCACTTGTATCTGTTGGTGGAGGTGTACTTTGTACTTATGAAAGCCTGAACCAAGCAGTTTCAGTGCTGCTAAGTATCTAATGTCTAAGAATTAATGTACAGACGATGAGAAGTGGAAATTTCTCTTTTTTCTGTAAATTACAATGATATTAAGCAGGCCAGGAACCCCCACCTCTTTCCCCCACCTTCCTCTGACCAAGCACGTGAAAGACAATGAGCTCCTGCCCTTTGTTGTCCATTTGCTGTTTAAAGGAGTGTGTTTATTAGCCTTTGAGAGACTTTTAGGATGCAGATCAAAGGAAGTTCCAGGTGAAGGGGGCAGGGCTGACAGAGGAGAGAAAGAGAAATCCTGTAGTCAGGACAGGATAAGAAAATATTATTGCAGGTAACACCTTATTTCCTTCTCTGCCTAGAACAATTCAAACACTTATCTCCCTGATCCCTGGAGTCAAAAGCAATAGTTCTATTGACAAGAGAAACCTAACACCTCTATAGCAACTGGAAGCAGTAGTTAACTTTTGTCTCCTCTTTTAGAATAGGGGAAATACTAATTAAAGGTTTGAGAAATGTATGTATAGATGAATAGAAGAGGTCCAAAACATTTGGACAACAGACCAAATGCATCTTCAAAAGGAAATATAAACAGATGCTGTGTATTTTATTGATACTAGAGATCCTGACTGACTGTAAGGTGCTAACTAAGGGGGTGTGACAACCCCTCCCCCTTGTGCGCTCCCTTTTTGTCTTGTAAGGGAAAAGAAACCCTATATAATATTTCTCTGCCAGATAGGAGGTTGGGCAGTGTACATCTCTTTTGGCTCCCAAGCCAGGGAGTTTGAAAGAATGTCCTGCTTCCACTTTCCATTGTAATTTCAATTTCTATATATGTTTTCATTTCTGTCATACTCTAGACTATTTCTATGACTATTTTTCTTCATTTTTTTTATCCTAATCTTTGGATAATTAAATAAACCAGTGTTAACCCCAGGACGCGCTTCCTTGGTCTCTTTTTGTCTTGGTTGCAGTCTAAAATAGTGCTACCAGTTGTTTGGTTCTTTTAATGTACCGGTCGAGGGGATTGTATTTGTGTGAGTAGTGCCCAGCCGTGATTAGAGACTCTGGAGGCGTGGCACGAAAAGCACAAACATATCCCACATTTTCCCACCTATTTGCAGGCTCAATGTGGCTTACAGAGACCTGTAATGGCATCGCCATTTCAGGGTAGAAGATACATTTGGTGTTACAGTGAGCTCAAGGATGACATAGAAGAGATAAGCAAACAGTCATAGAAAGGTGTCGTTCAGCGTAAGGTAAAGTGGTGAGGTGGTGTAATGACTCTATGGGTTCTCGTGATAGGCTTTGTTGAAGAGATAGGTTTTCAGAGATTTGCGGAAGTTGGAGATTTCATGAATTGTTTTCAAATTTGTTGGTAGTGCATTCCACATCTTCGTGCTCTGGTAGGAAAAGCTAGTCGCATGTGTTAGTCTGTAGTTTAATCCTTTGCAACTCGTGAAGTGTAGGTTGAGGAGGGTGCGGGAAGATCTTTTAGCATTTCTGGAAGGTAAAAGGTCTGACATGTAAGTTGGGGCATCTCCGTAGATGATTTTCTGGACAATCGTGCAGATCTTGAATGTTGTCCGTTCTTTAAGTGGAAGCCAGTGTAGTTTCTCTCTTAGGGGTTTTGCACTTTCATATTTTGTTTTTCCAAATATGAGTCTGGCTGCGGTATTTTGGGCTGTTTGGAGTTTCTTGACGTTCTGTTCTGTGCAGCTGGCATAAAGTGCGTTGCAAAAGTCCAGCTGACTTAGTACCATTGACTGTACCAAGTTGCGAACGATGGATCTTGGGAAGAAAGATTTTACTCTTTTATGTTTCCACATGGAGTGGAACATTTTCTTGGTTGTGTTCTTCACGTGGTTATAGAGTGTGAGATTTCGGTCAAGGGTGACTCCAAGAATTTTCAATGTATTAGAGACTGGAAGGGAAACGTTTGGTGTGGTTATGGTAGTAAAGGTATTTGTGTTGTGTTGTGAGGTGAGTATAAGGCATTGTGTTTTTTCTGCGTTGAGTTTTAGCTGAAATGCATCCACCCAGGAGTGCATTATTTGGAGGCTTTGGTTGACCTCATTGGAGATTTCCTTAGGGTAATGTTTAAACGGGACGTATATTGTGACATCGCCTGCATAAATGTATGGGTTAAGGTTTTTGTTGGCTAGTAGTTTGGCTAAGGGAATCATCATCAGGTTAAAGAGGGTTGGTGAGAGGGGAGATCCTTGGGGGACTCCGCATTCAGGTGTCCATGGGGTTGATATAGCTTCTTTGGTTGTTACCTGGTATGATCTTGAGGTCAGGAATCCTCTAAACCAGTTAAGAACGTTGCCTCCAATTCCAAAGTATTCTAGGATGTGTAGTAATTGTTATGATCGTGGTCAGAACCCCTCTCAAACTTACCTTTTTCCTGGGGGTCAGCTTCTCAGCTGGCTTCTGTTTCTTTTGTCTGTCCTTTCTGAGCTAGCTTTCTCTCTCTATGCTGGCAGCTTCCAGCAGCATGACCCTAATTGTTTCACTTTACTACAGCTGTTTGTGTGGACTGAGTTAGCTCTACCTCTCTTTGGGTGTACTGGCTTCAAGTGCTTCACGGTGCTGCATTGGTGTGGGTTGGGCCTCTCTGGGTTTCAGTATGCTGTCTGCCTGGGTCTAGGGATTGTGACATCATCAGGGAGGGCCTTGATAAGGAAGTGGTGTTCTTCCCTTCAGGGCCTTTGCAACGTTTGCTTTAGGTAGGGTGGTGCAGTGTGCACTTCTGACTTTGTGTCTAGTTTCCCTGCTTGCTTTTGCTAAAGGTCCAGGTTAGTGTTAGTGTGCAGAGTGCACTTGTGACTTGTACGTGTTTAGCTCCCCTGCTTTCCCTGTTGTTACGGTGAGAAGCACTTCTGTTAGTATAGTTGTCAGGTTCTCAGGTTCAGAGCCCGCGGGGCAGGGCTCTGGAGCAAACGTGAGCCCTTGGGCTGCTAACGAGGAGCGACAGCAGCAGGCAAAACCCACCAACCAACGCTGGGCAAGCACACCGGCACCGGCAGGGACTGCAGGCATCGCCCAGCGAGCCGGAACACACGGACTGGAATCCCCTGGACTGGAGGACACAGGACTGGAACACTGGACTGGAATCCCCCGGACTGGAGGACACATGACTGGAACTCTGGACTGGCACACACCAGACCGGAACACACTGGACTGGAGTACACACCGGACCGGAACACACTGGACTGGAGCACACCGAACTGGAACACACTGGACTGGTCCTTACAGCTTCACCTGCACTTAGCCACTGCCCCCCCCCCAAGGGTTGAGCCCTTGGGTTCGAGTGGCCGGCAGGACTTACCGGATACCGGATGAAACAGGGACCGGGATTGGAAACAGAAGTACTCCTAAATCCTAAACTGACCTAAGTGCTCCCAAGCCCTAAACCAACAGAAGTGTTCCTAACAGTAAACTAACAAAAGGACTACCTAAGCCCTATACTAACAGGAGTGCCCCTAGGTAGTGACCTAACAGGAGTGCTTCTCACAGCACCAAAAGGAAAAGCAGGGGGGGTTACAAGGGAAAGACAGGGAAACTAAACACATAAGCTAATAAAGGTGCTTCCAAAACACCGAGCTACAGCAGCTCTACAACTCTAAACTAACTAAGGTGCTCCCACGCACCAAACAACCAGAAGAGCTCCTAGCACTAAAAGGGAAGACAGGGGAGCCACAAGGGAAAAACAGGGAAGCTAAACACATAAGCCAAAAGTGCTTCCAAAGCACCAAACACAAACAGCAAAGACTGCAAATAGAACAAACACCAGAAGTACTTCTAACAGCAAAATCTGCAGAGTTACTAACAACACCAAACCCTGAAGTACTTCTATCAGCAACAGAGCTTCCAAAGCCCTACACACAGCAATGCTTCCAAAGCACCAAGAGGGAAAAGCAGGGGAACCACAAGGGAAAAGCAGGAAAGCTAAACACACCGTCACAAGTGCACAATGCACTAACCTAACCTGGACCTAAAGCAAGTAGCAAAAGCAAACGTTGCAAAGGCCCTGAAGGAAAGAACACCACTTCTTTATCAAGGCCCTCCCAGATGATGTCACACTCCCTAGACCCAGGCATACAGCACACTGAAACCCAGAGAGGCCCAACCCACACCAATGCAGCACTGTGAAGCACTTGAAGCCAGTACACCCAAAGAGAGGTATATCTAACTCAGTCCACCCACACAGCTGCAGTATACTGAAGCAATTAGAGTCAAGCTGCTGGAAGCTGCCAGCATAGAGAGAGACAGCTAGCTCAGAAAGGACAGACAAAAGAAACAGAAGCCAGCTAAGAAGCTGACCCCCAGGAAAAAGGTAAGTTTGAGAGGGGTTCTGACCACGATCATAACAGTAGTGCTGGAGTTTGGTGCTTGGAGCACCCTTGTTAATTTAGTGCTTAGGAAGCACCTTTGTTGTTTGTGTATTTGGCTTTCCAGCTTGTTCCCTTGTGGCTCCCCTGCTGCCCTGTTAGTTTCTGTTAGAAGCACTTCTGTGGGTTTAGTGCTTGGTTAGTTTAGTGCTGTGGGGCACAGCTGTAGCTTGGTGCTTAGGAAGCACCTTTGCTAGTTCTTGTGTTTTTTCTTCCTTTTCCCTTGTGGCTTCCCTGCACTTCTGTTAGTGTAGGGCGTAGGGGCACCCCTGTTAGTTTCTGTTAGGAGCACTGCTGTTAGTGTAGGGCTTAGGAGCTCTTCTGTTGGTGTCGGGCTTAGGAACACTTTTTGCCAGTTTAGAATTTAGGAGCACTTCAGTTTCAAGCTTGTTCTAGTCCTGGCCCCTGTGTCATCCGGTTTCCGGTAAGTCCTGCCGGCCACTAGAACCCAGGGGCTCAACCCTTGGGGGGCAGTGGCTAAGTGCAGGTGAAGCTATACGGACCAGTCCAGTATTCTCCAGTCCAGTGTGTTCCAGTCCAGTGTGTGTTCCAGTCCGGTGTGTTCCGTCCAGTGTTCCAGTCCTGTGTCCTCCAGTCCGGGGGATTCCAGTCCATGTGTTACGGCTTGCTGGGTGGTGCCTGCAGTCCCTGCCGGTGTGCTTGCCCAGTGTTGGTTGGTGGGTTTTGCCTGCTGCTGTCGCTCCTCGGCAGCAGCCCAAGGGCTTACGTTTGCTCCAGAGCCCGACCCCGCGGGCTCTGAACCTGACAGTAATATTCCATGGTCTTACCATATCTAAGGCACTGGACATGTCGAATTGTAAGAGAAGTATGTTGTTCCCGGTTGCTATTGCTTGTTTGAATTTGTTCATTAAGGTCAATAGGACTGTTTCAGTGCTGTGATTCGATCGGAAACCTGATTGGGATTCATGAAGAATAGAGTGATTATTTAGATAGTTAGTGAGCTGTTTCGTCACTAAGCCCTCTATAAGTTTGGTTATCAGCGTGATGGATGCTACTAGGCGGTAGTTAGTTAAGTCATTTGTGCTTTTCTTTGCGTCCTTAGGTAGGGGGGTGAGTAGGATGTTTCCTTTGTCCTTTGGGAAGAGACCATTTTGTAGCATGAAGTTCAGATGGGCACGTGAGGTCTATTTTGAATTGTTGAGGGGCGAATCTTATAAGGTTATTAGGGCAGATGTCTAATTTGCATTGTGATTTGGCGTAACTTCTAAGCAATTGGGAGATGTTGTCGATAGGTCATCAGAATTGGACCATGATCGGTCTGCTGGATGTTCCCCAAGTTCTGGATCTAGACAATCAAGGAGGTTTACATAGTCGGTTGTGTTGATAGGTGTCATGAGTCGTAGCTTTATGATTTTTTTTTTGAAGTAGTTTGCAAGTTCATTTGCTGAAGGGGTATCTGAAGTAACTGGCATGGTATTTAGTAGTTTGTTTACGAGCTGGAAGAGTTTATGTGTATCCTTGTAGCCAAGTCCGATTTTAGTTTTAAAGTATGATCTTTTAGTTTGTCTGATGGTGTATTTGTATTTTCTTTGTAGTTGTTTCCATTCATTGAATGCATTATCGTCTTTTTTTCTTATTCCATGCTCGTTCTAGTCTTCTGACTTGTGTTTTTTAATTCTTTCAGTTCTTCGTTAAACCAAGGTATTGAGTGCTTCCTGTGTGAGGTTCTGGTGTGAAGCGGTGCTATGTTGTCTAGTATAGTTCTGCATCTGTTGTCCCATTCAAGGAGAAATTGGGATGAGTCTGTTGGTGCTATCCATTAGTTATTGTAGAGTTGTTGCCAAAATATTAGCGGGTCTATTTTGCCTCTCGTGGTGTAGGTTCGGTGTTCTTGCATGTGTTGTGTTTCCTTTATAAGCCATTGAAGGGATATATTCGCTTTGTAGTGGTCGGACCACGGTATGGCTGTCCATTTTGTGTCTATTAGTGCGAAGGTTAGTTCTGATGAGAATTTGTAAGTGATGATATCTAATGTGTGTCCTTTAATGTGGGTGGGTTGCGTATTTGGCCAATGGAGTTCCCATAATTGAAGGAAGTCCTTGCATTCATATACACTTGTTAAATTGGTGTCCTCAAGGTGAAGGTTGATGTCTCCTGTGATAAGAAGGTTTTGGGAGGAGACATGTATTCGATATGAAATCCATGAGGTGCGTTTGGCAGTCTTGCCAGTTGCCTGTTGGCCTATAAAACAAGATGAGGCTTAGGTGGTCATGTAAGGTTGGGTGGTTGATTCTCACAGAAGCTATTTCAAGTTGTGGATGCATGGATTTGGATATTGTCGTGACGGTGAATTGGGATTTGTATATTATGGCTATGCCTCCTCCTCTTTTTCCATTCCTCGTCCAATGGGAGATTTTGTATACTGTAGGGCATAGCTCTAAGATAATAGGATCTTTAAGGTCATGGATCCAGGTTTTGTTAATAAGTAGGAAGTCAAGATTGTCTGCTATGATCCAATCGGTTATTGTCGTAGTTTTGTTAACTACAGATCTAGCATTTAAATAGCCCATTTGTATTATTTGGTAAGGGTCGTTTGGGTACGGGTTTGTGATGATTTTTATTAGTTGTCTATCTTCTTGATATTTAAGTTTGTTGTGTCCTTTCTTTCCTTTTTGTTGGTTGTGTCCGGTGGCGGTAGGTTTTCCATTCCATTTTTTAATCCTTTGGGTGGGGGTATTGCTTTTGGGTTGTGTGAGTGGTTTGGGTAGTGAGGGTGTATTATTATCTGAGAGAGGAGTTGTAAGTGTGTGATGGATTAGGGAAAGGCAGTAGATGATTAAAAGTAATTTGTTAATATTCATGATGGTGTAGTTCCTTTAGTGTATTTTGAATGGGCGTGAGTTGGTGTTCCGTTTTGTCACTGAGTGGTAGTTGGTTGGGATTCAGTCAATCGTACCGTGCAGTGTGCGTATTTACAGCTTGTATCGCAATTCAGTATGTTGCCGGTCTAACCATATGATGTGGGTTAGGGCTAGTTTAGCTGGTTACAGTTCTACAATACAGTGTAATACAATGGGATACATAGAAAGCCTATAGTCTAGCTGGTTACAGTTCTAAGATACAGTATAATACAA
This sequence comes from Microcaecilia unicolor, assembly GCF_901765095.1. NCBI lineage: Eukaryota > Metazoa > Chordata > Amphibia > Gymnophiona > Siphonopidae > Microcaecilia > Microcaecilia unicolor. The sequence goes on from NC_044031.1 coordinate 424,928,553, forward strand.
TGAGATAAATAGAAAATATATAGCAAGTATTTAGCGGTTTAGCTAGACAAGTACTGCAGTAATACATTGGTTCAGTGCTTGTGCTTTACTTAAATTAGAGAAAGCATATAGCAAGTATTTAGCGGTTTAGAGTAGACAAATACTCCAGTAATCCAGTGGTTGACTGTTTGTGCCCTGCTAAATTAGAGAAAGTACTGAGTTCAAAGTTATATCAAAGAGTCATATTCCGTATTGCAATTTAGTTTGTTGGAGGTTGGAACAGAAGCCTTGGTTCTGGTCAATTTTAGCTGGTTACAGTTCTATAATGCAGTGTAACATTGTGAGGTACAGAAAAGCATGTAAAAGCAATTTAGTCTGTTGGAGGTTATAACAGCTGCAGTGGTTATGGTCAGTTTTAGCTGGCTACAGATCTATAGTGCAGTGTAAAGTTATTAGATATAGAAAGCATATAAAGCATTAGGCATTATAGAATTAGTAAGTACTACCGTGATATATTAAATCGGTGATTATACCTTGTATAAGCTACAATGAGTTGAATTAGAAAGGTAATTCAGGCAGTCAAACCGCATGCAACAAAACATGTAACAATACCAGGGAGGTATTTTGTGTGGCGGATTTTCCCTCCAAAGTTAGGTTTTTATCCTCTGGAGTTAAGTTTTTACCCTTTAGAGATGGGTTTGTTGTATTCTTAGCTGGAGCGTCTTTGGGTTGGGTCTTTGTCTGGGTCTACAGTGTAGTGCGATCATGGCGGCGGTGTTTCTGGTGCGGCTGGGGGACCGATACAAGCAGGTGGGGCCCAGGGTTTACCTCTCCTCCTGGACAGTGTCGCTCCGTCGTCTCCGATGATGTGGTCCCAAGGTTGTGTTTCGCCCTTTGTTTGTTTCGCGTCAGTCGAGGTGCTTTCGGTTAAGTAATCGATGCAGTTTCCATCAGCAACGTGGTTGAGCTAACCATTGGCCTCGCGACCAGGCCTGGTCATCGATGGCGTCGTGTCAAGGCACCAAGGAATAAAGCGGGAGCATTGATGGGCAGGCTAGTACAAGGAAATGAGGGCCATCTAGGATTTTACTAGTGCGGGACACCTACCCTCCTCTCCTCCTTCCTGTACACATTAATTGATTTGATTTACTTACTTTATTTTTTGTCTATTAGATTGTAAGCTCTTTGAGCAGGGACTGTCTTTCTTCTATGTTTGTGCAGCGCTGCGTATGCCTTGTAGCGCTATAGAAATGCTAAATAGTAGTAGTAGTAAGGGGGGGGGGGGGCAATTCCTCCATGCAACTGGTGACATTATGGAACAATTTCAGAAATATTATAAGGCTTTATATGAGGAACCAACAGACAATAATGCAGGATAGTGAGGTGTACTTGATTAATCAAGTACTGCTAAGGATACCAGAGGCGTGGAAGGAGAGCTAATGTTGGCGTTACAACAGAGTAAAATTCATAAAGCGCCGGGACCAGATGGGTTTAGCATGGCCTTTTACAAGTTGCTGCAGGAGCAGGTGACACCTCCTTTGCTCAATCTATTTAATTTTATTGCAGCTTCTGGAGTAATGTCAGACTCGCTAAATGTTGCTAAAGTGATAGTATTATTGAAGCCCGGTAAGGATGAAGCGGAGGTAGGGTCTTATAGGCCTATATCCTTATTGAATTGTGACGTTAAACTTTATGCCAAGATAAGTCATTTACATTTATGTTCCCTATGTTGGCACTGATATACTTTTTTTTTTTGGTGCTGTTCCTTAAATTTTTTCTGACATGGTATGCTAGATTGAATTAAATTTGTAATTGAGAAACAAATTACTTAGGATACTTTGGTTTTAATAATGTGCAAAAGAGATTTGTGTTTATTGCATTGCTTTTAGGAGTGAGGCTTTTTGTATGGTTGGATCTGACAACAGATTCCAGCTGTTAAATGTTGAAATCTGTTCATGGTAGAATATGTATTTAGTGGCAGACTGGTCTTGCTTTAGGAACACCTTTCTTCAGAAATAAGACTAAGGGGGCCATTTGCTAAAAGTACATGCTAATGTTGTTATTACACATTGTCTATCTCAGTAACCTGCGTTAGATTATGCATATTGTGTGCTGTTGGGCAAGTGTATCAGTACTCTTGTAAAAGAAAGTCAGGATTCTGTTCTCTCCTATATTGGGTAAGATCTGATCTTTACTGATGATTGAATTTTCTTGTGGCGTATTAGTGAGTGGATATGATGGGTTGATATGTTAGAATCAAAGAAACAATCAGTCTGACATTCAGGCTTGGTTATGAAGTCAGCAGCAGCACTGGGCACATAACTGGCTGTTGGAAAAAATGGTAGCAATCATATGGGAAAATTAATCTCTATGCACTGGCATTTATCCTTAGAAAGAAAGAATGCTGGAAAAATTCAGCTCTCTCTGAATTATCAGTGAAATAGTAGTTCTAACTTATTCTTTGGGTCACTGTTTATATATACAGTGCACTCCATTTAAGTGCACGTCGAATAAGCGCATGCTCTGTTTAACTACATGCCGTACTTCGGTCCCGTTTTTGGCGCCATCAGTTTCTATGGGGATAAACTTCAGTTTAGCGCACCACAAGTGCAAGATTCGCTTATATGCATGGTTTAAGACCGCTCCTCTGCAGGAAAGACTCCAAATAAGCCCACACATGAAATATGGAAGCTGATTGGCACGTGACAAAGGGGCGGTAAATTTGAAATCTCATTGGTTAACTGCCACATGCAGAATAAGTGAAAGAATGTTGTTAGAGTGTACACTGGAGTCGTCGTCGTCATGCAACTGTAAGACTTTAACACTGTCTGACTCTGAACAAATAGAAGTTCTTAAAAAATTAGAAAACAAAGTCAAGCATCTATTGCTAAAGAATACGGTGTCAATCCCAGTCAAATTTCACGTATCTTGAAGGAGAAAGACCAGCTTCTGGAAGACTGGCAAAACAATACAAATCCACACCGGAAACGAAAACGGGTGGGAAAAGCTGAGGAGGTAGAAGATGCTCTTCTTCGGTGGTTTTCTCAAGTCAGGAGCAGACAGTTTCCTGTCAGTGGTCCACTGCTTATGGAGAAAGCTAATCAGCTAGCTGAAAGTCTTGGACTAACTGAATTCAAAGCCACTGTTGGATGGTTGGAAAGATGGAAGGAGAGGAACAGCATAAAATTCAAGAAACAGCATGGTGGAAAACAAGACGCTGATGACTTTGGTGCTGAAAATTGGGTTGTTTCAGTTCTTCCTACCATCTTGAACGAGTTTGCACCTCGTGACATTTTCAATGCTGACGAAAACGGTCTCTACTGGCGAGCGATTCCTGATGGAACATTTGCATTCAAACAAGCCGAAACTACAGGAAGTAAAATGTTGAAGGACCGACTGACGATCCTTCTTTGCTGCAGTATGGATGGGAGTGAGAAGTTGGAACCACTCATCAATTGAAAGAGCAAACAGCCCCATTGCTTCAAGAATGTTAAGCGACTTCCTGTGTCATACGAGGCTAACGCAAATTCATGGATGACTAGGGAAATTTGGAAGCAGTGACTAAAGAAATTAGACACTAGAATGCGGGCACAAAAGCGTCAGATTTTGTTGCTTTCTAATAATTGTGCTGCACACAATAATGATGTCAGGCTGTCTAACGTCAAGGTGGTCTTCCTGCCACCAAACACTACCTCTTTGATCCAACCTATGGATCCAGGGCATAATAGCCAATTTCAAACAACATTATCGGGCTCTTGTGCTATGCCATCTGTTGAGTGTTATGGATGACCAGACTTGAAAGGATAAATGTACTGTTGAACTGGCTCGTAATCTATCACTGTTGGATTCCCTACATACGTAGAAAGAAGCCTGGAATCATGTTACACAGGCAACCATTGTGAACTGCTACAAGCGGGCAAGCTTTGTTAGGGACGTGGAGAGGGACGAAACAGATGCAGCTGTTGCAAACGCGTCAGATGAACAGGCTATTGACATCCCAGCCGGTGTTACTGAAGAGGAGTTTCATCACTATGTAGCTGTTGATTATGATCTACAAACAGCTGATGACAACACTGATGTCGAGATATGCACCATAAACGCAGGCAACGGCTGATGATGAAACAGATGATGAAATGAGCAGCGAGGCACATGCTGACGAAATTCAACAACCTCCTATCACTTTTGCAAGAGCGCTGGAGAGTCTCGACACCGTACGGGCCTATCTGGAGGCCACTGGATGTCAGTGCTATGACAGTTTTTACCATCTGACAGACGTAGTCTATGGAACTCACAGACACAAGAGTGTACAGAGGACTATGACTGATTACTTCAAGTAAGCCTAACGTCAGTTAACGGAGACTGTATACTGTACGTATAATAATAAACAGTACTGTACATATGTTTATCAGATGTCAAGCTTCTTTGTGTCACAACAGTTAAGTGCACGCTCCGGTTAACTGCATGTATTTCTTTGGTCCCAGACCCTTGCACTTAAGCGGATTGCACTCTGTGTGTGTATGTATATATATATATATATATATATATATATATGTGTGTGTGTGTGTATATATATATATATATATATATATATATATTCAACTGTACTAGTACCCGTAGTACTAGTGAATAGACAAATAAAGTAAATCATTGCCCTCAGGCTCATTGCATGGGATTTTGTATGTGTGTTTCATTTTGTGGGTGTATTGTGTGTGTGCTTATATCTGTCTATCTATCTGTATTCTTTGCATATTTTAGTTTCATTGCTTTACATAGTTATGTTGAAATGTTTATTAAAAAAAAGGCTAAAAAGTGGTAGTTTCAACTGTGTAATTTCTATATGTTTATAGATCAACATTGTTATCCTCCTAAACAGGTAGAATACACAGTTTAGGATGATAGTCTTCAATAGGCTTCTTTAAGTCATTTTAGGCACATCAGTGATTGTCTTAAAGAGCACTTCAGGGGTTTTTTTTCATGCAGAAGGATTCCATAATGTATTTAAAAAGAGTGTAAATTTCTTAAACATACTGAATCAATATATAACTCCTATAATATATGCAATGTAATCAGGCTTGGATTAAAAGCATTTGTGTGCTTTTCAATAAGGAATTGTGATGAGTTCAGTGGTATCATATTGACTGTGTATTAATACATGGTATCCTATTGGACCATCAGCTGATTGTTTGGAATATAAATGAATTTGTTGATGGATCCTGTGTGACTGATGGCTTAAATTCCAATTAATCAATTGCTTCATCAGTTTCCTAATTCGGATCAAATATCTCTTGTGTGCACAGTTCTTTCAATGGTATTAAGAGAAATTAATGCTTTAGAACTAATTTTCATCAATCTCTTATAAATGCCAATAAGTTTTTCAGTTGTGTCACAAGTGATGTCACTATAGCTTAAATGTCTGGGATATATTACAGTTCTTCTGTTTATTGGCTCCTGTAAATGAAACTATAATCTTGAGCATGTCATGTCCAGGTTGCTATCTATCTTGTCATGTGCTTAAAATTTTCATGCACGTAGTCATCTAAGTCATAAATGATTTAAAAATTAGGTAAATGGTAAACGATCTGGCAGTAGATGTGCAAAGTCAATGTCTATTTTTCTTTTGTTCACTACAGTCTAGCATTCCATCTCTTTCAGTACACCAGGCTTGAGCCATAGCAATCAGGCTGCTAGTATTACTAGGCAATTTATAACAGTTTATGACAGATTTGCTTGCCTGGCTTCACAATGACCTATCAATTAATTCATCAACAGTTGACACAAACTCTTTGTAACACATACACCAGTTGATCTTAGTTTGATTGCCATTAAAACTATCCTTTCCTGAGAACACTTGTCAATTATGCAAAATAAGTCAAGTATTCATAAGTAAGCTGTAATAGGATATGGACAGACAGATTTAATAATTCAGTTATTTTGAGGATCGTCTGGCATTGGCTTTAATTGCTGCCAGTGTTTACAGTTGTAAAATTTTTATTGGCTCCATTTTTTGCAAGGCCTCAGTTCATTTTTTTTAAATCTGAGTCACACTTTCCTGCCATTTGCAGGAGGCATGTTAATTCAGCTTTCATCTTAAATATACTGAATTGTCATAAAGACAGAGTGACTGACTACCAGGCCAGCCAGAAAAAAACTAAGAAGGGCTCTGCTAAGTGTAACCACAAAGATGCTGTAAGCAATTTGGAGAGGATCCTAAACTATCTAATGGGGGGGGGGGGGGGGGGGGGGTTTATGTCATGCAGCTTGGTATAAGAGAGCTGAACCCTTCAGCTGGGAGAAAGTTAGAGGAAAGGGACAACCCATGGAGGTAGAAGCTGCTGGTCCTTGCTTAACAGGGCCAGAATAAAGTGAAATGGAATGTTTGGAACAAGGTATGCCTTGCCCTGTTACAAAGACCAGATACAAGCCTGTTTTGTTTGAAAATGTAATTCCTTTTTCTTTTCAAAGTGTCACTAAAAACTCATCTTTTTTCATTTGGCTTTTGAGGACTTAGCCTTGGAGATTTGGGATTAACTGAGTATTTAGAAAAGGTAGAGAGAAGGGCAACGAAAATGATAAAGGGGATGGGACAACTTCCCTATGAGGAAAGGCTAAAGTGGCTAGGTCTCTTCAGCTTGGAGAAAAGGCGGCTGAGAGGAGATATGATAGAGGTCTATAAACTAATGAGTGGAATTGAACGGGTAGATGTGAAGCGTCTGTTCATGCTTTCCAAAAATACTAGGACTAGGGGGCATGTGATGAAGCTACAATGTAGGAAATTTAAAACGAATTGGAGAAAAGTTTTCTTCACTCAACGTGTAATTAAACTCTGGAATTCGTTGCCAGAGAATGTGGTTAAGGCGGTTTGCTTAGCAGAGTTTTAAAAAAAGATTTGGACAGCTTCCTAAAGGAAAAGTCCATAGACCAAATGGACTTGGGGAAAATCCACTATTTCTGGGATAAGCAGTATAGAATATTTTATACTTTTTTGGGACCTTGCCTGGTGTTTGTGACCTGGATTGGCCACTGTTGGAAACAGGATGTTGGGCTTGATGGACCGTTGGTCTTTCCCAGTATGGCAATACTTATACTTCCTATTTTCTGTCTTTAACTTTTATCTGCTTCTTTTTCTTTTGCTATGAACGTGCAGCCATCCTATATGATATTGTATTTCTTTTCTTTCTGTTGTGTTATTATTTTATACACCCAAATATTCCTTGTACTCCCTGTTATTCTAATAAATATACATATTCAAGTTATTTTAATAATTTTAATAAACCAAATATACAAAAACCCTATGACACATGTAACATTTATAGCCCCGCAGTGCTCCCAGCCTTGCTGGAAAATCTTCCCCCCTACCGGTCAGGTATACATCACTTCTCCACAACTACAATACATGCCCAACTACTCATACATCGATGTTAGATTTTCAAAAACATTTTCATCTACTTATTCCAAATGTCTACTACCCACAGTTGTAAATGACTACCCTTAATAATTAAGGGTTGTCCGCGTGGTAATCAGTATACTGCTAGATATAACACTAGTCCTGCGCCAACCGGCTTCAACTGTTCATAATCCTCCTCGAAATCAAGGAGCTTTAAATATTGTTTATCCAGGAGAAGATATAGGCAGATAGGACATCCAAAAATGTGATCTTCAATGTTTTTTAAGACCGTTGGTAATGGCGGGATCCAGCTGCTGCGAGCAAACTGCAGCGCATTCTCAATCCAGCATATTCTCACTGTCGGTTCTCAATGCGAGACCGCATTTCGCTCTAGGCTTCTTCAGGAGAACCGCAATCACAAACCTAAACAAACACATACAATAACCTACATAACTTAACTCCCTTAACGTACAACATCGCTCAAATATACATTTTTCTCATCTTAAATCCAACAGTGATAGTATCAATTTACTTGGCAACTTACCCAGCGGGCTATTTTCCAACACTGAGCGGACAGGAAATGACATCACTCATTTGTCCATTAGTACCGGTATACCTAATATATATACCCCCAGGCCACGCCTCTTAAATACATGAAGAACTCAGATCCATTCCACCTCAAGGTTTAACCCTAAAGGCGCCACAGTTTTCCATTGAAAAATAAAGCGTTGTTCAATATTAAATAGAACCTCGCTTACATTGCCTCCCCGATCAGATAACGGGACCTGTGTCAACACCACACATTTAATATCTTCTATTGTGTGTTGATATTGCATCCAGTGTGCGACCAAGGGGGCATCATCCCTTGAATTCCTAACATTACTTATATGTTCAGCTAATCTATTCTTTAATTTCCTCCTGGTATGGCCAATGTAATATTTATTGCACGGACATATTATGCAATAAATAACTCGTTCACTATTACAATTGGTCAAAGATCGAAGATAGAAGAATCTATAAGATCCTGGGATTTTTATGGCATTCGTAGTAATGGCATGTTTACAATATACACAATTATTGCATGGGGAATGATGCCCCCCATCTTTCTTCACACTGGGTCGTTTCAAAAGCTCTCCTAAATTAGGTTTGCGGCTATATGCCATTTTTGGGTGTTCTTTAAAGACTGGGTGGACACTTAGAATGTGCCAAAATTTATGAATTATATGTCCAATAGACGGAGCCCTATGAGAAAAGGGGAGAACACATGCAATCGGTTTAACCATCGCCTTTTGTTTCGAAATAAACAACCAATCTCTCTGAGCATACCGGGCCCGTTTATAAGCCCGTTTTAACACTGATAGGGGGTACCCACGTTGAACAAATCTTTCCGTCATGCTTTGTGCCTGACTTTTGAATTCTTCCAGGGAGGAACATAACCTCCGTAATCTCAAATATTGTCCGACAGGAACTCCCCTTCTTAATGCACCATGATGAAAACTTGAATAATGTAATAGGGTGTTCCTGTCGGTACTTTTTCTGTAAATAGAAGTAGATAAATTATCCACATCTGTTTTGCTTATTTTAATGTCTAAAAATTCAATGACCTCCCTGGAGATTCGAGCTGTAAATTTAATACAAGGGTCCACCCTATTGAGATCGTCTATAAATTTCCCCAAATCTTCTTCTGAGCCCCTCCATAGCAATATCACATCATCTATATATCGTCGCCAGAGCACAATATCTTTGTGCCATGGCGAGGGATAGACGTGTTTCTCTTCAAACTTTGTCATGTAAAGGCAAGCCAATGAGGGGGCAACCGTGGCCCCCATGGCTATACCTCTCTTTTGAACATAAAACGTCTTCTCAAATTGGAAATAATTAAACCCAATAACCCAAACTAAGAATTGACGTAGTGCCAATCTCTTGTCATTGGGAATATTGCATTGTTCCAGAAAAGACCAGGCAACCTCTATAACCCCCTCCTGGGGCAAATTTGTATATAAGGCTACTACATCTAAACCTACCAAAAAGGTAGTTCCCATCATCAAGCCTTGATCTTTAATTTGGTCCAAAGTGTGTATGAAATCCGTTGAATCCCGAACATATGACGCTGCCTTACTAACCCAGGGCTGGAGAAACCTGTCCACGAATTTGGAAAGGGGTTCTAATACTGAATCCCTAGTACATACTATCGGCCGACCCGGGGGTCCACCGTAGTTTTGTGCACCTTTGGAACAAAATATATATAGGGAATTTTTGGGTGGGGGTGGCAAAGGAACCGATGTTCCTTTGTCGAAAGAATACCATTCATCACTGCTCTCCCCACATAACCCGCAATCAAATTTTTAAGGTATTCAGTGGGGTCATAGTTTAAACTATCATAGAACTCCCCCTGTTGTAACTGACGTAACCCTTCCTCTATATACTTATATTTATCTAAAACTACGGTAGACCCTCCCTTATCGGCCCGCATTACCATTATATGTTCATTGTTGGCCAGCTGTTGGATACTCTGATATTGATCCAACGTAAGATTGTATCTATGCGGCATCTTAGCCATCTCTAATCTTTCTACCTCTTTCAATACCAATTTTTGAAATGACATAATCGAGGGGTCTGGGGGGCCCGGCGGCGACCAACGGGACTTAACTCCTGTGCGTGGAAGAAAGCCGCCCTCTTCCTCATTGAATTGAGGAGTACCAAAAATAAACGCAATTTCAATTCTCTAAAGAAATTATACAGTCCTTGTCTGGTGGCAAAAGCATCATATGCCGAATAAGGGACAAAAGACAGTCCCTTATTCAGTACTTCCATATGATGTGGAGAAAGAACATAGTTAGATAGATTGATTACCGAACTCACTTCTTGATCTTGCGACCCCTTGTTCCGCCTTTGCTTGGTATTGGTTTGATCTCGCTTACCACTTCCTGAGCCTGAGGCACTAACCGTAAAAAAGACCCAGGTAAAAGATTATCCATGTCTAAACCATCCAGAGTCCCTTGCCCCCTCTGCTGATCTTTACCCCGTTTATTCTCCTCCTCACCTGAGGAGTCACTTGATGACAACTTAAATTGTACTCTTCTACCCATCCCCCGGCCTCTGCGTCCTCTACTTCTTTTATCCATCCATCCATACACAAAACCCTTTGTGTAGTCATACTCATCACGTTTATACTTTGATACTTTTAACTCCCTTTGTTGATTTCGATACTGGTCAATTCTGGAATTATGTTCATCCCATTGTTTATCAAACACTGACTTTTCATAAACTTGCTTAATCCCATCAAGTTTTACATTTAACTCCTGTTGTAACTTAACCATCTCTTCTTGGAGAACGTCTATGGTCAACAGCATCAAATCAAGTGAGCACCTGGTGATTACGGAGTTCCATTGTGATACATATTGCTCATTACCTAAAAAACGTGGTTCTTTATTAATCCGCAGTCCCCGTGGGACCCTTTGCACATGGCAATATTCAATCAGAGCAGCAGAATGTGACTCCGTTCTCACCAGTGCCTTATGTGTTCTTAAAATTTCCTCCCAACCGCATGTTTGCTGTTGGAGAGGATCTGAAAACAACCGTGTCCCTCCTAATAATTCTGAAATTCTGTCCTCTGACAGCCCAGATTTGGAATCCCACCGGGCAGTTGCCATATTCCCTTACTCGTATCAATAACAGTAAATATCGGGAAAAATTTACCTTTTTACAACAAAGTACATTTTATACACCCAAATATTCCTTGTACTCCCTGTTATTCTAATAAATATACATATTCAAGTTATTTTAATAATTTTAATAAACCAAATATACAAAAACCCTATGACACATGTAACATTTATAGCCCCGCAGTGCTCCCAGCCTTGCTGGAAAATCTTCCCCCCTACCGGTCAGGTATACATCACTTCTCCACAACTACAATACATGCCCAACTACTCATACATCGATGTTAGATTTTCAAAAACATTTTCATCTACTTATTCCAAATGTCTACTACCCACAGTTGTAAATGACTACCCTTAATAATTAAGGGTTGTCCGCGTGGTAATCAGTATACTGCTAGATATAACACTAGTCCTGCGCCAACCGGCTTCAACTGTTCATAATCCTCCTCGAAATCAAGGAGCTTTAAATATTGTTTATCCAGGAGAAGATATAGGCAGATAGGACATCCAAAAATGTGATCTTCAATGTTTTTTAAGACCGTTGGTAATGGCGGGATCCAGCTGCTGCGAGCAAACTGCAGCGCATTCTCAATCCAGCATATTCTCACTGTCGGTTCTCAATGCGAGACCGCATTTCGCTCTAGGCTTCTTCAGGAGAACCGCAATCACAAACCTAAACAAACACATACAATAACCTACATAACTTAACTCCCTTAACGTACAACATCGCTCAAATATACATTTTTCTCATCTTAAATCCAACAGTGATAGTATCAATTTACTTGGCAACTTACCCAGCGGGCTATTTTCCAACACTGAGCGGACAGGAAATGACATCACTCATTTGTCCATTAGTACCGGTATACCTAATATATATACCCCCAGGCCACGCCTCTTAAATACATGAAGAACTCAGATCCATTCCACCTCAAGGTTTAACCCTAAAGGCGCCACAGTTTTCCATTGAAAAATAAAGCGTTGTTCAATATTAATAGAACCTCGCTTACATTGCCTCCCCGATCAGATAACGGGACCTGTGTCAACACCACACATTTAATATCTTCTATTGTGTGTTGATATTGCATCCAGTGTGCGACCAAGGGGGCATCATCCCTTGAATTCCTAACATTACTTATATGTTCAGCTAATCTATTCTTTAATTTCCTCCTGGTATGGCCAATGTAATATTTATTGCACGGACATATTATGCAATAAATAACTCGTTCACTATTACAATTGGTCAAAGATCGAAGATAGAAGAATCTATAAGATCCTGGGATTTTTATGGCATTCGTAGTAATGGCATGTTTACAATATACACAATTATTGCATGGGGAATGATGCCCCCCATCTTTCTTCACACTGGGTCGTTTCAAAAGCTCTCCTAAATTAGGTTTGCGGCTATATGCCATTTTTGGGTGTTCTTTAAAGACTGGGTGGACACTTAGAATGTGCCAAAATTTATGAATTATATGTCCAATAGACGGAGCCCTATGAGAAAAGGGGAGAACACATGCAATCGGTTTAACCATCGCCTTTTGTTTCGAAATAAACAACCAATCTCTCTGAGCATACCGGGCCCGTTTATAAGCCCGTTTTAACACTGATAGGGGGTACCCACGTTGAACAAATCTTTCCGTCATGCTTTGTGCCTGACTTTTGAATTCTTCCAGGGAGGAACATAACCTCCGTAATCTCAAATATTGTCCGACAGGAACTCCCCTTCTTAATGCACCATGATGAAAACTTGAATAATGTAATAGGGTGTTCCTGTCGGTACTTTTTCTGTAAATAGAAGTAGATAAATTATCCACATCTGTTTTGCTTATTTTAATGTCTAAAAATTCAATGACCTCCCTGGAGATTCGAGCTGTAAATTTAATACAAGGGTCCACCCTATTGAGATCGTCTATAAATTTCCCCAAATCTTCTTCTGAGCCCCTCCATAGCAATATCACATCATCTATATATCGTCGCCAGAGCACAATATCTTTGTGCCATGGCGAGGGATAGACGTGTTTCTCTTCAAACTTTGTCATGTAAAGGCAAGCCAATGAGGGGGCAACCGTGGCCCCCATGGCTATACCTCTCTTTTGAACATAAAACGTCTTCTCAAATTGGAAATAATTAAACCCAATAACCCAAACTAAGAATTGACGTAGTGCCAATCTCTTGTCATTGGGAATATTGCATTGTTCCAGAAAAGACCAGGCAACCTCTATAACCCCCTCCTGGGGCAAATTTGTATATAAGGCTACTACATCTAAACCTACCAAAAAGGTAGTTCCCATCATCAAGCCTTGATCTTTAATTTGGTCCAAAGTGTGTATGAAATCCGTTGAATCCCGAACATATGACGCTGCCTTACTAACCCAGGGCTGGAGAAACCTGTCCACGAATTTGGAAAGGGGTTCTAATACTGAATCCCTAGTACATACTATCGGCCGACCCGGGGGGTCCACCGTAGTTTTGTGCACCTTTGGAACAAAATATATATAGGGAATTTTTGGGTGGGGGTGGCAAAGGAACCGATGTTCCTTTGTCGAAAGAATACCATTCATCACTGCTCTCCCCACATAACCCGCAATCAAATTTTTAAGGTATTCAGTGGGGTCATAGTTTAAACTATCATAGAACTCCCCCTGTTGTAACTGACGTAACCCTTCCTCTATATACTTATATTTATCTAAAACTACGGTAGACCCTCCCTTATCGGCCCGCATTACCATTATATGTTCATTGTTGGCCAGCTGTTGGATACTCTGATATTGATCCAACGTAAGATTGTATCTATGCGGCATCTTAGCCATCTCTAATCTTTCTACCTCTTTCAATACCAATTTTTGAAATGACATAATCGAGGGGTCTGGGGGGCCCGGCGGCGACCAACGGGACTTAACTCCTGTGCGTGGAAGAAAGCCGCCCTCTTCCTCATTGAATTGAGGAGTACCAAAAAATAAACGCAATTTCAATTCTCTAAAGAAATTATACAGTCCTTGTCTGGTGGCAAAAGCATCATATGCCGAATAAGGGACAAAAGACAGTCCCTTATTCAGTACTTCCATATGATGTGGAGAAAGAACATAGTTAGATAGATTGATTACCGAACTCACTTCTTGATCTTGCGACCCCTTGTTCCGCCTTTGCTTGGTATTGGTTTGATCTCGCTTACCACTTCCTGAGCCTGAGGCACTAACCGTAAAAAAGACCCAGGTAAAAGATTATCCATGTCTAAACCATCCAGAGTCCCTTGCCCCCTCTGCTGATCTTTACCCCGTTTATTCTCCTCCTCACCTGAGGAGTCACTTGATGACAACTTAAATTGTACTCTTCTACCCATCCCCCGGCCTCTGCGTCCTCTACTTCTTTTATCCATCCATCCATACACAAAACCCTTTGTGTAGTCATACTCATCACGTTTATACTTTGATACTTTTAACTCCCTTTGTTGATTTCGATACTGGTCAATTCTGGAATTATGTTCATCCCATTGTTTATCAAACACTGACTTTTCATAAACTTGCTTAATCCCATCAAGTTTTACATTTAACTCCTGTTGTAACTTAACCATCTCTTCTTGGAGAACGTCTATGGTCAACAGCATCAAATCAAGTGAGCACCTGGTGATTACGGAGTTCCATTGTGATACATATTGCTCATTACCTAAAAAACGTGGTTCTTTATTAATCCGCAGTCCCCGTGGGACCCTTTGCACATGGCAATATTCAATCAGAGCAGCAGAATGTAACTCCGTTCTCACCAGTGCCTTATGTGTTCTTAAAATTTCCTCCCAACCGCATGTTTGCTGTTGGAGAGGATCTGAAAACAACCGTGTCCCTCCTAATAATTCTGAAATTCTGTCCTCTGACAGCCCAGATTTGGAATCCCACCGGGCAGTTGCCATATTCCCTTACTCGTATCAATAACAGTAAATATCGGGAAAAATTTACCTTTTTACAACAAAGTACATTTTATACACCCAAATATTCCTTGTACTCCCTGTTATTCTAATAAATATACATATTCAAGTTATTTTAATAATTTTAATAAACCAAATATACAAAAACCCTATGACACATGTAACATTTATAGCCCCGCAGTGCTCCCA
The DNA here is from genome assembly GCF_901765095.1 of Microcaecilia unicolor. Lineage (NCBI taxonomy): Eukaryota > Metazoa > Chordata > Amphibia > Gymnophiona > Siphonopidae > Microcaecilia > Microcaecilia unicolor. Next base: position 424,943,686 of record NC_044031.1, read on the forward strand.
GCCTTGCTGGAAAATCTTCCCCCCTACCGGTCAGGTATACATCACTTCTCCACAACTACAATACATGCCCAACTACTCATACATCGATGTTAGATTTTCAAAAACATTTTCATCTACTTATTCCAAATGTCTACTACCCACAGTTGTAAATGACTACCCTTAATAATTAAGGGTTGTCCGCGTGGTAATCAGTATACTGCTAGATATAACACTAGTCCTGCGCCAACCGGCTTCAACTGTTCATAATCCTCCTCGAAATCAAGGAGCTTTAAATATTGTTTATCCAGGAGAAGATATAGGCAGATAGGACATCCAAAAATGTGATCTTCAATGTTTTTTAAGACCGTTGGTAATGGCGGGATCCAGCTGCTGCGAGCAAACTGCAGCGCATTCTCAATCCAGCATATTCTCACTGTCGGTTCTCAATGCGAGACCGCATTTCGCTCTAGGCTTCTTCAGGAGAACCGCAATCACAAACCTAAACAAACACATACAATAACCTACATAACTTAACTCCCTTAACGTACAACATCGCTCAAATATACATTTTTCTCATCTTAAATCCAACAGTGATAGTATCAATTTACTTGGCAACTTACCCAGCGGGCTATTTTCCAACACTGAGCGGACAGGAAATGACATCACTCATTTGTCCATTAGTACCGGTATACCTAATATATATACCCCCAGGCCACGCCTCTTAAATACATGAAGAACTCAGATCCATTCCACCTCAAGGTTTAACCCTAAAGGCGCCACAGTTTTCCATTGAAAAATAAAGCGTTGTTCAATATTAAATAGAACCTCGCTTACATTGCCTCCCCGATCAGATAACGGGACCTGTGTCAACACCACACATTTAATATCTTCTATTGTGTGTTGATATTGCATCCAGTGTGCGACCAAGGGGGCATCATCCCTTGAATTCCTAACATTACTTATATGTTCAGCTAATCTATTCTTTAATTTCCTCCTGGTATGGCCAATGTAATATTTATTGCACGGACATATTATGCAATAAATAACTCGTTCACTATTACAATTGGTCAAAGATCGAAGATAGAAGAATCTATAAGATCCTGGGATTTTTATGGCATTCGTAGTAATGGCATGTTTACAATATACACAATTATTGCATGGGGAATGATGCCCCCCATCTTTCTTCACACTGGGTCGTTTCAAAAGCTCTCCTAAATTAGGTTTGCGGCTATATGCCATTTTTGGGTGTTCTTTAAAGACTGGGTGGACACTTAGAATGTGCCAAAATTTATGAATTATATGTCCAATAGACGGAGCCCTATGAGAAAAGGGGAGAACACATGCAATCGGTTTAACCATCGCCTTTTGTTTCGAAATAAACAACCAATCTCTCTGAGCATACCGGGCCCGTTTATAAGCCCGTTTTAACACTGATAGGGGGTACCCACGTTGAACAAATCTTTCCGTCATGCTTTGTGCCTGACTTTTGAATTCTTCCAGGGAGGAACATAACCTCCGTAATCTCAAATATTGTCCGACAGGAACTCCCCTTCTTAATGCACCATGATGAAAACTTGAATAATGTAATAGGGTGTTCCTGTCGGTACTTTTTCTGTAAATAGAAGTAGATAAATTATCCACATCTGTTTTGCTTATTTTAATGTCTAAAAATTCAATGACCTCCCTGGAGATTCGAGCTGTAAATTTAATACAAGGGTCCACCCTATTGAGATCGTCTATAAATTTCCCCAAATCTTCTTCTGAGCCCCTCCATAGCAATATCACATCATCTATATATCGTCGCCAGAGCACAATATCTTTGTGCCATGGCGAGGGATAGACGTGTTTCTCTTCAAACTTTGTCATGTAAAGGCAAGCCAATGAGGGGGCAACCGTGGCCCCCATGGCTATACCTCTCTTTTGAACATAAAACGTCTTCTCAAATTGGAAATAATTAAACCCAATAACCCAAACTAAGAATTGACGTAGTGCCAATCTCTTGTCATTGGGAATATTGCATTGTTCCAGAAAAGACCAGGCAACCTCTATAACCCCCTCCTGGGGCAAATTTGTATATAAGGCTACTACATCTAAACCTACCAAAAAGGTAGTTCCCATCATCAAGCCTTGATCTTTAATTTGGTCCAAAGTGTGTATGAAATCCGTTGAATCCCGAACATATGACGCTGCCTTACTAACCCAGGGCTGGAGAAACCTGTCCACGAATTTGGAAAGGGGTTCTAATACTGAATCCCTAGTACATACTATCGGCCGACCCGGGGGGTCCACCGTAGTTTTGTGCACCTTTGGAACAAAATATATATAGGGAATTTTTGGGTGGGGGTGGCAAAGGAACCGATGTTCCTTTGTCGAAAGAATACCATTCATCACTGCTCTCCCCACATAACCCGCAATCAAATTTTTAAGGTATTCAGTGGGGTCATAGTTTAAACTATCATAGAACTCCCCCTGTTGTAACTGACGTAACCCTTCCTCTATATACTTATATTTATCTAAAACTACGGTAGACCCTCCCTTATCGGCCCGCATTACCATTATATGTTCATTGTTGGCCAGCTGTTGGATACTCTGATATTGATCCAACGTAAGATTGTATCTATGCGGCATCTTAGCCATCTCTAATCTTTCTACCTCTTTCAATACCAATTTTTGAAATGACATAATCGAGGGGTCTGGGGGGCCCGGCGGCGACCAACGGGACTTAACTCCTGTGCGTGGAAGAAAGCCGCCCTCTTCCTCATTGAATTGAGGAGTACCAAAAAATAAACGCAATTTCAATTCTCTAAAGAAATTATACAGTCCTTGTCTGGTGGCAAAAGCATCATATGCCGAATAAGGGACAAAAGACAGTCCCTTATTCAGTACTTCCATATGATGTGGAGAAAGAACATAGTTAGATAGATTGATTACCGAACTCACTTCTTGATCTTGCGACCCCTTGTTCCGCCTTTGCCGATATTTACTGTTAGTGTTATTATTTTAAGCAGCTTTTATCTGTATGCTAGCTAAGGTGATATATCAAATAACAGCGTGGAAGGAAGTAGTTAAGTTTTACTGCTTTATGGGTAGATCTGCTCTTACAGCCCTGTTTCCCTGAATAGAGTTGAAATGAGCAGGCAGACAAGGAGAGAAGAAAGAAAAAAGGAGGGGGGAGATGAAGCATAGAGAGAGGGTGGGAGGGAGAAAGAGGGGAAAAAAAGGGAAAGAAACAGACAAAGGGGGGAGAAAAAATGGGGGGGGGGGGAGGGATAAGGTGAGAGGACCAAAAAAGAAAAGGGAGAAGAAAGCAGAAAAAAAGGGGGGAGGGGCAGGGGAAACAAAGGAAAGGGAAGAAAAGAGAAACCACAGGAGGAGAAGAGGAAAAGGGGAAGGGATTGGTAAAAATACCAAAACAGAAAAAGACAATGGTGGAAAAAAAGAGATGAAAAAGAAGGGAGTGGGGGAAAATGAAAGGAGAAAGGGAAAACAAGGGGAAGGAGGGAAATGGGAGGAAGAAAAAGAAAGGAAAGAGATGAGATAGAAAAGCACAGCGTGGGGGAAAATAGGGAGGAACAGAAGAAAAGGGACAACCGGGGAAAGAAAAGAGGGGGCCAAAGAGAAATAGAAGAAAAAAGAGAAAATAAAAGAAGAAAATGCGAGAAAGAGAGGAGAAAAGTAAAAAAATAGGAGGGGGGGGGGGGGGGGGGGAAACCTGGTGACCAGTTTGAAAAATCAAAGTTAGAGAAATGATCTTAAATCCGTTTTGGAATTCAAACCATTCATTGTCTGTTGCTCCTCATCTCACACAGATTATATGTGTCAATATCACCATATCTCGAGGAACATTTAAAAACCTTAAAAACAAAAAACTGTGAATGCTCAATGGAATGGTTTGCTGCGTTCCAGTGTTCCACCAGAGGGGCTATTATGAAACACCTAGCACCTGCCTGAGATTACCCCGTGGCCACTTAGAGGGTCTATCCCCTGCACAGCTCAGGTCCACCTGCACCCGCTGCTTGTACTCTACGCTAGCACCCTCCTCCCATCGACTGGGTCACAACCACCTCTGAGCGAGTCTCCTGCTCTCAAATTATCTTCAGTGATTTCTAGGTTACTACTACTACTATTTAGCATTTCTATAGCGCTACAAGGCGTACGCAGCGCTGACTGCAAGAGAGCATTGGCTTTTTACGTGGAGCGGACGAAACCCTTCAGACAGTCCGCCCAGTTGTTTGTGTCTTTAGATCCCAACAGAAGGGGAGTCGCCATCGAAAAACGTACAATCTCCAATTGGCTAGCAGTTTGCATTTCCTTCACTTATGCCCAAGCGGGGCTGACTAGAGAGCCATGGCTGCGTCAGTGGCTCACTTAAAGTCAGCCTCCATTGAGGAGATTTTCAAGGCCGCAACGCGGTCATCAGTCCACACATTCACATCTCATTACTGCCTTCAGCAGGATACCCGATGTGACAGTCAGTTTGGGCAGGCAGTGCTGCAGAATCTGTTCAGGGTTTAGAATTGAACTCCACCCCCATAGATCCAATTTTGTTCTGTTCCAGGCTGCACTGTGTTAGTTGTTTACGGTTTCAGGTCAATCTATGTTATGTCCTGGCCGTTGCAAGGCCTAATTGACCACTGTTCATTGTTTTGAGTGAGCCTGGTTGCTAGGGATACCCCACATGTGAGAACAAGCAGCCTGCTTGTCCTCGGAGAAAGCAAAGATACTTACCTGTAGCAGGTATTCTCCGAGGACAGCAGGCTGATTGTTCTCACAAACCCGCCCACCACCCCTTTGGAGGAGTTGTTTATTTATATTTATGCTTTTTGATTAAACTGAGGAGGCACACTCATTCGACAGGCGGGAAGTTGTCCGCGCATGCGCGGTGTGCGCTGCACTTGTGCCAGAAGACTGGCAAAACCTTTTAATTTTGCTGATGAAAATTTGCTGTTTCCTGGGCCGACAACAATCAGCCTGATGTCCTCGGAAAATACCTGCTTACAGGTAAGTATCTTCGCTTTATTGCTAATTAGTGCTCCTTATTTGTTAAATGCTGTTAACAGTGCTGATTGTCTTGTTAAGCCAATTAAGTTACGCACATTGTTATGGAATACGCTTAGATTTAGGTGCAATATATAGAATCTGGCAGATAATGGTTGCTTCTGCTGCATGGACCAGGAAACACATATGTATTTCTGCTGATATTTAAAAAAAGGTTCTGTGTTAACAGATCATTTTATAAAATACCACCAGACTTGAGCGTGTGTCAGTCCGGAACATATGCAGTTAAATGTTATACTAATAATTGCAAAGCTTGCCAAATATTGCACAGCCATCCTTTTATATTATAAAGCAACTAGTAAAAAAGGCCCATTTCTGGCTCAAATGAAACGGGCGCTAGCAAGGTTTTCCGCGGAGTGTGTATGTTTGAGAGAGTGTCTGTGAGAGTGACTGTGTGAGAGTGAGTGAATGTGCAAGTGTGTGTGTGTGACAGAGTGAGAATGGGTGTGAGTGTGTCTGTGAGAGAGTGTGTGCGAGTGCGTATGTGAGACAGTGAGTATCCTCCCCTGTCCCCCGTTAGGTCTCAGGACCCCCTCCCCTGTGGTCTGAGGACCCCCCTTCCCCCCTCTCTGTGGTCTTAGGGACCCTCCTCTGTGGTCTTAAGGACCCCCCCCCCCCCTCTCCATATTGGACATAATTAAGTTTGTATGAACTTGGTTGCTAATAGTGTGTTGAACTGGACAATGCTGGCACATTTAGACTGACTCTGGACAGTCATGAAGGCAGCCCCTACCTCAGTATTCAATATATATCTGTGAAATAGTAATATAAAAAAATAAAAGCAAGACCATTTTTATAATAATTACTGCATTCCAGAAAACAAAATGGAGCAAGTTCCCACATGCTATCTTTTCCTTATGATGTAGGCGCAGGAAAAAAAATGATGTTAAATGCTCCAGTTTCAACCTAATTAATGTTTTCTTTTTAATTGTACTTATAAATAGTAAGTGTGCTTGTTAAGTACCTGATTCTCATAACATGATTTCTGTTTTGTTTGCCCTTCACTAACTGAAAACATCTGTGGCACGAATATAGGGAGTCCCTATAGCCAACCCCTCCAAATGACACACTTCCTATGCTGCACATATAAGTTAGATTAAATAAATATGTCACCAATAATAAAGGACGACAACTTCGATTCAGCAGCTCACAGGCTTGCTTGACTTACCTAAGTGGCCCGCCACCTTCTGCTTGCTTCAATCTTTCGATCTAATCAAGGAGGAGGTTTAATAGACAGGAGTGGAAGTGAGCCTATCTAGCCCACTGTAATCAAGGAAGCCAATTTGGTTAATCTTTGTTTCCACTCCCCCATGTCATCGTCATTGCAATACACTCAAAACAAAGCAAGGAAACCTATGAGCTGCTGCAAGGAGGAAGCAAATTTGGCTAATCTCTGTTTCCACTCCTCCGCGCGGCCGTCATCCAGTACACTCAAAACAAAGCAAGCAAACCTATCAGCGCCCTCGACGTCATCACGTCGTGACGCGAGGGCGGGGCAGACACTTATGTGATCTACAGAGCTTCAATTTAGAACGTCGGAAATTTCTGAAGCTTCATTAGAACGTTGGATGTGCGTTTTATATAGAGAGATTAGTTCTTTGAAATGGAAGTATTTTCCATGGAAAGGTGAAGAAGTGGAAAAATGTTCTTCCTTAGATCTTTTCCCTTGGGTTATAAACATGGGCACTGCAGATCTCCAGCTGACCCGGCCTTCTATTTGGGAGTATTCAGGTCTTTTACTGGGCTGATCTAGTATGAGCCAGCCTCTACTGGCATATGGCACCATGGTCTTTCATTTGCAGTTCCTTCCATTTTTAACTTCCTCCGTAGTTTTAGTCCAGTTTTTGAAGTGACATTTCTTAGCCAGCAAAGAGATCATAGTTACCTTTTGAGCCTAGTATAAATGTACATTGAATCTGTCCAGCAGGTGTTGCTTTCATATGGTCATTGAGACTTTTCCCACATATGGGACTGTTAATATTGTTTCTGCATTTTCCCTAGTTCCATTCAGTACCTATCGTATCCAGTACACAGTACTGCCATTGGGATTGGTGAGCTGGTTCTGTTTAGTGTTACATTAACAACACTGCTTAAGAATTAATTTGAATGAGAGAGAGGTCTACCTAATGTTAAATTTTTGTGGTAGTGATCACCACCGAGAGCTGATGGTATGAAGCAGAATTTTTTGCTGGACAAAAAGGAAACAAGCTGTGAGAAGTTGTTGATAAAATTAACTTCTGAAGTGGAGAGGAAATGCAGCTGGCCGATACATGTCATATTGAGAGTTCTATTAAATGAATATATGTGCACTCAGCTGTTCACAGTAGCCACTTTGGTCTTGAACTGCATTGATCTTTAGTATAATTCTAAATGAAATTGATGGATGAAAGTAGCCCTTGACAGAGAGAATAAATAGAACCCTGACTTGTCTCATGTAAGGAAAGTATGATAGAAAGACGGTTGATACTGTAACATAAATTGTAGTGGACATTATAACTAGTGTTCATTTTGCTCTATTACATATAGGAGGTCATTTAAAAGGGCTTTTTATATGTAAAACTGGTTTTACATGTGAAAAGAGCTGTTTCTAAAATAAACACCAGATACACTAATAAAAGTGTGCATTGGCAGCAATCCTATGCATAGTTTAATATTTAGTGGTCATTTCTGGGATAGAGTTTAGGGTTTATACACATACTTTGCAAAATGATAGGTATACATGTAAATCCTGATAGGAGCACACACACGTGTTTATTTCTGCTGCGCTAAATACCTAGATAAATGGCTATTTTAGAAGTGAAGTATATGTATGTTTTCTTTTGAAAACTGCCACTACTTAAATGTACATTGACCACATGCACTTATTGCTGCTAGAGGTGTTCATGGAGTCATAATCGGGTCTCCATCCCCATAATATCGCTACCGTCCCCTCACCATCCCCAGTCAATTCTTTTCCATCCCCACACCACCCCTAGCATATTGCTACTGTTCCTTCACAATCTCCTCAGTTTTCTTTCCCTTCTTTGTACTTAACCCACATTTAAAAGTTCTTGTAAATTCAAACAAAACATAAAATGTGTCCTATAACTTGTTAAAATGTTATACAAAGCAATAGGCATAACCTTTTTTTTTTTTAAATATGCAAGGAAAATATATTTTTATTAATATGGATTGCGAGAATATAATTTCAAACTGCATAAAAATAATAAACCATCTACAGAACTAGAGGTCAGTTCTTCGTTCCTTGATTGCTCATCCTGTAACAGAAAGAACATTCTGATGATGTGCTGGTGGCAGGAGTTCTAAGCAGGGAACAGGCAACACGTGTCAGTTGCAGCCACACATGGATCCTCTGTTACCAGTAGGTAGTAAGAGATGAGCAGAATTCCTTGTTTGAGCTCAGTATATATGTATCCACTTTGTCGATCACTGAAGCTGTTTCCTGGCTCTTGAATAAGTCTCAAAAAAAAATCTGCCTCTGATTCTTCTAATTTTAGACGTTTTGGCAGTTTGGCAATTGGCTACATCTCGACTAGAGCTTGATCTGCTGTCAGTGTTCACAGTCTGTTTATGGCACTATTCCACCTTTTGACTGTCATCAGATCTAAATGACCCTTCAGCCTTCAATCCAGCAATGTTGCTGCCAAGTATGTCTTTGTAATTGTAAAATAGCAATCCTGGTGATCTGCAAGATGATTCTTTAAGGATGCTATTACATGGCTGCCTGAACTTGCAATTGTCGAATGCCATTTCAACTGATATTTTGTTGGGACCACAAGATGCAGTGAAGGCTTAGTATCTGTCAACAGTTCTTTTGTAGCCCTGTCAAATGGATTCAGCACCATAACAACTTCTACCAGCAAGGAGTCATCAGTTGCACACAATTTGGTCAGGAGCTGTTTGTTTGCACCTAGTTCAGTGGCAACTGCACGCAGCTCCTCTATAGCGTCTGCCACAGATTTCAGTATCAGTAGAATGCTGTTCCACTGAGCTGATGCGCACTACTTGAGCATTGTCTTCAATGAGCAGTTGACTTTTGTTCACTCAGTGAGTGGAACTACCTCCTTGCACAATGTTATAAACTCTCTTACCTCACTGGGGAGGTTGTTTGGATCAACTTTAGTTTTGATGGCTGGAGTCCATGAAAGAGTACGAGATTAAGGTTATGATCTTTCAAATTATCTGTCACTGCTGTGGCCATGCCCATATGTCCAGACCTATTTTTCTCAGTAATCTGGCTCTGTGACATCTCCAGACTGCCTTTTACCTGAATGGTGTCTTCTGCTGTTGGTGTTCCTGCAGCCAAGCCTCATTTCCTAGTAGTGACATAATCAGCCAACTCCTTTATAAAGGATCTTGGAACTTTCATGCCTTGCCTTTGCAACAGGTCTATTTATCGTTTTCTTGCTGTAGTGTTGTTGTTTGTTTCTGAGTGAACTGGTCTTGTTAGCTGTGCCTCAGTTCACAGCCCTGAGCTGAACCTGAATGGATTACTTTTCTGTTAGCTGTGCTTCCAAGTATAGCCCTGTACTGTTTCTGTGTGGGTGTGGTTCTTGTTAGAACCTGTGTGTATTACTTGTTTGTGTGTGGCTGTGTGGCACAGCTTTGCTTCTTTTGTGTGGTACCCCTTATCCTTTGCTTTCTGTATTTGATGTTTGAATCTGAGTGACTGTGTGGCACAACCTTGCATCTGAACCTGAATGAATTACCATTCTGTTAGCTGTGCTCTCTGGCACAGCCCTGTGTTGTTTCTGGGTGTGGTTCTTGTTTGTACCTGTGTGAATTACTTTTCTATGTTTGAATCTGAGTGGCTGTGTGGCACAGCCTTGAGTGTTCCTATGAGTGGCTTCCCTTTATTCTTGAGTGTGTGAGAGGTCGAAGTTCAGAGGAAGGAGGGAGAACTACAGACCCCAGAAGCACTTAGAGCAGAAGAGGAAATAGGAAGGGCTGAACTACAACTCCCAGCAGGCTTCAGAGAAAGGGGAGGATTGGGAGATGGAGTCCAATCAAGCAAATGAGGAGCACCTGGGAGATGAGCCGGGGGTGGAGTTGATGGACTAGGATAAGGCCGTGCAGGGAACGGAGGAGGGAGGAGACCAGCTGGATTAGGAGGAAGGAGGGCTGATGGAAGTCTCTGTGGCTCAGGTACAGCCAGAGTTTTAAGAGGGGATAAGAGCTGTTACAGTGGCGGTGCTAATTCAGGCACTCTGTTGTGGGGATCCAGAATGTACCAACCTTGACCTGTGGGGTGGTTGTCAGGAGGTTATTGACTGACGAGAGGGAGGTGGGTCTCTTTTTCTTAAGTTAAAGTGAGGCGAAGAAGTGAGAGGTTTGGACTGTGTTTTGGGAGGGAGAGAGAGAAAGCAGTGAATGGACTTTTGTGAGAACATATAAATACTGCTCTCTCAGGAGAAAAGGGGAGGAGCAGAGGGAAGAAAAGTTATTGAGCGTGGCTGCTTGATCGGCAAGGCTACAGCTATGTGGGACTGAGACTGCCTTTCAGCAGGGTGGAACAGGCTGAGTAATCAGATCAGCCTTTTGGAAGGAGGTGACAGGGGTTTGAGGTTTTGTGCCGTAGGGAACTTATTTTCATAGCCTAATTAACTGTGAAAAGGAAAAGGCACGTGAGAGAGGAATCTTACAGCAGCCTAGCAGCGGAGATCGGAGGCGCTGGCACACCCGTGAGACCAGAAAATCTTACAAGTGCGATGTGGCACATCCTTGAGTATTCCTATGAGTGGCTCCCCTTTATCCTTGAGTGCTATGTGGCACAGCCTTGAGAGTTCTTATGAGTGGCTTCTCTTTACCCTTTGAGTGGCTGAGTGGCCTTTCCTTTAGTTGCTTCTTTGTGTGATTTCCCTTTACCTTAGGATTGCCGAGTGGCCCTGCCTTGAGCTGCTTCTATGTGTGCTTTCTGTTTGAGTCCTCTCTATGAGGTTTCTATTTAAGTTTGAATGGGTGGTTCTTCCGTTTAGCTCTGGCTACTAGCACAGCCCTGAGCTGCCTCTCTGTGTGGCACGAGTGGACTGCTCTTCCATTTAGCTGGGACTACTAGCACAGCCCTGAGCTACCTCTCTGTGTGATTATCTGTTTGAGTTAGTTAAGACTGCTCTTCCATATAGCTGTGGTTCTATGCACAGCCCTGAGCTGCTGTGTGGATCCCCTTTAACTTTTACTTGTTGATTCTACTATATGAGCCTGTGTGGGGTTGTCTTCTCCCTTTCAGTTACTTTGTGCCTGTGTGTAGGGTCATTTGACCTCTTGTTTGTGTTTCTGTTTTGCGCAGCGTGTGTGCTCTGCTTGGTTAGCATTTGCTTAGGGGATTCCGTTCTGATTCTTTCCCCTTTCTTTCTGTTAGTTTGGATACCAGTTTGGCCTTGCGGCCCATATGCTTGGACATTGTTACATGTGGGTTCAAGTTTGGCCTTGCGGCCCATATGAGTGTCCTTCCTTTTGTTTCTGGTTCCTGCTACTGTCTAGCTCTGTTCCTGGTTTTTGCTTCAGCCAGGCTCTGATTCTACCTTGCCTTGAGTGTGCACTGCTTATTTGCCATGTCTTGTGTCATGTCTGGGTTGTTCCTTTGGTGTCTGGATCCAGTTCTTGGTCTGCCTTGTGTTGTCTGGATTCAGCGTCTGGCTCGCCTCTGCTTTGTGCCTGTGCCATCTCAGAGGACTTTGTCTGCTGTAGCCTTGGCTGCAGTCCCAAGGGCTCACCATCCCTGAATCCATGACACTATCCAGACCTCATCTCGAAATGCTGCTGTATTATCAGTCACATAGATGAAACTAGCTCAGTGGAGATTATAGTCTGCCAAAATGCTTCAAACAAATCGATGAATAGTCTCACCAGTTTATCAGTGGTCTCCCTTGTTGCCAAAATTGCTGAACACGTGCACAAGTTTTCATCAAGGTGAGATTCTCTTTTGATGATTTAATTTTTTAAGTGGAGATGTTATTGTCCAGTTTCTGAGTTGAGGTGTGAACGAGGACATAATCTTGTCCCTCAATCACTTCAAATCCACCCCCTCCCGTCCTCACTTTTGATCCACCCCCTTCCATTTCCATGGTTGTAATGACTTTTTTGTCCCCACCTCTATAGATTCCCGAAGGTTTCCCAATCCTCGTGCACACTTCTAATTGCCACTTTTATGACAAGGACAATTTACAAAGCTGATTACCCAGGTAAATTGGCCTGTCTAAAAATTATCCTCCTCTGTCAGGCAAAAAAAAAATGTTTGAGGCTCCATATTATGCATACATTTTAGCTAGATTAAAAAGAGGCACTCCTGGGAGTGCATATAGTTCATGGAATAAACCAGCGTAAGTATATGGAAGTTTCAAGATTGCTCCCCTTCCTTCAGCTCCACATACAAATAGCAGGTGCATATACAGTGATGTGCTGGAGCCGGTTGTTAATTTTTGAACAATTTTGCAAGCCGGTTGTTGTGCTCTCAGTTGAGACTTGACATTTTTTTCCCCCCACTATTTGCAGCGGGAGGCTGGAGGCACGCATGCCCAAACACACCAGCTGTCACCTGATATTGGTGTGTGGCACCCCTGCCTCCTCATGCTGCGCTGCAGGCAAGAGGTTTGTGTGCTCGCGGTTCATCTCAGCAGCGCTCCTGATCACAGCCCAGCTGGTTGTGGAGCTGTACCCAACACTAACCTCAACTTAGCTTCCCCACCACTGTCCTGAGATTTTCTGCCAGAGAGGACAGAGGAGAGCCTTGCTGAGCTGATCGTTGCGACAGAAATGCACCTTATCCTCTCTGCTGGTAAGAATTTAAGAAGCAGATGTTGCTGGGCCCCTTGGTTGGGGGAGGACAAGTTAAGTGGAAATTGGTTTGGGGGAGCTTTGCCCCCCGCCCCCCCCCCCCAAAAAAAAACACTTGCATCGTCCGAGTTCCTGATTCTCTCTCCCCTGCTGCTGCCCTTCCCACTGCCCCATGCATTGAACTTTTTATCCTTTCAGTTTCTTCCATCCTGTATCTGCTCCCTCTCCCTGCCTCCCTCCCGCAACCTCTTTCCCCCCTCCCGCAACCTCTTTCCCCCTCCCCATCGCAGTTCTCTGGATCGGATTGTTACCTACCTGCAGGCAGTGGTTAGGACAGGACGCTGGCATCGGGGTCCTTCTGCTGCCACGTTCTGCCTACTCTGATTCAACTTGCTGTTTCCATGTAGGCAGGATGCGGCAGGCAAAGGACACCGTCGGGACCAAGGAGGTTTGAAGTGATGAGCCGCCTATCTACTCCATGGTAAGCAAGAAAGCCACCCAGGCCCACCCGTGGCTATACCCCTGCCTTGTGCCATCACTATCCAGCAGGTAGGCAGAGTCTTAAAAGATGGAGGATAAAGGATTTTTTTTTTTTTTTTTTACATTAAAAGAAGGTAAATTTGGATGTAAGGATTGTTTGAAAGCACGCTCTCTTAAGTATGCACTGAATGGAAAATGTTATTGAGCAAAGACCTGCATGTAAGCTTACTGGTGAGAGTGTTATGTGAAATACCATCTTCAGGTCTGATGTAATTTCAGGTAATTCTCTGTCAACCATTCATTTTTGTGTAGTTAGTTCACTGATCTGCTAAATTTACAGACACTAATGAATAAAACATTGTTGTCTGCTACACCTAACTCATATCAGAGTCTGTATTCTTTGAATAGGAGACCAATTTATCCTGTGTTGGCCACCCAAACAAAGTACACTTACTGACATTTTGTTGGCTTGTCTTCCAGTAATAAAGCACTTTTTTAAAGCTTGGTTTTCCTCATAGGCATCTATTGGATTAGCCTAATAATGCATTAAGAACATGGGGAACGGGTTGTTCCCACTGCAGCTCCTTGTGACCCTTGGCAAGTCTCTTAACCCTTCACTGCCCCAGGTACAAAACTTACATTGTGAGCCAACTAGGGACAGAGGTAGTACCTGCATATAGTAAATGTAAACCACTTTAGTTTACAACAGAAAGGCAGTATATCAAAAATAACCCTATGCTTTGACTACCTTTTCAAATGAGCATGATCTCTGAAAAACAATATGGCTACTGTGGAGATGTATTTCAATATGTAATAATATAGCATGTGTAATTCATGTGCTTTTGTCTCCTCTTTAATTCATGACTTTACTAATAGTGATATGCTCATTCAACAACTGCATATTTTAAAATCAAAACTGACATAATTTTAAGTAGTGTTTTGGTGTTTGAAATTTTGCTTATGAAGAATTACTTTCATATATTTTTTCTGTTACAATTATTTTCAACACTAACCACTTTTAGTTTCAAGTTTTATTGTTATTTGGACTATAGTCTTAGGGCCCTTTTACTGAGCCGCGGTAGGCACCAGCGTGTGCCTACTGCATTTCAAAAAGCACTACCACGGGACATTCTGAGGCATCCTGCGATAGTGTCTACCACACTCTTAATCCTGCGCTATAAAATCATTTCTCTTTTTTAGTGCAGGAGACGTGTCTGTGGGCAGAGAGTAGGTGTGCCCTGTGCTAATCAGGTAGTGCAGGAGCCCTTACCACCTAGTACAGTGGTTCCCGAACTTGGTCCTGGAGGCACCCCAGCCAGTCAGGTTTTCAGGGTACCCACAATGAATATTCATGAGATAGATTTGCATGCAGTGGAGGTACTGCATGCAAACCTCTCTCATGAAAACCTGACTGGCTGGGGTGCCTCCAGGACCAGGTTTGGGAACCACTGACCTAGTAAATAGGTGATGGTAAGGGCTGCCGCACTAATTGATAAAGGTGCATGGCCACTAAAGAATAAAATACAAATGTGGCCATTTTACCACCACGCTAACAGTTCATGCAGTGCATGGTAAACCCACATGGTCAATCAGCACTGGCCACTGTTTTGTGCAGCTTAGTGAAAGGGCTTCTACAACTTTGGTTTACAGCAGGATCAGAATTATAACTTTAGTGTACTGTCCTGTAAAGGCGGACAGCTTGCTTCAGTCATTGTCTCTTCCCAAAGCTTCATTCTTTTAAATATCTATAATCTTATTCTATGAATACTAGGCTGAAGAAAATCAGTATGGACACGTGTGCTCCAGAAGTGTGTCAGTAATGTTTAGCATTGTTCACTAACTTTGAAGAAAACTGCACTTTCAGTGTATTTTCATGGATATGTAATGGCTACAATACTGACCAGAAATTTACTCTATCTCTGTTTCTGAAAGGAGTAGTTAAAATGCAACAAAATTATCCCTTTTCTGCTTGTTAGTATTTTCAGTATTGTTGCAATACTGCTGTTAAAACATGGACTGTATATGCTATTTAAAATGGTAAGCTAAACTGTGGAGATAGTTTTGTGTTTAAGATATAGCTCATGCTTAGTGGGATCTGTTAATAAACCATAGAGTAATACTTCGTTTCTTTTTTTATAATTTTTAAGGTTCATGTTTTATTCGCACTGACCAGCTAGATGGTGAAACAGACTGGAAGTTGAAAATTGCTGTAAGCTGCACCCAGAGGTTGCCAGCTTTGGGAGTAAGTACTGTACCTTTTGTTTCATTAATGTACTCAGTGCATTGTGTTTGTATTAGTAAATATTTGTCAGCGATATGTTGCAGTTAATGCTAACACGTCATCAAGAAATAGGTCAAGTCATACAAAAATATGTATACCCTTGTTGCTGAAAAGGAAAAAAAAGTATATTTTAAATAGCAGCTTGTTTATGCAAAGGTTGTTTAAAACTTCTAATTTTTAAAACTTGCACATACAAAAAATAGCATAGAAATAATATGTACAATAATGCTTATTGTTTTTTGAATATGTAAATTACTAGAAGAAATGGGACTAATGTGGAATGTTGGTTTGAAATTTGAGTTTAGTGACAAGAATTATGCTGGACAAGAAAAATGTTCAAATGTTACGTCATGTACAACTGGAAGGACAACGTCAAATTCCAACATGTGTGTTTGTAAAGCATCACAGCATATGTGGTATTTGCTGATAATAATAATCCAAGCTCCATATGACCTGTGAAGTACAAACTATAGACTAGTGGCCTGAGCACTTCCAAATTGGCACACTATGGTGGTTAAGGTGCTTTCCCCTAGCCATCTTAGAAGCACATACATATTTATGATATGTTAATTTTATTTTTTTGTCATTTTTATTTATAGGTTTAATAATGTTACATTCAAAGAACAAACTTACAGTGGTGGAAATAAGTATTTGATCCCTTGCTGATTTTGTAAGTTTGCCCACTGACAAAGACATGAGCAGCCCATAATTGAAGGGTAGGTTATTGGTAACAGTGAGAGATAGCACATCACAAATTAAATCCGGAAAATCACATTGTGGAAAGTATATGAATTTATTTGCATTCTGCAGAGGGAAATAAGTATTTAATCCCTCTGGCAAACAAGACCTAATACTTGGTGGCAAAACCCTTGTTGGCAAGCACAGCGGTCAGACGTCTTCTGTAGTTGATGATGAGGTTTGCACACATGTCAGGAGGAATTTTGGTCCACTCCTCTTTGCAGATCATCTCTAAATCATTAAGAGTTCTGGGCTGTCGCTTGGCAACTCGCAGCTTCAGCTCCCTCCATAAGTTTTCAATGGGATTAAGGTCTGGTGACTGGCTAGGCCACTCCATGACCCTAATGTGCTTCTTCCTGAGCCACTCCTTTGTTGCCTTGGCTGTATGTTTTGGGTCATTGTCGTGCTGGAAGACCCAGCCACGACCCATTTTTAAGGCCCTGGCGGAGGGAAGGAGGTTGTCACTCAGAATTGTACGGTACATGGCCCCATCCATTCTCCCATTGATGCGGTGAAGTAGTCCTGTGCCCTTAGCAGAGAAACACCCCCAAAACATAACATTTCCACCTCCATGCTTGACAGTGGGGACGGTGTTCTTTGGGTCATAGGCAGCATTTCTCTTCCTCCAAACACGGCGAGTTGAGTTCATGCCAAAGAGCTCAATTTTTGTCTCATCTGACCACAGCACCTTCTCCCAATCACTCTCGGCATCATCCAGGTGTTCACTGGCAAACTTCAGACGGGCCGTCACATGTGCCTTCCGGAGCAGGGGGACCTTGCGGGCACTGCAGGATTGCAATCCGTTATGTCGTAATGTGTTACCAATGGTTTTCGTGGTGACAGTGGTCCCAGCTGCCTTGAGATCATTGACAAGTTCCCCCCTTGTAGTTGTAGGCTGATTTCTAACCTTCCTCATGATCAAGGATACCCCACGAGGTGAGATTTTGCGTGGAGCCCCAGATCTTTGTCGATTGACAGTCATTTTGTACTTCTTCCATTTTCTTACTATGGCACCAACAGTTGTCTCCTTCTCGCCCAGCGTCTTACTGATGGTTTTGTAGGCCATTCCAGCCTTGTGCAGGTGTATGATCTTGTCCCTGACATCCTTAGACAGCTCCTTGCTCTTGGCCATTTTGTAGAGGTTAGAGTCTGACTGATTCACTGAGTCTGTGGACAGGTGTCTTTCATACAGGTGACCATTGCCGACAGCTGTCTGTCATGCAGGTAACGAGTTGATTTGGAGCATCTACCTGGTCTGTAGGGGCCAGATCTCTTACTGGTTGGTGGGGGATCAAATACTTATTTCCCTCTGCAGAATGCAAATAAATTCATATACTTTCCACAATGTGATTTTCCGGATTTAATTTGTGATGTGCTATCTCTCACTGTTACCAATAACCTACCCTTCAATTATGGGCTGCTCATGTCTTTGTCAGTGGGCAAACTTACAAAATCAGCAAGGGATCAAATACGCTCATGTCTTTGTCAGTGGGCAAACTTACAAAATCAGCAAGGGATCAAATACTTATTTCCACCACTGTATAAATGCATTGGCTAAATCAGCAATAACAAGATTCATTGCACTTAAAAAAAAAAAATAAGGAAATATTCCTTCAAACTTAGTCCACAAAATTCTAAACCAAGATATAAGGAAATAACTAAGGAAAATACTTTAATTTAAATCAATAATGGAGCAGGAAAAAGCCAAACATTTACAGTCAGTTTAAACAGCATATTATTAACAAGTGGGCTCATTCAGGGAAATATTTCTTTCACCCTCCTTAAGAGAAATAAATTCCTGCAATTTCTTTGGGTCAAAGAAAACATAATTAATTGCATTTAGAGACACCAAACATCTACAGGCAAATTTTAATACAAAAGACCCACCCAAAGAGAGAACTCTAGGTTTTAAAACTAAGAATTCTCGTGGAGGAGTAGCCTAGTGGTTAGTGCAGTGGACTTTGATCCTGGGGCACTGAGTTCAATTCCCACTGCAGCTCCTTGTGACTCTGGGCAAGTCACTTCCCCCTCCCTTGCCCCTGGTACAAAATAAGTACCTGAATGTATGTAAACTGCTTTGAATGTAGTTGCAAAAACCTCAGAAAGGCGGTATATCAAGTCCCATTTCCATATCATCAAGCTGATCAATCCATAGACTGGTGGGTTGTGTCCATCTACCAGCAGGTGGAGATAGAGAGCAAACTTTTGCCTCCCTATATGTGGTCATGTGCTGCCGGAAACTCCTCAGTATGTTCTCTATCTCAGCAGCTGGTGGTCACACACAGCAGCAGCTCTGGCTAGGCCTCCAAGCCTAATTTTTAGGTTTTGTTGAGTGCCTGGGGTTGAGGGCTCTTTTGAGCAAGTGCAAACCTGGTGGTGCCAGGTCCCTCCTTTTCTCCCCCCTCCCGCTGGCTCCGTTAAAAAAAAAAAAAAAAAAAATTTTGAACGTCCTTAAAGGCGTTTATTTCGACGTTTATTTAAGCGTCTATTGCAGCTACTCACTGGGACACCAGGTCGTTACAACTCGGAGCGGACAGCAGGTAATTTTTACCTTTTTATAGCGGGCAGGGGGTTCCCCGATTCTTCTTCTCGTGGATTATGGCGTCGGAGGGCGAGGGCGCAAAGGGTCGCTCCCCGGGTCGCTTGAGCGCTTCTAGAGGGGATGCGGGGGTCTTAAAGCCTGATTCGCCCTTGTTGGGTGACAGTTTCGTGACCGATGAATGTCCCGGTCCTTCCTCCGGCGTGGCGGTTTTTCCCGCCATAAACGCCCATCCCCCGCTCCTCGCCTCCGCCATCTTGGCCGGCCACGCGGCTCGGACGGCTTCTTCTTGGGCCGCCCTTGAGGTTGGAGACATTAATGCCATGAACGCCCTTAATTTGGGCGACGGCACAGAAGCGACTAAAGTTAAGAGCCGTTCTTCCCGCGCGGCTCCTTCGCGGAGTTTCGCGCCGGACGCCATTTTGGATGTGCAGCATGTCTCTCCCCCGCTATTGCGAGCGCCGGTTGAGGGTGCGTCTAGGGCTGTTGCCCAGGCTGCGGAAGTGCACAGTCTGGGGGGTTTCTCCCCCGAGTTTGGTTTGCTGCTGCATCAGGCCTTCCTCATGCACAACGCTGCCCCTGCTCCCTCGTCTGGTAAAGAAGTTGAGGTTCCCAGAGGTAAACGCCCTCGGGTTGATTCCCAGGCCTTGGAGGAATTTGTCTCCTCCGATGTAGATGAGGGCAGCGTGTCTGAGGTCTCCCAACGGTCCTTTGCGGATTCCTTGGAGGAGACGGATCCCCGCTCGGATGGAGCGGATGACCCCTCTGCAGCGCGGCTTTTTAGCCCAGAGGATTTGCCCAACCTGTTGTTACAGGCCATGGACACTTTGAAGATTTCCTCTCCGGAGGACGTCGCTCCCTCAGCCCCTGTTGGCTCTGCCATTATGCTGGGGACGAAGCGCCCGCCTAGAACCTTCCACGTGCATGATGCCATGCACACCTTAATTTCGGCTCAATGGGATGTCCCAGAAGCGAGCCTTAAAGTGGCTAGGGCTATGTTCCGCCTCTATCCTTTGGCTGTGAGTGAACGTGAGGCCTATCTGTGGCCTACCGTGGATTCTTTAATCACTGCGGTGACTAAGAAAACGGCGTTGCCGGTGGAAGGTGGCACGGCCCTAAAGGACGCCCAAGACAGAAGATTGGAGGTGGCCTTAAGGTCGTCCTTTGAGGCGGCTGCTTTAAGTTTGCAGGCCTCAGTTTGCGGCTCCTATGTGGCCAGGGCGTGCCTGACTATGGTGCAGCGGGCTTCCCCCTCGGATCATTCCTTGAGGGCTGATTGACCGGCCCTGGAATCGGGCTTAGCCTATTTGGCAGACTTGCTGTATGATGTCTTGAGGGCCTCAGCGAAAGGCATGGCTCAGACAATCTCTGCGCGGCGGTGGCTTTGGCTGAAACATTGGTCTGCTGACCACGCCTCTAAATCCCGCCTGGCTAGGTTGCCTTTTAAAGGCAAGCTGCTCTTTGGGGTCGAGCTGGACAAAATCGTGACCGATCTCGGCACGTCTAAGGGCAAGAAATTACCAGAGGTCAGGGCTCGGGCTAGTACTCGTCCCGGTACCTCCAGAGGACGGTTGCAGGAAGCCCGTCGGTACCGCCCGGGCAAGTCGGGTTCCTCTGCCCCCTCTTCCTTCAAGAGGAATTTCTCCCCCAAGCAGCATTCCTTTCGCAGAGACCGCCGTCCCGGAGGTGCTCCCTCCGGTCCTCCCCCAGGGTCTCGTACCCAATGACGGGGTCTTGGTCCACGCCCCAGTGCAGATTGGAGGACGGCTGTCCTCGTTTCTGGGCGAGTGGACCACAATAACTTCAGACGCGTGGGTGCTGGAAGTCATCAGAGACGGCTACAAACTAGAGTTCTGCCGACCCTTAAAAGACGGGTTTGTACTCTCTCCCTGCAAGTCTCCGGTCAAAGCTGTGGCAGTGCAGCAGACCTTGGACAATCTGATCCGCCTGGGCGCGGTCGTTCCGGTGCCAGAAAGTCAGCTTGGCAAGGGACGTTACTCCATTTACTTTGTGGTACCAAAGAAAGGAGGTTCTGTCCGGCCTATCCTCGACTTCAAAGGGGTCAATCGGGCCTTGAAAGTGCGGCACTTTCGCATGGAGACTCTCCGCTCTGTTATAGCGGCAGTGAAGGCAGGAGAGTTCCTGGCATCCTTGGACATCAAGGAAGCGTACCTGCATATTCCCATCTGGCCTCCTCATCAACGCTTTCTGCGTTTTGCAGTCCTGGGACGACACTTCCAGTTCAGAGCCCTCCCTTTCGGGTTGGCTACTGCTCCGCGGACCTTTTCCAAAGTAATGGTGGTCATCGCGGCCTTCCTACGAAAGGAAGGGGTACAAGTCCATCCTTATCTGGACGACTGGTTGATCCGAGCCCCCTCTTATGCAGAGTGCGGCAAAGCTGTGGACCGGGTAGTTGCTCTTTTGAGCTCCCTGGGATGGATCATCAACTGGGAGAAGAGCCAGCTGCGCCCGACTCAGTCCCTGGAGTACCTGGGAGTTCGATTCGACACCCAAGTGGGCAGAGTGTTCCTGCCAGACAATCGGATTGTCAAACTTCAGGCTCAGGTGGACCAGTTCCTAGTAGCCTCTCCCCTTCGGGCTTGGGACTATGTGCAGCTGTTGGGCTCTATGACTGCCACGATGGAAGTAGTGCCCTGGGCCAGGGCTCATATGAGACCACTTCAACACTCTTTGCTGCAGCGCTGGACTCCGATGTCGGAGGATTATGCTGTGCGCCTTCCCTTGGAGCCAGCAGTGCGCAAGGCGCTGAGCTGGTGGATGCAGACAGACAAGTTGTCGGCGGGAATGCCTCTGGTGACCCCAGAGTGGATTGTCGTCACGACGGACGCCTCGTTGTCGGGCTGGGGAGCCCACTGCTTGGGAAGGACAGCGCAGGGGCTCTGGTCTCCTGCAGAGGCAAAGTGGTCTATCAACCTCCTGGAACTCAGAGCCATTCGGTTGGCGCTTTTGGAGTTCATCCCGGTACTGGTGTTGAAGCCTGTACGGGTCCTGTCGGACAATGCTGTGGCCTATGTCAACCGCCAGGGAGGTACCAAGAGCGCCCCTCTAGCCAAGGAGGCTATGAATCTTTGCCAGTGGGCGGAAGCGAACCTGGAGCAGCTTTCAGCGGCCCACATTGCCGGAGTCATGAATGTCAAGGCGGACTTTCTCAGTCGCCATACCTTGGAGCCCGGAGAGTGGCAGCTATCTGCTCAGGCGTTCTTGGACATCACGAAGCGCTGGGGCCAGCCGAGCCTAGATCTGATGGCGTCATCGGCCAATTGCCAAGTGCCGCGCTTTTTCAGCAGAGGACGGGACCCTCGATCCCTGGGAGTAGATGCTCTTCTCCAACAGTGGCCGACACAAGAGCTTCTCTATGTGTTCCCGCCCTGGCCCATGTTGGGCAGGGTGCTAGACTGGGTGACAAAGCATCCCGGCAGGGTAATCCTGGTGGGTCCGGATTGACCCAGGCGTCCCTGGTATGCGGACTTGATCAGGCTGTCATTCGACGATCCTCTGCGGCTGCCAGTGGAGCAGGGCCTGTTACATCAGGGTCCCGTGGTGATGGAGGATCCCTCCCCCTTTGGTCTTACGGCCTGGCTATTGAGCGGCAGCGTCTGAGGAAGAAGGGCTTCTCAGACAAGGTCATCGCCACTATGCTGAGAGCGAGGAAGCGCTCTACTTCTACTTCTTACACCAGGGTTTGGCGTATCTTTGCAGCGTGGTGTGAAGCAGGCTCACTTTCTCCCTTCACTGCTCCAATTTCTTCAGTGTTGGCGTTCCTGCAAGAAGGTCTGGAGAAAGGCCTGTCGCTCAGTTCCCTTAAAGTCCAGGTGCTTCCCTGGCTTCGCAGCCAGATGTGGTGCGCTTTCTCAAGGGAGTTAATCACCTGCGCCCTCCTCTGCACTCAGTGGTGCCTGCGTGGAATCTCAACCTGGTACTAAGAGCATTGCAGAAGCCGCCTTTTGAACCCTTGTCGAGGGCATCTCTGAAAGACCTGACGTTGAAAGCAGTCTTTTTGGTGGCTATCACTTCAGCCAGAAGAGTTTCCGAGCTCCAGGCGCTCTCATGTCGAGAGCCTTTTCTGCAGTTCACTGAGGCAGGAGTGACTATTCGCACAGTGCCTTCCTTCCTGCCCAAGATTGTTTCTCGCTTCCATGTGAATCAGCAGCTCTGTCTCCCTTCCTTTCGTAGGGAGGACTTCCCAGAGGGGTACTCTGCTCTTAAATATCTGGATGTGAGACGAGTCATCATCAGATACTTGGAAGTGACCAATGATTTCCGGAAATCGGATCATCTGTTTGTCCTGTTTGCAGGTCCTCGTAACGGTCTGCAGGCTGCTAAGCCTACAGTGGCAAGATGGGTCAAGGAAGCCATTGCAGCGGCTTATGTGGCCGCGGGGAAGGTGCCGCCTATCCAGCTGAAGGCTCACTCCACGAGAGCTCAGGCGGCCTCGATGGCAGAGGCCGGATCCGTCTCCTTGGAAGAGATATGCAAGGCGGCAACTTGGGCTTCGGCTCATACATTCTCCAAGCATTACCGTTTGACTGTGGCTGCACGGGCGGAGGCCCGGTTTGGAGCTTCAGTGTTGAGGTCAGGGATTTCAATGTCCCGCCCTGGGTGAGTACTGCTTCGGTACATCCCACCAGTCTATGGATTGATCAGCTTGATGATATGGAAGGTAAAATTATGTATAATCATACCTGATAATTTTCTTTCCATTAATCATAGCTGATCAATCCATAGCCCCTCCCAGATATCTGTACTGTTTTTATTCTGGTTGCATTTCAGGTTCAAGTTTAGTCTTCAGTTACTTCAGAAAGACTTCGTGTTCAAGTTTTTTCACTTGGATTCTTCAAGAGTTAAGACGAGTTTGTGTTACAGTGAGCTGCTGCATTCCTCTCCCCTCCGTTTTACGGGGCTGGATTGAGACTTAAAATTCTGCCGGCACTCCCTCCCGCTTCGTGCGGCTGTAGGGCAGCTTTGTACCCCTCCCGCTTCGGCGGTGTTAGGGTCAGTCAGCTCCTCCCGCGGTTGCGGTTGCAGGATAAGCCAGATCCCCCCGCATCGGCGGGTGTGGTGTCCCTCCCCCGCTCCATGGGGATGAGCTGGACAGATTCCCCTCCCCCACTTGTGTGGGGATGAGCTGGGTTAATTCCCCTCCCCCGTTTCGGCGGTGGTGAGCTGGGCAGAGTGTCCCTTCGTGGGTGTAATTCTCTAAGTGCTGAGTCCTGCGGATGGAGCTTTGATATCGACATACTGAGGAGTTTCCGGCAGCACATGACCACATATAGGGAGGCAAAAGTTTGCTCTCTATCTCCACCTGCTGGTAGATGGACACAACCCACCAGTCTATGGATTGATCAGCTATGATTAATGGAAAGAAAATTATCAGGTATGATTATACATAATTTTACCTTCCCTTTTTTTTTCTGTGTGTCTCTGGCTAAATCTGGAAAAACCTGATCTATAGACCCCTCCCAAAAAATGCATTCATGTAATGAAAATGCAAATGAAATATATTGTTTCTATCTGATTCCAGAGCAAAAGTCACTAGAAGAGTCGTTCTTTCAGTTATAACCTCCAAAGAGCTCTCCAAGAGTTCAGTGAGATTTAACTCAGGTTGAGGATTCACAGAAGAGGTTCTCAGAATACCAGATAGATATTGGGCTCTGACTATAGGTGGAAAACTCTCAGCCAGAACTCTGTGTTTCAAGAAAATATTTCTTCAGCGTATCTAATGCTGGAATTAATGGTGATTTAGGAAAATTAAAAAATCTGAAGTTATTCCTTCTTCCATGATTATCTAAATATTCAAACTTCCGAGCTAGAATATCTCTCTCTCTAGTAGTCAGTGATGCAGAGCTGTGCAACTGTTTAACGTCACCATCTAATGAACCAATTCTAGAAGACTGAAGATCTAAATTCTCAGATAGAGTCTGATAAGAATGTTTTAAGTCAGAGACTTCGCCCCTAACGGAGCTAGTAATTTGAAGAAGGGAAGAATTCAAACCTTGAATGGCATCCCACAAGGACTCCATGGTCACCACAGCTGGTCTTATTAAACCTCCAGTTCCGGTGAAAGCAGCTCCCAGGTTCAGAGAGGGAGCAGGCAAAGCAGCCCACTCCCCTAGATGTTTCAACATATGGAGAAGAGGCAGCGACAGAACCTTCTCTTACAGTCATGGAGACACACTCCACTTCGGGTGTCTCACACCCCGCACCACTGCTGGCTCCGAACTACTTGAAGGAGCTGCACTAGAGGGAGGACTAGGATGTGGTGAAGGGATTTCTGACAGGGAGGGAGAATTATACTGTGAAGGGCTGGAAGAGGAAGAAAGGAAGAGAGGCTAGGTAATGGGGACAGGCTGAAAGTGAAGGGTATAGGGAATTGAAAGGGGTTAGAGAGAATTTGCTATAAAGAGAGTGTAGCTGAGTGAGTGGAGAAGAAACAGGCTGGGGAGTGGGAGGAACTCAGGGAGAGAGCATGGACTATGATGGGGGTGAAGGAGAGAAAGAAGAGCAACGAAAAGGGATGCAAAATACAAACGAAAGAGGAGTTGAAAGAGATGGAGTGTAACTTTGTGGGATCGACAAAAGAAGGGCTGAGAGAAAGGTGCAAAGAATGAGGTCATGATGGAGGGAAGAGACATGAATGTGATGGGTGAAAAGTGGTGTCTAGCGGGTGACACTAGAAAGACTGACACTTCCTATATAGCTTTCCTAAATACACTACCTATCACTAATTAACTCTACCCAAATTACAACTGCTTCTGAAAAGCAAACCATTCATTATCACAGTATATTACTACTACTACTTATCATTTCTATAGTGCTACAAGGCATACACAGCGCTGTTCACCATACACAAAAAAGACAGTCCCTGCTCAAAGAGCTTACAATCTAGATAAGACAGGAGACAGAACAATTAAGGGTAAGGGAATAAAGAGGTGAGGATAAAGGATAGGGCAAGTGAGCAGAGGTTAGGAGTCAAAAGCAGTGGTAAAGAGGTGGGCTTTAAGTTTGGACTTGAAAACGGCCAAAGAGGGGGCTAGACGTACAGGCTCAGGAAGTTTATTCCAGGCGTGAGGTGCAGCAAGATAAAAGGAACGGAGTCTGGAATTAGCAGTAGAGGAGAACGGGACAGATAAGAAAGATTTATCAACAGAACGGAGTACCCGAGGGGGGGGCGTAGGGAGAGACAAGAGTGGAGAGGTACTGGGGAGTGGCAGAGTGAATGCACTTACAGGTCAATAAGAGAAGTTTGAATTGAATGCAGAAATGGATAGGGAGCCAGTGAAGTGACTTAAGGAGAGGGCTAATGTGAGCATAGCGACTTTGGCGGAAAATGAGTCGCGTAGCAGAGTTTTGCACTGATTGAAGAGGAGAGAGATGGAAGGCCAGTGAGAAACAGGTTACAATAATCAAGATGAGAGGTGATAAGAGTGTGGATAAAGGATTCTGGTAGAGTGCTCAGAGATGAAGGGACGGATTTTGCTGATTTTATAGAGAAAGAAATGACAGGTTTTGGCAATCTGCTGAATGTGAGCAGAGAAGGAGAGAGAGAGGAGTCAAAGATGACCCCAAGGTTACGAGCAGATGAGACAGGGAGAGTGAGAGTGCCATCCACAGAAATAGAGAAAGGGGGGAGAGGAGAGGTAGGTTTAGGGGGAAAGATGAGAAGCTCGGTTTTGGCCATGTTAAGTTTCCGATGACGTTGAGACATCCAGGCAGCGATATCTGATAGGCAGGCTGAAACTTTGGTCTGGATGCTGGTTGAGATTTCGGGGGTAGAGAGGTAGATCTGGGAGTCATCAGCGTAGAGATGGTATTGAAAGCCATGGAATGATATCACAGAGCCAAGGGAAGAAGTGTAGATGGAGAACAGGAGAGGACTGAGAACAGAACCCTGAGGTACACTGATTGGTAGAGGGATAGAAGTGGAAGAGGATCCACCAGAGAGTGTACACTAAAGGTATGAAGCGAGAAGTAGGAGGAGAACCAGGAAAGAAAAGAGCCCTGGAATCCAAATGAAGACCGTATCAAGGAGTAGGCTGTGATCAACAGTGTCAAAAGCGGCGGATAGATCGAGAAGGATGAGGATAGAATAGAGACCTTTGGATTTGGCCAGAATCAGGTCGTTGGAAACTTTTGTAAGTGCAGTTTCAGTTGAATGAAGAGGGCGAAAGCCAGATTGGAGTGGGTCAAGAACAGCTTGAGATGAGAGAAAGTCAAGACAGCGGCGGTGAACGGGGCACGTTCAAGTATCTTGGAGAGGAAGGGGAGGAGGGAGATGGGTCGATAGTTGGAAGGACAGGTAGGGTCTAGTGAAGGCTTCTTCAGGAGCGGTGTGACCACAGCATGTTTGAAGGCATCAGGAACGGTCGCAGTAGAAAGAGAGAGATTGAGGATATGACAGATAAAAGGGGTGAGAGTAGGAGAGATGGTGCAAAGAAGGTGGGTAGGAATGGGATCAGAGGAACAGGTAATTCGTTTTGAGGAGGAGAGAAGTTGTGATGTTTCTTCATCAGTGACTTCAGGAAAGGAGGAAAAGGACGGAGGGGTTAAGGAAATAGGGGAACGGACAAGGGGAGGGAGAGGTGGGGGTGGTTTGGTAGAGAATTCGAGGTTTATCTTCTGAACCTTGTCGTGGAAAAACTAAGCTAGGGTCTGGGGAGATAGTGAGGGGGGAGTTGGGGGTGGAGGCACCTTGAGGAGAGAGTTTAGTGTGGCGAATAGAAGTCGAGGGTTTGAGCTGAGAGAATTAGTCAGCTGCATGTAGTAGTCCTGTTTGGCAAGCAAGAGAGCAGATTGGAAGAAGGTCAACATGAACTTGAAGTGTGTGAAGTCAGCAAGGGCACGAGATTTCAGCCAGAGGTGTTCAGCGGAATGGGTACAGGAACGTAGGTAGTGGAATTTAGGGGTCAGCCAGGGCTGGGGTTTGGTGCGTCTTATAGGACGGGGCATGAGAGGTGCAAGAGTGTTTAAGGCAGAGGATAGAATAGTATTGTAGGAAGAGACAGCATCATTGGATGGTGCAGTGGTAGAGAAGAGGTTCGAGATATTGGAGGATAGGGTAATAGGGTCAATGGCCTGGAGATTCCTAGATAAATTGGTTAAGATTGGATGGGATTGGGCGGGAGGAAGTTTAAGTGTGAAAGTTATTAGATGATGGTCAGAGAGGGGAAGATCTGAGGTAAAGGAATTGGAGGGAGAGCAGTTATAGGAGAAGATAAGATCAAGACAGTGACCATTTTGGTGGGTAGGGGAAGTGGAGCATAGTTGAAGATTGAAGGAGGATGTTGAGGTGAGGAAGTGGAAGACGTAAGAGTTGGAGGGATCATTAGCATGAATGTTAAAGTCGCCAAGGATGAGGGAGGGGGAGGAAGGATCATGAAAGAAGGAAAGCCAAGTGTCAAAGTCGCTGAGAAAGGATGAAAGAGATTTATCAGGGGGACGATAAATAACTGCTATTTGAAGAGGCAAAGGAGTGACTAGGCGGACAGAGTGGACTTCAAAGGAAGATAAACAGAGAGACTGAGGTGGTAGAAGAGATTGAAATTTGGAAGAGGGTGATAGTAATAGACCAACACCACCACCGCGGCCAATAGGGCGAGGAGTATGGGAGAAGAGATAACCACCATGGCAGAGGGCTGCGACTGAAGCAGAGTCATCAGGGCAGAGCCAAGTTTCAGTTATCGCGAGCAGATGGAGGCTACGAGTGATAAAAAGGTCATGGATATAGGAAAGTTTGTTGCAGATGGAACAGCATTCTATAGGGTGCATGAGAAGGGCAGAGGAATATAGATGAGATTGGGAGAGGTCACCGTGTGACCTGCATAAATTGGATGAGGGTTGGTGGGGGGACCAGGATTGGGATTGATGTCTTCAGCAGAGAGAAGAAGAAGAAGGAGTAAGAGAGTACGGAAGAGAGTAGGAGAAGAGTGGCAACGAAGGCGAGATGAGTTTAGATAGAATGGGGAAGGTAAGATGGAAGGGATGAAGTGTTGAAGGCAGAAAGCAAGGAGGGAGGACGAGGTCAAGAGAGATGGTGAGGTAATATAATGATTGACAGGGCAATGTATAACTGTAGTGCATAGTGGTTTAGGATGG
Organism: Microcaecilia unicolor; assembly: GCF_901765095.1. Classification (NCBI taxonomy): domain Eukaryota; kingdom Metazoa; phylum Chordata; class Amphibia; order Gymnophiona; family Siphonopidae; genus Microcaecilia; species Microcaecilia unicolor. The sequence continues at coordinate 424,972,647 of NC_044031.1, forward strand.
AGGAGTAGATTAGGAAGGGACAGTACTAGGAGGAGAATGTGAAATGGAGCCATATGTATAGACTCAGGCAGTCCTAGACGTTAGCTAACAGACACAAACAAAGGTGAGGCGGCTGGAACAAAGGAGTCGAGGTTGCAGGGCTGGAGTTTAAACTGCAGGCTGAAGCAGATGATATAGGCAGGAGTAGAGGTTGCAGGACTGGAGTTTAGGCTGAAGCAGATGATGCAGGCTGGGGCAGATGATGTAGGCTGGAGCAGACGATGCAGGTTGGGGTAGGGGATGCAGGCTGGAGCAGACGATGCAGGTTGGGGCAGAGGATGTAGGCTGGAGCAGGCTGAAGCAGATGATGCAGGTTGGGGCAGAGGATGCAGGTTGGGGCAAAGAATGCAGGCAGGAATAGAGGAGTAGAGGTTGCAGAGGATGCAGGCAGGAACAGAGGATGCAGGCTGGAGCAGACTCAGGCTGGAGCAAAGGACGCAGGCGTTGGTAATAGGATGGTGGAAGTATAATCAAACGGTCAGGGTTCGGTTTTATGGAGACAGCAAAGGGGTCATTCACCTGGGTCTGTGTTAGTTGTATATTTCAGCAATTCAGGCTGTGGAGGCACTGGTACGCGGGTAGAATACATCCATGTGGCGCATCTACGTGCAGGGAAGCATGGGGCCGCTAGGTCTGAGGGGGCAAGAATCTCCTGAACAGCTCTTCGTTTTTTCGCTGGTTGCCGCTAACAAAATCCAGCCGCTACTGGACCGTCGTCAGTTTGTCCTTCACGGCACGACACGTGCCGTTGGCACCGCTGCACACACGGCGATGCAAGGGGAATTAGATGTCATGAGTAGGCCAAAGCAGGGCCAACCTGGTGTAGGCTGTGCCGTGGCTGCAGCTCAACCGCCACGACACAGACGCTGCTCTTGCCCAGTCACCGCTGGGTCGCCGCCGGATAGTATATCCCCAGCCTTCTACTCAGCATCAAGGGCTTGATGCTCTAGATAAAAAGGACCTCTGTTAACATATCCATTGGTTGCTATTCTCATTATATATCACACAGGATACCAATCTACTTCTCTTCTTTAAACTTGTTCATCAAGCTTATCTCACTGTTGGCAGTACCGTATTGGCAGTATAATGAATCACTGAATTTCAAATAGTCAGATACATACATTAAATTCCACCCTCACAGTAAACCTTGGCAGGTTCTCAGTTCTTACCCTAAATCTACACATTAACTACCTACCCTCTATATCCCATAGAACAGGAGTAGGAGAAATAACAGGTAGTTGTGTAACAGGCTACATATTTTATTATCACAAGTACTACAGCCCTACATTTGGAACTATGGTAAAGAAACAAAGAACCCCTAAAGCTACTGCTTTCAGTACAGCGTCTACCACTGTCAAGACCAAACCCTTGGACCAAGACAAGATTCTGGTTTCATGTGATAAATGTACATACATTGAGTCCCTTGTGAAAGAAGTACAAGAACTAAGAGAAGAAGTGGAAAGGCTAAGAAACATCTGGGACAACCAGAAATTTGACCCAGAGGTCAAAACATTGAGGACTTCCAGCAAAGGGAGAGAAGATCTTGGGCAGACAGAGCACAGCTGGAAGCAGGTCACCAAGTCCCACAAGATCAATTCTCCAACTCCACCTTCTATTCAGCTAAAGAATCGGTTCACAGCCCTGGAGGTAGAAGAGCTAAAAACATCTAAAAAAACAGGAGGAAACCATGACCAAAAATGCCATCACAGCCGGACAATTGGCCCAAAGAAAGCAAAAGGTAGTAGTGGTGGTTGGAGATTCACTTCTAAGGGGTACCAAAGCGCCCATCTGCCAGCCGGATATGTTGTCCAGAGAGGTGTGCTGTCTGCCGGGTGCCAAGATTCGCGATATTTTGGAAAGATTGCCTAGACTCATCAAGCCTACGGACCATGCTCCTATGCTACTCATCCATGTTGGCACAAATGATACAGCTAAGTATCCTACTGAACGTATCGTACGAGACTTTGTGGCTTTGGGTCAGAGGGTGAAGCATCTAGGTGCGCAGGCGGTGTTCTCATCGATCCTCCATGTCGAAGGTAAAGGTCGAATGAGAGATGCTCGCATCTTGGAGATAAATGCGTGGCTGCGTGGTTGGTGCCGACAAGAGTGCTTCGGTTTCGTAGACCATTGGATGATTTTCCAAGAGGCACTGAGCAGTGATGGTGTCCATCTGTCAAGGAAGGGAAGGAGTGTCTTCAGCAACAGGCTGGCTAAAGTACTAAAGAGGGCTTTAAACTAAAATTGATGGGGATGGGTATAAAAGGCCGCAAAGACATAATTAACCCCAAGGAAGGTAGGATATCTAATGCCTCTATAGAAGGGAATAAAAAGAGTAAAATCTGGAGAGCCTTGTATACCAATGCGCGTAGTATGGTAAACAAACTTCTAGAACTTGAGGCTACAATGATGGAAGCGGACTTGGATTTAGTGGCGGTCATGGAGATGTGGTTCACAGAGAGCCATGACTGGGAGGTTGCTATACCTGGCTATAATCTATTCAGGAAGGACAGAGTAGGAAAAAAGGGTGGAGGTGTGGCATTATATGCTAAGAATGATATCCAAGTGACAGAACTGCAGGACATATGGGGTAGGGAAGAAGCGCTGTGGGTTAAACTGGAAAGAGGGAAAGGAAAATTTATCTATATCGGAGTGATATAAAGACCTCCCTCACAGTCTGGACACGGACTTAATTGAAGACATCCTCAAGAGAGCTAGGAAAGGGGAAGTACTACTGAGAGGTGACTTCAGTATGCCGGATGTTGATTGGGGTGTCCCAGCTGCGGGATCGTCTAGAAGCAAAGAGATCTTAGATTCCCTACAGGAAGAATTGTTCCGACAGAGGGTGACGGAACCGACGCGGGATGGAGCTGTTCTGGACCTGGTGCTTACGAATGGAGAGTATGTTTCTGACGTCAAGGTGGCGGACCATTTGGCATCTAGTGATCATCGTATGATATGGTTCAATATTAAAACAGAAGAGAGGGCTCACTCGAGATTGAAGGTCCTGGATTTCAAAGGAACTAACTTTGCCGAGATGGGGGAGTTTCTCAAGGAACAATTAGCAGGATGGGAACAGCTGAAGGATGTAGAACAGCAATGGACAAGACTGAAAGGAGCTATATTAAAGGCAACAAACCTTTATGTTAGAAAAGCACATAAAAGGAAAGGAAAAAAAGGCCTCGCTGGTACTCAAATGTAGTAGCTGAAAAGATAAGGAAAATGGAGGCTAGCCTTTGCTTGTTATAAGACGACTCAGAAAGATGAAGACAGGAGAGAATACCTAAATAAGCGAAGAGAAGCTGGAAAAGCTATCAGGAAAGCGAAGCGGCAAATGGAGGAAAATGGTAAAATTGGGGGACAAGACCTTTTTCAGATATGTAAGTGACAAGATGAAGTGCCATAATAGCATTGTTAGGCTCAAAGCTGAGGGAGAGAAATATGTGGAAGATAAGGATAAAGCTGAACTGCTTAACGATTATTTTAGCTCTGTGTTCACGAATGAAAAACCTGGGGTAGGGCTGCAGAAAGCAAAGGCTAAAGGGGATGGATGTATGGTAGACAAAGACCCATTTACGGAGGACTGTGTTCGTGAGGGGCTTGCCAAACTAAAAGTAGACAGAGCGATAGGGCCTGATGGGATACACTCGAGGGTGCTTAAGGAACTTGGAGAAGTTCTGTTGGCTCCGCTGACGGACCTCCTCAATGCTTCCTTAGAAACTGGAGTGGTCCCGCTGGACTGGAGAAGGGCGGATGTGGTTCCTTTGCACATGAGTGGAAGTAAGGAGGAGGTAGGGAATTACAGACCTGTCAGTCTGACCTTGGTGGTGAGTAAGCTAATGGAAATGCTTTTAAAGAAGATAATTGTGACATTTCTTGAACTATATGGAATGTGGGACCCAAGGCAGCATGGCTTCACTAGTGGCAGGTCGTGTCAGATGAATCTGGCTGTGTTCTTCGAATGGGTGACCAAACAGTTGGATGTGGGAGGGGCGCTTGATGTGGTATACTTGGATTTCAGGAAAGCCTTTGACACGGTTCCGCACAGGTGACTGATAAATAAATTGAGTGCCCTTGGAACCGCCAGAACTTCTCTGAGTTCCTAGAGTACCTTTGGATGTATCCCATCAGGCCCGTTCACTTTGTCTACTTTTAGTTTAGTTAGCTCCTCACAAACACAGTCTTCTGAGAATTGGTCTTGGTCTACCATACATTCATCTCCATTAGCATTTGTTTTCTGTGGTCCTATGACTGGCTTTTCATCCGTGAACACAGAGCAGAAATAATTGTTATGCAGTTTAGCTTTATCCTTATCAGCTTCTACATATTCCTCTCCCTCAGCTTTGAGCCTTACAATACTATTTTGGCACTTCCTTCTGTCACTTATATATCTGAAAAATGTCTTGTCCCCCAATTTTACCATATCAGCTGTCTTTTCTTATATTTGCCTTTTTGCTTTCCTGACAGCTTTCCCAGCTTCTCTCAGATATTTTTGCCTGTCTTCCTCTTTCTGAGTTGTCATGTAACATCTGAAGGCTAACCATCTTTTCCATACCTTTTCAGCTATTATGTTTAAGAACCAGAGTGGTCTTCTTTTTTCCTCTTACTTTTATGAAATTTTCTAACATAAAGGTTTGTTGCCTTTAAAATGGCTCCTTTCACTTTTGCCTACTGATGTTCTGCTTCCTTCAGCTGTTCCCATCCAATTAACTGTTCCTTGAGAAATACCCCCATCTCAGCAAAGTTAGGACCTTCAATCTTGAATAAGCCCTCTCCTCCTGTGTCTTAATATTAAACCACACCATTCGATGATTACTAGATGCCAGATGATTTCCCATCGTAACATCAGAAACATTTTCCCCATTTGTAAGCACCAGGTCTAGAATAGCTCCATTCTGCGCTGGTTCCGGTATCCATTGCTGAAACAATTCTTCCTGTAGAGAATCCAAGACCCCTTTGCTTCTAGACAATCCCTCAGCAGGGACACCCCAGTCAACATCAGGCATATTAAAATCACCTATCAGTAGTACTTCCCCTTTCCTGGCTATCTTGTGGATGTCTTCAACTAAGTCTGTCCATTTCTTCTGACTGTGAAGGTGACCTGTATATTACACAGTTGAAATAAATTTTCCTTTCCCTCTTACCAGTTTAACCCACAGTGCTTCTTCCTTACCTCATAGGTCCCGCAGTTTTGTCACTTTAATAATATTCTTAATATATAATGCCACTCCACCTTTTTTTCCTACCCTGTCCTTCCTGAATAGATTATAGCCAGGTATAACTATATCCCAATCATGGTTCTCCATGAACCAAGTCTCCGTGACTGCCACTAAATCCAAGTCAGCTTCTATCATTTTAGCCTCTAGATCTAGACATTTATTTCCTATCCTATGGGCATTGGTATACAAGGCTCTCCAGGTGTTACTGTTTTTTTCCCTTTTCTATAATGTTATTTGGTATCTTACCTTTCTGAAGGTTATTAATGACTTTTGGGAATTTTCTCACCCATTCCATCAAATTTATTTTAAAGCCCTCCTTAGCACTTTAGCCATTTGGTTTCGGAAGACACTTCATCCCTTCCGTGAAAGATGGACACCATCACTGCTCAGTAGCTCTTGGGAAATCATCCCATGGTCTAGGAAACACATTCAGCTCCAGGATGCGATCTTCTCTCATTTGGCCTTTACCTTAAACAGGAAGGATTGATGAGAACACCGCCTGTGCACCTGGTGCTTCACTCTCTGACCCAGAGCCATAATGTCATGATATGTTCAGTAGGATACCTAACAGTATCATTCAAGTTTTGGGAAAGCCTGAATCTCGCCCCCATCATGCTCCAGACATGCCCCCTTGTAATTTGGATGCACTGTAGATGAACTGCATAGAAAAACATCTTAAGGTGTTTTGAAAATAGTGATTTGGATGTTTTGACAAATAAGATGTCCAGATGCCACTTTGTGCCTATTTTTGTTTCAAAAATTAGCTCCTCTAGTGTTAATGTGGCTTATTTACTATTAATGTATATTAATAAGTAACACATTAGTAAATCTAACCCTTAAACTGCAAGCCCTTTGGAATTGGAAAAGTGAGTAATTAAATCTAAACCCCAATCCAATTTATATTTGAGAGAGAGAGATTTTAGTTTACTGACATTTCTGCGATCAGATTTCTTTGGAACATCTTGTTTATATATCATTTTATTACATGCAGTGTGTGTATGCGAGATAATAGACTTCTTTGATTAAGGTTTACAGTAATTCTTGAATGCCACCTACTGGGCTACTGTTCAAATAGCTGTGAAAAATTGTACCTCATGTATATTCAGTCCTACATTGTCTTCATTTGTTACACATACTAGTAATTCCAAACAATGGGAGGATTTAAAGTATATATTGCATGATTTGTTAATCAACTTAGTGCAGAGGTTTCCTCTGTTTTTTTTCCCATTAAGTAATTGCATTTTTCCTGTAAAATAAAAACACATTCATCCATGTAGATATTGAAGACTGCAATTTTCGCTGCTGTTTCAGAATAATAAAATATGTAGACGTGCACAGCTCCATTGTGAAGAAATGGGGCTACAGATTAAGAGTACATTTTGATTTTAATATATGATACAGCTTACATATGGCGTATAGTGAGGGGGCAGGTGATTTTTTAAATAATTACAGTGGTAGCATTGCACACAGCATATATTGCTGACGTTGATAATTGGGCCCATAATTAAGAGGTGTCCTTAATGTATAGTAGTTCCGACAAAATAGAGCTAGATCCTTTTGGCTGTAAGATTCCTGGGACACTAATTTCAAAACAGTTATTCCAGAAATTCATATGATTGTCCTGAAATTCCAATAAAATTTACTGCATAAATTTTCCACCTGCATCAAAATATTGTTTAGACTAGTTTCCATTATATTTTATGAAACTTCAGAATGTTTGTACTTTAAGTACAAAAAATATATATGCATATAAATAATTATGTGCTGTTTTAAGAATATTATTTAAAAACATTTTGAGATTTTTTTTTAAATTAAAAAATCTGGGCAGTTTATCATTGAGCATGATATGATGTATATTTATTGAAACCAAAAGAAAAACACAAATGTGTGATTTGACACAAAATTCAATAATTCAGACCTACATCCAACATATGCTATCCATAATTGTCAGACCTTTTGATTTCTGTAACTTGCTGATGTAATGGATTGTGGATATCTTATGTTGTCACAAGCTGTCAGACCCATCATCTTGCAACATGGTAACTTTATCCACTATGACACCAAGAATAAATAAACGTGCAGGGCTTTTGAGCTTTTCTTAAAGAACAGATGACACCACCAGAGATGATCAGTACAGATTTTGTAGTCTTCCCAAACCACTTAATGTGATCAGAGGATTAAAATTTCAACAAGTCATCTAATGATGACTGTGCTGTAAGAGCTGTGACACCCAGGTTAGGTTTCCTTTGGTTTTACAGTCATATGCAGTGCAGAGTTTTTTCAACTTCTGGGGCATTCATTTCTGACTAGCATGATCAAGTAAATTTATTAGCAGCACTAAGGCACTATAATTTTCAATAACCAGGGACTTGCTGATTTATATCAAAAGATCCATACAGCAGTAAACTATACCATTTATATTTAATTAGTTTTATTGAGCCAAACTCGATCTTATCTGTAATGAACCACATTATGATTAAGGATGTATTTTAATGATCTTTAAGTAAGGTGAACAGATGTTGTCCTTGACCTGATACATGAGGTTTTCCTGTGTTATTGATAACTTTATCGTGATTTCTAAATTATTATTGTGAAATGCAAAAGAAAGCATTGTCATTATACTCTCATCATTCATTTAGTCCATTCTTTTAAGTGTTCTTTGGATATTAGAAGAGGTCAGCTAATGTTCGCAGAGACACAATGACCAGGAACAAAACCTGTTTGGTCACTTTGAATAAGGTGTGTTAAGAACTTGAGGCACACTGCCAATATAGACGTGGGTAGTTTCATGACTTGATTTATTAAAGAGATGGGCCTATAACAGCCCAGGAGCTTGTGCAAGAGAATCATGTGACCCCTGTTTTGGTATTTATCCAATGTTCCTCCTTCCAGGATGGCGGAGAACACTTTTTGCAATGGTTCTAATACCAGATCTTCCATAATAATTGGGGCCAGGAGTTTTAGCCATTTTTAATTTCTTAATACCAGATAAAAATATTTCTGAGGATGTGATTGTTCCTCCCCACCCCCAGCAACTCTGCCTCTTCAGGGGTAAGTTGCAGCAACTGATGCGTGCTCATTAAAAAAAATAAAAAAATCCCTGTCCTGCCCTCCCTGGCATAAAGTTGTTGGTAATAATCCTGAAATGCTTGCATAATGTCCTGCATTTTAGTGACTATTGACCTGCTTACTTATACTTTAGTGATAAAATTACGTATTCTTGCTGGGCGCACCAAATTAACAAGAAGCTTCCCTGTTTTATGACCCCAGCACTGGAGCTTGTGCTGATAAATCGGAATGTTATGTTGCATTTACTGAGGTAATTGTGTGTCTAGATTTGTACAGTGTGAAGTTCCTGTTGTTGTATTTGGGTCAGGCTATTAATATGTTGAAGCTGTAGGTACTTCACAGTAGAAACTAAGTCCAAAATGTATTTATCCCTTTGCTCCTGATGGTGCCTAACATATGCTATTATATGGCCTCTCAATACTATCTTTATAGCTTCTCACATAGTAACTGCATCTACTGTATTAAGGGGCCTCCGACCACCATATCATTATCTTTCATAATTTCCTGCCACATTTTCCTGAAGAAAACCTTGAAATCTTTATTTTGACACCATACTGAGTTGAGATGCCACGTGTAATCTCTGACTCTTTGAGACTAAATGAATAGCTACCCCCACAGCCTCATCTGAAAAAAAAAAAAGAACTCTGCAGATGCAAGGAAAGTGGTCCCCCAAAATGAGAACATAATCTAATCAGGCATAACCCCCATGGGAATGAAAATAAAAAGTAACACCAGAGTCCCAAGGGTATAGCGTCTGCCAAGCAATACACCAAGTTTAAGCAGTTCATCATATATTTTACCCTCCCTTCCCGAATGAATAGAAGGAGCTTTCCTCCCAGTTTTACAATCACTAAGCGGGTCCGCTGTGATGTTAAAATCCCCCTAAAATATATTGGTGCCTCTCAAACGGTCCAAGTAGAGCCCCCAGTTTACTGAAAAGCCCATGATCAAAAAACGTTGGGGGCATAAATACTGTATCGCACAATTGATTTCCCACACAATGTCCCTGCCACTATATCACATGATTGTGTACCACCAAAGTTAACCCTTTCTGTGTGAGGATTTTCACTCTTCTTTACCTGCTATCACACGATGCGGCAAACAATTCACCAACCTATGGCTTTTTATTTTATTTTATTTTTTTAAATGTTCTCACTCAGTCAAGTGAGTTTCTTGAAGAAATGCAACATCAGTAAACTTCTGCTTCAAGAAAGTAAAGAATTTTAGTACACTTGAAAGGAGAGTGAACTCCATCCACATTCAAAGTATATGCTGTTAAGTTGCTCCATGCAGAAAAATACGTAATGGTGAAAACTCTATATAATATGGGTTGCGGTGCTCCAGCCCTAGCAACAACAACCCTGTTGTGAAATGTACCACAGTTCTGCCACCCACAGCAGTCACAGTCCCTAGTATATCCAAGATCAAGCCCACATCAACACACATACACACATTTTTCACTAACATTATACCAGCAGATTTGGAAGATGACATTCATTGCTGACCAATTGGAAGAGATCTGTATACATACTACAGCTAAAGAAAGGTGACCCGACAGATTGTAGAAACTATTGATTTGCTTTGATATCACACTTCAGAAAAGTAGTCCTGAAGATCATGCAGTGGAAACCACAACTATCTTTGAAAAAAGAGATTTGGGGAACCGATGATGAGAGTGCGCTACAAGTCTGTTCACTCCGCAGACTTTAGATATCAAGGTGCAAAGTGGTGGAACTCACTGCCAATGGCAATCAAGGGTCAGCCTGATTACTTGGTATTTTGCAAAAGACTGAAAACATTCCTTTTTGAGAGGTTTCTACCCATTGATGGAGTGCTTATTATTTCGTACTTATTTGTATCTTATTTGTTCTACTCTACTCTTGATATTTTGTTTATGGTATTGTAAACCTTGCCTATTGTTCTTATTTATTGTAATCCACATTGAACTCGAGTATAGTCAGGATAATATGGGGTAAAAAGTCAAAATAAATAAACTAAGATGATATTGGGAAAGACAAAGGAATATGAAAAAAGGTATTTGTGTGTTTTATCGACTAGAACAAAGTCTTTGATTGTGTGGACCATATATTTTGGACAACATAGCAAAAATGGGAATACCAGAGGAGATATGATAGAGGTCTATAAAATAATGAGTGGAGTTGAACGGGTAGATGTGAAGCTGTTCATGCTTTCCAAAAATACTAGGACTAGGGGGCATGTGATGAAGCTACAATGTAGTAAATTTAAAATGAATTGGAGAAAAGTTTTCTTCCCTCAACGTGTAATTAAACTCTGGAATTCGTTGCCAGAGAATACGGTAAAGGCGGTTAGCTTAGCGGAGTTTAAAAAAGGTTTGGATGGCTTCCTAAATGAAAAGGCCATAGACTGTTATTAAATGGACGTGGGGAAAATCCACTATTTCTGGGATATATAAAATGTTTTCTACTTTTTTTGGGATCTTGCCAGGTATTTGTGATCTGGATTGACCACTGTTGGAAACAGGATGCTGGACTTGATGGACTTTTGGTCTTTCCCAGTATGGCAATACTTATGTAGAGCACCTTGTTGTTTTCATGTGCAGACTGTATATTGGTCAAGAAGCAATAGTTCAAACAGAACAGGGAGAAATATAATGGTTCAGCATAGGCTTGGACGATCTATATAGAGATTACATGAAGGAGTATGTGGTGCTGGCGGTCAGACCTAATTGGGGATATACAAAGTGATGGCAGTGGTAAGAGTGGAAATAGGATCCTAAATCAGAGGGTAAGTCATAAAGAGACTAAAGCTGGTGTGGAGAATAGTGATAGGGAAGGAGTTGGGGTTGTTAGGGGAATTAAAGGCAGAGACAAAAAAACTGGGGAGGCAATGAATATAGAAGGTGGATATAGCTAGAGATGGGGTCATTACTTTTTAAAAATACGTAAAAAGTAAAAGTAGTGGATTCAAAAGTAGTGAAGTAAAAATAGAAAGACTTAACAAAAAAAAATACTCAAGTAAAAGCAATCAAGTACAGCCTCTTAAACTATCTTTTTTATTACAAAGTAGACGGTATTCTTGAGAAGTTGGATCAGAGGATGATCTAGTGTGTTTCCAAGCAGTGCTCTATTGTGAATATGTACATATCAACTTGTAATCTATCTAGATCTGTGAGGGTGCAATGGAACAGAAACTTAATATATGAAATTGCAAATGTAATACCTTTATAACAGGCTGGCCAAATATCCCCCAGCCTCCACTAAGTACAGTGGGGGAAATAAGTATTTGATCCCTTGCTGATTTTGTAAGTTTGCCCACTGACAAAGACATGAGCAGCCCATAATTGAAGGGTAGGTTATTGGTAACAGTGAGAGATAGCACATCACAAATTAAATCCGGAAAATCATATTGTGGAAAGTATATGAATTTATTTGCATTCTGCAGAGGGAAATAAGTATTTGATCCCCCACCAACCAGTAAGAGATCTGGCCCCTACAGACCAGGTAGATGCTCCAAATCAACTCGTTACCTGCATGACAGACAGCTGTCGGCAATGGTCACCTGTATGAAAGACACCTGTCCACAGACTCAGTGAATCAGTCAGACTCTAACCTCTACAAAATGGCCAAGAGCAAGGAGCTGTCTAAGGATGTCAGGGACAAGATCATACACCTGCACAAGGCTGGAATGGGCTACAAAACCATCAGTAAGACGCTGGGCGAGAAGGAGACAACTGTTGGTGCCATAGTAAGAAAATGGAAGAAGTACAAAATGACTGTCAATCGACAAAGATCTGGGGCTCCACACAAAATCTCACCTCGTGGGGTATCCTTGATCATGAGGAAGGTTAGAAATCAGCCTACAACTACAAGGGGGGAACTTGTCAATGATCTCAAGGCAGCTGGGACCACTGTCACCACGAAAACCATTGGTAACACATTACGACATAACGGATTGCAATCCTGCAGTGCCCGCAAGGTCCCCCTGCTCCGGAAGGCACATGTGACGGCCCGTCTGAAGTTTGCCAGTGAACACCTGGATGATGCCGAGAGTGATTGGGAGAAGGTGCTGTGGTCAGATGAGACAAAAATTGAGCTCTTTGGCATGAACTCAACTCGCCGTGTTTGGAGGAAGAGAAACGCTGCCTATGACCCAAAGAACACCGTCCCCACTGTCAAGCATGGAGGTGGAAATGTTATGTTTTGGGGGTGTTTCTCTGCTAAGGGCACAGGACTACTTCACCGCATCAATGGGAGAATGGATGGGGCCATGTACCGTACAATTCTGAGTGACAACCTCCTTCCCTCCGCCAGGGCCTTAAAAATGGGTCGTGGCTGGGTCTTCCAGCACGACAATGACCCAAAACATACAGCCAAGGCAACAAAGGAGTGGCTCAGGAAGAAGCACATTAGGGTCATGGAGTGGCCTAGCCAGTCACCAGACCTTAATCCCATTGAAAACTTATGGAGGGAGCTGAAGCTGCGAGTTGCCAAGCGACAGCCCAGAACTCTTAATGATTTAGAGATGATCTGCAAAGAGGAGTGGACCAAAATTCCTCCTGACATGTGTGCAAACCTCATCATCAACTACAGAAGACGTCTGACCGCTGTGCTTGCCAACAAGGGTTTTGCCACCAAGTATTAGGTCTTGTTTGCCAGAGGGATTAAATACTTATTTCCCTCTGCAGAATGCAAATAAATTCATATACTTTCCACAATGTGATTTTCCGGATTTAATTTGTGATGTGCTATCTCTCACTGTTACCAATAACCTACCCTTCAATTATGGGCTGCTCATGTCTTTGTCAGTGGGCAAACTTACAAAATCAGCAAGGGATCAAATACTTATTTCCCCCACTGTATGTCTGAGGTTATTGAACAAGTTGGACACGTAATTATTTTAATCTGTCTTATTTGACTTTTTATCAAATGCTGACTTCAAGCCCAACATCTTTCCTCATTTCATTCCAGTACTTTCCCTCTCTTCCTCTATCCCAAACCAGTATCTCCCTTCTGTCACCCTACTCCTGCATGTGCACGATCTCTTCCCTCTTGTGTCCAACATTTCCCCTGTACTTACATAGCATGTAAATTCAAGACAGTGGTGTATGCATGGGCAGATCATGGGTAGGGCTCTTAGTTAAGCGTCTGACTTTATTCTGTAAGTTATGCATGATCCTGCCACAAACACATGCTTGCAGTTACACCAGGTCTGTGGTTGGTGTAACTGCGGGCCAGTAAATGTAAAGTGCACTAATACTGGGTTAAGCTAGTCCTCTATAATGGAATCTGAGCACCCAGGTTCCCTTAAAGAATAGGCTCCTACTGTGCATCCTCAGGCCACCTAAATATAGGCACCTAGTTGTAGAATTGCCTGCAAAATGCTACTCCTCCCCCTTTTTGGGTACCTCTCACTCAGAAGCAGATTACATCTGGTATGGCAGAATCTGATTGATGGTACCATGTCTCTGTATGTGCATAAATATCTAAATTACTACTGAACTTCTCACTAGATCACAGCATTGCAATGGTAGAGACGGTTCAAGACAGGGCAGCGGGCCACTCCCCTTTTTTGCTACTGGAGGGGAACTCTAGTTTCCCACTGGGGTGGGAGTGGGCAGACGGGTTATTTCTCACTGGGACACTTAATGGAGTTAGGTCAGAGGGCTTTCCTGCCTTTTTCCCAAGTCCAGGAATGCTGGTACATTCCACACTGTCATTTTTATGTTTCATATGGTTTGTATGCATTGCCTGTATTCTGTGTTGCCAGTGAAATACTGTTGTGTTTACCTGCGACTTGTTCCTGTTGCCATCCAATACTGCTAATAAATGTAAAAAAAACACATTACATCAATTTATAACTTAATAACAAAAGCATAATAGAATAGAATACAAAAGCACAGTGTACAATTCTAGACACAAGATCCTCTGGAGTACTGTGTACGCTTTTGGAGACATCATCCTCAAAAGGAAATAGACTAGATTAGGCTCCAGGTGATTTGTTCAAGCATGCTATTGAAATAATGCAGTTTTAGAAGTTATGACAGCAGCACCTTATGTTTTGGATTATGTTGGTAGTATTTTATGTTATATTTCTGTTAATTGATAATGTTTTATTTTACATTGGTATGCATATTTTTATGGAATCCGCCTAGTTTGTAGACGAGTTAGAAGTGTTTAAAATGTTTTTGTTTTTTATTAGTTTCTTATATACGATTATTTTCTTTGTTTTGTTCCTCTCATGATGTGGGCTATATTTGATTTTCTTTGAAGTGCTTATTGTAATTACTTGTAAAAACTAAAATAAACCAGATTGGATGGTTGTTCTAATGGGCAGCTACTAAAATTGTCAGTTGCCTTTGTCATAAAGTGTGTAGTTTGGTTTTCTGATTTTCAACTGTTTGTGAGCTGAAGACTAGATTATTATTTTTTTATTTTTGTTACATTTGTACCCCGTGCTTTCCCACTCATGGCAGGCTCAATGCGGCTTACATATTATATACAGGTACTTATTTGTACTTGGGGCAATGGAGGGTTAAGTGACTTGCTCAGAGTCACTAGGAGCTGCCCGTGCCTGAAGTGGGAATCGAACTCAGTTCCCCAGTTCCCCAGGACCAGAGTCCACCACCCTAACCACTAGGCCATTTCTCCTCTCCATTATAAGACGTTCTCTTCAATGCTGAAGCTATTTTGTGTAAAATATCAAATTGTAATATGTGAAAGTAAAGAAAAGCTTCTAAGTTCCTTCGGTGCAGTTGTTTGTTATTGTTTCAGTGTTCAGAATATTTTCTGAGCATAGTTAGTACATTAAAAGGCCCTTCTGCTATAGGGTGTTAAGCATTTAATGTGCAAAAATAGGTTTAGGGGGTTTGCAGTAGTTTTCCTGTTACTGCATGTTACTTGATTTGTATTATTTTTTTTTTTTTTTTTTTGGGGGGGGGGGGGATTTCTCTGTCGGGGAATATGGCATAACCTGAGAGTGGGCTTGAAAGTATTTTGCAGTTAACATGCTGCACTTAACTGCCTAATGCAGAGTTAATGTGGGACCGCTTACTACCACCTAAATAGGAGGTGGTAAATGTTAAATGGTAGAAGGTATTGCACGTTAATCCAAATGATAATGCCACGACCTGCAATAAAAAGAATAGAGGTATTTCCCCTTCTTAATGCAGCATTATTTTTTTGACCTACCACACTATAATGCAGGATGTTAATGTGCAGCAAGCCAAAAACTAACGACCTGTAGTAGAAGGGTTCTTAAATTTGTATACATATGACCGGACCTGAAAATAAGGCACATGGCATTACTAGCCTTGTCTGTGTCATGGCTAATTATTGTTGTGCTGCTACCCCCCCCCCCCCCCCCCCACCCCAGGCTCCTGCTTCTATATGTTCTATTATATTTGCCTTTTGTTCACCACCATGATGGAAACCTGAATGGCAGTATACCAAGTTTTCATAAATAAAAATAAAGTAAATATTAAATGATACATTTTTGTGAATTCAATTGTATCTACCATCCTTTATTAATATCAGATATCTCATAAAAAGTACATTGGCAGTTCTTACCATGCTCACATTTTAGCTATTTAACAGGTTTTCTTAGTACGCTCCAACAGTGGTATTTATTGTATGTGTGTGGCATTGGTTTTCTGTTCTACTATTCATTTCTGAGGGTCTCTTGTTTTTCTGTCTACAATAAAGCACATAATAGCCTGGATTATCTAAATTGTGTATGATAACAGATTGAGAAGAAGTGATTGATGAAGACGTAGGACTCCACACGTGTATTAGTTTCATTATATGACTTATTTCTTGTGAAGCTAATGAAAACTTTAAAGGAAGGTCAAGAATCTGATGAATGGACATCATGAGAAAGACTGTAATAAATGGGAAACTGTTTAAGATAAAAATGTTTTATATATTAAGAAACTAAAGTGGAAACCTATTTTTCCTTAAAACGTTTCTCTATGGGGCCCTTTTACTAAACGGTCGGTGTGCGTCAAGCCTGTTGCCATGCGCCAATCCGGATCTACTGCCAGACTACCGCAGGAACCCAATGGTAGTTCCTACCCTAGCACATGCCATTTCCGTCGCTACAAAAATATTTTCTATGTTTGTAGCGCCGGTGGTTACTCGGCGGTAATCGGGCAGCACCGTGCATTGCCCGGTTACTGCCAAGTTAGTGCGGTAGCCCCTACCGCCACATCAATAGGTGGTGGTAAGTGCTCCCCCCCTCCCCCGAAATGGCCACACGGCAAGCGGTTCACTTACTGCACGACCATTTCTTTTTGAGAACAAAAGACAGCCTTTTACCTACTGCAGTAAAAGAGGGCCTCAGAGCATGTCAAAAACACATGCTGAAGCTAGCATAGGCCTCCTTTTACTGCAGCTTAGTAAAAGGACCTCCTATATGTTTTATTGATAATTTGGTGAGGGGTACTCCATAAGTTTTATATCAAGACCTCTCCACAGTTTACTTAAATTTTTCAGTATTAACACAAGTTTGGATTTACATTTCCTTTGAATTGCTCTTACAGCTGAACTATTTTTTTTTTTTCACTGTTTGCAACAATATGATTCTTCATACTGCAGAATACATTATTACAACAAGACCAACTCTAACAATGCCTTTCCGTATCCTTAACAGTGTTACCAACTGAGCTATTTTTTAAAGCAAATTGTAGCATATATGTGTTAAAACCTTGCAAGTATTTTGACAATAAAATATAGTCATAATTAAACTTAGCACAATAATTATGCAGTTTTATGACTTTTTAAAAATATCTAAAATACTGTAAAGTCATTTTAGTTTTAAATTAGCCCTGGTTTCTGGTACACAATAAGAATTTTACATTTATAATTTCAGTCCTTATGGAGTATGGAATTAATTACAAATATTAACTGCTAAAACAAAATATGCTCTAAGGAGGATTATGATGCCAGAAGCTAAAATCTAAGGACAATATTATCTCTTGGTGTCATTATTGGAAGGCATATGCTAAGCAAAGCAAGTCTAACCAGACATATTTTGTCATATTAAAGTTTGATCAACAGTCATGACACTTCTTGTATCAGGGAAAACTATCTATGTGCTAAATTCAGAAAACAAGCACGTGAAACTGTCGTAATATATCACGCTTAAATATATTATCTTAATACAAGAACAGACGGGAGGGGGAGCCATTTTGGATGTGATCCTTGGTGGCATGCGTCTTATCTAAAATGACACCTAGATCTTTTTCTTGGGTGCTGACTCCCAAGGGTGGACCCTAGCAATAGGTGACAATGATTTGGATTGTTCTTCCCAATGTGCATCATTTTGCATTTGTTCACATTAATTTTCATCTGCCATTTGGATGCCCAGTCTTCCTGCAATTTTTCACAGTCCGCATGTGTTTTAACAATTTTGAATATTTTTGTGTCATCGGCAAATTTAATCACCTCAATTGTCAGTCCGTTTTCCAGATCTTTTATAAATATGTTAAAAAGCACTGGTCCCAGTACAGATCATTGTGGCAGTCTACTATTCACCCTCCTCCATTGAGAAAAATGGCCATTTATCTCTACCCTCTGTTTTCTGTCTAATAACCAATTCCTAATCCATACCAGAACATTGCCTCCTATCCCATGACTCTTTAATTTTCTCAGGACTAGATTAGAGAATTGCACAAGGACAGAAATTTCACCCGTTCTCATTAAGATCCATTCCATCTCTACCCATAACCACAATCAGTCTCCATCCATACCCATAGCTGCAGATGTCAACACTATTATTTACTCGCTCACAGCTCTTCATTTCCTCCCAACCTCAACAGCTTCACTTGGCTTTTTGGGTGTTGTTCACTGTTCAATAAATGAGTGTTCCAAACCTCAGTCTGGCATTCTGGCTACCTCTTTGTGCATTCCAAGCCTCGTTGTGGTGTTGCCAGAGATTTTGACTACACTGCTGCAGAAATCCTGTGGCGACTTCTTCCATCCTCATGGGAATCCTGCACTTCTTCTATCCCTACGTGAATCCTATGGTTCCCATTCTCACATAGCTCTCTTTGAGTGGTTCAGGCCCAAAGGCAATGGTAAGCATACCTTGCCAGGAAATGCCCAGCTTTATGAAGCTGGTGTCAAAGGCTTGATGAATGTAATAAGAAGCCGAACCCATAGGAGCCATTATTTTAAAACAATTGGTGGTGCTAAACCCTACATAGAGTACTCATACCTGGACTTAGTGAAGAAGTTTGCTCAATATTGGGGGTGGTGAAGCACCACTGCACCCACTGTTAGAAGATTTGTTTATACTTTATTAGGCAGTATATGTATATCCCTTTAATGCTATGCCTTTTATAAGTGACAGGTGCTCACAGTGAACACAACTTGGGAATTAAAGTATGGATTATATTTAGCTGAAGTTTGTAGTTACACAGATAAATTAACTAATATAATTAAGATCTGATTAAAGAAATATGTGGAAACTTACAATCTCTGTATCTCCGTAAAATGTTTGCTTAATGTTTCCACACAGTGGTAGTCAATACCACATATTTACTCTGGCTTACTCCTTTTTTGGATGAATGGACTTAGACTTTGCTAGCTGCTGTCAGGCCAGTATTGTTCCAAAAAAGAGTCTGATTTAAAAACAGAATTTCACTGTAGCAACATTTCTGATGTTAGCTCAGTTTGAATACAAACGTTCTCACCTCTGCTCAGGGAGAGCTCCTTGCTCCTCCCTTTGGTGATACATATTTCTCTATGGCACA
Source organism: Microcaecilia unicolor (assembly GCF_901765095.1). NCBI lineage: Eukaryota > Metazoa > Chordata > Amphibia > Gymnophiona > Siphonopidae > Microcaecilia > Microcaecilia unicolor. The sequence continues at coordinate 424,991,703 of NC_044031.1, forward strand.
TCTTTCCAGTGGTTCTGCTGGGCTGGTGACCACCTTTTTTCACATGCTCTAACACACTCCCTTTCTGCACTCTCTCTCCACACTCTCTCACACTCCCTCACTCTGCCTCTGCAGCTAATCAGCTCTCGGACAGTCCCTCTGCTCCTTCCCGCCTTCAGCTCTCCGATCGACAGCCCTCCTCTCCGTTCCTCCCCCCCTTGCATGTGTTTAACCCTTTTACTTTCAGGCTCAGCGACGGCAGTGAAGAGGACAACACAGCGGGCTCGCTTCCAGCTTCTCCCTCCCCTCACACAGTGTTCCGCCTTCTGCGATGACGCATTTCCTGTTTCCGCGAGGGCGGAACACTGTGTGAGGGAAGGGAGAAGCTATGTTGTCCTCTTCACTGCGCCTGAAAGTAAAAAGGTTAAATGCGCGCGGGGGGAAGGAACGGAGAGGATGGCTGTCAGGGAGCTGAGGGAGGGCAGGGAAAATCACTGGACATGGATGGGAGGGCAGGGGGAGAGAAGAGATGGCTGGAATTGGAGAGGAGGGCAGGGGGAGAAGAGATCACTGGACAGGAGCGGAGGAGAGGGCAGGGGGGGAGAAGGGATCGCTGGACAGGAGGGGGAGGGCAGGGGAGAGGGGAATTGCTGGACATGGATGGATGGAGGGGTCAGGGGAGAGAGCAAATTTTCTGGATATGGGTGGATGGAGGAGAGGGCAGGGGAGAATGGAGAGTTGCTGGACATGGTTGGATGGATGGAGGGGAGGGAAGCCAGGAAGGAGATGCACATGGATGGAGGGGAGGGAAGAGAGGAGGAATGCTGGACATGAATTGAGTCTGCGTACTCTTTATTTAAAAAAAAATACTATAAATAAAAATCACAAAAAAAGAAAGATTAAAACAAAAAATACATAGATAAAACAATCCGTCTCACATACCCCTGGAGCATGTTACTCATTATACACCCTTCCCAATTATTACTTATCATGACAGAACATTTCTCCTAACGGTTCCCTTAAAAACATAATCGCCATTACATGATAACCTTGCTAGCGCCTGTTTCATTTGTGTGAGAAACGGGCCTTTTTTTACTAGTATGTTATAAATGCATGAGCCAATGGTGCCAAATCTTTCCTGTTTAGCAAAGCTGCCCCTTATTAAGTGCAAATTTGTAGATCAGGCCGAAACTACAGATGAAATTTGTTCTTTAAACGCTAACTTATTATGCCTAAATCATCTCACTTTACCCCTGTTCAGGTGCTGTGCCATTGTTCGTACTGCTTTATCCCTCTCCCAGTGCTGTATAGTTGCCCAAGTGTAACAACAAGTGGAGGATTGGCCTAGTGCTTAGAGCACTGGTCTTGAAATCCAGAGGTGGCCAGTTCAAATCCCACTGCTGCTCCTTGTGATCTTGGACAATTCACTTAACCCTCTGTTGCCTCAGGTACAAACTTAGATTGTGAGCCCTCCTGGGAAAGAGTAATATACAGTGTACCTGAATGTACTTCACCTTGAGCTACTACTGAAAAAGGTGTGAGCAAAATCTAAATAAATAAACAATCCAGTAAACATCAACCAGTTCTTAGTGCCACTTTACTCCTCTTTTGGTGATTCTTTGTTCTTCTCATACTTGATTCTATTCCTTATGCTACTTTGCCCCTTTGATGGTGACTTGGAGTGTTCATGCCACTATTAGTTCCGGTTCCCTTTACTCCTCTCTTGATTCTGTGGCGTTATTGTGCCAATCTTCATGTCTCACAGTTCTGTTTCAGTGGGAGATGCCTGCCAGCAAGTTTTATTTATTGCATTTGTATTCCACATTATCCCACCTATTTTTAGGCTCAATGTGGAAAACCTCATTGTTTGCTTCTTTGGCTTTGGTGGAACGAGTGATCCTGTATCTGAAGACAAACCAATTGAGTGACTGCTATGCCATCCCTGGTTCTTTCTGATCTGCTCTTTGTCTGTTTGAATGGAGCCTTTATATGATCCTTGTATATCATTCTTATGGTAGCTCTATACATTGGACTTACAAAGTTTCTTTCTTAGGATAAAGTTGAACCCTGCTGCAGCAAGTTACCGGTTTCTTGAAATTTGATGTGATAAACAGCTCTTCTAGGGGTCATAACTGTTAAGGGAAAGTGATTCACTTCTTTTGTTTCTGGCAGTGCTCCTCATTCTAGCTACTTGTGAGCTCTCACCTCTCCACTCATGCTTGAGTTTTCTCCTCATTATGTATGTACTACATAGCTAGTCTAAACATAGAAACATGACGGCAGATAAAGGCCATATGACCCATCCAGTCTGCCCATCCTCTATAACCCTTAATTCTTCCTGTTCCTAAGCGATCCCACATGCTTATCCCATGCCTTTTTTAATTCTGGAACAGTCCTCAACTCCAACACCTCCGGGAGGCCATTCCACACCTCCACCACCCTTTCTGTGAAATAATACTTCCTTAGGTTACTCCTAAGCCTATTCCCTCTTAACTTTGTCATATGCCCCCTCATTCCAGAGCTCTCCTTCATTTGAAAAAGACTCTCTTCCTGTACATAAATGCCATTGAGATATTTAAACGTTTCTATCATGTCTCCTCCCTCCCTCCTCTCTTCCAGCATGTACATGTTGAAGTTCGTAAGCCTGTCCCTATAATTTTTGCATTCAAGACCGCTTACTAATTTCATAGCCGTCCTCTGGACCAACTCCATCCTGTTTATATCTTTCCGTAGGTGCGGTCTCCAGAACTGCACGCAGTACTCCAAATGGGGCCTCACCAGAGACTTATACAATGGCACATCACCTCCTTTTTCCTGCTGGTCATGCCTCTCTTTATGCACCCAAGCATCCTTCTGGCTTTGACCGTCGCTTTTTCTACTTGTTTGGAAGCTTTAAGATCATCAGACACAATCACCCCAAGTCCCGCTCTTCCTTTGTACACTGAAGCACTTCACCCCCTACACTGTACCGTTCCCTCGGATTTTTGCGACCCAAGTGCATGACCCTGCATTTTTTGGGATTAAACCTTAGTTGCCAAATATCGGTCCTTTTGTAGGGTTTTGTGGTAGATCTTAAGAAGAGTTTACTCTTGCAGTTGCTTGGTTTGTAGTACAGTTGTTTTAAGTGTTTTGAGCACATTTAAATGAGACAGTGTGATAACTTCCATATGGGCAAATGTTTAGGGCTCTTAGCTTGAACTGAAATCAGCGCTGGGACATATTGCATGGCAGTACAACGAGGTTCTGTGTGGGAGGGAAGGCAGCCATTGCTACAGGGGTGATGTTTCCCATGGTATGAGCTGTGCTGATGATTTGATTCTTGGAGGACAGACATCTCCCCCCCCCCCCGACTTTTGAGGGACTATGAATCAGCTTTTTGATAGGTTGCTTTAAACATGTGAACTGACATTGTATTTAACTTAGTTTTGCTTTTAATTGAATATACCTCTGAGTGAGTGTTCTTGAATTCTTACTGCACACTCAAAAATAGAGAACGGTGCATATAAAGAAACTCATTGGTGTTGCTTGTAAAACTTTAGATATGTGCTTTTTTGTAGTATGTGTTTAGTGATGACATCTATAGTTTATTAAATAACCTTCCTTTCTATTGCAGGATCTGTTTTCAATCAATGCTTATGTTTATGCTCAAAAACCTCAACTAGATATTCACAGTTTTGAAGGCACTTTTACACGGGTAAGTACATTACTTTTAGCTTTTGAACTTGTACAATATGCTTGTGGGAAAATATTTAACAGCTGCATTAGCATGAAATAAATGATTTAGTTTAAGTAGAAAACTAATATTTTTAGTCTGTTTATATAAAAGGTTTGTTTTCTTTCTGATTTGCATTTGTGGCAGTATTTAAGTTACAGATGGAATAACTCAAAGCACTCTTTGAAAATTCAAATAGTTTCAGGATAATTTAAATGAAATGAAATGCCCTTCACTCATTTCTGGCACTTTGTCAGCTTGTATCGTATGTACAGCTGGAGCAATAAAGCTGTGTTCCTACCCAAAAGAGTTTTCAGAAGTTGCAGACTGAGGACCAGGACTATATCTCCTTTATATGAATCTTAGCCAGCATGCCTAGCTGCAGGAAAGGAAATATACAAGCTGCAATCTATCTCTAAGCCCAGACACTGGGAACTGCATATCTGATTTGATATACCACTTACTACATAGGATTTTAAGTGGCTTATAATAAAAAAAGAAATCAACAACATTTATTAACATGATATATGTGAAGAAAGTGTGTTTTAAGTCTGTAAAATATATTAGATATTTTCCTGTTTTAATTATGTCTTGAAGTGTATTTCTTCTGTTTGGCCAGCAGGAGGTGTTTCTGTGCTGTAAAGCTGTTATAGGGAACTAAATGTTCTTTCTTTAACACAAGTAGGAAGCAAGCAACACAGTATTTTTAAAACTTGTTGACTGGGCTCTGATTGGCCTGGAGTTTGAAAACTTACCCAGTAATCCTGACTGTTGCTTCAGTCTTAAAGGGAACTGAATGTTCTTTTTCTTTAATACAAGCAGGAAGCAAGCAGTAATATATTTTTAAAACTTGTTGATTGGGCTCTGATTGGCCTGCAGTTTGAAAAAATTACCCAGTAGTACTGCCTGTTACTTCGGTCTTAGCCCGGGAGAAAAGAGAGACAGATCTCTTTTCTGAGGCCTGGTGAATTATATGTCCTGATCTTCCCAGGTACTGTTTAGACGGTATACAATGTTTCAGTTACCTGTTATTGTTTGCCATTTGCACAATTTTGTTTCACTGTACAATATTTTTAAGAGGATAAATATAATTGTTTATTTACCCTGGTGGTTTGAGTGTTGGGTCTGTGAGTTCTTTCTGGGAACTGTGGGACTACTGGGATTGTGGCCCCAGTAACCTAGAAATCACTGGGGATAATTTGATAGTGGGAGATTCACCCAGAGGCAGTTAGACCCAGTTGGTGGGAGGAGGGTGCTAATGTAGAGCAGAAGTGGCAGGTGTAGGCTGACCTGAGCTGTGCTCAGGATAGACCCTTAAGTGTCAGCGGGGTAACCCCAGACAGGCGACTAGGTGTTTCATGACAATATATAAAATCTATAAATTCAATTTTATCAATCAAGTAAACTCTAAATAAAAAACTAATTTTAAAAAGTCTAGAAATCACCAATAGTATTTTCAAAAAACCAAGTTTTCTGAACCTTGCAAAAACCAAAATAGCTGGTTAACCCACTGACAGTAATATTTAAGTCCATAAAAATGATCCCACATAACTAGGCAGTGGTACACAATTGCTTTACTGCCTAGAATGTCTTCCGTTTGCTGACATCATTAGAACAAATGACTAGCTTCTAGAGCCTGTTGACTAATAGCAGCTGCCCTTCTTGGAGGAGAATCGGAAAGTAAATGCACAGATGCTCTGCTTACTGTTGGGAATTTCCTCCCTGAGGCAGTTGGGTGAAGACTGGATCCACTGGAGGAAAAGGAGTTTCACCGGAGGAATCTGCAGGAGAGGATTATCAGGACTCTGTCCTGTGAGGGAGTAGGGCTGTTTCTCTTTAAGATAATGCAAGGTTGATGGAGTAAGTCATGCATTATAGCTGTGCACCAAAGCTCAGTGCACAGTTTCCTCATACATGCATAAAGCAAAATGTCTAAACTAATGCAGTAAACAAATCAAATGCAAATAATTTGTATTATGTGTGAAAACACAGCAGAGTAATCCAATCGCCATGGAAAAACATACATTAGCAGCAAAATCAATATTTTGTGGTGAGATTACACTGGGACCTGAAGGAGTGTGCATATTAGATAGGCATATCTGATATGTATGTTTAGTGCAGTAAAGATGCCATGTAAATTTATGCAGTTGAACACATCATTCATCATTTCACAACTGTGACATCTCCACCAAACTTTGTATTCTTCAATGCTATTGCTTCAGTTCCTTATCCTTGTGCCAGTTTTTTTTTTTGTTTTTTTTTTTTTTTTAGTGACTCATTGCACCTCCATGCCTCTTTCTTCAGTCCTGCATGGCCACCAGTCTGAGGTGAGGTCTCTGATGCCAGTGCTGCTTGCAGTTTCGGCGTCAACTGCCATCCATGTTGGCGCACCCTCGATTTTGGTGGAGGAATCTTCTCCGGAGGCTGGAACTGACACCTTGACGCACCCTGTTGGGGTCATGATACCTCTTTGTTGAGATGGGCTTGGTCTCAGCCCTTCCACAAGCAGTTCTTGGCTGACACTGTCTAGGAGCGCTCATGGGACTCAGAAGAATATCCATGGTACTTCTCGGAGGAGGAGTCCTGTAACATCCCATCTGAACCCTTCCTTCCAGAGGAAAGGAAGAAGTCTCAACCTGAGAGCTTTTCCTTCCCATCGTTTGTGAAGGAGATGGCAGCTGCCATCCCAATTCCTTTGGAAGTGGAAGATGAGCCCAGGGCTAAGATGTTCGAGGTCCTGGACTATGACTGTTCTCCTGGAGAGGCTATGATGGTCCCACTTCATGAGATCTTACGTCCCGTTCAAGTGAAGAACTGGGAGTTCCTTCTATTGGTTCCTCTCCCTTCCCAAGAAGATTAATACCATGCACCAGATTCTGTCTTCCCCTGGGTTTGATAGGCCCCAGTTTCCTCATCATTCCATAGTGGGAATCTGTACTCAAAAGTGCCAGGAGTTCTAGGGGATATGCTTCGGTGCCCCCCTGGTAGGGATGCTAGAATCCTGGATTCTTCTTTTGTGCTGAAAATGTATTGGGCCTCCATTCTCATCTCCTGTGTACAATCATACCAGCTATACTCAAGCCTGTACTTGTGGTCCTTGGTGTGCAGTATGTCTGATTTGGCAGAGACTCTCCCACCAGAGCAGGCTGAATCTGTTCGCCAACTAGTCAAGCAGCAGAAAGCATATAGTAAGTTCTTGGCCAGGTTCACCTATGACACTTTCGATGTTGCCTCTAGGGGTGACCTCTAGGATCTATGCCCAGAGTATAGCAATGTGCAGACTCTCATGGCTGTATGTATCTGACTTGGACCCAGCAGTCTAGCAGAGGATAGGAGATGCCATGTACCGGGGGGGATAATCTTTTTGGAGAGAAAAAGTGGAGGAGGTCATTGACATCATCAAGAAACATACTGATACCATTTATTGTCTCTCCCGCTGGAAGCCTTCTCCTCTAGGAGTTTTTTTGGCAAGTCGAAGAGAGGGCTACTTATTACTCGCAGAGGCATAGGTACACCCTTTCTCACCAGCCTCAGCAGGGTCAGCCGCAGCATGTTAGTTCTCATCAACAGCGTTCGCCTAAGGCCCAGGCAGCTCCCCAATCAAAGCAAAGGGTGAGCTTTTGACTGGCTCTAGCAGGGTATAGCCACGGTAAAAGTTACCATTCTAAACGACTTGCCATTCGGGGGGAGGCTGAAGTTTTACTGAGAAAGTTTTCCTTGTAACCTGTGACTGGTGGGTTCTTCGAATAGTCGGTTTCAGTTATGCCTTGTATTGGCTACAGAGACCACCAAATTGCCCACTTAGAGCACATCGCTTCAGCTCTCAGCATAAGCAGGCACTTGCAGAGGAGCTCTCTGCCCTTCTCAAGGTCCATGCATTTGAACCCGTTCCACCAGTGGAAGAGAAGGGATTCTATTCCAAGTACTTCCTTGTGCAAAAGAAAACGGGGGATGTATCCCATCTTAGACCTGAGGGGCCTGAGCAAATTCCTGGTCAAAGAGAAGTTCAGAATGGTTTCCCTGGGCACCCTACTTCCCATACTTCAGGGAAATAATTGGCTATGCTCTATGGACTTAAAAGGATGCTTAAACTCGTATCCCAATATCTCCAGCTCACAGGAAGTATCTTCAATTTCAGCAGGGGACACGTCACTTGCGGTATTGTGTGTTGCCTTTTGGCCTCATGTGGGCTCCCAAGGGTTTTCACCAAGTGTCTTGCAGTAGTCGCAGCATCACTACGCAGACTGGGAGTCTATGTGTACCTCTGTCTTATTGACTGGCTGGTGAAGATCGCATCACAGGGTGGTGCACTGGAGTCTATGCGGAGTACTATTCGGTAGATCTACTGGGGTTCATTTTAAACTACCCCAAGTCCCATCTGTTACCTGTCCAGTGATTGGAGTTCATTGGAGCCCTGCTATAGACACTCAGCCGGCTCGGGCTTTTCTCCCTGTGTCACAGGCAGACGCACTTGTCGCCCTTGCCACTTGAGTCCAAGCAGCTTGGCAGGTCACAACCTGGCAGATGTTGAGGTTGTTGGGCCACATGGCTTCTATTGTTCATGTGACACCCATAGCACGTTTTCATAACTGCCCAGTGAAACCAAGCTTCCCAGTGGTGTCAGACCATGGGGAACCTAGAGGATGTCATCCAAGTTCCACCAGAGCTGGTTCAGTCCGTGGTTTGGTGGACAATTCGATTTGAGTCAGGGATTCCCATTCCAACTTTCACAGCCCATGAAGGTGCTGATGACTGATGCATCCCATTTAGGGTGGCAAGCTCATTTAGACAGGCTTCACACTCAAGGTGCGTGGTCAGCCCAGGAAACAGATCCCCCTCTATGCGCATCACATATTACTATACATTTACAAAGAAACTTTATAAATACTTGCATTCCAAGAGTGCGAGCCTCTTGGGCTGCACAAAGGAACTTCTTTGTTCTATCTTGTGTTGCTTTACATAAATCATGAAACGCCCACAATTTCTGTCCATGAAATAAAGAAGAATGATTGTGACAGTAAAGAGAAAAAAAAATCAGTTCTTTATCTTGCTCGAATACAAAGGCTACTAAGAAGGTGTCCCTATTAGTTTTTCCCTCCATTGATCTTTCTAGGATGGCAGACACATCCAGGCTGTTGTTGGAAATATCTGTTCTAACATTGCTACCTTGCCTAGATTTTAAAAGCAAAAAATAGCATGTAGGAATAGGAGGATGAAGATCAGATAGAATCTTAACAATATCTGCAAAATATTTCTTCAAAGTGTCCCGAGCTAGTTCAAAAGGATCTTAGGGAAGTTAACAAACCTCAAATTCAAGAAACTTAATTTATTTTCAATCACCTCTAATGTCCAATGTACAATCAGCTTATCTTGTACCAAAGTATGGATCACGGTACTTTGTTTTTCCAAGGTTTGTTCTGTCTTTACCAGCCTCCCTATAATAGAATTCAATCTCTCCTCCTGTTGTTCCTTATCAACTCCGGCTTTTGAGATATTCCAGCAAGCTCTTCAGAATCCTTACATACACTTCCACCTCTACTTGGAGTTTTCACCTATGTTTCAAAGATTGAGGAGAACCTGCACGATGATGTGGGGGGGGGGGGGGGAGGGGGGGAGGGAAGTTTGGTTTCTCACGGCTTCCAGAACTTCTCTAGCTGGAGAGATCTTTTCCCCTCGTATGGGCTCTGTATTTTATTGAAATATAAGACTTATAAGTGTATTTCTCCATTTGAACCCTTTGGTTAAATTAAATAAATGTCAGTATGGTACTCTTAGTTCTGTTGTAGTCTTCCTCTGGTTTTTATTGCTGTGCTCTTATGGCTAAGTTTAACAAGAATTGAATATCTTCTGTTTTCTGATGATGTACAGCTGGGGTAAATGTGGAAAAATAGGTTCTAGATAAGAACACTATATTTCACCCACAATCTTTACAGTGATTTCATGGCAAGTGGAGTCTAATAACCATAGAGACTGTCAAACAGGAAAACACGGAAAAAGCCTTTTTTGTCAGAATTCCTGTTAATATCCGAATTGAGCGCTATTCGCTCTGACAATATATGTAAGTGTATATATGGCTTAGATTCAGAAAATCCCTTGAGTTTTGATAGTGTACTAATATAACATTGTAAATTTTACTTTCGTTTGATATGAAAAGGATTGTTGGCTATTTATCTAGTTCTTTTGCATGCGTGTTGGAGATGGGAGAAGGATTAGAACACATATTTTATTTACTACATTTATCCAAGGCGGATCACAGTATCCACATAGTCTTGAACACATAACAATTGACAAGTATATTAGTATCTTCCATGTACATAGACTTGATTGTATCTGATGAGTGTTATTAAACTGAATTGAAGTTTTTGAGATAAGTAGTTTTTTAATGGAAATAGCACAATAACTATTAATAATATTGGTTTAGTGTTACATAACACAATGAAGTTTGTAATATAAGTAATGTAGAACAACAATTATTAGAATTGCTGTGTAATTTTACTTTGCTTAAAATGTAAAAGATTGTTGGAGGAGTGACCATTATAACATCAGGTTTAGAAAGCAAATATTTGCTTTGCATTAGCTAATGGAGGAAAGATAATTGTATTCCCTTGTTTTCCTTTGTGTCCATTCTTTTTTCTTTTTTTTTTTTTTTATGAAGGATTGATTTTTAAGTGTTCAGTATTCTGAATTATGTAGCAAGATTGGCTGTTAGAATTAATATGGGACAGAAATACTTAGCAGCTTAAGTGATCCTTTACAAAACTAATAATGTGGTGTTCAATGTTTTATAGTATAAAAAAGCTACCCTATGTTTTATCACTGGATAGGTACATTAGGAGTCTCACATCACAAGGTGTGGTCAGCAAACAGTGCAGTTTTAATACAGATTTTTGGATGGATGAACACTTTTTCGTGTGTAGAAATTGTACACTTTGATGTACTCAATGATATATGCCTTTGTTTTTATTCTTTCAAATTTTAATCATCGGTTACCTCTGATGCAGAAGTGAGCCGAAATATGGTCATTGGGTTTTTTGCACATACTTTATAATGAATAAATGGACACTTGTAAGAACATAAGAATAGCCATACTGGATCACACTAATGGTGTATCTAGCCTAGTATCCTGTTTCCAACAATGGCCCCTCCAGGTCACTACAGAAACCCAATGAGTAGCAACATTCCATGCTACCATCCTAGGACAAGCAGTGGCTTCCCCCATGTCCATCTCAATAACAGACTATGGACTTTTTCTCCAGGAACTTGTCCAAACCTTTTTAAAACCCAGATATACTAACCGCTGTTACCACATCCTCTGACAGCGAATTCCTGAGCTTAACAATTTTTTGAGTGAAAAAAAAATATTCTCCTATTTGTTTTAAAAGTATTTTCATGTAATTTCATTGAGTATCCCCTAGTCTTTGTAGTTTTTGAAAGACTGAAAAGAGAATCGACTCTTTTACCTGTTTTATACCACTCAAACTTTTATAGACCTCATTCATATCCCCCCTCAGCTGTCTCTTTTCCAAGCTGAAGAGCCCTAACCTCCTTACCTTTCCTCATATGGGAGGAGTCCCATCCCCTTTATCATTTTGATTGCTCTTCCTTGAACTCTTTCTAATTCTGCTATACCTTTTTTGAGATATGGTGACTAGAATTGAATGCAATACTCGAGGTGAGGTCGCACCATGGAGCAATACAGGGCATTATAATATTCTTGGTCTTATTTTTCATCGCTTTCCTAATAATTCCTAGCATCCTGTTTGCTTTTTTGGCCACCGCCACACACTGGGCAGAATATTTCAGCATATTGCCTACAACACCTTGATCATTTTATTGAGTGCTGACTCCTAAGGTAGACCCTAGCATCAGTAACTATTCTTTCCCATGGTCATAACTCTGCATTTATCTACATTAAGTTTCATCTGCCATTTGGATGAAGTGTCTTCCAGTTTCCTAAGACCTTCCTGCAATTTTTCACAATCTGCAACTTTGAATAGTTTCATGTCATCTGCAAATTTAATCACCGCACTCATGATTCCGTTTTCCAGATAATTTATAAATATGGTAAATAGCACTGGTCCCAGTACAGATCCCTGCGGCGTTCCACTATTCACCCTCCTCCACTGAGAAAAATTACCATTTAATCCTACCCTCTCTTTTCTGTTCAGTAACCAATTCCTAACCCACACCAGAACATTGCCTCCTCTCCCATGACTCTTTAATTTTCTCATGAGGAACTTTGTCAAAAGCTTTCTGAAAATCAGGCTTACTGTTCTATAATTTCTTAGATCATTCCTGGAACCCTTTTTAAAAATTGGCGTTACGTTGACCACCCTCCAATCTTCAGATACCATGGATGATTTTAATGACAGGTTGCATATTACTAACAGTAGATCAGCAATTATGTATGCCATCTGGTCCAGGTGATTTACTACTCTTTAATTTGTCGATTTTGCTCAGTATGCTTTCCAGATTCACTGAGATTTTTCAGTTCCTCCACATCGTCACCCTTGAAAACCATTCGGTATAGGTACTTTTTTGGAATCTTGCCAGGTATTTGTGACCTGGATTGGCCACTGGTGGAAACAGGATGCTGGGCTTGATGGACCTTTGGTCTTTCCCAGTATGGCAATACTTATGTACTTATGTTATGTAGGTAGATCTCTTACATCTTCTTCCATAAAGACTGAAGCAAAGAATTCATTCAGTTTCTCTGCTATGGCCTTGTCCTCTCTGAGGGCCGTTTTATGGTCTAATGGTCCTATGGATTCCCTTGCAGGCTTTCTGCTTTGATATACCTGAAAAAGTTGTTACTGTGAGTTTTAGCCTCTGCGGCAAGTTTCTGTTCATAATCTCTTTTATCCTTCTGTATCAGTGCTTTCTATTTGACTTGCCAGTGCTTATGTTGCTTCTTATTTTCATTTGGGTCCTTTTTCCATTCTTTTAACATTTTTGTAAATGATATTGCTGAAGGGCTGTCTGATAAGGTTTGTCTCTTTGTGGATGATACCAAAATCTGCAATAGGATAGACATTCCTGAGGGTTTGGAAACATGAGGAAGGACCTAGTAAAGCTTGAAGAATGATCCAAAATTTTGCAGCTATGATTTAATGCTAAAAAATGCAGGGCTTTGCATTTGGGCTTCAAAACTCCAAGAGGACAGTATAGTTTACGGGGTAAAAGAAATGTGCACAAAAGTGGAGCAGTATTTGTTTGTGATCACATTTGATCTTAAGGTGGCCAAACAGGTAGAAAAGGCAGCTAGAAGGAAGATTGGGTGCATAGTGAGAGTAATGGCCAGTAGAGAAAGAAGGTGATGATATCGCTGTATAATACTCTGGTGAGACCTCGTTTAGAATATTGTGTAGAATTCTGGAGACCACGGTTGTGGCCATGCCCTTATGTTCAGACCTACTGTTTCTCTGTATCTAGCTCTTTGACCTCTCCAGTCTGCCTTTTTTCCTATTGTTCTTCCTGTTAGCCAAGCCTCGCTTTGCTGTCCCTGCTTCTGCTTAATTTCCTACTTGTGACATCATCAGCCTATTCCTTTATAAGGACCTAGGGAGCTTTCCTGCGTTGCCTTTGCTATAGGTCTATTTTCCTTTTTCTTGTTGTACTGTTGTTTGATTCTGAGGGCTGGTCTTATTGTTAAGCTGTGTCTCTGTGGCACAGCCTTGAGCCCTGTGCAAGTGGTTTTGGTTTGAATTTGTATGGATTACTTTCCTGTTAGGTTTGCTTTCAAGCAAAGCCCTCTTTTATTTCTCTGTGTGTGTTGTTCTGCTTTAAACCTGTATGGATTACTAGCCTGTTAACTTTACTTCCAAGCAAAACCCTGTTTTTTCTGTGTGTGGTTCTGGTTTCAACCTGAATAGATTCCTTCCTTGTTATCTAGGCTGTGTCCTTGTGTGTGGTTTCCCTTGCTACCTTTCACTGTTCAGAGAGCCGGTTGTTGCCAGCCCAGCTGCTTTCCTTGATTACTTTGCTTCTACAGCCTAGCAGCTTTCTTTGCTTACCTTGCTGCTGTGCAGCTGGGTGTACTCTGCCTGCCTTTCCTTTCCCTTCCTGGCTGAGTTCTGGTAAGAACATTGTTTATCCCTTTGCTTGCTTTAAACCTTTGACTGCAGTGTAAGCCCTGCTTCTTTCTGATGTTTTTTTAGAAGCAGCTCTTCCTTTTAGCCTGCTTTAACTCTTTGTCTGCTGTTTCTGTCTCTTGATTCTTGTGAGCATTGCTCCTTATCTGATTTGTGTATGTAAAGGCATCTTTCCCTGTTTGCTTACTTTCCCCTTTGTCTCTAGTGTCTGTTATTTGACTCTGTGGCACAGTCTTGTGTATTCCTGTAAGGGGCTTCCCTTTACCCTTGTGTATTCTTATGAGCGGTTTCCCTTTTACTTTTGAGTCCTGTGTGGCCATCCTTGTGTATTCCTTTGAGTGGCTTCCCCTTTTCCTGAGTGCCGTATGGTACAGCCTAGAGTGTATTCCTATAGTTGGCTCCCCTGTACCCTTGAGTGCTGTGTGGCCATCCTTGTGTATTTCTTTGAGTGGCTTCCCTTTTCCCTGAGTGCCGTATGGTACAGCCTAGAGTGTATTCCTATAGTTGGCTTCTCTTTTCCCTTGAGTGCTGTGTGGCACAGCCTAGTGTATTCCTATGAGTGGCTTCCCTTTCTTTCTTGAGTGCCTAGGGGCACACCCTTGAGTATTCCTTTGAGTGGCTTCCCTTTTCCCTGAGTGCTGTATGGTACAGCTTAGAGTGTTCCCTCATGAGTGGCTTCCCTTATCCTTGAGTTCTGTATGAAATAGCCATGAGTGTTCCTCTGTGTGGCCTTGTCCTGAGTTTTTCCTGTGCTTTCTATTTGAGTTCTCTTTGTGAGATTTCTGGTTGTGTTTGAGTGGATTTCTTTTTCGTTTAGCTGTTACTACTTGCGCTAGCTTGAGCGGTCTCTCTGTGTAGCACGAGTGGGCCGTTCTCCCGGTTAGCTGTGTCTACTAGCACAGTCCTGTGCAATCCCCCCTGTTTTATTCTGTTTGAGTGGGTGGTTCTGTTTGCTGGGACTACCAGCTCAGCCTTGAGCTACCTCTGTGTGTGATTTCTGTTTGACTTGGTTAGGATTATTCGTTTATAGCTGTGGATCTAGCATAGCCCTGAGTGTATTGTGTTTGGTTCTGTTTGTGCTTGAGTGGGTGGTTCTTCTGTTTAGCTGGGACTTCTTGCCCAGCCCTGTGCTGCCTCTCTGTGTGATGTCTGTTTGATTTGGTTAGGACTATTCATTTATAGCTAGGGTTCTAAGCCCAGTCCTGTGCTGCCTTCCTGTGTGGTTTTCTTATCTTTTACTTATGGTTTCTACCATGTGAGTCTAAGTGGGGTTGTCTTTTCCCTTTCAGTTTCTTTGTGCATGTGTGTAGAGTCTTTTGACCCCTTGTTTGTGGCTCTGTTTAGTGCAGTGTGTGCACTGCTTGAGTAGTACTTGCTCAAGAGATTCCGTTCTGTTTCTTTTCCCTTCCCTCTGGTATGATTCGGTTCCAGTTCGGCCGTGAGGCCTGCCTGAGTGGTCTATTTCCCTTTACCGGTGGTGCTTGTTGTTTGTCTTGTTTGCTGTTTATTTGCCATGTCTGGTATCCTGTGTGTATTCAGTGCCTGGTTTGCCTCTGCTCTGCGCCTCCCCAGAAGCCTTGTCTGCTGCAGCCATGCTGCAGCCCAAGGGCTCACCATTCCGGATTCTGTGACACCACACCTTCAAAAAGATTTAAATAGGATGGAGTTGGTCCAGAGGGCAGCTGCTTAATGGTCAGTGGTCTTTGTCATAAAGTATATGGGGACAGACTCAATGTTCTCAATATATATATACTTTGGAAGAAAGACATGAGAGGGAGATATGATAGAAATGTTTAATACCTCAGCATAAATACATAAGAGGCAAGTCTGTTTCAATTGAAAGGAAGCAAGTGATTTAGGTGAAAGGGGACAGTCTTAGAAGTAACCTGAGAAAATACTTCTTCACGGAATGTGTGATGAATTTGCAGAATGGCCTCCCAGTGGAGATAGTGTGTAGTATTATCTACTGCTCATATCTGTTTGTGTGCGTAAGGCCTACATTAGCCTATGAACCAAACTCTGACTGCAACATAACTATCCTGACGTGGCTACTACAAGACTTTCTTTGCGCACTGGTCAGACTGTCATTCCAAGGAACACCTGCGATGTCTCTGTTGTATGAAACCTACAGAGTGAGAATTATAATGCCATGTGAATGAGGCAATCCTCATTAGAGTTGCCAGCAGTACCAGCTCTGATTTGGAGGGCCATCTGCAAGGCCATGGGTCTCTGTATCATCTACCGGACAGCCATCCTGGACCAAGCTGATAAGTCACCATCTAGCCAGCTCAGTGGTTCTAATTAGCCAGGGCCTTACCTTATCTACTGTCCATGTACACACCTATCAAACAAGTCTTTGTGTGCTCAACTTATTCAATCAGAGAACTGTTCTATGTGTGGTACAATGTCCTCTATATCATGGACTCTGGTTGGGATAAATGGTCATTTAGGCATATGGACGCTCAGGCAGATGGGCACTCACTCAGACAGACTCTCAGGAAGGATATTTAGTAGATGTAAGAGAGACAGAGACACCTTTCTTTGATGATGCGCCATTTTTTGGTATGTGAGTCGGGGTGCTGGCCACAATTTGTGACAACATTCTACAGTACCTGGAAGCAGGTCTTTGGACCGAAACCCTGTTTGAGACATGGGTATCAGCGTCGGGCGGTACAGAGTTCTTTCATCAGACCTGACTCTGCTTATGCAGATAAGTAGTCGCTATCTTTATATTTTTATTGGGGTGCCCAAGATTTTGTTAAAATTGAAATTTTGTTGAAATTTTGCATTTTTATTTTTAAGCACATGTTCACATATGGTATTCAAATAAAGTACAATTGTCAAAAAGACCTCCGGTTTGACTTGGCAAGTGATTGATATTATGCAGTAGGCTCAAGGGTCTGGAATAGCTGAGCACTATAGGAGACCTAATAGCCTGGCCACTGTTCTATATCTGATGCTGCCGGTCCCTTTCTCTATATTTTCACATCACAGTATCATTTGTTCCCTTCGATATATTGAATGTTTGATTGAGGAACATCAGCATAATTACCATATTGATGACTAGTTTCCTCTTTTCTGTTAATGGATATCTTAACATTCAGCATGTAGTTCCTCTGGGTACCGCTGAGTGCATATGTACTCAGTGCTTATAACTGACCATGAACTACAAGTATGTGTTGTACTGAGTAAAAACCAGTAATGAGTAGCATTTTAACCACAGCTAAGACTAGTTTTAAAAAAGAGCTGTGTGCATTCATCTTCATTGCTGAGATAGCCTTCCACTACAAACACAGACAAGACACAGTGGAGCAGAGGCATCCTATCTACATGACTATTCAGGAACCAGCTGTGAAATATCATCTTGGAGTCTTAGAGAGGATTCTTCCAGTGGTCCATAGGGTTCGACAGAAAACATTGGTAAGTTCTAAGTGAGAGCCGGGACCTTTGGCATGTGGCTCTAGGTTATTACTGTTTATCTGTTAGTTTTGTATCGGGAAGTAGTATTAGTTGCACTGCAAAATTTCTACCTCACTGTTCTGACAAGTACTGATAAGTTTGAAATTGCTTTGCAATAATATATATATATATATATATATATATATATATATATATATATATATAAATATAACCAATAAATTATAATTTATTTCTAGAACGTAGGCACTGTCTGCCCTTATTATTAGTGTTATAAAGAATTAGGTGCAAATCATCCTCTAGACAAATGTTATCCTATAATCAATCATTAGGGTGATTTTATTTATTTATTTAAAATATCTATAAACCACTCTATCTGTTTGTCCTAGACGGTATATAATGCATACTAAAATGCAAAACTAGGACAAATAGTGTGGTTTATAGATATTTTTTAAATAAATAAGATTACCTTAATGATTAGTTATAGGGTAACATTTGTCTAGAGGATGATTTGCGCCCAAGTGTCCCTCAGATTCTTTGTAACACTAACAATAAGGGCAGACAGTGGCTACGTTCTGGAAATATATTACAATGTGTAAGTTAGCAGCAAAACTTATCAGTACTTGTTGTCAGAACAGTGAAGTAGCAATAACAATTCAACTAATACTTCTTCATAATACAAAACTAACAGATAAACAGTAATAACCTAAGGAACCACAAAGGTCCTGAGACACACTTAGAACTTAACAATGCTTTCTATTTATTTATTTGTTACATTTGTATCACACATTTTCCCACCTATTTGCAGGCTCAATGTGACTTACATTGTACTGTAGAGGCGTTCTCCAAGTCCGGTAGAGAAACAAATACAAGGTTATGTTGTGGTCGAATAAGGTAGGTGTGTTTCAGGCAACATGGGAGTCGAAGAGAGGGAAGGTTGTGTATTGTCCAGTACGATCATTGGTTTTGCTGTGTGCCGGGTGTAGCTTGGGACGGGTACATAGAGATCTCTAGGAGAGCGTAAGGGAGAGTAATGGATAGTAGATGGCATTTATGGGCAGGCTGGATAGGCCATATGGTGTTTATCTGCTTTATTAGCACTGGCCTGGATTCTCTATCCTTAGTGCAGATACCATGGCACCCTTATAGTGCAGATCATCACAGTTCTTTTTCTTATTATTTTGAAAATATTTTTTGCCTATAGCAACTCTTCTTTAGTTTAAATTTCATTATTCCCTAATCTGTCCAATACAGAACCAGCACTGATATGCTTGTTTGTACATATCCAAATTGTCATCTCTTCCACAACGATCTTAAGTCTAATCTTTGTTAGTGTCCACTCTGATTCCGATCATAGTAATGGATGAGTCTTTTTCCATGAGTTTAGTTGCTTCTATGAGAGCAGTTATACTCATTTCTACAAAAGTTGCTTAATGATTGTGTCAAGGGATATTGTAAAATCTTCCATCAGTTCAGTACCAGGATAAAGGCATAACATAATCATCTCAATCCACAAACCAGCAATGGAAGTTTTATCTGGATGCTACCAGTGTGGGGTGCTGTTTCAATATCACATTTTCAATATTGAGGGACAGACAAATTCTGCGGGATTCCAGAGGACTTGCCTGTGCCTAGAAATTGAAACCACAATATACTGAAGCAGCACCACTCACTGACAGCAGTTCGGTTGGAAGACTTCTGCTCAGCTTAGAGGGAACATTTATCCTAACTTCTTGCCATTGGAATTTTCCTGAGAGGATGAGGGATATTTGATGGAAATCCCCTCCAACTTGTCCCCTCCTGCTTGTAATGAATCTCCCTATGAAAATTTCTTTCCTTTGAGGTTTATTTCTCAACAAAAAGAAGTAGAATCTCAAGTGGATGTATTTGGCTTTTAAAATATAAAAAAGTTCCAAAAGCCATAGTAGCCATTCCAATACATGGTGTTTTACATGATGAACAGCTTTTCTTGTGGCAAAACCACACTAACAATTCAGCATACCTCTAAAACGATGGATAGATTACAAAGTTTAGCTATCATTCTGGATTCATTAATGTCTAGTGTTCTGCTCCCATATTCATGTTTGGCAGGTTATGTTGTTATGTATATGTAGTATGAGTGACTGTCCTCAACTAGCCTGGGCAAGGCTCAGAGCTGAATCTAATAGAAAATCTATGGCAAGTGTTTGTAGACTACAGTCCACAGACAATCCCCAGTTAACTTGAAAGAGCTTGAGCTAGTTTTCCTAAACTAAAGGGCAAAAACTACACTGTTCAGTTGTGCTATGTTGGTAGATATTTGTGCTCAATGTTTCAGGACACATAGAGGGGCAAAATCGAAAGGGACGCCCAAGTTTTGCTGAGGATATCCTCGCAAAATGTCCCGACGAAGGGGCGGGGAAACCCGTATTATTGAAACATGATGGTTGTCCATCTTTTGTTTCGATAATACGGTAGGGGACACCCAAATCTTGACATTTAGGTTGTCCTTAGAGATGGTCGTCCCGGTCGTTTCTGATTTTCGGCGATAATGGAAACCAAGAACGCCCATCTCAGAAATGACCAAATGCAAGCCCTTTGGTCGTGGGAGGAGCCAGCATTCGTAGTGCACTGGTCCCCCTGACATGCCAGGACACCAACCGGGCACCCTAGTGGCACTGCAGTGGACTTCATAAATTGCTCCCAGGTACATAGCTCCCTTACCTTGTGTGCTGAGCCCCCCAAAACCCACTACCCACAACTGTACACCACTACCATAACCCTTACGGGTGAAGGGGTCACCTAGATGTGGGTAGAGTGGGTTTGTGGTGGATTTTGGAGGGCTCACATTTATCACCACAAGTGTAACAGGTAGGGGGAGGATGGGCCTGGGTCCGCCTGCCTGAAGTGCACTGCACACACTAAAACTGCTCCAGGGACCTGCATACTGCTGTGATGGACCTGAGGCTGGCACAAAATATTTTTAAAGATATTTTTTGAGGGTGGGAGGGGGTTAGTGACCACTGGGGGGGAGTAAAGGGAGTTGATCCCATATTCCCTTTGGTGGTCATCTGGTCAGTTCAGGCACCCTTTTGTGCCTTGATCGTAAGAAAAACAGGACCAGGTAAAGTCGTCCAAGTTCTTGTCAGGGACGCCCTTTTCCATTATGGGTCGAGGAAGCCCATATGTTAGGCACGCCCAAGTCCCGCCTCCGACACGCCCCTGTGAACTTTGGTCGTCCCCGCGACGGAAAGCAGTTAGAGATGCCCAAAATCAGCTTTTGATTATACCGATTTGGGGCAACCCTGTGAGAAGGACGCCCATCTTCGTACTATGTAAGCCACATTGAGCCTATAAATAGGTGGGAAAATGTGGGATACAAATGTAACAAATAAAATAAATAAAAAAAATTTGTGTCAAAAGATGGGCGTCCTTCTCTTTTGAAAATGAGCCTGATAATGTTACAAAAGGGACTTTTTGTGTTTACATTCTTATTTTCTAAATATTTCTATAATAATTCTGTAACTGGATTTGCATATATTAGTGAAACAAAGTCCTCCTTTAGGGGCCCTTTTACTAAAGGATATATGTAAAAACAGATTACTGCACAAGTGCATCAAGGCTTTTTACAGTATTTGTCCTATTTGTGTGCACTAAGGTATCCTTTTACAAAGGCACACTAGTGTTTTTAGTGCATGCTAATCTTTAGTGTGCGCTAAATGCTAGAGCTGCCCATAGAAATATATGGGTGACTCTAACGTTTAGTGTGTGTGCTTATTTTTATCGCGCACTAAAAACACTAACACACCTTTGTAAAAGACCCCTTACCCAAAGTATAAGTGAAGTTTGAAAAATATTTTTGGGAAGGGTCGTGGTTTGGGCGAAGAGCAGGCATGGACATGTTAGCCAGCTAATGTATTAACACACACTAACTGGTTAATGTGGGAGCACTTAGTATCTCCTAAATAGAAGGCAGTAATTGCTCCCACGTTAACTCTAGATAGGTACAGTATTAGATTTGAAATTAATGTGTGGGAAAATCCTGTGTTAAGCTGCATTAACTGCAACTCTCAACACATGTTTGTATTAGCATGTGTTAACTAGATAACACAGACTTAACGCAGGACCACTGAGGCCCTGATGATCAGTTCCCTGTTTTGTTCCGAGTAGCGTGAGGAAAAATACTGCCAGAACAGCGCAGGGAATTAACTTCCCTATGATCAGCACTAATAGTATGTAAATTTGTACACATTATTAGTGCTGATCATCAGGGGACTTCTGTGAGAGGATTGTACTTGGGCATGTGCTGAGGCATGCTCTAAGGCACAATCCTCCCGCAGAAGAGGTTTGACAGGTCCAGGTTGTCAAAAAAAAAAAAAGTCTAGACTGTCAAACCTAGGGCCAAGCCCTCGACACAAGGGCCTGAAGGTCCAGTGACCTCCACACCCCCTACCCCCAACACACATTCCTTCCCTCTCCCACAACAAAAAGTATCTGGTGGTCCAGTGGGAACCCTACTAGCTCCTCCAAGTATCCCAGAAATTCCCTTATATAGTAGTGAAGCCTCACCCAATGCATCCTAGGATGCACTGAGCAGGGCGCCGCTATTTTGAGGTGGCACTGGCAGGAAGAGGGATGGAGTGCTACTTCTTTGTCCTGTTTCAAGGTACAGGGGAGTCTGGGGGTTGCTAGACCACCCAGTCAGCCCCTGGGTGGGTGAGTAGGGGGGCAGCTAGTAGGGGTCCCACTTGACTACCAGGTTTTAATAATTGTTGGTGGGGGGGATTGTGGGTCTGGGGATCCACCAGACCTCAAATCCCTTGTGGGGTGGGGCAGGCCTGGAAGCATGCAAATGCATTCTGAACAGGTTCTCCCCATTCCTCCCCAGTGCCCTGGCAAACCCTAATGCCAGCTGTGAGCTGGCTTAGGGTTTGTGCAGGAGCAGTGCCCTTGTTTGGCATGCTGAACATTGGGTAGGGATATTAATTCCCCTCTTCAGCATGCATTTGCATGCAATTAGCATTCAGAGCCGGCGAGTTCGTTATTACATGTGCTTGTTAGCTCTTATAATTGGGTAATGACAAACACGGGCGCTAATGGCCTCTAGCACGCATGTTTGCCCATGATCATTGGCCCATTAGTGCCTCCTAAATAGATGATTTTTTTTTTGTAAATCTCATGTACTTTTGGAAAAATTAGTGGGATCGGCAAAAAAACTCAAAATATTTAATGTCTTAAATACTGAAGCATTAAATCTGGGCTTAGTGAGTGTTAAGCTCAGATTTTAATGTGTTTTATTATAAGGGCCCTGTAGGTTGCAGAAACCACAAAAATTGTCCATAGTATAGCAGATCGATTTTGCCATTCTTTTATTTGCAATGATGACTACTCTTTTATTCATTGGGAACCACTAGCTTATGAATTTTACTCTTAATATTTTAAACAAACCTGGCTATGGGCCCTGTTTACTAAGGTGCATTAGCGTTTTGAATGTGCTCACAGCACAAGCACTAACCATGTAGGCGCCTATAGAGATATTGTAGGCGCTTACATGGTTAACATGCATACATGGTTAATACATGTTAAAGACACTAACGTGCCTATAACGTGGCATAGTAAACAGGGCCCTAAATATTTTATTTCTTATCCAGTTAGTGATGTGATTCTGTGTTTATAATTGTTGAAATTCAATAGACGATATGCTTATTTGCAGAATTTTGAACTTTCTTTCTCCACAGGAAGACACTGATCCATCCATACATGAAAGCCTTAGCATTGAAAATACATTGTGGGCGAGCACTGTTGTTGCATCAGGTGAGAAATTTGTGTGTTACAGTTGCAAATCAGGTTCTTTTATTTTGTTCAAATGAATAGCTATAATTATTTGTTTGTATGGTGAGCAAGACTCATCTTTCTTGCTGTCAGAGTCAGTACCTTGGGGAGCATTTTAAGAAGATTTAGGTTAGTGAACATAAGCTGAGATATTCTGTATCCTTAGCAGGCTGCATCTAGGCAACAAGAAGAATACCTCAGGCTCAATTCCTTTATTTTTTGGGAACCCCCCCAAAAAAGAGTATATTTTTAAAAATTACAGAAATATTTTCTTTTATTATACATCTAGTAGCTAAATAATCTGGGTGAGTTACAAATAAAAATATATAACAATAAATATATTAAAACAAAGAGATAACCACACCGTCTTTATAACAAATCAGTTGGTACTGATATGGTAAAAATAAATCCTAGGGTCTTTAACTATAGTAACATGATCTCAGTGGGCAGAGCTGTGTATGCTGCCATTTCTCCCAGGTTGAGAGTGTCTGAATTTCTAAGATATGAAACAAGTTGATTATTTCAATTTTTATTTTCTTGTAATGGTTTTTCATTAGGACCAGTGATAATATATGTTAACTGTTAGTAAGAAGGATTGAGTTAGGCACATAAGTGAATGAGTGATGTCATCTGTTGGTGTCAGGATAGAACCCAGAACTCAGAGCTAAATGTAATATAGTATGTGTGGTCCTTCTCACATGCAGCAGTCTCCTCAGTTCTGTCTTTCTGCTGTTACAAAATGGATGGAAAAACAAATGTATTCTGTCACTGAAGAGATTTTGCTGCTTGATTTTTCTCTAATATTGTTGTTTGTTGTCTTTAAAAAATGGGGAGGGATTTTCTTTTTTTAGTCAATTTTAATTTTGTTCTTGTGAAAAATGTCACTACAAAATGGGGATTCTTCAGTGTGGAGGAAAGATTCTGGACTTTGACAGTCATTCAATTTATCTGATAATGGCAAGGCATAAAATATAACTACCCTGATTGTATCGGGATATTTCTGCGAGCCTGAAAGGACTGCCTGAATTGCATAATCAGTGCGAGGTGGAGAATTGGCCAGAAGTAGGAGAGGTGAATATTTTTGGTGCACAGATAAGTACATAAGTAATGCCATACTGGGAAAAGACCAAGGGTCCATCGAGCCCAGCATCTTGTCCACGACAGCGGCCAATCCAGGCCAAGGGCACCTGGCAAGCTTCCCAAACGTACAAACATTCTATACATGTTATTCCTGGGATTTTGGATTTTTCCAAGTCCATTTAGTAGCGGTTTATGGACTTGTCCTTTAGGAAACCGTCCAACCCCTTTTTAAACTCTGCTAAGCTATCCGCCTTCACCACATTTTCCGGCAATGAATTCCAGAGTTTAATTACACGTTGGGTGAAGAAAATTTTTCTCCGATTGGTTTTAAATTTACTACACTGTAGTTTAATCGCATGCCCCCTAGTCCTAGTATTTTTGGAAAGCGTGAACAGACGCTTCACATCCACCTGTTCCACTCCACTCATTATTTTATATACCTCTATCATGTCTCCCCTCAGCCGTCTCTTCTCCAAGCTGAATAGCCCTAGCCTCCTTAGTCTTTCTTCATAGGGAAGTCGTCCCATCCCCGCTATCATTTTAGTTGCCCTTCGCTGCACCTTTTCCAATTCTTCTATATCTTTCTTGAGATGTGGCGACCAGAATTGAACACAATACTCAAGGTGCGGTCGCACCATGGAGCGATACAATGGCATTTTCCATATCATCATGCTGATCAATCCATAGACTGGTGGGTTGTGTCCATCTACCAGCAGGTGGAGATAGAGAGCAAACTTTTGCCTCCCTATTTGTGGTCATGTGCTGCCGGAAACTCCTCAGTATGTTCTCTATCTCAGCAGGTGGTGGTCACACACAGCAGCAGCTCTGGCTAGGCCTCCAAGCCTAATTTTTAGGTTTTGTTGAGTGCCTGGGGTTGAGGGCTCTTCTTGAGCAAGTGCAAACCTGGTGGCGCCAGGTCCCTCCTTTTCTCCCCCCTCCCGCTGGCTCCGTTTAAAAAAAAAAAAAAATTTTGAACGTCCTTAAAGGCGTTTATTCCGACGTTTATTTAAACGTTTATTGCAGCTACTCACTGGGACACCAGGTCGTTACAGCTCGGAGCGGACAGCAGGTAATTTTTACCTTTTATAGCGGGCAGGGGGTTCCCTGATTGGTCGCCACGTGGCCCATGGCGTCGGAGGGCGAGGGCGCAAAGAGTCGCTCCCCGGATCGCGTGTGCGCTTCCAGAGGGGATGCGGGGGTCTTAAAGTCTGATTCGCCCTTGTTGGGTGACAGTTTCGTGACCGATGAGTGTCCCGGTCCTTCCTCCGGCGTGGCGGTTTTTCCCGCCATAAACGCCCATCCCCCGCGGCTCGCCTCCGCCATATTGGTCGGCCACGCGGCTCGGACGGCTTCTTCTTGGGCCGCCCTTGAGGTGGGAGACATTGATGCCATGAACGCCCTTAATTTGGGCGACGGCACAGAAGCGGCTAAAGTTAAGCGCCGTTCTTCCCGCACGGCTCCTTCGCGGAGTGTCGCGCCGGACGCCATCTTGGATGCGCAGCATGTCTCTCCCCCGCTCTTGCGAGCGCCAGTTGAGGGTGCGTCTAGGGCTGTAGCCCAGGCTGCGGAAGTGCACAGTCTGGGGGGTTTCTCCCCCGAGTTTGTTTTGCTGCTGCATCAGGCCTTCCTTATGCAAAACGCTGCCCCTGCTCCCTCGTCTGGTAAAGAGGTTGAGGCCCCCGGAGGTAAACGCCCTCGGGTTGATTCCCAGGCCTTGGAGGACTTTGTCTCCTCCGATGTAGATGAGGGCAGCGTATCTGAGTTCTCTCAACGGTCCTTTGCGGATTCCTTGGAGGAGACGGATCCCCGCTCGGATGGAGCGGATGACCCCTCTGCAGCGCGGCTCTTTAGCTCAGAGGATTTGCCCAACCTGTTAGGGCAGGCCATGGGCATTTTGAAGATTTCCTCTCCGGAGGACGTCTCTCCCTCAGCCCCTGTTGGCTCTGCCATTATGCTGGGGACGAAGCGCCCGCCTAGAACCTTCCACGTGCATGATGCCATGCACACCTTAATTTCGGCTCAATGGGATGTCCCGGAAGCGAGCCTTAAAGTGGCTAGGGCTATGTCCCGCCTCTATCCTTTGCCTGAAAGTGAACGTGAGGCCTATCTGTGGCCTACCGTGGATTCTTTAATCACTGCGGTGACTAAGAAAACGGCGTTGCCGGTGGAAGGTGGCACGGCCCTAAAGGACGCCCAAGACAGAAGATTGGAGGCGGCCTTAAGGTCGTCCTTTGAGGCGGCTGCTTTAAGTTTGCAGGCCTCAGTTTGCGGCTCCTATGTGGCCAGGGCGTGCCTGACTTTGGTGCAGCGGGCTTCCCCCTCGGATCATTCCTTGAGGGCTGATTGGCCGGCCCTGGAATCGGGCTTGGCCTATTTGGCAGACTTGCTGTATGATGTCTTGAGGGCCTCAGCTAAAGGCATGGCTCAGACAGTCTCTGCGCGGCGGTGGCTTTGGCTGAAGCATTGGTCTGCTGACCATGCCTCTAAATCCCGCCTAGCGAAATTGCCTTTTAAAGGCAAGCTGCTCTTTGGGGTCGAGCTGGACAAAATCGTGACCGATCTCGGCACGTCTAAGGGCAAGAAGTTACCAGAGGTCAGGGCTCGGGCTAGTACTCGTCCCGGTACCTCCAGAGGACGGTTTCAGGAAGCCCGTCGGTACCGCCCGGGCAGGTCGGGCTCTTCTGCCTCCTCTTCCTTCAAGAGGAACTTCTCCCCCAAGCAGCATTCCTTTCGCAGAGACCGCCGTCCCGGAGGTGCTCCCTCCGGTCCTCCCCCAGGGTCTCGAACCCAATGACGGGGCCTTGGTCCACACCCCAGTGCAGATTGGAGGACGGCTGTCCTCGTTTCTGGGCGAGTGGACCACAATAACTTCAGACGCTTGGGTGCTGGAAGTCATCAAAGACGGCTACAAGCTAGAGTTCTGCCGACCCTTAAGAGACGGGTTTGTACTCTCTCCCTGCAAGTCTCCGGTCAAAGCTGTGGCAGTGCAGCAGACCTTGGACAATCTGATCCGCCTGGGTGCGGTCGTTCTGGTGCCAGAAACTCAGCTTGGCAAGGGACGTTACTCCATTTACTTTGTGGTACCAAAGAAAGGAGGTTCTGTACGGCCTATCCTCGACCTCAAAGGGGTCAATCGGGCCTTGAAAGTTCGGCACTTTCGCATGGAGACTCTCCGCTCTGTTATAGCGGCAGTGAAGGCAGGGGAGTACCTGGCATCCTTGGACATCAAGGAAGCGTACTTGCATATTCCCATCTGGCCTCCCCATCAACGCTTTCTGCGTTTTGCAGTCCTGGGCCGACACTTCCAGTTCAGAGCCCTCCCGTTCGGGTTGGCTACTGCTCCGCGGACCTTCTCCAAAGTAATGGTGGTCATCGCGGCCTTCCTGAGGAAGGAAGGAGTACAAGTCCATCCTTATCTGAACGACTGGTTGATCCGAGCCCCCTCTTATGCAGAGTGCGGCAAAGCTGTGAACCGGGTGGTTGCTCTTTTGAGCTCCCTGGGGTGGATCATCAACTGGGAGAAAAGCCAGCTGCGCCCAACTCAGTCCCTGGAGTATCTGGGAGTTCGATTCGACACCCAAGTGGGCAGAGTGTTCCTGCCAGACAATCAGATTGTCAAACTTCAGGCTCAGGTGGACCAGTTCCTAATAGCCTCTCCTCTTCGGGCTTGGGACTATGTGCAGCTGTTGGGCTCTATGACGGCCACGATGGAAGTAGTGCCCTGGGCCAGGGCTCATATGAGACCACTACAACACTCTCTGCTGCAGCGCTGGACTCCGATGTCGGAGGATTATGCTGTGCGCCTTCCCTTGAACCCAGCAGTGCGCAAGGCGCTGAGCTGGTGGATGCAGACAGACAAGTTGTCTGCGGGAATGCCTCTGGTGACCCCGGAGTGGATTGTTGTCACGACGGACGCCTCTTTGTCGGGCTGGGGAGCCCACTGCTTGGGAAGGACAGCGCAGGGGCTCTGGTCTCCTGCAGAGGCAAAGTGGTCTATCAACCTCCTGGAACTCAGAGCCATTCGGTTGGCGCTTTTGGAGTTCATCCCGGTACTGGCGTTGAAGCCTGTACGGGTCCTGTCGGACAATGCCACGGCTGTGGCCTATGTCAACCGCCAGGGAGGTACCAAGAGCGCCCCTCTAGCCAAGGAGGCTATGAGTCTATGCCAGTGGGCGGAAGCGAACCTGGAACAGCTGTCAGCGGCCCACATTGCCGGAGTCATGAATGTCAAGGCGGACTTTCTCAGTCGCCATACCTTGGAGCCCGGAGAGTGGCAGCTATCTGCTCAGGCGTTCTTGGACATCACGAAGCGCTGGGGCCAGCCGAGCCTAGATCTGATGGCGTCATCGGCCAATTGCCAAGTGCCGCGCTTTTTCAGCAGAGGACGGGACCCTCGATCCCTGGGAGTAGATGCTCTTCTCCAACAGTGGCCGACACAAGAGCTTCTCTATGTGTTCCCGCCCTGGCCCATGCTGGGCAGGGTGCTAGACCGGGTGGCAAAGCATCCAGGCCGGATAATCCTGGTGGGTCCGGATTGGCCCAGACGTCCCTGGTATGCGGACTTGATCAGGCTCTCAGTCGACGATCCTCTGCGGCTGCCAGTGGAGCAGGGCCTGTTGCATCAGGGTCCCGTGGTGATGGAGGATCCCTCCCCCTTTGGTCTTACGGCCTGGCTATTGAGCGGCAGCATCTGAGGAAGAAGGGCTTCTCAGACAAGGTCATCGCCACTATGCTGAGAGCGAGGAAGCGCTCTACTTCTACTGCTTACGCCAGGGTTTGGCGTACCTTTGCAGCGTGGTGTGAAGCAGACTCATTTTCTCCATTCACTGCTCCAATTTCTTCAGTGTTGGCATTCCTGCAAGAAGGTCTGGAGAAAGGCCTGTCGCTCAGTTCCCTTAAAGTCCAGGTAGTGGCCCTGGCTTGCTTCAGGGGCCGCCTGAAGGGTGCTTCCCTGGCTTCGCAGCCAGATGTGGTGCGTTTTCTCAAGGGAGTTAATCACCTGCGCCCTCCTCTGCACTCGGTGGTGCCTGCGTGGAATCTCAATCTGGTGCTAAGAGCATTACAGAAGCCGCCTTTTGAACCCTTGTCGAGGGCATCTCTGAAAGACCTGACGTTGAAAGCAGTCTTTTTGGTGGCTATCACTTCAGCCAGAAGAGTTTCCGAGCTCCAGGCGCTCTCATGTCGAGAGCCTTTTCTGCAGTTCACTGAGGCAGGAGTGACTATTCGCACAGTGCCTTCCTTCCTGCCCAAGATTGTTTCTCGCTTCCATGTGAATCAGCAGCTCTGTCTCCCTTCCTTTCGTAGGGAGGACTACCCAGAGGAATACTCTGCTCTTAAATATCTGGATGTGAGACGAGTCATCATCAGATACTTGGAAGTGACCAATGATTTCCGGAAATCGGATCATCTGTTTGTCCTGTTTGCAGGTCCTCGTAAGGGTCTGCAGGCTGCTAAGCCTACAGTGGCAAGATGGGTCAAGGAAGCCATTGCAGCGGCTTATGTGGCCGCAGGGAAGGTGCCGCCTATCCAGCTGAAGGCTCACTCCACTAGAGCTCAGGCGGCCTCGATGGCAGAGGCCGGGTCCGTCTCCTTGGAAGAGATATGCAAGGCGGCAACTTGGGCATCGGCCCATACATTCTCCAAGCATTACCGCTTGACTGTGGCGGCACGGGCGGAGGCCCGGTTTGGAGCTTCAGTGTTGAGGTCAGGGATTTCAATGTCCCGCCCTGGGTGAGTACTGCTTCGGTACATCCCACCAGTCTATGGATTGATCAGCATGATGATATGGAAGGTAAAATTATGTATCATACCTGATAATTTTCTTTCCATTAATCATAGCTGATCAATCCATAGCCCCTCCCAGATATCTGTACTGTTTATATTCTGGTTGAATTTTAGGTTCAAGTTTAGTCTTCAGTTACTTCAGGAGGACTTCGTGTTCAAGTTTTTTCACTTGGATTCTTCAAGAGTTGAGACGAGTTTGTGTTACAGTGAGCTGCTGCATTCCTCTCCCCTCCGTTTTACGGGGCTGGATTGAGACTTAAATTCTGCCGGCACTCCCTCCCGCTTCGTGTGGCTGTAGGGCAGCTTTGTACCCCTCCCGCTTCGGCGGTGTTAGGGTCAGTCAGCTCCTCCCGCGGTTGCGGTTGCAGGATAAGCCAGATCCCCCCCACATCGGCGGGGTGGTGTCCCTCCCCCGCTCAGCGGGGATGAGCTGGACGGATTCCCCTCCCCCACTTGTGTGGGGATGAGCTGGGTTACTTCCCCTCCCCCGTTTCGGCGGTGGTGAGCTGGGCAGAGTGTCCCTTTGTGGGTGTAATTCTCTAAGTGCTGAGTCCTGCGGATGGAGCTTTGATATCGACATACTGAGGAGTTTCCGGCAGCACATGACCACATATAGGGAGGCAAAAGTTTGCTCTCTATCTCCACCTGCTGGTAGATGGACACAACCCACCAGTCTATGGATTGATCAGCTATGATTAATGGAAAGAAAATTATCAGGTATGATACATAATTTTACCATAACATCCTCACACCTGTTTGCCATACCTTTCCTAATAATACCCAACATTCTATTCGCTTTCCTAGCCGCAGCAGCACACTGAGCAGAAGGTTTCAGTGTGTTATCGACGACGACACCCAGATCCCTTTCTTGGTCCGTAACTCCTAACGTGGAACCTTGCATGACGTAGCTATAATTCGGGTTCTTTTTTCCCACATGCATCACCTTGCACTTGCTCACATTAAATGTCATCTGCCATTTAGCCGCCCAGTCTCCCAGTCTCGTAAGGTCCTCTTGTAATTTTTCACAATCCTGTCGCGAGTTAACGACAGGATGCACACTTAAATTAGATCTCCTCTGTGGATGTTGCCTCCATCTTCCTGTGCAGTAAGTTTCAAAGTTCATTAGTGCCAGTGATCTTCCAAGAGGGTGCAAGCCTTGTTGGAGGTATCCACATCAAAAGCACAGTTGTCTCCAGCATACTTGTCCAAGCTTGATATTAAGATAACCTTGAAGGCCTATTCTGAAGCATTGGAAAAGCGCAGGCACCACAGAGTAGATGTTTATCAGGGCACTACCCTAGGACACACTTATGTAGCAGTTTCCTGTAATACCTGCACAGACAGTTTTGTAACTGACCACAGCATTGACCTTCTCTCACTCCACCAGTGTGGCCTATGAGAACAGACAGATCATAACAGCATAAGTGTTTGCCGTACTGGAACAGACAGAAGGTCCATCAAACCCAGCATCCTGTTTCCAACAGGAGCCAATCCAGGTTACAAGTACGTGGCAAAACAGTACAATACATTTTATGCTGCTTATCCTAGAAATACATCAAAACGAAAGTAGAGCTACAATACAGGCGACTGTCGGTGCGGGAGAAATCTCCTTTTTTTTCTTTCTTTCTGTCAGCGCTTAATAGGTGTAATGGTTTGGTGCCATTAATTCCCCTTTACAAAGCTTCCTTGCAAAACAGGCACACGTCGGGGATACGGAGGCACGCCGACCTACACAGATAAGTAAAGTAGACCTTAGTGGAGTGCATGATCCAATTCTAGATCTAGACATTAGAGGAGGGCATGATCTAGTGCAGGAGGTAATGGTGCTTGGGCCGCTTGATTAACAGGCTTGGTGTGCTTCTAAAGCGATCACACCATGCGGGCTTCTGTCTCGCCGATACTTGACTTCTTGCAGGATGGTTTACAAAAAGGCTTGGCTTATAATTCCCTGCGTGTTCAAGTGGCAGCCTTAGCATGTTTTCAAGGGAAGGTCGGTGGCCTCTCTCTGGCTGATTTCCCGGATGTGACACGGTTTCTTAGAGAGGTGCTTCGGCTCCGTCCTCCCATGCGGGCCCCGTGTCCGGCCTGGAACCTGGGGTTAGTTTTAAAGGCCCTTCAGTGTTCGCCCTTCGAGCCGCTTAGGCGAGCTTCGGAGAAGGATGTGACCTTAAAGACGGTCTTTTTGGTGGCCGTAACATCAGCGAGACGGGTATCTGAGCTCCAGGCGCGTCCTGTCGAGACCCATTTCTGCAATTCTCAGAGTCCGGAGTAATGGTACGTACGGTGCCTTCCTTCATGCCTAAGGTGGTTTCAGCATTTCACCTAAACCAGCCTATTTTCCTGCCCTCCTTTTGTTTTTTTTTTGTTTTTTTATTTATAAGCATTTTAAAATACATAGTATTCAAAACAGAATAATAATACACAATTTGTAATCTATCAACAGATAATTAGTAGAAAGAAAATTAACAAAACTTCCATCGTCCACAAAAAATAAGAAATGATCCAAGAATCATGAGGAAAAAGAGAAATTATCAAGCTATAAATACCAAGCTTCAAACATTTCAATTAAACCAAAGACCATGCTAAGCCCTGTAGATTCACTCCTGATTGCTATACAGTGTTCATTCGAGTCTAAACTTTCACAATAATACTCTCTTTACTTTTCAAAAAGATATCCAACTGATTGGGTTAAAAAAAATTGATATTGTTTAGTGAGAAGTAAAATTCTACACACACAAGGAAATTTCAAAAGAAAGTTTGCTCCCAAGGCAATTGCCCTTGGACGCAAAGCAAGAAATAGCTTACGACGTTTTTCGGTTTCCCTGGACAAATCCGGGAAAACTCTTATTTTTGAACCCAGAAATAAAGAATTCAAATGCCTTAAGGAAAGCCTGAGTACTGCATCTCTGTCCAACTCTAATGCAAAAGTCACCAATAGAGTAGTCCTTTGCGTGACCACCTCCAAAGAAGATTCCAAAAAAGCCGTTCATTGCATTCTGAGGGTCCAAGTTTCCTGGGGCTTGCCCAGAGATTTGAATATAACATGCCCTTGTAATTGGTGGCAATGAGTTCTTGGGCATTCCCAGAATATCGACAAGGTATTTCTTAACCATCTGTACTGGAGAGAGAATAGGTGACTTCGGAAAATTTATCATTCGCAGGTTAAGTCTTTTGGATTGATTTTCCAGATATTCCACAAGTTCCATTTTTTCAACTTTTTGAGAGAGGATTTTTACTTCAGTCGCATGAATCTCATTAATCTGAGAAGTTCTGGTTGTTCCGTAGACGGATCTCTTCAATGTTTCCTTAGAGTCCAGAGTGGTCCCAGAGGACTGGAGAAGGGCGGATGTGATCCCTTTCCACAAGAGTGGAAGTAAGGAGGAGGTTGGGAGTTAGACTAGTCAGTCTGAACTTGGTGGTGAGTAAACTAATGGAAATGCTTTTAAAGCTGAGGATTGTGAAGTTTCTCAAATTGAATAGAATGCAGAACCCAAGGCAGGTTGTGCCAGACGAATCTGATTGATTTCTTTGACTGGGTGACCAAACAGTTGGATGTGGGAGAGGTGCTAGATGTAGTGTACTTAGATTTCAGCAAATCCTTCGACATGGTTCTGCACAGGCGACTCATAAATAAATTGAGTACCCTTGGCATGGGACCCTAGACTAAGTGGATTAAAAATTAGTTGAATGGAAGAGACAGAGGGTAGTGGTAAATAGAGCTTGCTCTGAAAATAGGGATATTATCAGTGGAGTACTGCAGGGATCAGTCCTTGGTCCAGCTCTTTTTAAAATCTTTATAAATGATATTGTGGAAGGGTTGTCTGGTAAAGTTTGTCTCTTTGCAGATGATACCAACAGGGTGGACTCCACCAGAAGGTGTGGATGACTTGAGGAAGGACCTAGCAAAGCTTGAGGAATGCTCCAATATTTGGCAACTAATATTTAATGCTAAAAATTGTGGGGTCCTGCACTTGGGTCACAAGAATCCGAGGGAATGGTACAATATAGGGGGTGAAGTGCTTCTGTGTATAAAGGAAGAGTGGGTTCTTGGGGGTGATTGTGTCTGATGACCTTAAAGTTTCCAAACAGGTAGAAAAAGTGACGGCCATAGCCAAAAGGATGCTCGGGTGCATAAGGAGAGGGATGATCAGCAGGAACAAAGAGGTGATAGTGCCCTTGTGTAAGTCTCTGGTGAGGCCCCGTTTAGAGTACTTTGTGCAATTCTGGAGACTAATCCTTTGGAAGGATTTAAGCAGGGTGGAGTCGGTCCAGACGGCGGCTGCGAAATTGGTAAGCAGTCTTGGACATAAAACATATAAACAGGCGGGGGAGGAAGTGACATCATCACACGAAATGGCAGCCTAGTTGCTTAGCTCCTGAGCCTCTGCCACAACTATTTGAAAATACAACGCCATCGATACCGGTAAATTGTGGGAACAGGTTCTAAAGGGCATACAATACACGTGTGACAATGAGCAAGTCCGCCTCCGCGCAAAAGAAAGACCTAGAACGCTCAGCAGGATGACCGGGGGCAGGGCGGTGAGTCGCCATGTGTCGCCAGTGTGCTTGTCACAGTCAGACTCAGATTCGGCGTTATCCCTGGCAGAAACGCAAATACCACCATCAAAGAAGGGAATCTCTACCAAGCTGATCAGAGTTCAGGGAGAGATTAAAACTTCTAAGGAGAAAATTCTGGACAGTATGGCGGCGTTAAGCACTGACCTCCGTGAGTTGGGGGGAAGGGTTGAGGATGTAGAACTGAAACTAGAAGAGCAAGCAGAGACACTTCAGTCTCACACTACTAACATGCTTGAGTTGGAAAAGAAGTGTGCTTAGATAGCATACAAAATGGATGTCTTGGAAAACAGAGGCCGCCGGAATAACCTTCGGTTTAGAGTGGTTCCGGAAGGAGGCCCGACTGAAGAAGTGCAGGTGCTTGTTCACTCTCTATGTGCAACCTTGTTGGGAACGGAAGCGGGAGCAACCCCGGTGGAGCTAGAAAAAACACATCGGTCTTTGGGTTGCCACACAGACAACAAGCCACGGGATATAGTTGTGTGCTTTTGTAAATTTGCGGAGAAAGAGCTTGTACTCGCCCGAGCGCGAAATATGCCGGATATGGAATACAGTGGATCTAAGGTCGCAGTGTACCAGGACTTTTCTCAATATACGCTGCAGCAGAGGAGGCAAAAACTCACAGTAACAACTTTTTCAGGTACATCAGAAGCAGAAAGCCTGTGAAAGAATCCATGGGATCGTTAGATCATGAAGGAGCAAAAGGAACACTCAGGGAGGACAAGGCCATAGCGGACAAACTGAATTCTTTGCTTCAGTCTTTATGGTGAAGATGAAAACCATTTGTTGTACAGGTAGATCTCTTACAAGGGTGATGATGCTAAGGAACTGAAAGAAATCTCAGTGAGCCTGGAAGACATACTGTGCCAAATCGACAAATTAAAGAGAAGTAAATCACCTGGACCGGATGGCATACATCCAAGAGTACTGAAAGAACTCAAATATGAAATTGCTGATCTGTTGTTAATAATCTGTAACCTGTCATTAAAGTCATCCTTAGTACCTGAAGATTGGAGAGTGGCTAATATGATGCCGATTAAAAAAAAAAAAAAAAAGGGTTTCAGGGGTGATCTGGAAAATTACAGAGTGGTAAGCCTGACATTCTCCGAAGACAAGCAGGCTGCTTGTTCTCACTGATGGGTGACGTCCACGGCAGCCCCTCCAATCAGAAACTTCACTAGCAAAGGCCTTTGCTAGTCCTTGCGCGCCCATGCGCACCGCGCATGCGCGGACGTCTTCCCGCCCGAACCGGCTCGTGTTCGTCAGTCTTCTTTTGTCCGCGCTCGGGACGGTCGTGTTTTGCGCCATTTCGTGCCCCTCAAAGTTGACCCTTGCGCGTCTTCGCAATTTCGCTAAAAAAAAAAAAAAGACCTTGGTCTTGTCCCTTCCCGTGTGTCCAGTTTGTTTCCCCGACGTAAGTTTCTTTTCGCTTTCGGGGTAGGCCTTTTTTGGGGCTTCGGTACGGGTTTTTTCTCTCTCCCTATTTTTGGTGCCCTTAGTCACCATTACGAATTTTGATTTCGCCGGCGTGATTTTTCCGCCCATGTTATCGAAGTCTCCCAGCGGCTTCAAGAAGTGCACCCAGTGCGCCCGGGTAATCTCGCTCACTGATAGGCACGCGTCGTGTCTTCAGTGTCTGGGGGCTGGGCACCGCCCGCAGGCCTGTAGTCTTTGTGCTCTTTTACAGAAGAGGACTCAGGTTGCAAGATTGGCCCAGTGGAACGTGTTGTTCTCGGTCCCTTCGTCGACAACAGCACCGGAGTCATCGAGTGCATCGACGTCGGCAGCATCAAGACCTTCGACCTCGGCATCGACTGCATCGAAGTATCGACCCTCTGCATCATCGGTACCGAGACATCGAAAGGCTGCGTCGGTGGTACCGGGACCTCCACTGTTGCTGATGTCGTCGGACGGTGGTGCTTCGACTGGAGTGCAGGTGAGGGCTGTCCATTCCCCTGCTGGTGGCGGTGAGCCTTCGGGTGGGTCTCCCCCTACCCTGAGGGCTCCTGCGGTACAGCCCCCCCGAGACGACCTTCTTCGGCCTCGGTCCCGAGGAAGAGACGGCTGGATTCTACGTCCTCCTCGTCGGTACCGGGAAGCTCCGGTGACATGCTTCGTTTGAAGAAATCAAAGAAGCATCGACACCGGTCACCTTCCCGCATCGGTACCGAGAGCTTTGGGTCGCCGAGGGAGTCGGCACCCAGTAGGCATCGGCACCGGGAGGACCGCTCACCCTCTGTTCAGGAGGTGTCGATGCGCTCCACCTTGGACAGCCCGGAACAGCCTCCACGCCTGGAACAGACTCTGACCTCGACGCCTGCATCGGCTTCCATGTCTTTCTCCACAGCCGCTCTGCACGAGAGTCTCCGGGCCGTTCTCCCGGAGATCCTGGGAGAGCTGTTGCGCCCTTCTGCACTTGTCTGAGTCTGGTCTCAAGACCAACTCTGTAAGGGTTCACCTTAGTGCAATCAGTGCATACCATTACCGTGTGGAAGGTAAGCCGATCTCAGGACAGCCTTTAGTTGTTCACTTCATGAGAGGTTTGCTTTTGTCAAAGCCCCCCGTCAAACCTCCTACAGTGTCATGGGATCTCAATGTCGTTCTCACCCAGCTGATGAAACCTCCTTTTGAGCCACTGAACTCCTGCCATCTGAAGTACTTGACCTGGAAGGTCATTTTCTTGGTGGCAGTTACTTCAGCTCGTAGAGTCAGTGAGCTTCAGGCCCTGGTAGCCCAGGCCCCTTACACCAAATTTCATCATAACATAGTCCTCCGCACTCACCCTAAGTTCTTGCCGAAGGTAGTGTCGGAGTTCCATCTGAACCAATCAGTTGTCTTGCCAACATTCTTTCCCCGTCCTCATTTCTGCCCTGCTGAACGTCAGCTGCACACATTGGACTGCAAGAGAGCATTGGCCTTCTACCTGGAGCGGACACAGCCCAACAGACAGTCCGCCCAATTGTTTGTTTCTTTTGATCCCAACAGGAGGGGAGTGGCTGTGGGGAAACGCACCATATCCAATTGGCTAGCAGATTGCATTTCCTTCACTTACGCCCAGGCTGGGCTGGCTCTTGAGGATCATGTCATGGCTCACAATGTCAGAGCCATGGCTGCGTCAGTGGCCCACTTGAAGTCAGCCACTATTGAAGAGATCTGCAAAGCTGCGACGTGGTCATCTGTCCACACATTCATATCTCATTACTGCCTGCAACAGGATACCCGACGCGACAGTCGGTTCGGGCAGTCAGTGCTTCAGAATCTGTTCGGGGTTTAGAATCCAACTCCACCCCCCTGGGCCCATGTTTATTCTGTTCCAGGCTACACTCTCAGTTAGTTGGATAAATTGTTAGGTCAATCTCAGTTATGTCCTCGCCGTTGCGAGGCCCAGTTGACCATGTTTGTTGTTTTGAGTGAGCCTGGGGGCTAGGGATACCCCATCAGTGAGAACAAGCAGCCTACTTGTCCTCGGAGAAAGCGAATGCTACATACCTGTAGAAGGTATTCTCCGAGGACAGCAGGCTGATTGTTCTCACAAACCCGCCCGCCTCCCCTTTGGAGTTGTGTCTTCCCTTATCTTTGTCTTGCTACATATGGGACTGACGAACACGAGCCGGTTCGGGCGGGAAGACGGCCGCGCATGCGCGGTGCGCATGGGCGCGCGAGGACTAGCAAAGGCCTTTGCTAGTGAAGTTTCCGATTGGAGGGGCTGCTGTGGACGTCACCCATCAGTGAGAACAATTAGCCTGCTGTCCTCGGAGAATACCTTCTACAGGTATGTAGCATTCGCTTTAGTGCCAGGTAAAATAGTGGAAACTATTATAAAGAGTAAAATTACGGAACACATAGATAAACGGGACAAAGTCTGCATGGTTTCAGCCAGGGGACGTCTTGCCTCACCAATTTGCTTAATTTCTTTGAAGCCATGAATAAACATGTGGATAAGTGTATCTAGATTTTCAGAAAGCTTTTGACAGAGTTCCTCATGAGAGACTCCTGATAAAATTAGAGAGTCATGGGATAGGAGACAATGTTCTATTGTGGATTAGGAATTGGTTATTGGACAGAAAACAAGAGGGTAGGGTTAAATGGCCATTCTCTCAGTGGAGAAGGGTGAATAGTGGAGTACCACAGGAATCTGTTCTGGGACTAGTGCTATTTAACATATTTATAAATGATAAGGATATCAGAATGACAGGTGAGGTGATTAAAGTTGCAGATGACACAAAACTATTCAAGGTTGTATGTGTTGAGGTGAATGAATTTGGGGGATGTGTGGTGGTTAAGAATAATGATATTGTCTTTCGTTTGGTATATTTTCCACTTGGGGTGATTATTGATGACTGCTTTTTTTCTATTACAATTTCTATCTGGTCTATTGATTTTTCAAAATTGTGTTTAGGTGATTTTAATGTTTCTTTTGTACCAGATATGGAAACTTTTATTAAACAAGAACATTTGTTGTTTTAATTATTGGAAGTAATCTCGATGCATTGAATAGTACATGAGGCTACTCATTCTGCGGGACATGTTCTTGATTTAGTTTTTTTAGCCCCAGAATTGTTAGCTGGTTTGTTAGGTAAGCCAGTGGTTCATTCAGTAGGCTGGTCAGATAATTTTCTTCTACTATTTATTTATTAGGATTTATTTATCGCCTTTTTGAAAGAATTCACTCAAGGCAGTGATATTTGAATTATGTTTGTATGGGAAGAAAAAAGAATACTGGTGTGACTCGGGGAAAATTTCGGATCTGACTGCATTTTGAAGTAAAAGACTTATGGGCAGTTTGGTCTTCTAGTTTGAAGTTTATAGATTCTGATTCATTAGAAGAAATGGTAGAGTCATGGGTGAACACATTGGAGCAGGTGCTAGATATTGTTGCCCCAAGAAGAGAGGTCCAAGTGAAAAAATGATTATTGTTCATGTCCATGGAAAACTTCTGAGGTTTTGCAGATGAGACATGAGTTGCAGCAAGCAGAGTGAGAATGGCAGAAATCTAAAGATGTTAATGATTATAATGGGTACAGTATTCGATTGAGGTGTGAGTTGCAGCAAGCAGAGTGAAAATGGCGGAAATCTAAAGATGTTAATGATTATAATGAGTACAGTATTCGATTGAGGTGTGAGTTGCAGCAAGCAGAGTGAAAATGGCAGAAATCTAAAGATGTTAATGATTATAATGGGTACAGTATTCGATTGAGGTGTGAGTTGCAGCAAGCAGAGTGAAAATGGCGGAAATTTAAAGATGTTAATGATTATGATGGGTACAGTATGCGATTGCTTGAATATATGTGGTAGTGTGAGGATGTGAAGAATTGGTATTTTCAGCAGAGGATTACAGGAATGTTAAATAGGCCTAAAGAATTATCTCAAACTACGATTTTTGTTGCAGGGTTACAAAATTAAGGAGTCTGTTGTAGGACCAGGTGCTGATTTGGTGGTAAAATTTCTGGTTAGTAAGATAGACAAGTTGAAGGAGACTATGGCATTACAGGTTAGACAGAAGAAATTGTACTTAGTTGCTGGTGGAGATGCTGAATGAAATGAGTTTGAAATGATAACTGATTATAAAGATTGAAGCAATAGTATGGTCAGTTACTCCTAAGCAGTCACTGTTCGACTGGAGTGTTACATGTGCTGTCTCATGAGGTTGCACCATCCATTTATTGGATTGTAAATAAATCTTTGTGATGGCATTTTTCCGCAGTTCTGTAAACAAGTTACTGTGAAGCCACTCTTGAAGAATGCAAGGTTGGATCTAGTGGTTAGTGCAGCGGACTCTGATCCTGGGGAACTGGGTTCGATTCCCACTGCAGCTCCTTGTGACTCTGTGCAAGTCACTTAACCCTTCATTTAATGTGGACAAATACAACATGATTCACATTGGAAAGAATAATCTGAATCATAGTTGTCTGATGCTAGGGTCAACCTTGGGGGTCAGCACCCAAGAAAAAGATCTAGGTGTCGTTGTACAAAATACGCTGAAATCTTCTACCTAGTATGTGGTGGCAGCCAAAAAAGTGAACAGGATGCTAGGAATTATTAGAAAAGGGATGTGACCTCATCTTGAATATTGTGTTCATTTCTGGTCGCAGTATCTCAAAAATGATATAGTGGAATTAAAAAAAGGTTCAAAGAAGAGCAACTAAAATGATAAAAAGGGATGGAACTTCCCTCATATGAGGAAAGGCTAAAGAGGCTAGAGCTCTTCAGCTTGGAAAAGAGATGGCTGAGGGGAGATATGATTGAGGTCTACAAAATCCCGAGTAGAAGTGAATTGATTTTTTACTCTTTCAAAAAGTATAAAGACTAGGGGGCATTCAAGGATGTTACGTGGAAATACCTTTAAAACAAATACTTTTGATTTATTACATTTTTAATCTGTACTTGTCTACTTTTATATTTGTTCTTGAATTAAAATGTAATATGTTCTTTATTTGTGTATTGTTTTTTTATAATTTTATGTTTTTACATTTGGTTATAGACTCCTGATGCAGGCCTAACGGCCGAAACACGACGTTGTGTTGAGTCTTTTATACCACAATAAACTTCTCTTTTATTATACATCTTCTCAGTCTTTGGGATCCTTGGTTGTCCTCCCACTTTTTGTATTATTGGCCACTGTTGGAAACGGGATACTGCGCTAGGTGGATGACTGGTATGACCCAGTATGACTATTCTGTTTTTTGAAGATTCTCTGTTTTCATTTGTATAAGGTTGACAATGTTAAATATGCAATTCAGTATGAATTAATTATATCTCTTTGGGGATAGTAGTTGACACGTTTTACATTTTCTATAGATTACCATAGATACTTTTGAATGAATGTTTTTATGCCAGAGCACCTTTATTTAGTTATTTATTAATTTGATTTACTGATGTACTGAACTGTGTATTTTATTTGTAATTGAAATCACTAACTGGTTTATATTGTTCGATATGCATTTTTATAGTCATTATTTATGTAATTTATATATATTTTTTTATTCCTTATGCATTTTATGCATTTATTTCTGACTTGTTATATTTTTGATGTATATTGTTTTTAGACTCCTGAGATAGGTGCAGTTAGTGCCAAAAACAGCTCTGTGTCTAGTCTTCTAAGTATATTTCAGGATGAACTAAATAAAGAAAAAAAACACACTGTCTCATCCTCTCATCCCTACACAGCGTGGATAACACCACAATTATCAACACCCCAGATTACACCCTCCCTGTCTCATACAGCCTGAAAATCCTCGGTGTTACAATGAACTGCAACTTAACACTAGAGAGCCAAGTGACATCCACAACAAAGAAAATGTTCCACTCAATGTGGAAACTCAAACACGTGAAACAATTCTTCCCGAGGGGACTATTTCGCAACCTGATACAATCAATGATACAAAGCCATGTAGACTACTGCAATGGAATTTATGCGGGATGCAAAGAACAAACCTTAAAGAAATTTCAGACCGCTCAAAACACGGCAGCCAGGCTTATCTTCGGGAAAAACATGATTTGAAAGTGCAAAACCCCTTCGCGAAAAATTACACTGGCTCCCAATCAAAACATGCATTGCTTTCAAAATCTGCACTCTGGTTCACAAAATTATCTATGGTGAAGCTCCGGAATACATGACAGACTTGATCGACCTACCAACTAGAAACAAATCCGAATCAACACAAACGTACCTAAATCTGCACTTCCCAAGCTGCAAAGGACTCAAATACAAATCAACTTATGCGTCCAGTTTTTCCTACATAAGCACACAACTGTGGAACACATTACCAAAAGCCTTGAAAACTATGAATGACCACCTAAACTTCCGGAAAATACTAAAAACTAACCTTTTTAAAAAGGCATACCCTACCGATCCAACATAAATGCCTGATCTCTGCAATACAACAAAACTAAAGAATGTAATGGACATAACACAACTCTTCCATTGTACAATTCTCTAGTGTGGCTGGGCCACGTGAACTTTATCTTACCAAAACATCACTTTGTATTTGTTTACACCGGAGTCTGTAACACCTCTCCGTTACTATGTAAGCCACATTGAGCCTACAAACAGGTGGGAAAATGTGGGATATAAATGTAACAAATAAATCTGAATATGACAGTTTTCTGATTTCCTTGTGTTTTGAAGCACCATTTTTTTCACTCTCCTCACTCAGATTGTTCCTGATACGTTCGTAGTGTTTTCTGTTCCAACACCCTGGTGGTTAATTCTTACTTACTCAAGTCTAGTCATTCCAATTTCTAGCAGGGATGCCACTCACAGTTAAATTCCTGTGTTGACTGAAGGGTCCGTACAGTAGTATATAAACCTAGACAATCTTAAATAATCAGGGCATATACCATTTAGGGCCTCAAATGCAAGAAAAAAGTTTTACTGAGCATGAAACTTAAAAGTCCAGTAGAATTTTTGGGCTTTTGGGCTAATAAGGTCATTATATTTAATACTAATTAGAATCAGGGAAGCTGCATTCTGAAATAGTTTCAAATTCCTTAAAGTTTTTAATGGTCATCCATTAACATTTTGTAATCACCTTATGGATAGCTGTTGCCAGGCTTGAATTATCAAAAAAAATGGGATAATTTTCAAAGTTTTTCATTTTTCTTTTAGAAACAGCTGAATTCTGGGCTTTCTTGTTCATTCAGTTTTATAAATGCAGTATTTTTATATTTACCTTTTACTACTTAATTTCCATTCTTGAATTGCTGTCCTTTAATCCCTATAGGTTCATGACCATGGGCATATTACT
This sequence comes from Microcaecilia unicolor, assembly GCF_901765095.1. Lineage (NCBI taxonomy): Eukaryota > Metazoa > Chordata > Amphibia > Gymnophiona > Siphonopidae > Microcaecilia > Microcaecilia unicolor. The sequence continues at coordinate 425,034,899 of NC_044031.1, forward strand.
TAAATTGTTGATGCTGCTACCTTTTTATAAACCTCTTTAAAAAGGTATGATGATACTAATGGACACTTACAGTCTGGATTCATTGCACCTTATCTTCTGTGCATTGAATCCCGTATACACTTTCATTAGACCACTGTTACTGATCTGCCATTCTATTGATTTGCGGTCTTTCTTCTCTATAACTGTCAGGACAGCAGCAACCAGAGCTGAAGGTTTGTGAGGTGTTCCCCACATAATTCCCCAAACACTTCTTCATGACTTGACCTTGACCCTCAAGATGACCTCAGCAAGTAGCATGTTTCATCAAGATAGCACATATGTACTTTGCAATTCTCAGGGGAAAATTTAGAAGTTGAAATATAGTTTAATTGTATTTTTCAAAATCCTTGTTACTTTGACATCAGAAGGCTAGGCAGTATCAACAATAATGCCACGCATCAATGTGATAGCTTTATGACCTCATTAAAATAATCTGTTGTTTAACATTTACTTTTTTATACAATGAGATTTTGCACATTCTCATTGACTGAATCCTCACTGACATGATATTCTTGAAGTGTGCTCCTTCATTATGAATTAAGGTAGTTCCAATGTTGCTCATGGTAGCCACTGTTGAATTTGAATGTAATTTGATATAAATATTTTGTTTCCAATCTAATCCTGTTATGAAATGGTTTCTGCCAGAATAGTTTTTCTCAAGGTAGATGTGGTGGTATTAATAAGAGGGAGAAAGGCGAGATATTATAAGATTTATGTCGATGGTCTTCACTAATTTTAATCAAGGACCAGTTTGACTCCAAATTGGCTGAATGAGAGCCGACAAATATCATCTCATGCATGGCCACAACACTGCTGAACAGCGTATGCCAATGACATCATATCCCCAATAGTCTCTCTCTCTCTCCCCTTGCTGTGTGCTGCCAGTCTCTGTCTCTGGGAACCCCTCCCCACCCTGCACCTCCAGTCTCTCTTAAACCCCTGCACCGCGTGCCAGCACTCTCTTCTGTGCCCCCCCCCCCCCCCCCAGACATAGACATACTTTTTATCACCAGTATTCCACTTTTTTGGTTCTTACTGTCCTCCATCAGCACATGTTTCAACAGGGATTGTGAATAAACAGTGATATGCTCTGGACTTCCAGAGTCTTTCAGGAGGGCTTTATTTACTTTTGAGAAAACAAAGACAGCCACACCAAGAGGAGCAAAATAGGGGAAACCCCACTGATAAACTGGAAAGCATATCTTGGGAGTTAAATTGTTTAAAAAAGGATTTATATACAATGCATTTAGTTAAACACAAAGGGAGAATTCTTTAACTGGGTGCCTCTTTTTAGGTGCCCTGATGCTGTGTGGTGAGAGTCTGTTCTACAGTATAGTGGCATCCGGGCTCCCAGATTTCATTATAGAATATTAGTGTAACCTGGTATCAGTGCACCTTACATTTATATGCCCTCAGTTGCATCCATAGACCTGGTGTAACTGCAGAAATATAAATACAGCAAGGACACCCGTAACTTTATTCTGTAAATTAATGTGTAAGTAGGAGCCTAACCTATGTCCTGTCCATGTGAACACCCCCTTGCAGTTACATGCTTGGCCCCTCGCTTTCCCTTATAGTATAGTGCTTAGTCGCTGTACTGCCATTTACACACGTAAGTGTATACTAAGTGCCAGTATTCTGTAAATTTAGGAGCGCAAGCAGCACATAAAGTTAAGAACCCTGTTATAGAATTGCCTTAACATGCTTACCTATTTAATACATCAGAAACAATTACATCTTCAGCTGAAAATGAACACCTCCAACCAAACTGCATCAAAAATTTGAGAAATAAAAATATTACCATTAATTTACAGTTAGGATTAAGAAATGTGCAAAGAAATAACACGATTTGTGCAAATTCTTACTCCCTTAAACTGGAGCAGCCACGGGTCCTCCAGAAGAGCTTTGCTATTAGTTACAGAAGCAATTTCAGGGTAATGACATACTGATGCATGGCTCTTGCAACGTATGAATTCTGAGTCTGATGTTCCTGCATTGCTGTATGTCACAGGGACATCCTGAGCCAACCTGGAAAGGAAAGGGGCAGAATTTTGTGAGGGAAAGACTGCTAGTTCTTCTCCTCCAGGGAAATAAAAGGAATGCAATGGCAGCTGCTACAGGGACCCTCAAGAGCTGCCAGTGGCCCCCATGCCTTGAATTGAAGGTCACTGATTTAAGTGGTAATACAGCCGAACAGTGAAGATAAACCTTTTTTTTTGTCTCTCTTTGTATTGCATCTTTGTCATTCAGTGCTACTTAAGGTTTTATTAGTCTTGTTTGTCCATCTTAATTTACAGTGTTCATTGAATAGCAGTACAACTTGTAGACAAGAATAGTTAGTTCATACAAAAATTGCACTTTTGCGGCAGTAGCCTATATTTCCACCAGAAGCCATTACTTATGATTTTTTTCTTTGAAGAAAATGTATATTCTTTCTTATCACTGTCACTATTTTGTGTGTGTGATAGATTATTAGGGGCATAATCGAAAGAGAAGGGCGCCCATCTTTCGACACAAATCGGGAGGTGGGCGTCCTTTTCTCAGGGTTGCCCAAATCAGCATAATCGAAAGTCGATTTTGGGCACCCTCAACTGCAGTCTGTCGCGGGGACGACCAAAGTTCACGGGGGCATGTCAGAGGCGTAGTGAAGGTGGGACTGGGGCGTGCTTAAGAGATGGGCGTCCTCGGCTGATAATGGAAAAAAGAAGGGCGTCCCTCATGAGCATTTGGTAGACTTGGTCCATTTATTTTCACGACCAAGCCTCAAAAAGGTGCCCAAACTGACCAGATGACCACCGGAGGGAATCGGAGATGACCTCCCCTTACTCCCCCAGTTGTCACCAACCCCCTCCCACCCTAAAAAACAAAATTAAATTTTTTTTTGCCAGCCTCTATGCCAGTCTCAAATGTCATACCCAGCACCCTGACAGCAGTATGCAGGTCCCTGGAGCAGTTTTAGTGGGTGTAGTGCACTTCAGCCAGGCGGACCCAGGACCATCCCCCCTACCTGTTACACTTGTGGTGAGCCCTCCAAAACCCACCTGAAACTCACTGTACCCACATGTAGGTGCCCCCCTTAACCCCTTAGGGCTATGGTAGTGGTGTACAGTTGTGGGGAGTGGGTTTTGGGGGGGGGGGGGCTCAGCACCCAAGGTAAGGGAGCTATGCACCTGGGAGCAATTTGTGAAGTCCACTGCAGTGCCCCCTAGGATGCCTGGTTGGTGTCCTGGCATGTGAGGAGGACCAGTGCACTACGAATGCTGGCTCCTCCCATGACCAAATGCCTTGGATTTGGTAGTTTTTGAGATGGGCATCCTCGGTTTCCATTATGGGTGAAATCCGGGGACGACCATCTCTAAGTTCACCCATCTCAACATTTAGGTCGACCATCTGTAAAGTCGACCTAAATGTTGAGATTTGGGCATCCTTGACCATATTATCGAAACAAAAGATGGACACCCATCTTGTTTCGATAATACGGGTTTCCCCGCCCCTTCGCGGCGCCGCCCTTAGAGATGGTTGTCCCCGTTCGATTATTTCCTTCATTATATACTACATAATATATTCCAAAGTACTTGCAGTAGTCAAACCAAAGAAAATACCCAAACAATTGAGTTTATTTTGTGACTATTGAAAATTAAAATGTTTAATATTATCTTTGAATGTGTTTGCATTGAGTGGCATTATCTCTGTCTTAGTAATATTTAGCTTGTATCCAACTACAGATGCATATTGATCTACAATGTCCAAAATACGTGGTATGGAATCCGGTGTTATATAAATCAAGATGTCATATGCATAAGCAGAAATTTGAGCGATTGCCTCACGACAGGGTACTCCTTTAATAGTGATATCATGTTTGATTGCCAGGAGAGGTTCCAGGGCAATATTGAATAACGGGGGGACAGGGGACAAACATGTCTCATGCCTCTGGTGGGAGAGAAAGAGTCAAATAATAGATTATGACCTTTGATTCTGGTGGTAGGAGCAGTATACAATGTTTTAACCATATGTATAAACGTTGGATGAAAGCCAAACCATTGTTGAGCGTGGAATACATAAGACCATTCTACAAGGTCAAATGCTTTTTGTCTCTGATCTCCTTAGAAACTCTGGGAGGTGCCATTTGTTTCAGGAAAACTTAATTAGAAACTAGTATGACCATGATGTGTGTTATTTCAATACTGCTATCCCGGAATTCTGGGATGTCAACCCCTTTGTAGAATACCAAGTCTAGTTTGTGACCCTTTACATGAGAATTGATCACCTGTGTGAATCTAGAGCTGTCATTTTGTCCAGGAAGGCAGATGTGTTGGTATTTGGAGTTTCGATGTGTAGAAACTCGCTCCCTTCAACTGCTCGCCCTAACCAAAACCTGGATCTCCCCGGAAGACTCGGCCTTAACCTCCATGGCAGAGGGCCGCGACTATCTCTTCTCCCACACTCCCCGCCCAGTTGGCTGCGGTGGAGGCGTTGGGCTATTACTCTCGCCCTCCTGTAGTTTCCAACCCCTCCCCCTACCGCAGTCTCACTGCTTCTCATCCTTCGAAGCCCACTCCATCCGGCTATTCTACCCGCTGCCACTCAGAGTCGCAGTCATCTACCGCCCCCCCCTGAAAAATCCTTCTCTTCCTTCCTCACCGACTTTGATGCGTGGCTCTCTGTCTTTCTTGAACCCTCATCACCGTTCCTCATTCTCGGAGACTTCAACATTCATGTTGATGACCCATCCGACTCTAACGCTTCTAAGTTCCTCACCCTAACATCCTCCTTCAACCTCCAGCTGTGCTCCACCACCCCCACTCACCGTGATGGCCATTGTCTTGACCTAGTCCTCTCCTCCTCCGGCTCACCCTCCAATTTCCACGCTTCTGCTCTCCCTCTCTCCGATCATCACCTGATCACATTCACACTTCTTCACCCCTCCCACCCGCCCCGTCCAACTTTAACCACCACCTCCAGGAATCTCCAGGCTATTGACCCCCCCACTCTATCCTCTAGTATCTCTAATCTCCTCCCCTCCATCATGTCCTCTGAGACTGCAGACAAAGCGGTCTCCGCTTACAATGCCGCTCTCTCCTCTGCTTTGGACACCCTCGCTCCATCCACCTCCTGCCCCACAAAGCGTACTAGTCCCCAGCCTTGGCTGACCCCTTGCATCCGCTACCTTCGCTCCTGCACCCGATCCGCTGAACACCTCTGGAGGAAATCTCGTACCCATTCAGACTTCCTTCACTACAAATTCATGCTATCCTCCTTCCAGTCCTCCCTATTCCTTGCAAAACAGGACTACTACACCCAATTGACCAATTCTCTCAGCTCCAACCCTCGTCGTCTCTTCACCACCCTTAACTCCGTCCTCAAAGTGCCCCCCGCTCCCACTCCCCCTTCACTCTCTCCTCAATCACTGGCTGACTACTTCCGCGACAAGGTACAAAAGATCAACCTTGAGTTCACTACCAAGCCACCTCCTCCTCAGCCTGTAGCCCTATCCAACAACCAACCAACCATGGCCTCTTTCTCCTCCTTTCCTGAGATCACCGAGGATGAAACCTCCCGCCTTCTTTCCTCCTCGAAATGCACCACCTGTTCCTCCGATCCCATCCCCACCAACCTACTTAACACCATCTCCAATACTATCACCCCCTCCATCTGTCGCATCATTAACCTTTCTCTCTCCACTGCAACTGTCCCTGACACCTTCAAGCACGCAGTAGTCACACTTCTCCTAAAAAACCATCACTTGACCCTACCTGCCCCTCCAACTACCGCCCCATCTCTCTCCTCCCCTTCCTCTCCAAAATACTTGAACGCGCTGTTCACAGTCGCTGCCTTGATTTTCTCTCCTCTCATGCCATCCTAGATCCACTTCAATCCGGCTTTCGCCCTCTACACTCGACAGAAACAGCACTCTCTAAAGTCTGCAACGACCTGCTCCTCGCCAAATCCAGAGGCCACTATTCCATCCTCATCCTGCTCGATCTATCCGCTGCGTTTGACACTGTCAATCATGATTTACTTCTTACCACATTGTCCTCTTTTGGGTTCCAAGGCTCTGTCCTCTCCTGGTTCTCCTCTTATCTCTCCCACCGCACCTTCAGAGTACACTCTCATGGATCTTCCTCCACCCCCATCCCACTATCTGTTGGAGTTCCCCAGGGATCTGTCCTTGGACCCCTTCTCTTCTCAATCTACACCTCCTCCCTAGGCTCACTGATCTCATCTCATGGTTTTCAGTATCATCTTTATGCTGACGACACCCAGCTATATCTCTCCACACCAGACATCACCGCGGAGACCCAGGCCAAGGTATCGGCCTGCTTATCCGACATTGCTGCCTGGATGTCCAACCGCCACCTGAAGCTCCTCATCTTTCCACCTAAACCCACCTCTCCTCTTCCTCCACTCTTCATCTCAGTTGATAACACCCTCATCCTCCCCGTCCCATGTGCCCGCAACCTCGGAGTCATCTTCAACTCCTCCCTCTCCTTCTCTGCGCATATCCAACAGACTGCCAAGACCTGTCGCTTCTTCCTCTTCAACATCAGCAAAATTCGCCCTTTCCTATCTGAGCACACCACACGAACTCTCATCCACGCTCTCATTACCTCTCGCCTTGACTACTGCAACCTACTCCTCACCGGTCTCCCACTTAGCCATCTATCCCCCCTTCAATCCATTCAGAACGCTGCCGCACGTCTTATATTCCGCCAGAACCGATATACTCACACCACCCCTCTCCTCAAGTCACTTCACTGGCTTCCGATCAGATACCGCAATTCAAACTTCTCCTCCTTACCTACAAATGCACCCGGTCTGCGGCTCCTCACTACCTCTCTACCCTCATCTCCCCCTATGTCCCCGCCCGTAACCTCCGCTCACAGGACAAATCCCTCCTTTCAGTTCCCTTCTCCACCACTGCCAACTCCAGGCTCCGCTCATTCTGCCTTGCCTCACCCTTTGCCTGGAACAATCTTCCTCAACCCCTACGCCAAGCTCCCTCCCTACCCATTTTCAAATCTCTGCTTAAAACTCACCTCTTCAATGCTGCGTTCGGCACCTAACCTTTCGTGAAATATAGTATTCCCTATCAGACGGACTCCACGTTTGTCTTTAGATTGTACACCTGTCTTTTAGATTGTAAGCTCCTTGAGCAGGGACTGTCCTTCCATGTTAAATTGTACAGCGCTGCGTAACCCTAGTAGTGCTTTAGAAATGTTAAGTAGTAGTAGTAGATTGAAATCTCTCATGATCTGAATCCTAGGGTAATTCAGGATCACTTGAGTAATCTGTTCCAGGAGTTCTTACACAGGTAATATGTTGTTGTGAGTTGCTCGGTATACCATGAGCAGCCAGATTGGTTTGTCCTCTTCAAGCTGGATTAAAAGAGATTCAGATTCATTTATTTTTATTACATTTGTACCCCGCGCTTTCCCACTCATGGCAGGCTCAATGCGGCTTACATATTATATACAGGTACTTATTTGTACCTGGGGCAATGGAGGGTTAAGTGACTTGCCCAGAGTCACAAGGAGCTGCCTGTGCCTGAAGTGGGAATCGAACTCAGTTCCCCAGGACCAGAGTCCACCACCCTAACCACTAGAGAATGGTGATTTTGCACAGTTTGATTGTATCTCGAATCAGGACTGCTACCCCTCCACCCCATTTTCCTGGTCTTCGTTGATGTTGGATGTTGAAACCTGTTGGACATAGTTCAGCCAGTGGTAAAATCCCATTTTCATCTAGCCAGGTTTCACTTATTCCTAAAATGTCAAGATGCTGTTCGTGGATGACATCATGGATCACTGAATATTTCTGTATTACTGTATGTACTTGATTTTTTTTTTTTTTTGCAGGGGGGGTGGACAAAAATTCCAGGTTTATATTCAGGTCTTGCTTTGTTTTCAACAAGGGCAAAATTTCTAGTCTCCCCCTCCCCCCCCCACCATGGTGACATTGGCATTTCTTTCCTTACCTCCCTCTTGTCAGTCTGCTAACACCGTCACAAACATTATCGTGCTTACCAGTACGAGTCTTCGAGCATCTGCACATACCTAAGGTCAGCCAGCTCCCATCCCCTCTAAAACCTCTGAAGTTTGAGCAGAAATGTGGGAGCCAGCAGAACTTGAGCATGCACGGATGCTGAAGGCCCCGCACTGACCAAGCATGATGATGTTTTTATTGGCATCAGCAGATCCAGAAGAGGGAGGTTAAGGGAGAAATGATGGCCACCATGGAGGGGGAGGTGGGGGTGGGGGGGGGGGGAAAGGAAAGAAATGTGGAACACCATGGGAGATTCAGATGCGGGGAGAAATTCAGGGCACCACAAGGGAGAGGTGAAGGAGAGAAGTGCCGGAATACAAGTCCTCAGTTTTATATTTGGATGAGTTTATATTCGAGTATAAATGTTATATGGGTTTTTCTGTGATAATAGAATTGAAGGAGCCTAGAGTCACTGCTTAGTACTTTGAAACACATATTAGCGGAATAGTGGCCTAGTGTTTAGAGCACTGGTCTTGACATCTAGAGGTGCCAGGTTCAAATCCCACTGCTGCTCCTTGTGATCTTGGTCAAGTCACTTAACCCTCCATCACCTCAGGTACAGACTTAGATTATGAGCCCTCCAGGGACAGAGAAATACCCAGTGCACCTGAATGTAACTCACCTTGAGCTACTATTGAAAAAGGTGTGAGCAAAATCCAAATAAATTAATTAATTAACAAGGAAATGGGAGGATAGATTGTATGCCAGGAGAGAGGGGTGGGAGTGGGGTGTCTCAGTTGAGGAGATGAAAAAATGTTCTAAAAATTATACAGCAAGTATGTGTGTGTGTTTTTTTGTATGTTTATTTTTGACATGCATTTTTGCACAGTAGTTACTCAATTTTCATACCACGCATTTTGATCCTGTTCTGGAATCCTGGTACCATGCTGAATCAGTCAATGGTCTGTTAAGCCCAACGTTTTGTCTCTGACAGTGGTTAGTATAGGTAACACATAACAGGCAGATCCCAAAATGGAAATCTATTTCTTATAGCTCATTTTCAGGGATAAGTCATAGGTTTCCCCAAACTATGCAGCTGATATTTGTTTTCCTCCAGAAACTTGTCCTAATTTCTTTTGATCCCTGCTATGCTAGTCACTTTAACCATATTCTTCAGCAATGAATTCCATAGCTTAATTGTATGCTATTTGAAAAAATACTTTCTGCTATTTTTCAATCTACTGATTTAGTTTCATAGTATGTGTCGTCTTGTTTTACTACTGTTTGTACACACAGTATTCAAGGTTTGGTTGCCCCTGGGACCTTTACATAAGTATAACTTATTCTCAATTTTTTTCTGTCCATTTTTGAATAATCCCTAATGAAACTATTCACGAATGCCTCTGTTTTAATAAACACTCCCACTGTTCCTAAGCCGTTCACTGCAGCAATGGTCCAGAGGCCGGGAACCATAGAGCGTCTTCTGGATTCCTGAATCATGTGATCTAAAGCTGCCTGCCAGGTCTTATTGTTATTGATTGCCTTGATTCCTTCTGGTCAACTTATGTTGCAGAAGACTCAATCTAGTAAACGAGTAAGGGACTTCTGTGTGGCAGTGCACAGCTCTAACACAGAGCCAGCAGGCCAACCTGAGATTATATCTCAAAGGACTGCTATATGACAACCTGGTCATTAAAGTGCACTCCCTGCATCCATGAACCTGTCAGAGGAGGCATAAAAGTGCACCAGAATTGGCATAGTCATTGTTTTTGAGTGCTTTTAATACATAGGCCTCCTAGAGTAGGGGTGAGCAACCTCATTCTTCGAGGGCCACAACCCAGTTGGGTTTTCAGGATTTCCCCAGTGAATATGCATGAGATCTATTTGCATGCAACTACCTCTATTGTATACAAATAGATGTCATTCATATTCATTTGTTAAATCCTGAAAAAATGATGAGGTTGTGGCCCTTGAAAGAACCTAGGTTGCCACCCCTGTCCTAGAGATTGTTCTGACTTGGAAATATCTTTTATGAGAGATAATGGCGGTCTGTAATTGTCAGTAAGGCATACTTGTAAAGAATTAATAAAACTCTAAGGCCCAGTTGGAATATGTATTTTGTTTTATAGTAGCAGCATATCCATGTGCTACAGAGTAGGTACAGTAGATGTGCATTTGGTATATGTGTTTAGTTATGATAGTTAACCCCTAGAAGTCTTTGAATTTATTGGTGGGATGAGGGGTTTAATGACATTTTGATTGCCTTTAATAAAGCTTATGAGTCATGAATATGTTTTTCAGGAACAGTAATAGGTGTCGTCATTTACACTGGAAAAGAAACTCGAAGCGTTATGAATACATCTAACCCAAAAAACAAGGTTTGTTCATTTCACAATTATGCCAAACATTATTTTGTTTGTAAGTTGTACATATTTATTAATAAAATGCACAGATTTGTTTGCAGAGATTCTTTTAAAACAAATTTTTGAAGATAGCTGAAGCTCAATTTTCATTTGACAGTTAATGTACTACTACTATTACTACTATTTAGCACTTATATAGCGCTTACAAAGCGTACGCAGCGCTGCACAAACATAGAAGAAAGACAGTCCCTGCTCAAAGAGCTTACAGTCTAATAGATAGTAGGGAATCCTGTTGGATTCATCATTACTGGTTAGTGGTTTGCTTATGGTTCCTAGGGACAACATCTTAAAAAGAAAAGGCAGGTGAAAAGTTTAAAAGAAATGTAAAAAGAAATGTGCTGTACTTGATTTAGTTTATAACAGGCATTCCTGCCTATTTTGAATTCTATTAAAACTTCAACCTTTTCTGCCCTGCATAGTGTTCTGACTCCAATCTGATGTGCAGCAAGTGCTTGTTTTCCACTAATGTAATTGCAAACCCAGGGGAAACCTAGCACCCAGATCTAAAAACAAATTTTAAAATTTTTTCTTGGTCCCAATAGTTTCATTTAACTTGTGCTCAGCCTTACCACTATGCAAATTTCTTATGGAATCCATAAGAGATCTTTATAGTCTATGAAAGACTGTGAGAAGGAAAGTAATAATCTGTTTATTAACCATGCTGTGTGCCTTCACTCTTTTTGTCAGAACCAATGAATTGTTACTTCAGCAATATAACTGAATACGTAAAAGGAAATTTGCATTTGCAACTATTATGGGTAATTGAAATTCAAAGTCATTGTGAAGGTAGTTTTTTTTTTTTTGCTGTTTTTTTATTCGTTGTTGTTGCATTATTTCATGAGTATACAGGAATTTTGTAATGAGGTTTACAATGGGAAAATAAATATTTGTGTTGGTGCCCTGCGTATTAACCTCACTGAAATTTGAGACAACCACAGACATCTAATACCTGTTACTAGTAATGTTTCACTATTTCACATTCTATGACCTTTTCACATGTGTATGTACTGCTAGTTTAAGCTGTTATTGGCTTGGCTTTACCAGAGTTTGACACGAAAGAATATCTTTTGTTTTCTAACTGCAGTTAGCCACAGGTGCATCGGCTCAACAAATGGACTTTTAAAAGACCACTTAGATGATTTTTATACTGATGATTCCTTCTAGTGATTTCCTATCGTTGTAATTAAACACAGTTCCTGGATGCATTGACAATTCCTTACCCCTGAGGCATGCACTCCGTGCCGAAACACGATGTCATGTCGGGTATTTCATATCATTGCAAATAGTGGTTTTATCATTCACAGTCAGCCTATGTTACCTGGTTCTTCTCAAACCATCTCCACCTTCCCGCTGTTGTTTGTTTCGCAACATTCTACATGGGATCCTTCTCGGTTCTTCTCTCCGAATTAGAATGGATGTCATTGGTATAGGTCAGAGTTTTTTGATTGGTTAGTTTTAGTCAGCTGATTTTTGAGTGTTTGTATAAGAGGGATAGGACTTTTTTTTTAAATTTAGAACCAATGACAATTTGGTACATAAAGCTTCGATAGCAATGATTTTATGAGCTACCGGAGTGATAGTGCTGAGGTTCTTGAAATTGGTTTCTAAGGTGTTCATTATTATTGTAGTAGAGTTCTGCCTATTGGATGATATTATGTGCTCTACTTTTATTATTTGATACTTTTTGAGCCTATTTGACTGTGAAGTATATAAAAAGCACATGAGTTTTCCTGTAATTTCTTTTCTCCGAGGACAAGCAGGCTGCTTGTTCTCACATATGGGTGACGTCCGACGGCAGCCCCAGGATCGAAAATCTTCCTAGCAACACAGCTTGTTAGAGCCCTCGCACGCACGTGTGTGCACCGCGCATGCGCGACCGTCTTCCCGCCCGTAGCGCGAACGTGCCTTAGTCTCTTTTTTTTTCTGCGGCTCAGTGTGGCTGTTTTTCGGCTGTTCTGCACCACAGAGAGAGCCCTCACAGCGTTTTCGTGCTTTTCACCACTTTTCGGTTGTTTTCTGAGCGAGTTGCTCGTGTTTCTTCATTTTTTTCAAAAAAGAAAAAGTTAACTGTTTCCTTTAATTCTTAGTTTATTCCCATAAGTTTCCTTTCGTTGTTGCGAGCGGCCATTTTGGCCGCTCGTACGGGTTTTTCCTTTTTTTTGTGCCCTTCTTTTGGCACCATCGCAGATTTTGACTTCGCCACCGCGATTTTTCCATCCATGACCTCGAAGATCGCCAGCGGCTTCAAGAAGTGCACGCGGTGCAGCCGGGCAATCTCAGCCACTGATCCACACGCTTCGTGTATTCAGTGTCTTGGGGCTGGTCATTGCCCCGACGCTTGTACTCTGTGTCTTCGCTTAAAAAAGCGGACACAAGCGTCGAGATTGGCTTAGTGGGAGCGCCTGTTCCAAGCCATGCCCGGTCCGTCAACGTCGGTAGCAGTACCGAGATCGTCGGAGACGGTATCGATGTCGGCACCGGAGGGTGCATCGACGTCCAGAGTGCAGGTAATGACTGTCCAGAGAACTTCTCATGCTGGCAGCAGTGAGCCATCGAGTGGGTCTCCACCTGCCTCGAGGACTCCTGCGGTACAGGCCCCATGGGACCGAACTCCTTCGAACCAGGCCCGAGGAGGCGTGTGGATTCCACGTCCTCGTCGGTACCGGGAGGTACCGGTGACGTGCTTCGTGCGAAGGCAAAGAAGCATCGTCATCAGTCACATTCCCGTCACGGTACCAAGAGCTCCAGGACGCCAAAGGATTCGGCACACGTGAAGCGTCGACGCCGGGAGGACCGATCACCCTCCATACAGGAGATGTCGATGCGCTCTTCTCCGGACAGCCTGGAACCGCCTCTGCGCCCCAGGCAGATTCTGACATTGTCGCCTGTACTGACCCCACAGCCTTGCTCGACAGACACTTTAGACGAGCGCCTCCGAGCCATCCTACCAGGGATTCTGGAAGGGCTGCTGCAACCATCTGTTCTGGTACCGGTGGTGCTTGCGCCGTCGGTACCGTTGAGAGATGCGGCGGTTGGTTCCCCGCCTGTGGTGCGGACTGCGACGCCGGTACTGCTTGTGGCATCGGCCTCGGCTGCCATCCAAGTTGACTCGCCAGCGGCGAGGGAGTCTTCTTCTCGGCATTGCCATTGAGGACATGGTTCCTCGGCGCCGAGACGGGCCCAGCTTTGGACGGAAGTCAGAGAACTCGTGTCTGATACCGAAGGGGAGGCCTCGTGGGAAGCAGAGGAAGAGCCAAGATATTTCTCTGATGAGGAGTCTTGTGGTCTTCCTTTTGATCCTACTCCTTTGCCAGAGAGAAAGCTTTCTCCCCCTGAGAGTCTGTCTTTCTCTTCTTTTGTCCAGGAAATGTCTACAGCCATTCCCTTCCCTGTGGTTACTGAGGATGAGCCCAGGGCCGAGATGTTCGAGGTCCTGGACTATCCTTCGCCACCTAACGAATCGTCCACTGTTCCTCTGCATAATGTCCTGAAACAGACATTGCTGACGAACTGGGCGAAGCCATTAACTAATCCCTCCATCCCCAAAAAGATTGAGTCCCAGTATCGGATCCACGGGGACGCAGAGTTGATGAAGACCCAGTTGCCTCATGACTCTGGCGTTGTGGATTCTGCTCTCAAGAGAGCCAAGAGTTCTCAGGATTACGCCTCGGCGCCCCCGGGGCGGGAGTCTAGAACTCTGGACTCTTTTGGGAGGAAGGCCTATCATTCTGCTATTCTCTTGTCCAAGATTCAGTCGCACCAGCTCTACATGAGCATCCACTTGCGGAACAATGTGCGGTAGCTGGCGGACTTGGTCCATAAGCTCCCGTCGGAGCAGGCCAAGCCTTTTCAGGAGGTGGTCAGGCAGCTGAAGGCATGTCGAAAATTCCTGTCCAGGGGTGCTTACGACACTTTTGATGTTGCGTCCAGGGCCGCTGCTCAAGGGATAGTGATGCTCAGACTCTCATGGCTGCGTGCCTCTGACCTGGAAAATAGAGTCCAGCAGCGGATTGCGGATGCTCCTTGCCGGGGGTGGGGGGGAATAATATTTTTGGTGAGAAGGTCGAACAGGTGGTTGAGCAGCTCCACCAGCGGGACACCGCCTTCGACAAACTCTCCCACCGGACGCCTTCAGCATCTACCTCATCAGGTAGACGTTTTTATGGGGGAAGGAGGAATGCTCCCTATGCTTCTAATAGGCGTAGATACAATCCACCTTCCCGACAGCCTGCTCAAGCTAAGACCCAGCGCGCTCGTTCATGTCAACAGCGTGCACCTCAATAGGCCCCTGCAGCTCCCCAGCAAAAGCAAGGGACGGGCTTTTGACTGGCTCCAGGCGAGCATAGCCGCTATAAAAGTGTCCATGCCGGACGATCTACCAGTCGGGGGGAGGTTAAAGTTTTTTTCACCAATGGTGTGGCCTCTTGTAACCTCCGATTGGTGGGTTCTTCAAATAGTCTGGCTAGGATACTCCCTTAATTTGATATCCACACCTCCAAATTGCCCACCGGGAGCTCAGTCCTTCAGCTTCCAGCACAGGCAGGTACTTGCAGAGGAACTCTCCGCCCTTCTCAGCGCCAATGCAGTCGAGCCCGTGCTACAGAGGCAGGTAGGGCTGGGATTCTATTCCATGTACTTTCTTGTGCAAAAGAAAACGGGGGGATGCGTCCCATCCTAGACCTAAGGGCCCTGAACAAATATCTGGTCTGAGAAAAGTTCAGGATGCTTTCCCTGGGCACTCTTCTTCCCATGATTCAGGAAAACGATTGGCTATGCTCTCTGGACTTAAAGGATGCTTATACTACCAGCTCACAGGCAGTATCTTCGATTCCGTCTGGGGACACGGCATTTTCAGTATTGTGTACTGCCCTTTGGTCTCGCCTCTGCGCCCAGAGTGTTTACAAAATGCCTGGCGGTTGTAGCGGCGTCACTGCGCAGTTTGGGAGTGCATGTGTTCCCCTATCTTGACGATTGGCTGGTGAAGAACACCTCACAGGCAGGAGCTCTACAGTCCATGCAGATGACTATTCAACTCCTGGAGCTACTAGGGTTTGTGATAAATTATCCAAAGTCCCACCTTCTTCCAGTTCAAAGACTAGAATTCATAGGAGCTCTGCTGGATTCCCAGACTGCTCATTCCTACCTCCCCGAGGCGAGGACAGACAACCTTCTGTCTCTTGTTTCCTGGGTCCGAGCGTCTCAGCAGATCACAGCTCGGCAGATGTTGAGATTGCTCGGCCACATGGCCTTCACAGTTCATGTGACTCCCATGTCCCGTCTTCACATGAGATCGGCTCAATGGACCCAGCTTCCCAGTGGTTTCAAGCTGCCGGGGATCTAGAGGACTTGATCCAGCTGTCCACGGGGTTTCTCAAATCCCTACATTGGTGAACAATTCAATCCAATTTGACCTTGAGACGTCCCTTTCAAATTCCTCAGCCACAAAAAGTGCTGACAACGGATGTGTGTCTCCTCGGGTGGGGAGCCCATGTCGATGGGCTTCACACTCAAAGACGTTGGTCCCTCCAGGAAACCGGTTTTCAGATCAATCTCCTGGAGTTGCGAGCGGTCTGGAACGCTCTAAAGGCTTTCAGAAATCGGCTGTCCAATCAAATTATTCAAATTCAGACAGACAATCAGGTTGCCATGTATTACATCAACAAACAGGGGGGCACCGGATCTCGCCCCCTGTGTCAGGAAGCCGTCCAGATGTGGTTTTGGGCTCGCCATCATGGCATGTTTCTCCAAGCCACGTATCTGGCAGGCATAAACAACAGTCTGGCCGACAGGTTGAGCAGGATAATGCAACCTCACGAGTGGTCTCTGAACTCGAGAGTGGGTATGTCAGATCTTCCAAGTGTGGGGCACCCCCTTGGTCGATCTCTTTGCTACTCAGACCAATCACAAGGTCCCTCAGTTCTGTTCCAGACTTCAGGCCCACGGCAGACTAGCATCAGATGCCTTTCTCCTTTATTGGGGGAAGGGCCTCCTGTATGCGCATCCTCCCATACCCTTGGTAGGGAAGACTTTGCTGAAACTCAAGCAGGATCGCGGGACCATGATTCTGATCACTCCCTTTTGGCCATGTCAGGTCTGGTTCCCTCTTCTTCTGGAGTTGTCCTCTGAAGAACCGTGGAGATTGTTTTCCAACCCTCATTACTCAGAACGAGGGGGCGCTTCTGCATCCCAACCTACTGTCCCTGGCTCTCACGGCCTGGATGTTGAGAGCGTAGACTTTGCCTCCTTGGGTCTGTCGGAGGGTGTCTCCCGAGTCCTGCTTGCTTCCAGGAAAGATTCCACTAAAAAGAGTTACTCTTTTAAATGGAGGAGGTTTGTCGTCTGGTGTGACAGCAAGGCCCTAGATCCTCGCTCTTGTCCTACACAGACCCTGCTTGGATACCTTCTGCACTTGTCAGAGTCTGGTCTTAAGACCAACTCCGTAAGAGTTCATCTTAGTGCAATTAGTGCTTTCCATTATCGTGTAGAGGGTAAGCCTATCTCTGGACAGCCTTTAGTTGTTCGCTTCATGAGAGGTTTGCTTTTGTCAAAGCCCCCTGCCAAACCTCCGCCAGTGTCATGGGATCTCAATGTCGTTCTCACCCAGCTGATGAAACCTCCTTTTGAGCCACTGAATTCCTGCCATCTGAAGTACTTGACCTGGAAGGTCAGTTTCTTGGTGGCTGTTACTTCAGCTCGTAGAGTCAGTGAGCTCCAAGCCTTGGTAGCCCATGCGCCATATACTAAATTTCATCATAAGAGAGTAGTCTTCTGCACTCACCCTAAGTTCTTGCCGAAGGTGGTGTCGGAGTTCCATCTGAACCAGTCAATTGTCTTGCCAACATTCTTTCCCCGTCCTCATACCCGCCCTGCTGAACGTCAGTTGCACACTTTGGACTGCAAGCGAGCATTGGCCTTCTATCTGGAGCGGACAAGCACACTCAGACAGTCCGCCCAAATGTTTGTTTCTTTTGATCCCAACAGATGGGGAGTGGCTGTCGGGAAACGCACCATTTCAAATTGGCTAGCAGATTGCATTTCCTTCACTTACGCCCAAGCTGGGCTGACTGTTGAGGGTCATGTCACGGCTCATAGTGTTAGAGCCATGGCGGCGCCAGTGGCCCACTTGAAGTCAGCCACTATTGAAGAGATTTGCAAGGCTGCGACATGGTCATCTGTCCACGCATTCACATCTCATTACTGCCTTCAGCAAGATACCCAACGCGACAGTCGGTTTGGGCAGTCGGTGCTGCAGAATCTGTTTGGGGTCTAGAATCCAACTCCACCCCCCCAGGCCCATTTTTGTTCTGTTCCAAGCTGCACTCTGTTAGTTGTTTTTTTCAGGTCAATCTTATGACCTCGCCGTTGCAAGGCCCAGTTGACCCTGTTTGTTGTTTTGAGTGAGCCTGGGTCTAGGGATACCCATATGTGAGAACAAGCAGCCTGCTTGTCCTCGGAGAAAGCGAGGTTACTTACCTGTAGCAGGTATTCTCTGAGGACAGCAGGCTGATTGTTCTCACCAACCCGCCCACCTCCCCTTTAGAGTTGTGTCTTCCCTTGTCTTTGCTTTGTAATTTGACTGAAGCACGTTTGCGCTACGGGCGGGAAGACGGTCACGCATGTGCGCGCGAGGGCTCTAGCAAGCTTTGTTGCTAGGAAGATTTCCAATCCTGGGGGCTGCCGTCGGACGTCACCCATATGTGAGAACTATCATTCTGCTGTCCTCAGAGAATAGCTGATACAGGTAAGTAACCTTGCTTTTTTGTGTGTGTGTTTCAGTGGGTGAAATGGAGTATCTATGACTGCTGCTGATGTGTTCTGAATATTTTTAGGCCATGCTGGGTATTTTTTGTTTTGGGGGTTAGTTTTGTGGAAGTAGCTCTAGATTTTCTTGCATTGTGGGATTTGTGCTGTATTTATCCTCCAGAGACCAAAAATAATTGGACTGAATCAACTCAAAATCCTTTACCCTAGACGTCATTGCCTGCCAGTAGAGGCCTGCATACAGATTAAATTATGCACAATGATCTGTAAGATATTACATGGAGTTGCCCTGTAATACATGTTAGATTGGATTTTTTGCTCAAAGAGTAGCAAGTCTCATATTCTACGTGATGCCTTATCTTTATATTTTCCAAACCCTCGGAGAATCCATTTGAAAAGAATGTTTTCAGTGGGATTCTCTTATCTGGTATCAACTATTTGGACTCTGATTCCATATCAAATTAGGAAGCTGCAGAATTTTCTTATTTAGAAAGCTATTAAAGGCTGCTTATTAAAAATAATATATATATATATAGATGCTTGATGCTAGCTCTTAAAAATGCTTCTTTTGATGTGACTTCTTGATTTCTGCAATCCACATAGACAGAATATAACAATTTTTGTAATGTAATGTAAAAGTAATTTTTATTATAGCAAAAGAATTTTAGGACCTAGTTGAATATATTCCTTACTGGCGAGCTGCTTGCTTACAGATAAAAAAAAAAATCTTTGGGGGTTTAAAAATTGTGACAGGTTGCCATTTTCCTGCCATTCATAATAATAAGTTACTCAAAGAGTAAGAATGAAATGATGATACAAATTGCTTGCAGCAGTTATTGTAATCCCTGGGGTCTATTGATTTGTGTTTCTAATAAAAAGATGCTTTCAAATGTGTCATTGACAAAGAGACAGGTGATACATGCTATTATGTATACTAGAATGATCCATTATCATTTGAATCTCTTTAGAGGCTTTCTTCAATAATTGTATAAAACAGATTTGTGCCGTGTTGGTGAGAGCTGATATTCTGTTACGCTTCATATAAAATGAATACATTTGTAGAGAAGGACTTGCTGTTTTAAACCCAAAAGCTAATCATATTTTGAAATGTATCATAATTTAACTGATCATAAAGAGTTTTAACTTAAAAATTATATTCAGGCTGTAAAACATGATTACATATATTCTCAGTATTCTTACTTACATTCTGTTTTATTTTTCCATCAACGCTTCTGTGATGCTATTTTCCTCAAGAGATAGATTAAACAAATACTTGTTTAATATTTTCTCAGGTAAAAATGTAGCAGTAACGTGATTATGGTGCTTATTTTAGAAGGGCCATTCACGTTTTAGATGACCGTAAACTGTCACTTAGATGTCTGTCATGCATATATATCTACGGTCCTATTTTGCAAAGCTGGAATGTGGACATTTAAAACTGAAGAATGTCCAAGTGGCAAGAGGGTGTGATCTGGGTTTGTTGTGGGCAGGACAATGGTGGGTTAAAAAAAATAGACATTAATTCCCCATTTCACAAGGTAAATGAACGTCTGCCTAAAAAGATAGGTTCCCAGTTTTCAGAAAAGTACTCCTGTTAAGTAGAGCTCCACTAGAAGGATTAGGGGAGATCATCTCATTCATCCCCTAGTGGTTGCTTTCCCCCTCAAAAACAAAACTGGCAGGGGATGCAAGACTCTGCGACAGCTTTGGGAGATAGACATCTAGGTTTCTAAAATAGCTGACATAACTGTTTATGTTCCAGCACCTAAATGTCTCTGTTTCGTTTCATAACATAGATGTTCATGTTTGTTTTTGTGTTGCCCTACTGATATTTTAGACATCTATTTTTCTAAACTGGATGTCCATGCTGCATGTCGCTGGCGCATGACCATACATTTCATCATGTATTGTAGAATAGGCTCTACATCATAAAATCCTGTTCTGAGAACTTCAGATATCTTGACTTGTGTCTCTAAATTCTGATTTGGATGTTCTTTCTAAAATGTCACTCCACGTGTTTTAGAAATAAAATATTCATATTGAGCAATATTGTGTTCTACCTTTTTAACTAATTCAATGGGTTGAGAAGTATGTTTATTTTACAGAAAATATTAATATTAACAAATCCTGATGTTACAAGGTTTTATAAACAAAAGATAAATAAATATGCCATAAAATAATTAATAATAAAAAGACATAACACATATCCACTTTACTTGCATAATGAACACACTTGATATTTCAGCTGGTAACAATTAAAAGTTGTGCTTCCTCATCTTAAATGTGAACATAAATAAACTTAACATTTAAGCAGCAGTCAAGAAGGGAAATGTTAAATGTTGAAAAACAACACTAATTATAACATCTGGGCTGTTCTGCTGTGTGGTAATTCTGTGAGTCTGTATTACAGTGCAATGTGTAATTTTTGTTGCAACACTATTGAAATGTAGTACATGTATTTGTATTGTGAATATAGTTTTCATTTGTGGATAAAAAGCATCAAGTTCAATATGCAAATCAAAGTGAAAGAAGCTGTAAAGCATGAATATGAAATTATACACTCGTTTATTGACTGGGATTTATTAACTGCCTTTATAAAGAGATTCACCCAAGGCGGTATACGGTAGGTACAGTGTAACATCAGACTTACAATTTTGTTAACAGCATAACAATAGTATAATGAACAAGCATAAATATAAATACAATGAAAGAGGAAAACTTGAATACAGCAAATTGAAACCTAATAATAGGACTACCAATTAAATAAGATAAAAATATACACATTTTTAACAGCACTGAAATTCAAATAACGGAGATATAATATGATGTAAGCATAATAGTGATAGAATATCTAATAAGCAGACAATTATAACATTCAAATAACATTGCTATAATACTAATGCTTTTCTACAACACAGCTTACCATATAGCTGAGGGGCCAAATGCAGATATATAGATGGGGATAAGATGCATGGTATAATGAATATGCAGCACACATGTCTGTTACAATATAGAAAGGAATCTATTTTTACTTAAGTATTTAGTCACTCAAAGAACAATTTCTTTGGTTTTGAAAATAAAGTATCAAAGTTAAAGACATTTTGCTGCTTTTTTACTATTATAAAAATTACTTCATTGCCTTAGGATGCAGACAGACATAGTTTAAAGATGCAGCATTTTAAGAATCGCATTTTCTGAACAGATCAGTTTAATGTTTTTAATTCCAAAAAATATAAAGAAACATGATTTCTAGTGTGATGTAATTTGTATGTAAAATTATTTGCTTATTTGCTTAGTACTTCAAAAGTAGATGTAGATGATGTAGTAACAACAATATTATAGTAAAGTAATGGTGTGCATTCTCTCATTGGTAATCAAATCAGATTCTTTAAACATGTACTTGCAGGCTTTAAAACATTAAACTAAATTGTGCGCGACAGGATTCTTTAATCAGTAATCAATCTTTTTTTCTTAAACTATGGCTTTCTGGATAAGGTTGGACCTGCCAGTGCTAAAGGTCATTCATAGGTGTTAATTAACCATGAGGAAAATTAACCAACTCCAGCAACTTTTGTGAAAACTTTTCTACAGTATTTTTAACAGTTGGTCCTAAATAATATATAAAGAATAGGGAAGGAATTGTTGTGATGGCAGTTTCCAAAGTTAATGTGTGTTTTGAGAAAAGTTAGCCAAGATAAAAGTACAGAGGTACAAATGTTGCTCTGAGGATATGTTGGGATTGACCTTAGATATGGTGAAAATGCATCTTTGGTGCAGGCCTACTTATTCCCTGTTTAAAGGAATTCATTATAACTTCACTGCTTAAAAAGGGTGGCCTCATCAATGGGGAAGTGAGAAAATCTCTGAACAACATCATGTCTGCCTTTGTTAAATTTCTGTTTATTTATTTGGCTACAATCGTAGAAATGGAGGCTTTGCTTCAAATTGATGCTTTTTTTAGAAGAGGAAAATAAAAGATCATGGTCAAGCAGGATTTTGGTCAGGGTTCTGGTAAAGTATTATTACTGGTGACAGTAACAGATAGCATCTATCATTCCCTGTATGGTGGAAATCAGTGCTGATGGTGGCTCTGGAGTAGAGAGCTGCACGGCTTCCGTCCCCGCGGGAATCCCGCGGAACCCGCGGGATTCCCGCGGGGACGGAGGCAGATCCTGCGGGGTTCCCGCGGGGATGGAACCAGTTCTGCGGGGTTCCCGCGGGGACGGAGGCAGTTCCTGCGGGGTTCCCACGGGGATGGAACCAGTTCTGTGGGCTTCCCGTGGAAGTGTAAGCTGCACCTGCACCAGCCTCTCATCTACCGAATACCAATTTATTTGAGTGCTGTCTCCTCCTCCTCTTCTTCCTTGCTTTAACAGCATAAATATGGAAAGTCTTCCATTAAGGAGGTGGTAGAGTCACAAATGATGACGGAATTCAAAAAGGCGTGGGATGAACACAGAGGATCTCTAATTAGAAAATGGAAGTTATATAAAAGCTAACCTTAAATGGCTGCATGTGTGTGGATATGTCAAGTGACACTTAGATGGCGACTCTGGCTGTGATGAACTAGAGCTGATACCTGGCAGACTTCTATGTTCTGTGTCTCATACATGGCAATCTGGTGTAGGACGGGCTGGAAAGGGCTTAGACAGCAACTTCAGTGGCTGGAACATGAGGACAGTGCTGGACAGACTTTTACGGTCTGTGTCCCACAAATGAGAAGACGAATAGACTGGAGTGGGCTTCGATGGCAACTCCAGCAGTTGGAACATAAGGATGGGGCCAGATAGACTCCTGTGGTCTTTGTTCCAGAAACACGAAAGAAAAACCATAATCAAGTATATAATATCACACTCGTTGATTTAATGATGAATTGATCATGA
This sequence comes from Microcaecilia unicolor, assembly GCF_901765095.1. Taxonomy (NCBI): domain Eukaryota; kingdom Metazoa; phylum Chordata; class Amphibia; order Gymnophiona; family Siphonopidae; genus Microcaecilia; species Microcaecilia unicolor. Next base: position 425,057,988 of record NC_044031.1, read on the forward strand.
GTGTGACTATTGGGCAGAGTGGATGGACCGTTCAGGTCTATTTGCTGTCACTTACTATGTTACTATTAATCCTCTTTGCTCCCAGGCTGGTGCACAGACCTCAGCTCTGACACAGGTATGAGAATCAGATGTCACCTGACCTACTGGCGCGTGCATGTGGCGGCCTCGCAGCACACACTGCCAGTGAATCTGAGACAAATCTTACATGTGCGCACCAGAGTTCCAAGTTCCAACTTCCATTCCTTCCTTGCTTACAGTGCTGTGGCTCAAATCCAGAAAGGGAGCTGACTGGAACTTTCTTTTATGTACTATTACATTCTTACGGGGATGGGTGGGGATGGGTTAAATTTTTGCGGGGACGGGTTGGGATGGTTTAAATTTTTGCGGGGATGGGTGGGGATGGGTAAGATTCCAGCGGGGATGGGTGGGGACGGGTAAGATTCCAGCAGGGACGGGCGGGGATGGGTAGGATTTCTGTCCCCGTGCAACTCTCTACTCTGGAGCTACCTTCTGTATTTGGTTTGGTGGATTACAGTTGACTGTTGCAGAGATGTAACTAGATTGATTTTGGTGTTAATAGTGCTTACCTAGATAAATTTGTTTTTGAGTTACGGGAGATTTTAGGTGAGATATAAGAACAATTTCTCAGCTGGTAAGGATTTGTTATGTGGGGTTCCTCAAGGGTTAGCTTTCTCACCTTGCTGCTAAAAATGTTTCTCCAGCTGATGGGGAAATATATTAGGGATTATGTGTTTTCATTTGCTTATGCAGTAATGTTTAGATCATTGCTGTATTGGGGTGGGATTCTGTGGCCAACAATTGTAAATCTGAATTACTGTTTGGGGAGCGCAACAATGTAGTTGTTAATAACTATAAGCTCCTGCATGCCCAGAAAACAGATGCTGGATGGGTCAACATTTTCAGTACTACTCTCTGTTGAACAAATCCCGATATTTTGTATTAGAGATTTGAGGGTCCTATTATAATCTAATATAACCTTTCAAGTCACAGCTGGCAAAAGCGAATTGTGTTGCCTATAGTAAGCTGGGATTTGTTCAAATGGATCAGTTTTACAGTGTGTGATGCAGGTAATTGTTTTGAATGGCCTGAACTACTGTAGTCTTCTATTTGCAGGACTTCCAGGTAGTCCAGATGTCAGTGGTACTGTTGGCCCGCCGGTCTGCCGGCGACGGCATCGACCCCAGGAGTACAGGTACTGTTGGCCCGCCGGTCTGCCGGCGACGGCAGGGGTGAGCGGCCGCGCGGGCAATCGGCCCCGGCTACGTCCTCTACCCGGGGCCATCGGGACCGAACCCTGTCAGACCCGATTCCTCGAGGCCGGGGGGGGGGGGGGGGGGGGTTCTACCTCCTCTTCATCTCTGCCACCCAACACCGATGACGGGCACCGTAAGAAACCAAAAAAGCACCGGCATCTGTCGCCCACTGCGCATGGGACCACCAGCTCCGGCGCCTCCAGAGATGATTCGACGCCGAGGAAGTGGCAGTGCCGAGAGGAGCGTTCCCCCTCGGTCAAAGAGGTGTCGCTGCGTCAGTCCATGGGTGCTTCGGTACCGTCTCCTGGACCCGAGCAGCTTCCGGCACCGACACCCGCACCGGCCCCCCTGCCTTTCCCGGCAGCGGACCTTGACGAGTGCCTCCGAGCCATCCTTCTTGGGATTATGGAAGGGCCGATGCGCCAGGCTTTGCCGGCACCAGGGGTGCTTGCGCTCCCGGCACCGTTGATGGAGGCGCCGGTGTGCTCCAGCCCGATGCCGAGGCCTCTGACGCCGCTTGCAGCACCGGTGTCGACCACCACGCAGGTGGAATCCCCGTCGATGGAGGGAGCTTCATCCCCGCCGACGCGGGAGTCCACCGCTCGACGCCATCCTCGAGGACGTGGTTCCTCGCAGTTGAGACGGGCCCGGTTTAGGTCAGAGCTGCAAGAGCTCATGTCCGACACCGAGGAAGAGGCCTCGTGGGGGGGAGGAGGAGGACCCCAGATATTTCTCCTCAGAGGAGTCTGAGGGCCTTCCCTCCGACCCCACTCCTTCACCGGAAAGGAAGCTCTCACCACCTGAGAGCCTCTCCTTTGCCTCCTTCGTCAGGGACATGTCTATTTGCATTCCCTTCCCCGTGGTCTCTGTGGATGAGCCGAGGGCTGAGATGCTCGAGGTCCTCGACTATCCATCACCACCTAGAGAGTCTTCCACGGTGCCGTTGCACAATGTCCTCAAAGAGACACTGCTTCGGAACTGGCTGAAGCCATTATCTAATCCCACCATCCCCAAGAAAGCGGAGTCCCAATACAGGATCCACTCTGACCCAGAGTTGATGCGGCCCCAATTGCCTCATGACTCGGCGGTCGTGGACTCTGCTCTCAAGAGAGCACGGAGTTCGAGGGATACCGCCTCGGCGCCCCCGGGGCCTACCAATCTTCCATGCTCGTGACCCGCATCCAGTCATACCAGCTCTACACGAGCATTCACATGCGGAACAATGTGAAGCAACTGGCGGACCTGGTCGACAAGCTCCCTCCGGAGCAGTCCAGGCCTTTTCAGGAGGTAGTCAGGCAGCTGAAGGCGTGCAGAAAATTCCTGTCCAGGGGTATCTATGACACCTGTGATGTGGCATCCCGAGCTGCGGCCCAAGGTATAGTGATGCGCAGACTCTCCTGGCTGCGTGCCTCTGACCTGGACAACCGCACCCAGCAAAGACTGGCGGATGTCCCTTGCCGGGGGGATAACATTTTTGGTGAGAAGGTCGAGCAGTTGGTGGACCAACTGCACCAGCGGGAAACCGCTCTCGACAAGCTCTCCCACCGGGCGCCTTCAGCATCCACCTCAACAGGTGGACGTTTTTCCCGGGCCAGGCGCCCTACGCCTACAACAAGCGTAGGTACTCCCAGCCGGCCCGAAGGCCTCCTCAGGCACAGGGACAGTCCCTACGCGCTCGTTCCCGTCAACAGCGTGCGCCTAAGCAGCCCCCGGCGCCTCCACAGCAAAAGCCAGGGATGGGCTTTTGACTGGATCCATGGGAACATAGCCGCCATCAAAGTGTCCGTACCAGACGGCCTGCCGGTCGGGGGGAGGTTGAAAGCTTTTCACCAAAGGTGGCCTCCGACCAGTGGGTTCTCCAAATAGTCCGGTGCGGATACACCCTGAATTTGGCCTCCACTCCACCAAATTGGCTGCCGGGAGCCCAATCTTTCAGCTCCCATCACAAGCAGGTACTTGTAGAGGAACTCTCCGCCCTTCTCAGCGCCAATGCGGTCGAGCCCGTACCACCCGGGCAGTAAGGGCAGGGATTCTATTCCAGGTACTTCCTTGTGGAAAAGAAAACATAGGGGATGCGTCCAATCCTAGACCTGAGAGGCCTGAACAAATACCTGGTCAAAGAAAAGTTCAGGATGCTTTCCTTGGGCACCCTTCTACCAATGATTCAGAAAGACAATTGGCTATGTTCCCTGGATTTAAAGGACGCTTATACTCACATCCCGATACTGCCAGCTCACAGACAGTATCTGAGATTCCGTCTGGGGACACTGCACTTTCAGTATTGTGTGCTGCCCTTTGGGCTCGCCTCTGCACCACGGGTGTTCACGAAGTGTCTCGTGGTGGTTGCGGCGTATCTACGCAAGCTGGGAGTGCATGTGTTCCCGTATCTCGACGATTGGCTGGTCAAGAACACCTCAGAGGCAGGGCCTCTCCGGTCCATGCAGTGCACTATTCACCTCCTAGAGCTGCTGGGGTTTGTGCTAAATTACCCAAAGTCCCATCTCCAGCCAGTCCAATCTCTGGAATTCATAGGAGCTCTGCTGAATTCACGGACGGCTCAGGCCTTTCTCCCCGAAGCGAGGGTCCACAACCTCCTGTCCCTTGCTTCCCAGGCCAGAGCGTCTCAGCAGGTCACAGCTCGGCAGATGTTGAGACTCCTGGGTCATATGGCCTCCACTGTTCATGTGACTCCCATGGCTCGTCTTCACATGAGATCTGCTCAATGGACCCTAGCTTCCCGGTGGTGCCAAGCCACCGGGAATCTAGAAGATGTCATCCGCCTGTCCCCCAGTTGTCGCAATTCGCTGCACTGGTGGACACTTCGGACCAATTTGACCCTGGGACGTCCATTCCAAATTCCGCAGCCCACGAAGGTGCTGACGACGGATGCATCTCGCCTGGGATAGGGAGCTCATGTCGATGGGCTTCACACCCAAGGACTGTGGTCCCTCCAGGAGCAAGATCTTCAGATCAACCTCCTGGAGCTCAGAGCGGACTGGAACGCACTGAAGGCCTTCAGAGATCGGCTGTCCTATCAAATTATCCAAATTCGGACAGACAATCAGGTTGCAATGTATTACATCAAAAAGCAGGGGGGCACCGGATCTCGCCCCCTGTGTCAGGAAGCCGTCGGGATGTGGCGTTGGGCCTGCCAGTTCGGCATGCTTCTCCAAGCCACATACCTGGCAGGCATAAACAACGGTCTGGCCGACAGACTGAGCAGAGTCATGCAACCGCACGAGTGGTCGCTCCATTCCAGAGTGGTACGCAAGATCTTCCGAGAGTGGGGCACTCCCTCGGTGGACCTTTTCGCCTCTCAGACCAACCACAAGCTGCCTCTGTTCTGTTCCAGACTACAGGCACACGGCAGACTAGCGTCAGATGCCTTTCTCCTCCATTGGGGGACCGGCCTCCTGTATGCTTATCCTCCCATACCTTTGGTGGGGAAGACCTTACTGAAGCTCAAGCAAGACCACGGCACCATGATTCTGATAGCGCCTTTTTGGCCCCGTCAGATCTGGTTCCCTCTACTTCTGGAGTTGTCCTCCGAAGAACCGTGGAGATTGGAGTGTTTTCCGACCCTCATTTCGCAGAACGACGGAGCGCTTCTGCACCCCAACCTTCAGTCTCTAGCTCTCACAGCCTGGATGTTGAGGGCGTAGATTTTGTTTCGTTGGGTTTGTCTGAGGGTGTCTCCCGGGTCTTGCTTGCCTCTAGAAGGGATTCCACTAAGAAGAGTTACTTTTTCAAGTGGAGGAGGTTTGTCATCTGGTGTGAGAGCAAGGCCCTAGAACCTCGTTCTTGCCCTGCACAGAACCTGCTTGAATACCTTCTGCACTTATCAGAGTCTGGTCTCAAGACCAACTCAGTAAGGAATCATCTTAGTGCGATTAGTGCTTACCATCATCGTGTAGAGGGTAAAGCCATCTCTGGAGAGCCTTTAGTCGTTCGATTTATGAGAGGCTTGCTTTTGTCAAGGCCCCCTGTCAAGCCTCCTGCAGTGTCATGGGATTTCAATGTCGTCCTCACCCAGCTGATGAAACCTCCGTTTGAGCCACTGAATTCCTGTCATCTGAAGTACTTGACCTGGAAGGTCATTTTCTTGGTGGCAGTTACTTCAGCTCGCAGAGTCAGTGAGCTGCAGGCCCTGGTAGCTCATGCTCCGTATACCAAATTTCATCATAACAGAGTAGTCCTCCGCACTCACCCTAAGTTCTTGCCGAAGGTAGTGTCGGAGTTCCATCTGAACCAGTCAATTGTCTTGCCAACATTCTTTCCCCGTCCTCATTCCTGCCCTGCTGAACGTCAGCTGCACACATTGGACTGCAAGAGAGCATTGGCCTTCTATCTGGAGCGGACACAGCCCAACAGACAGTTCGCCCAATTGTTTGTTTCTTTTGATCCCAACAGGAAGGGAGTGGCTGTGGGGAAACGCACCATATCCAATTGGCTAGCAGATTGCATTTCCTTCACTTATGCCCAGGCTGGGCTGGCTCTTGAGGGTCATGTCATGGCTCATAGTGTTAGAGCCATGGCAGCGTCAGTGGCCCACTTGAAGTCAGCCACTATTGAAGAGATTTGCAAGGCTGCGACGTGGTCATCTGTCCACACATTCACATCACATTACTGCCTCCAGCAGGATACCCGACGCGACAGTCGGTTCGGGCAGTCTGTGCTGCAGAATCTGTTTGGGGTTTGAATCCAACTCCACCCTCCAGGACCCGATTTGTTCTGTTCAGGCTGCACTCTCAGTTAGTTGTTCTTCATAGGTCAATTTCTGTTATGACCTCGCCGTTGCGAGTTTCAATTGACCTGGGTTCTTGTTTTGAGTGAGCCTGAGAGCTAGGAATACCCCAGTCGTGAGAACAAGCAGCCTGCTTGTCCTCGGAGAAAGCGAAAGATACATACCTGTAGCAGGTGTTCTCCGAGGACAGCAGGCTGATTGTTCTCACCTACCCTCCCTCCTCCCCTTTGGAGTTGCGGTTATACTCATTCTTTGGCTTGTCATTCAACTGAGCGGGAACGGTCGCACACGGGCGGGAAGACGGCCGCACATGCGCGGTGGGCGTGCCCTGTGTGCGGGACCGCCCGCGAAGTTTTGTTCCGGTTGGTGGGGGCTGCCGTGGACGTCAACCCAGTCGTGAGAGCAATCAGCCTGCTGTCCTCTGAGAACACCTGCTACAGGTATGTATCATTCGCTTTACAAACCCAGGCATCCAGACGTAGACCGTTGGAGGTGCAAATTATTATATAGGATATGGAGGGGCATTTTCAAAAGAATATCCGAACATCCAAGTCAGAACAGGGACATTCACGTCAGAACATCCCAAATGGGCGTCCATCTCACATGTAGTTTTGAACAGGAAATATGTTGAGATTTTCTATTTGAAAATACATGGGATGGATGTCCATGTGCTGGAAATGTCCAGCATGAACAGCCATTTTACAAACTTGAACATCAAAATTATGAGGGAGGAAAACAAGGGACATGGGCAACTGTATGGCAGCACTCTTTGAAAATGGCTATACACAGACGTCCATGCAGAGCAGAGGGGCAACCTAGTGATTAGTGTAGTGTGGACTGTAAACCACTAGGCTACCACTTGGACTTGCTTTCTGCTTTATTAAGAATGCTCGTAATACCTGAAGCTGTCATAGAGCCTGGTATCCCTTTTTGGTTTCACTTTTATGGGAGAGGGAAGGGAACAGCAACCTCTGGGGGATTATGGAGGTGTCATTCCTTAGTCCCTCCAGTGGACAGCTGCTCAAGCAGAGCATCTTTTTGTACCCTGGACATTCCCGAAATGGGTCTAAATAAGAACATCCTTCTTTTTTAGACTTGGACGTTTCTTCTCCTTCGGTAAACGCTGTTGGACGTCCAGATTTTATGCCTTCTCTAGTCCCACCCAGAACACGTCCACAACATGCCCCCGTGCTATTTAGATGTATGGCAGTGTTGCATGTCCAAATGCTGCCTTTGCAAAATTGGGATTTGGACATTTAAATCACATGGACGTCCGTTTCAGTGTTTTGGGATGTCTGTATGTTTTGAAAATAAGTGCCTAACCCTTGACTCCTCATCCCGTGAGCATGTCTTTTGTATCACAGTGGGCCTCTGACCTCCCCTAAACTCAACTCCTAACCCTGCAAATATATCTAAGTGGCCCACTAGGCCCCTAGTCCCCTTCACCCTTTCCATGACTCCACCTTTGGGATTTGGAGGCAGGAGTGATGCCTACTCTTTTGCCTCCAGCACTTCCATGTTGTAAAGTGACAGCATCTAACACCTTGCAGTGTGTTGGGATGCACCACTAGGGTTCAGTCTGCCAAATAATGCAAATGCTTCCCTTATTTGACAGAGTTATTTATAAAGGTGTCTCCGAAATCATTGTTAAGGGTCAAATGTCATCATTTTCTGGCATGGCAGTGGAATGAGTGGTCCAGGGAATGCCAGAGCATGGAGGCTCTGTTCTTGGGGGCTTCCCTTTTACTGGGTGCATGGACCAGATAGTTGGGGCTGGGGGGGGGGGGGGGGAGTTAAAAAGAACAGTGCCTACTGAGCCACCAAGGAATCTTTGTGGAGTAGTGGTTGGGGAGTCTATGGCCCACTTGACCACCAGGGATTTTTTAAAATGTGCTTTTGTTCCTATCAGTTTGTGAGCCAGTTACTGCTCAGGAAGGGAAACAGACAACAGATGCGGTATGCCCTATTTTTTTTCTCTCAACACACACTCATCAGCACTATGGTAATTTGTATGCTGTTAGTATATTGTGAGTAAAAAATTTTTTTCATTGTGTGTGTTAGAATGCTGTGCCCTGAAAATCTGCACTGTTCTAATGCACAGCCTCATACATCACTCCCTCTACATTAATTGTGACTCCATTAGTGTTAATTGCCTGGAGGAAGACGGACAGTGGCTATAGGTATTATATAAATCTTAGTGTGGGAAAAGCAGGCTACCACAAAAGACATTAAAACAGGTTGTGGTATTTTGGCTGTTTGCACACCCTAAGTGCACAATAGCTATTTTTGAAAAATATATATTTTAAAGGGGGCATGTCATGGGCAGAGAGTGGACATTTCCACATTATCCAGCTAGCATGTTCGCATTAGCAGACACTAACTCAATAGTGCAGGGTGAACGTGGGAGAACTTGGTGCCCCTTAAATAGGAGGTGATGAGTGCTCCATTTTTTACATTTTTTTTTTTGCAGGTACTAAGCACTAGTGGGAATATTGGTCTGACCCAGTATGGCTATTCTTATGTTCTAAACATATGAAGGTAACATAAGAATAGCCATACAGGGTCAGACCAATGGTCCATCTAGCCCAGTACCCTGCTTCTAGCAGTAGCCAGTTCAGGTCACAAGTACCTGACAGAATCCCAAATAGTTACAAGATTCATTCTACCAATCCCAGGAACAAGCAGTGGCTTTCCCTATGTCTATCTCAATAGCAGTCTATGGACTTTTCCTTCGGGAACTTGTCCAAACCTTTTTTAAACCTAGGTACACTAACCGCTAATACCACATCCTCTAGCAAGGCGTTCCAGAGCTTAATTGTTGAGTGAAAAATTATTTCTTCCTGTTCATTTTAAAAGTAGTACTATGTAACTTCCTTGAGTGTCCCCTAGTCTTAGTACTTTTTTAAAAAGTAAAAAAGTGATTTACATGTATTCATTCTACACCACCAAGTATTTTGTAGACCTTTATGATATCCTCACTCAGCCGTCTCTTTTCCAAGCTGAAGAGTCCTAACCTCTTAAGCCTTTCCTCATATGAGAGGAGTTCCATCCCCTTATCATTTTGGTTGCCTTTCTTTGAACCTTTTCTAATTCTGCTATATCTTTTTTAAGGTACGACATCAAGAGTTGCACACAATACTTCAGGTGTGATTGCACCATGGAGCAATACCAGAAGCATAATATTCTTTCTTATTTCTATCCCTTTCCTAATAGTTCATAGCATTGTTTGCTTTATTGTCTGCCGCCACACACTGGTAGATTTCAGCGTATTGTCTGCGATGACACCTAGATCTTTTTCTTGGTGTATTGTCTGCGATGACACCTAGATCTTTTTCTTGGGTGCTGACTCCTAAAGTGGATCTTAGCATCAATTAACTATGATTTGGATTATTCTTCCCAATGTGCATCACTTTGCTTTTGTCCACATTAAATTTCATAAATGAAATCTGTGTGCACTATTCCTGCATAGGGTTACCATATGTCCTCTTTTTTAAGACTTCTTGAGATATGTCCTCCAGGATTTTTAATTTTTAGGGAAATGTCCTCTTTTTCTTTTATGTGCCTATGACCAACACCTATCCACATAATGAGAGAAACCATCTGTGTCCTATTAGTCAATGGGGGTACTAAAAGAGAGAGAGAGGCATTGCTGATCCCTTCTCTGTTCCCCTGCTGGTTGAATCTGTCAAAGGAATTTTGTTTGTGCAGCACAACTTTAAGCATATGTAATGCAAAGACTTTCACACGTATCTGAGAAGCCAACCAAAATTGTTGAGGGGTATTCATTCTTCTGATAAGTATGCTTGGGCTCAGACTCGATCAAACTCAAATCCTGAAGTTTTTGAAAGTAGATGGTCTACTGCTGTACTATAAGTAAGTCACAGTTTGATGTGTGTTCATTAACTAAAGTCTGATTAAATATTTCTTTAGCAAAGGTAGCAACCATTTTTTTGTCTCTGCCCTTTTTTTTTGTCTCTGCAAATATGGTAACCCTATTCCTGCAGCCTCCACACCCAGTGATGGCCCTACCATTAGGCCAGTTGAGACGGGGGCCTCAGGTGGCACTCATTATGGAGTGGCATCTTTCCCCCTTCCTTCCTCAACTCCCATCCACAGCCTTACCTTCTTTTTTTTTTGTTTTTCAGAAGTCGTCAGAAGCAGCAATTCCTACATGCTGCTTTGCTGCCGGCACCAGTGTCTCTTCTGTATTGCGGCCCGCCTCTCTGATGTAACTTCCTGTTTCCTCGGAGGCGGGCTGCAGTACAGAGGAGACACCGGCGGCAAGGCAGCATATGGGGTTCGCTGCTGCCTCCGACTTTTGAAAACAACAAAAACAAGAAGGTAGGCTCGGTGGGGGGGATTAAGATGGTAGACTGCTGCTGGGGGGCAGGAAGGAATTGGGAGTGCAATGCTGCCAGGGAGTCATTTCATCCCTTACTCAGGTGACATATTGCCTTAGGCCACCCTTGTCTATGCCCCCCCAATCCCAAATAAGCTCTTGAAAATACAGCCTCCTAATGTGACTAAAAGCTCACATGTTGGATAAGCCTATGCATTCTTCTACTGGGGTAAAAAGGCTGCTTGAAAGTTGCCCCCCCCCCCCTTAACCCAGCTAATGGATACATGACACTTGAAAACTATGTCCTTTGTATATTCTTGACCCTTCTAATATGAACAAACCAGTCCAGACTGGAATGGCGGAGTGGCCTAATGGTTAGAGCAGTGGGCTGAGAACCAAGGAGCCTGGTACAAATCTCACTACAGGTCCTTGTGATCTTGGGCAAGTTACTTATCCCACCATTGTATCAGTTTCCAAAGTTAATGCAAGCCCTCAGGGGGTGGGGGTTAGAAAAATAACTACTGTACCTGACTGTAATTCACCATGAGCTACTACAGAAAAAGAAATGATATAATTCAGAATCCCTTCTCACCCCCTTACTGGATTGTATAGCCCATTTCATATATAGCATATATTGCTGGGTATAAGGTGACATTCAGATTATATTTATGCAGTTATTCTGTTTGGTTTATGCCTATCATTGATTAGTACTAACGTACTAATATACCTTAGATTTTCTGTGCCTTAAAATAGTGCTTCTCAACCCAGTCCTTGAGGCACACCCAATCATATTTTCAGGATATCCTCAGTAAACATGCATGAGAGAGATCTGCATACACTGCCTACTTAGTATGCAAATCTCTGACATAAATATTCATTGTGATTATCCTAAAAACCCAACTGACTGGATGTGCCCCAAGGACTGGTTCTAAAACCACTGCCTCTCAGTATAGCAACATTACTTGTGCAAAAAAATGTATATTCATACCTTTAAAATGGAAATAATTAATTTTTAAGTATCTCGAGACAAAATCAAAGACAGCGTTAAAGGAGAAAGTCACTGTCTCCCATTAGCCATTTATGTTTGTTTCCTATTATGAAGCATATACAAAAATGTCTATTGTTAAAAAAAAGTGCTATAACCTAAAGACTCAACAAAATGTATGCTTATACGTGTAATAGTATAACAAGTACTTAGCTGCTGTGGGAGCTATTGTAAAAGTGACAGGGAGATGCCAAGTACTGCAGTCTATTGTGGGTGCTTAAAATAGTTGTTTTAGAATTAGTTCATTTAAATTCTAGTCATTACAGTGCCATTTTCTTCCATTATGTCATCTTATTTTAGGAATATACTGAAGAAAAACAGTTTACCTACGTGTAACGTTAAGAGAAAAAAAATGTGTGACTTAGTTTGAAGCACTTCAGTATTTAGTAATTCATTTATTTCGTATTAGGCCTTTATTTATGCTTGATTATTTTACTGTTGTTATGCTGTTAACATAATTGTATGTTTTATGTTAAACTGTACCTGCTGCACACCGCCTTAGGTGAATCTCTTCATAAAGGTGGTTAATAAATCCCAATAAAAAAAATTTCTTCCACTAAAGGTCCTGGTTGAAAAGCCAAGATTTCATCTGCTTCCTGAAGTAGAGTGTCTTGTGTTAAGTGAAGCCTTTTAGGGAATGCATTCCAGAGTGTGGAGGCTACTCCAGAAAAGACTTGCTGGCGTGTATTACATCGCGTGATGCCCTTTGGAAAGGGTGTGGTTAGGGATACTCCTTTGAAGGACCTTAGTGACCTTGGAAGTGTATAGAAGGAAGGTCCTGTTCTTAAGTAAAATATTTTGAAGGAAGTTTCTGGGATCTGTAAACCGAGCCAGTAGATGATGAAGTTCGATATAAGACACCAAAAACAGTTAAGTGCTATATCATTTTAATATATAGATATACACTGATTGAAATCTTTTACACTTTTTAGTAAAAATCTTGTGTTAATTTAATGGAAGCTTTTGTTACCATGTTGCTATGATTGAATTGAGCTAGTTCTGGTGCTATTTTAAGGTGCCTGGTTGATGCCCATCTGAGCACATGGTTTTCTCCCATAAAAATGATTGAGTTTAATGAATTGGTCAAGAACATTACAATTACCACATTTTATTCTGCAACTTATGTTCATGGTACAATTTTTCCTAAGTAATATATGTTTATCAAGCTTTTGCAGTTGATGTGTAATTTGGAAGGAATAATTTGATATCCTGTGAATGTATTTAACCCTTTAGTGTCCAATATTCCCGTAATAAGCCATATGGGAACATATTGATGGGAACATTGGACACTAAAGGGTTTTTAATTAATCATATCTGTATTGTGAAGCATTTTTTTTTTAAGATAAAAATTTCAT